>NC_069504.1:1007011525-1007686525 GCF_027579735.1 Bombina bombina | reverse complement strand
AATTTTAATCCATTTTATCTGTTAGCGGTTATTAACTGTAACTTTATTTTGTCATTTGAAACTTCTGCTATTGCTTGTTGATACTGCAACCTACACTGAAAATGTCAGTATTCAGTATAGTAGTACTGGTTATAGAAAAATGATGTAAGCAAGAAGCATCAAAAGAAATCACAATCAAAGAGGGGATGTGAGACAGAGGTACTAAAATGCTCTCTGTATGTATTGATGTGTATGTATTGATCTTTGAGTACACAGTGAAAGAAAAGGAGGACTTTGTGTATGTATAGAGATATAAGACAATTAGTACTGCTCCCTATGCAAGCTCAGCTCATTCGACTGGGTTGTGGTTTCAATTAGCCAAGACATCTATTTCATATACAAAAATAAAATTAAAGGGGAAATTCCCCATACATTTTTAAACACTGCAGCTGACATAACTAGTTACTGGAAACACATTAAGGGCAAATCATGTGTACATTATACTGTCCCTTTAAGAGAAGCATCACCATTCTATGCTATTGTTCTCTTTAACAAGAAAGAAAAGCTCTGTAGAGTATTTTGCAAGTCAAAGGGGTTTTTCACCCTTTAAAATGTATAAAGCACAAGAGACAAAAACAGTTAACAAAATTAGAATAATTATAATAATACAGATTAGTATAATTTAAAATATAATTTATTTTAAATTAATGTTCACAATTTGATTGTTCTACTTTAAGCTTTTAACATTAAAAAATACATCACTGTGTATCTCAATATGGGGTACTCGTTTCCTTTTTCATGATTAAATTGCCTGCATTTGTTAGCAATTTGGTAGGGAATAATAGGGGCTGATAACCCATTTGTCATTAAATTATGTCTTTGTAAAGATTCAGAAATCCTGGTTTAATAACATAAAAAAAACTGTAGCTGAAGAGCTATTTAATGTTGTTACATGTTTATCCCCAAGAAATAAATAAAGATTTGCCAAAAATGATAACACAAAGAATATAAATATAGATAGACAGATACATAGATAGATAGATAGATAGATAGATAGAAAGAGAGAGAGAGAGAGAGAGAGAGGCTCGCATTCATATAGATCACTGGTTTTGAAACCTGTCCTCAGGCCTCCCCAACAGGCCAGGTTTTCAGGATTACCTAGGATGAGAGCAGGTAAAATAACCATGTTTACTAATCAGCTGATTATTTCACCTGTGCTCCAGGTCAGATATCCTCAAAATCTGGCCTGTTAGGGAGGCCTATGGACAGTTTTGAAAACCAGTGATATAGATTCACCAAAAAGCACAAAAAAAAAACCAAATAACCCACACCAATAAATTAATTAAGCTAATGGAATGCATTTTATTTTATTATTGCTCTATTGCTTGAGCATAACTATGTGTTTGATCCCTGTAAAGTGGCTAACTTTAAGGGATATTAAACAGTAAATGCCAGATAACAAGTAGAGCGGTATTTAACACTCCTGCTTGAGCACTAACTCCGCTAGAAGTAAGCTTTTTGTGTGTCAGGTAGTGCTCGTATTACAAGTTGAGAGCAATGTTTTCGCTCGTGCACTAACCTGATGCGCGTAAAAAGCCAAACTTAGAATATTGCACGTGCAATAAGGTATCCCCCCCATAGAAGTTAATGGAACCAAAAAGTGGGGGGAAAACACCCTACTCGCGCACGAAAAACGCGATTGCATATTCTCAAGTGAGCTAACCTGACATGAAAATATGAATATTTCACATACCAATGTTCTTCACATACAAGAATGAGTTCTATATATTCAGAATACATTTTTCTATATATATATAGCTAATGGTATTTTGGTACAATATATATATATATATATATATATATATATATATATATATATGCACACACACACATATACATGATTATATATAGTTATATAAAGATATATATACAGAAATATATATTTATAAATACATAGAACAAATTCTGATATGTGCAGAACATTGGAATAAGAAATATTTACAGTAAATACACACTATAACACTTTATTAAAAATGAATATTGCATAAATATGCTTTTACATGTTTTCAACTGGACTGCAAAGGGCTCCAATACAGTTATATATGTCTATATATGTGAACATATGTACAGTATTTATGTGTTTATATGTGTATATATGTCTGTAAATACACATGTACACACATATAAACATATATACATGTATACACATAAACATATATACATGTAAACACATATAAACATATATACATGTATACACATAAACATATATACATGTACACACATATAAAGATATATACATGTACACACATATAAACATATATACATGTACACACATATAAACATAAATACATGTATACACATATAAACATATATACATGTATACACATAAACATATATGCATGTACACACATATAAATATATACATGTACACACATATAAACATATATACATGTACACACATATAAACATATTTACATGTACACACATAAACATATATACATGTACACGCATATAAACATATATACATGTACACACATATAAACATATATACATGTACACACATATAAATATATACATGTATACACATAAACATATATACATGTACACACATATAAACATATATACATGTATACACATAAACATATATACATGTACACACATATAAACATATATACATGTACACACATATAACCAAATTTACATGTACACACATAAACATATATACAT
This sequence comes from Bombina bombina, assembly GCF_027579735.1. Taxonomy (NCBI): domain Eukaryota; kingdom Metazoa; phylum Chordata; class Amphibia; order Anura; family Bombinatoridae; genus Bombina; species Bombina bombina. The sequence continues at coordinate 1,007,683,819 of NC_069504.1, read as the reverse complement.
GTACACACATATAAACATATATACATGTACACACATAAACATATATACATGTACACACACAAACATAAATACATGTACACACATATAAACATATATACATGTACACACATATAAACATAAATACATGTATACACATATAAACATATATACATGTATACACATAAACATATATGCATGTACACACATATAAATATATACATGTACACACATATAAACATATATACATGTACACACATATAAACATATTTACATGTACACACATAAACATATATACATGTACACACATATAAACATATATACATGTACACACATATAAACATATATATATGTACACACACAAACATAAATACATGTACACACATATAAACATATATACATGTACACACATATAAACATATATACATGTACACACATATAAACATATATATATATATATATATATATATATATATATATATGTACACACATATAAACATATATACATGTACACACATATAAACATATATACATGTACACACATATAAACATATATACATGTACACACATATAAACATATATACATGTACACACATATAAACATATATACATGTACACACATATACACATATATACATGTACACACATATAAACATATATACATGTACTCACATATAAACATATATACATGTACACACATATAAACATATATACATGTACACACATATACACATATATACATGTACACACATATAAACATATATACATGTACACACATATAAACATATATACATGTACACACATATACACATATATACATGTACACACATATAAACATATATACATGTACTCACATATAAACATATATACATGTACACACATATAAACATATATACATGTACACACATATACACATATATACATGTACACACATATAAACATATATACATGTACACACATATACACATATATACATGTACACACAATACATGTATACACATATAAACATATATACATGTACACACATATAAACATATATACATGTACACACACATAAACATATATACACGTACACACATATAAACATATATACACGTACACACATATAAACATATATACATGTACACACATATAAACATATATACATGTACACACACAAACATATATACATGTACACACACATAAACATATATACATGTATACACATAAACATATATACATGTACACACATAAACATATATACATGTACACACATAAACATATATACATGTACACACACATAAACATATATACATGTCCACACACATAAACATATATACATGTCCACACACATAAACATATATACATGTACACACACATAAACATATATACATGTATACATATAAACATATATACATGTACACACATATAAACATATATACATGTACACACATATAAACATATATACATGTACACACATAAACATATATATATGTACACACATATAAACATATATACATGTACACACATAAACATATATGCATGTATACATATAAACATATATACATGTATACATATAAACATATATACATGTACACACATATAAACATATATACATGTACACATATAAACATATATACATGTACACACATATAAACATATATACATGTATACACATAAACATATATACATGTACACACATATAAACATATATACATGTATACACATAAACATATATACATGTACACACATATAAACATATATACATGTACACACATATAAACATATATACATGCATACATATAAACATATATACATGTACACACATATAAACATATATACATGTATACATATAAACATATATACATGTACACACATAAACATATATACATGTACACACACATAAACATATATACATGTATACATATAAACATATATACATGTATACATATAAACATATATACATGTACACACACATAAACATATATACATGTATACATATAAACATATATACATGTACACACATAAACATATATACATGTACAAATATAAACATATATTCATGTACACACATAAACATATATACATGTATACACATAAACATATATACATGTATACACATAAACATATATACATGTACACACATATAAACATATATACATGTACACACATATAAACATATATACATGTACACACACAAACATATATACATGTCCACACACAGAAACATATATACATGTCCACACACAGAAACATATATACATGTACACACACATAAACATATATACATGTATACATATAAACATATATACATGTACACACATATAAACATATATACATGTACACACATATAAACATATATACATGTACACACATAAACATATATGCATGTATACATATAAATCCAGAAAAAAGCAGGCACTCTCCGTTTAACATTTCAATATTTTACTTAATAGTGACGTTTCGGGGTTTCACCCCCGTCCTCAGACTTACAGCCACGTCACTATTAAGTAAAATATTGAAATGTTAAACGGAGAGTGCCTGCTTTTTTCTGGATTTATTGGTTACTTTTGCTGTGCACCCCGGACTTGATTTGAGAGTGCTATACCACTGACTGTTACATGTATACATATAAACATATATACATGTACACACATATAAACATATATACATGTACACACATATAAACATATATGCATGTATACATATAAACATATATACATGTACTCACATATAAACATATATACATGTACACACATATAAACATATATACATGTACACACATATAAACATATATACATGTACACACATATACACATATATACATGTACACACATATAAACATATATACATGTACACACATATACACATATATACATGTACACACAATACATGTATACACATATAAACATATATACATGTACACACATATAAACATATATACATGTACACACACATAAACATATATACACGTACACACATATAAACATATATACATGTACACACATATAAACATATATACATGTACACACATAAACATATATACATGTACACACACATAAACATATATACATGTATACACATAAACATATATACATGTACACACATAAACATATATACATGTACACACACATAAACATATATACATGTCCACACACATAAACATATATACATGTACACACACATAAACATATATACATGTATACATATAAACATATATACATGTACACACATATAAACATATATACATGTACACACATAAACATATATATATATGTACACACATATAAACATATATACATGTACACACATAAACATATATGCATGTATACATATAAACATATATACATGTATACATATAAACATATATACATGTACACACATATAAACATATATACATGTATACATATAAACATATATACATGTAAACACATATAAACATATATACATGTATACACATAAACATATATACATGTACACACATATAAACATATATACATGTATACACATAAACATATATACATGTACACACATATAAACATATATACATGTACACACATATAAACATATATACATGCATACATATAAACATATATACATGTACACACATATAAACATATATACATGTATACATATAAACATATATACATGTACACACATAAACATATATACATGTACACACATAAACATATATACATGTACAAATATAAACATATATTCATGTACACACATAAACATATATACATGTATACACATAAACATATATACATGTATACACATAAACATATATACATGTACACACATATAAACATATATACATGTACACACATATAAACATATATACATGTACACACATATAAACATATATACATGTACACACACAAACATATATACATCTCCACACACAGAAACATATATACATCTCCACACACATAAACATATATACATGTATACATATAAACATATATACATGTACACACATATAAACATATATACATGTACACACATATAAACATATATACATGTACACACATATAAACATATATACATGTACACACATAAACATATATGCATGTATACATATAAACATATATACATGTATACATATAAACATATATACATGTACACACATATAAACATATATACATGTATACATATATACATGTACACACATTTATACATATATACATATACACACATAAAAATATATATACATGTACACACATATAAACAAATATACATGTATACACGTAAACATATATACATGTATACACATAAACATATATACATGTACACACATATAAACATATATACATGTACACACTTATAAACATATATACATGTACACACATATAAACATATATACATGTATACATATAAACATATATACATGTAAGCACATATAAACATATATACATGTATACATATAAACATATATACATGTACACACAAACATATATACATGTACACACACATAAACATATATACATGTATACATATAAACATATATACATGTACACACACATAAACATATATACATGTATACATATAAACATATATACATGTACACACATAAACATATATACATGTACAAATATAAACATATATACATGTATACATATAAACATATATACATGTAAGCACATATAAACATATATACATGTACACACATAAACATATATACATGTACACACACATAAACATATATACATGTACACACACATAAACATATATACATGTATACATATAAACATATATACATGTACACACACATAAACATATATACATGTATACATATAAACATATATACATGTACACACATAAACATATATACATGTACAAATATAAACATATATACATGTACACATATAAACATATATACATGTAAGCACATATAAACATATATACATGTATACATATAAACATATATACATGTACACACACATAAACATATATACATGTATACATATAAACATATATACATGTACACACATAAACATATATACATGTACAAATATAAACATATATACATGTACACACATAAACATATATACATGTATACACATAAACATATAGACATGTATATGTTTGTATCTCTATGTTAAAGCCCTTTGCAGCCTTATTTTTCTAACACCTGAGACCTCCTATCTTTGAGCCCTTATAACTTTTTTGTGCACTATTTTTTAAATAATGTTTATTAGATGGTGTTATTATGAGTGTAATTGTACTTTGCAATGTATTTTTTATGTGATCAGCAAGCACAACCCAGGTGCTGAACCAAAAATGGCCGGCTCCCTAGCTTTACATGCCTGCTTTTCAAATAAAGATAGCAAGAGAATGAAGAAAATTGATAATAGTAGTAAATTAAAATTGCATGCTCTGGGGCCGATTTAACATTGTGCGGGCAGGGAATCATGTTCGCCGCACATCGATAAATGCCGACACCATACGCTGTCAGCATTTATCATTGCACAAGTATTTCTAGTGAAGTGCTTGTGCACAGGTTAAGCGTGTCATATAGAGAGAGCATCACTAGTTTCAGAATGACATCCATGGGACCAGAAGTGTGACATTATGTGATGCAATTCTTAAAATAAGATTACAATTCTAAGCACTTCTTGCGTCTCCTCCAAGCAAGCCATCCTATGTGACCTTCAGGGGTCACACACCCTAAAAGCCATCCCTGCACTGTTACTTACAGACCCCTATAGATAAACACATACCCACCCACATGTAGGGATTGGCAAAGCCCAGAACCCAGGGAGCAACAGCTATTAACATTTTTAAAACTCTTTTAGGTTTTTCAAACAAATAAAAAAAAAATTGTGACATTTCAGGGCTAAAAATTCTGGGCACAGAAAAGTCACTTTAAATTATATTAATGTGCTTAAAAAAAGTGCAAGCTTTTTTTCCCTTTTTTTTTTTTTTAATAAAGGAACGACTGACTCCTTGGTATACGTTGTGATCATTTTGTTGTGATAATTGTTTTTATCCTTTAGAATTTTACATCTACATAAAATACCTTAGCTTATACAAATCTGTAGCTTCTTCCTTAAAGGGACATTAAACACTAAATACATGCTAGATAGAGTGATGCATTCAAAGAAAAGTTTAGTCCATGACTAGCATGTAGATGTATTTTTTAAAGTTTCATTAGTTATTTTAAAAATGACAAAATAAGTGTAAAGTTTTAGTGTCTATAGAACACTGGGAGCTGCCATGTTGTAACTTGTGTTACCTTCTCTGCTGTGGCCAATTAGGGACAGTTATACATAGGTCACTAGAGTGTGCAACCAATGGTTGTGCTGGATTTAACAGTGTTCTGCACTTCCATTTCTAACAGGAACTGAAAAGCTCACAATTTCAGAATGGAATTACAGGCAAAGAGGACAAAATAAATAATGAAAGTATATTGCAGAGTTGTTATATATATACAATTTATCATTTTATATTACCATCTCAAAGTGTTTAATGTCCCTTTAATATTCCAGCTGGTTCCAAAATTTCCCAGAAATAAGTCAATGCCTGCATTGCTGCACAGATATACAAACCCATACTGCTATCTATACTCATAGTCTCAGACAACATCTGATATCTGCACGGAATGACAACCCTCTAACTGCAGGTAAACAGTTTTTTCGCTAATCTGATTCCATCTCACCAAAGCATTCAGCAGCCCTAGTAGAGGATTAGCTCAGTAATGTCACTGACTTTGAAAGGAATGAACTAGTTTTGAATCCCAGCGCTCACTCTCTCTCTGACCTTGAACAACTCACTTGATCTCAGGAACCAAAATTAGATTCTAGGCTCTACAGGGGCAAAGACTCGTGACTGCAAAACTGTATGTAGCTGTATATACAGAGTCAGCACAGATAGAATTCTTATTATATGATAATATGAAAGAAGGACTTGACTGAATAACACTGCTGCTTGCAGGCTGCAACAGGATTGATATATGCTGACTGCAGAATAGGATTACTGGCTGACACAGTTTAAAAAAAACACACTTGCACCTTTAAAATCTCCTCCGTTTGATGCAGGAACTGGCTCTGCGCTCTTTTGCTTTTTATCTCCTGTGGCCAGATGTTTGCAGAGGGAACAGATGTTTATAGGAGAATGAATAAGACTACACTAGGAAACCAGCATTTATCATGAATAAAACACTATTAATCTTCTTCCAGTCAAAACTGCAGAGAAGATGCAGAAAACAGAATGTATTTCTTTACACTGTACCATTTCCTCTTCACCCTACAGCGCACGTACAAAGCACTCTGCACGTTCTTTACCTGCAAGGATTAGGCAGAAATTACTGGGCCAAGGACAAACAAGGAAATTGCAACTGGCGGTGGCAGATCGCACACATAGCTCTTACGGCAGTATTTTATCCTGTACTGAAAAATGTGGTGCTCTCAAAATGCACACATATCCTGACCTTGATTCATTTACCCATGAACTGCCAAATCTAGTACACAATGTACACTGTCAGAAAAAAGGGTACGGTTGGGTCCATTTGTGAACACTTAGGGTACAACTGCTGTGGTTCTACCCTCAATGAATCATAATTACACTTTAAGGAACTAATATGTACCATTTAGGGGTAAATAAGGTACACATATGTTTCCAGCTGTCAAAGGGTCCATGTCTGTACCATTTAATCCCCCCAAAAAGGTACAATCACTTGTGTGACTAAAAGTTTGAGGGGGATGGGTGGTTCAATGCTGCCAAACCCTGCAAGTCCATATAATTTGTGCACCTCAATTATTCAATGAACACATAACTGGCAGTCACCAAAAATGAATTCAACATACATGTTGTACAGCAACATAATTCATGTCCAATGGTTGTTGATAATATGCAAGAAGTGGGCAAGGCAACAAAAAATACTTAACAACCCATATTTTCAATGATACTGTGTTGCTGGTTCTAAATAGCACACAAGCACTTAATATTGTAATGTTTATATTTAGAGCATCAAGATTATAACTCTTAAACATAAAGCAAATATATTAACAAAAAAATAAATAATTTTACATTCTATAAAATAAACAAAAGCTGTTTAAGAAAAAAAAAAAATTGTAACCGTTCCTCAGTCACATACATGGACATTGTGTAACATGCCATAGCTCCATCTATTAGTTAAAAGTTCCTTGACATGTGTAACAAAGCTCCATCTATTGGTAGAAGGTTCATCACCAAAATGTGTACTGGGGAAATAGACTCATTTGCATATATTTTGCATAGAGTGACAATTCAATGTATGGCTGTGAGTTTTATCGTTTATCGCTCCCCTGAATTACCCTTCCTTTCATTGGAGTTATAATTTATTATTATGTTGTTTTCTATATGCTTTCTATATATTTATGTTTTATGTGGCGTGTCACCCTAAGTTAAATGGGGTGTTGATAGAGTCTATTACAGAGTGAAATAATTTATTTTAAGTAGCTCATTTTAGAACTGGTTATTAAGTCTGATTCTTTCAGGAATTTCTGTAGCAATCTGTGGACCTGCAAGTAGGCTACACTATCCAAACTTTTCAAACTGCAGTGTGGCTATTTGTAACACTGTCTACACAAGTAAATATTAGAAGAATGAATATTAGAATGTTGTATAATAAATTTGATGGAACAGCTTATTAAATTTATTGTGTTGAGTATGAAATTGCCATCATGAGATACAAAAGGCTTTTCACTGGGGCAGTACCCTTAAGAGGTTAAATTTGAATCATTTTGAAGGGTACATTATGGTACCATAGCATTGATGTCCAAATTAGTCACCAAAGGTACATATCTGCCTTTGAAAGGTACGATCTGCAAGGGTACCAATATGTACCCATGTTAAAGGGTACATTGGGTGTACCTTTGAGGGTACTGCCCCAGTGACAAGCTGTTGTACCCTTAAAGGTACAATTTATGCACATTTTTCTGACAGTGTACAGTACTCATTACAAATTGCTTATAACTGAAAACAAAGATAATATCTAGCACTATTCATAGTTGCTAATATTTGTAAACAAAATTTCCATGGACACTTTGCAGCAGAGAAACATCCGGTTTGTATAGCTCCACCCACTCTGATACACCCCCAAATCAAGCTCATTAAGTACTGATAGAAAACACTTTATCCAAACTGCTTGGACCTGGGAAAGGTTTGGATTTCGGAATAGTGTGGATTTTGGAATATTTGAATTTTTAAAATAGGACAGTTTGGAGAGGGACGGGACCAAGTTTAAACAATATATTTACATGTCATAATACTGCTTATAAATGTAACCTAAAGGTAATTTTATATAATTTTTAATACTTTTGTATATATAGTACCACAAGAGATAGTACAGTACTGTAATCAGTAAGGTAATAATTGTTATTTTAAATAAATGTAGGCAATTATTTGCAATTTAGAACATAAAAAACACAGACACAGGCACAGAAGATTGTGACTTACAGGCAAGAAAAAAATAGTAATTTTTGATCATATTATTAAAAAAAAAAATATTGATTAAAAAGTTTGGATTTCAGAATAAGTTTAGATATGTAATTCCGGATTTTGGGATTTGTACCTGTGGTAGTATAAATTAGCCATACTGATTGCTTAAAGTAATAGGAGAGTCAAATATAATCTTTAATGATTCAGATAGAGCATGTATTTTTTATTTTCACTTCTACAGCAATGCACCGCTGATGATTGGTGGCTACACACATTTGTCATTATGACTTTAACTTGCTGTTTAATCCCTTTTCAGAAGGTTTTTTTTTTCATGACTTAAAAAGAGCATGCAATTTTAAACAACATTCTAATTTACTTCTATTATATAATTTGGTTCATTCTATTGATATGCTTTGCTGAAAACCATATTTAGATAGGCTCAGTAGCTGCTGATTGGCTGCTGCACATAGATTCCACATGTGATTGGCTCACCCATGTGCATTGCTATTTCTTCAACAAAGGATATCTAAAGAATGAAGCAAATTAGATAATAGAAGTAAATTGGAATGTTGTTTAAAATTGCATGTTCTACCTGAATCACAAAAGAAAATGTTTGAGTTTAGTGTCCCTTTAATGTAAGTTAAAGCATTTAGCTCCTTAACACCTCCCTTACTCTCAAGCACATAATTGGCATAGGAAAAATAACTTTACAGCAAGTACCAAAATAAGCAAGTGTCACGAGACATGGGGTGCCTCAATACCTGTTCGCCGATGGGTAATGCAGAGGGTGCCATCATAGGTTTCTTGCGTGGCTGTGATAGTGCCTGACAGTATGGTTGCGCCCTCGGGGGCGCGCTCGCCTGGATGTGTGCACAGGCACACCTTGGCATGCATGCGTGTTTGTGCGTGCCTGTGCACGGAAGATTGTCTCAGGTGCTTTCCATCAGTGTGAGGAATCTTAGTGACACGCCCTTCTCTTTTCTGCCTTCTCTTTGGGTACTTGGTATCCAAGGCCTTCGTTGCCCGGAATACAGGGGGCATTCCTGGGCCTTTGTAGGTATAAATTCCGGTCTGAGCCCTGGCTTATTGCTGATTTATTCTACCAATTTACCTGCATAACTAAGCATTCTACTTTGTCCTGATTCCCTTCATTCTATTTGACTTCCTGGTTTTGACCTTTAGCCTGACCTTCGTTTATGATACTTTCTGCCTGGACTGACCTATATTATCCTGACTATGCCTTTTGGACCTTCCTTATCTGTACCTTGCCTTAGATTACTTGCTCTTTGCTATTGGGATTCACCTCCTGCACACAGGGTAGCCCTGCTCCCTGACATAATAACTCAGCCCATCATGGAGCCCGCAAGAGCATCAGATACTATTGCGTCCCTTTCAAAACAGCTGGCAGCCAAGATGCAAACCCTTCAGGAATTACAAACCAGTCATCAAAATCTGTTGCAGCAAGTTAGAACTCAGGAACAATGCACCGCTGCTACACCTTCCGCAGCTCCAGCTCATAGGTATGAAGTTCTTACTAATGAACCAGCTATTGCCTTACCTGATACATTCACCAGAGACCACAAGCACTATAGAGCCTTTATTACTTCCTGTGAATTACTATATACCTTGAAACCCTGCACCTATGCAACTGATTATATTAAGGTACGTACTGCGATTTCATTACTTGCAGGCCATCCTCAGACATGGGCACATCAACTCCTGCACAGTGACAATCCAGCCCTCAATACCTGGGAATCATTTGTTACTGCCATGAATGTCCTCTATGACGACCCCTTACTCTCTGACACTGCTCAAGGTACCTTACGATCCTTACGGGAGGGGAGGAGACCAGTGGAGGACTACATTTCTGAGTTCAGAGAAGTGGCCACTGATATGGCACTTAACGAGGTGGCCCACATCGACAAATTTCACATAGGTTTTTCTGACCAACTCAAGGATGAACTTGCACGGATTGGAGTTCCCGCTACTTTAGAAAACTTAATAATAGCAGTAACTCAATTGGATTGTCACATTCGGGAGAGAAGGCAGGAGAGACAGAATGTCATACTACCTTAACCTAGACGATCAGACTACCTTCCTCCTCCTGTTCCTGTGCTTTCATCCTCTACTGGATATACTGATACAGAGGAACCTATGCAAATTGGGCTGCTGCCAGGACCTTTATCTAATATTGAAAGAAGGAACCTCCATCTTTGCTTATACTATGCTAAACCTGGTCATGTTCTTAAGGACTGTCCCATTAGACCAGAGCTTTCCAAACTTTTCATGTCGGTGACACACTTTTTAGATCTACATCATTTCGCGACACAGTAATTCAGTTCTACTGGCAAACAGGAGGTTAAACTAACTTGTTTTAAGAGATACGGACACATACATAAATTATATAATTACGAAATGTATATACAAGTAACAGTATGTAAGTATGTGCAAGAATTAAAAAAAAGTTTAACACCAATAGCTACTTACTATTTTAATGGGATTTATAAGGTTGATGGGATGAACACAGTTTCTGAATATTTGGTGGAATATTAGACACTCACATTTTTAAGCTTCCCCTTCCTATCCATATATCAAGAGCAGGAACAGCAATGCACTACTGGGAGCTAGTTGCAAAAAAAACAAAACCCACTGACTTCTGACTTCAGCTCAGTGCTTAATCTGCCGCCCTCAGAGCTCGGTGAGTGCGATTGACTACTGCCCACGCTGTAAACACACTGCTGTCCTACTCACTGACTACACATACAGTTACGAGCCAATTAAGGAGACTACAGTGCAGTCAGGAGCCAATGTGCCGTCAATGGGAATAGTTTCAGTTCCCACTGAGCTGCACCAATAGGTTAAGATGATCTGTGACCCCCTAGGTATCAATCACGTGTCAACCATGTGATATGCGTAGCAGGCAGGCGGAAAGTCAGAAACCCCCAAAAATTAATTAAAATTTAAAAAAAATTGTGCTGAAGCAGGGACACGTAAAATATTAATACTAGTAATGAACTGTATTTCACTAAACAACCCAGCTATATCCCAAGTATCATTCTAAACAAATATATATTCATTCACAATTTAGTTTAGTTTAGTGCTGTTTTTTTACTTTTAGACAATTAGTTTAGCCTGGTTACTCAGGTTAAAATTAAATAGGCGCAACCTTGCTTTTTTGTATTATCCACTGAAGCAGGGACACACCTACACACTGCTGCCGACACACTAGTGTGTCCCGACACACAGTTTGGAAAGCACTGCATTAGACCAATTACGGGTATGTTGTCAGCCCAAGCCACCTGTCTTAATATGCCTATTTACAATTCCTCTTATCACCTTGTCATTTCTGTTTTTCTGCAGCTGGACAAGAACATCATTGCACTTTCTGCTATTATTGATTCTGGTACCAGAAGCTATTTTTTGGATGTCATCCTAGCCTCCCAATTATATATTCCTATATGTCAAAAGAAACAGCCTTCTCTACTTCACATGGTAGACAACAGTACTTTAAAGACTGGCCCAGTTACCCAGGAAACAAAACCAGTGGTACTCTGTATTGGAGATCGGAATCAAGAGGTTGTCATCTGGGACATTGTTCCATCACCGCTATTTCCCGTCATCTTGGGATTCACTTGGCTACGCAAACATAACCCACAAATCAACTGGACCACCGGACAATTATTATTTAAGTCCCTTCACTGTTCATCTGATTGTCTTCTTTCTAAGGTTAATCCCTCTACTCTCTTGATTGCTGCTACTACAACCTCTCAAATCCCTCTTTACTCAAGCCCAAATTTTGGCACATTTTTTTCCTGTTGCAGGATTACATACTGCTCAGCACACAGCTAAAATCTTGTTTCAGCATGTGTTTTGTCTCCATGTATTTCCTAGCTCTATCGTCTCTGATAGAGGATCTCAGTTTACGTCCCGCTTTTGGACCCAATTTTGTTACAGTTTTCATATTACATGTAATCTGCCACCCGCTTACCATCCCCAGTCCAACGGGCAGACCGAACGGATCAACCAGACCCTGGAACAGTATCTTCGCTGCTATTCGTCCCATCTTCAAGATCATTGTAAAGAACCCCTTGCTGATTATGCACACAACAACCAAAGTAATTAATCTACAGGCTTGAGCCCCTTCTATGCAAACCTTCGTTTAGCATGCCCAACTAAAAAACTTGGACCTCATTTTCTTTTTCCATCAACAAAGTGATCAATGATGTCGCTGTCCTGCTAAAACTCCCCGACTCCTTTAAAATACATTGTGTTTTCAATGTATCGTTGGTTAAACCATTTTCTGCTAATCCCTTTCCAAGTCAGGTGGCAGTCCCTCCTCCACCTGTACTGGAGAATAACAATGAAGAGTTCAAAGTCCAAGATAATCTAGACTCCCGTAGGAAACAGGGACGTCTAGAGTATCTTGTCCATTGGAAAGGGTACAGACCCAAGGAGTGTTCCTGGGAACCTGTTGGAAATCTCAATGCTGCTGCCAAGGTGCGTGCCTTCCATCGGAGACATCCTGACAGGCCTTCTCGGATTCGCGTCCGGAGGCCACTCCTTGGTGGGGGCTCTGTCATGGGACCAGGGGTGCCTCCCTACCTGTTTGCCGATGGGAAAGGCGGAGGGTGCCATCATAGGTTTCTTCAGCGGCTGTAATAGTGCCTGGCAGTACGGTTGCACCTCCAGGCACGCGCTCCCATGGGCGCGGATGTGCGCATGACCACGCTTTGGCGTGCGTGTGTGCGCGCGGAGGATTGTCTCAGGTGCTTTCCATCAGTGTGAAGAATCTTAGTGACATGCCCCTCTCTTTTCTGCCTTTTCATTGGGTATTTGGTATCCAAGGCCTTTGTTGCCCGGATACAGGGGGCATTCCAGGGCCTTTGTAGGTATAAATTCCAGTCTGAGCCCTGGCTTATTGCTGAGTTATTCTGCCAATTTACCTGCATAACTAAGCATTGTACCTTGTCCTGATTCCCTTCCTTCTATTTGACTTCCTGGATTTGACCTTTGGCCTGACCCTTGTTTAGGATACTTTCTGCCTGGACTGACCTATATTATCCTGACTACGCCTTTTGGACCTTCCTTATCTGTACCTTGCCTTGGATTACTTGCTCTTTGCTATTGGGTTTCACCTCCTGCACACAGGATAGCCCTGCTCCCTGACAGCAAGCAAGGGTTACATTTTTAACCCCTCAGCATCTGTATAGCAGGAAACCTTAAAGCACCATAGTTTATATAGATTTTACAAAGCCTGAAATTAGACAGACATATTGGGGCCGATTTATTAAAGTCTGCCGGACATGATATGCTGTAGCGTATAATGTCCTTTAGACATCGCTGAATGCCGACAGCATACAATGTCAGCTTTTAACATTGCACAAGCAGTTCTAGTGAGCTGCTTGTGCAATGCTGCCCCCTGCAGATTTGCAGCCAATCCACTAGCAGGGGGTGTCAATCAACCCAATCGTATAGGATCGGGCGGATTGATGTCCGCAGCCTCAGAGGCAGCGGACCAGTTAAGGAGCAGCGGTCTTAAGACCGCTGCTTTATAACTGCTGTTTCCAGTGAGCCTGAAGGGGCCATTCAACCCTTAATAAATCAGCCCCATTATCTCAATATGTTTAACATGTTGTTTAATGTGTTGGGGCTGCTGGAATGGACAACCATATATGTAGATATACTGAGGATTTGTTTATTATGTTTTACTTTTGCTAAAACACTACTGAAACATTTACAAGCAGGTGGCATTTTATGAGGTAAATAGTCATTTTTGATCTTTGCTGCAGCTGTGATCATGGACAGCAGGTTAATAGACCAGAAATACCCTAGTAAGTCTGGATTTTATTTATTTTTAATGTTCTGTGAATTACAGTCCCAGCAAATGAAGAGCCTGATAGCTTAAGCCTCTGCTAAGCAAAGCCTTAGAATACAATTGGGGGAAATTACAAATGTTTGAAACTGTGCAACACTATTTAAATGCCTTGCTTCCTCCCCCCTTGTCTCCTACCCTTACTGATATTATATGTATCACGGTTTCAACATAACAGAAGATCACAGATAAAGTTTCAGAACAAACTTACATACAGTAAGCAGTGAGTAATAATAGAGTTAAATTGAAAGCCGTACTGTACTGCACACAATATTATTAAACTAAATACAGGCTGAACTGAACATGGGACAGACTTAAAGAAACATAAAACCCAAATATTTTTTTTATTCAGATAGAGCATACAATTTTAAACAATTTACTTCTCTTGTCTAATTTGCTTTTTTCTTTTGACATATTTTGTTGAAAAGCATAACAAGGTAGGCTCAGGAGCTGGGAAATAGCTGCTGATTAGTGGCTGCACATATATAACTCTTATAATTTGTTAACAGATGTGGTCAGCTAGTTCCTAGTAGTACAGTGATGCTCCCAAAAAAAGGACACCAAGAGAATGAAGCAAAATTGATAAACATAAATAAATTGGGAAGTTGTTTAAAATTGTATGTTCAATTTGAATCATGAAAGAAAAAAAAATACGATTTCATGTCCCTTAATATACAGGGACAGTAAGCCACAAAAACAGGACTGTCCTGGGAAAAATGGGATAGTTGCAACTATGCATTACTACTTGCTATAGTATCAATCAAACACTGCACTGATAAAGTACCCATTTAAAAGGTAGTATAGATTGCACAATAACAACACTATGGGTTAGCTTACCATCCGAGTGCAGCTCATTATTTTGTACTTTCCACATGCTATCAATAGTACTCGATCTGGTAGTCATGATTCAGGCAGAGTGTGTAGATAGGTGTCAGGCAGAGCATTTCATTTTAAACAACTTTTCATTTCTATTATCAAATGTACTTTGGTATCCTTTGTTGAAGAGTAAACCTTTAAACGCTGATAGGCGCTCGGGAGCATGAACTTGTCTATAGCAGTCTATGACAGCAGTATTTGCAACTATGTATAACATTGCTATGAGCATTGTTACAAACACTGTCACCAGATGGTTAAAGACACATGCATGCTCCTGAGCTCACCTATGATTTTTCCATTTACTTCTATCGATAATAGAAGTAAATTGGAAAGTTGTTTAGAATTTCATGCTCTGTCCTATCCATTTAAAGAACCAGTAAATACAGTAGATTTGCATAATCAACAAATACATGGTAACAAGACAATGCAACAGCACTTAGGGGCCGATTTATCAAGTGTCTGTCTGACATGACCCGCTCAGCAGATCATGTCCGACAGACATCTCTGAATGCCGACAGCATACGCTGTCGGCATTTAACATTGCACAAGCAGTTCTGGTGAACTGCTTGTGCAATGCTGCCCTCTGCAGATTTGCGGCCAGTCAGCCGCTAGCAGGGGGTGTCAATCAACCCGATCGATACAATTGGGTTTATTGATGTCCGGAGCCTCAGAGGCAGCAGACGACTTAAGGAGCAGCAGTCTTAAGACTGCTGCTTCTTAAAGGGACACTGAACCCAAATTTTATCTTTCGTGATTCAGATAGCGCATGCTATTTTAAGCAACTTTCTAATTTACTCCTATTATCAAATTTTCATCATTCTCTTGGTATCTTTATTTGAAAAGCAAGAATGTAAGTTTAGATGCCGGCCCATTTTTGGTGAACAACCTGGGTTGTCCTTGCTGATTGGATAGCACCAATAAACAAGTACTGTCCAGGGTCTGAAACAAAAATTGTCTGGCTCCTTAGCTTAGATGCCTTCTTTTTCAACTAAAGATAGCAAGAGAACGAAGAAAAAATGATAATTGGAGTAAATTAGAAAGTTGCTTAAAATTGCATGCTCTATCTGAATCATGAAATAAAAAAATTGGGTTTAGTGTCCCTTTAACTGCTGTTTCCGGAATTGGGGTCGATTGAGAGCTTGTAAAATCGACCCCCATGTCTGAACTTCAAATGAGTAGTAGATTTTTTTCTGACAAATTTCAAACTTATGTCTATTTCCACTCCCACTGCATCATGTGACAGCCTTAGCCAATCACAAATGTATATATGTATATTCTGTGAATTTTTGCACATGCTCAGTAGGAGCTGATGACTCAAAACGTGTAAATATAAAAAGACTGCACATTTTGTTAATGGCAGTAAATTGGAAAGTTGTTTAAAATTGGGTGATCTATCTGAATCATAGAAGTTTAATTTGACCTAAGTGTTCCTTTAAGTTTATTTTTTTACTTTACTGTCCCTTTAAAGGGGCAGTTAACATGAACCCCCTATTGTGAAGTATGTGCACAATTAGGCCTAGATTTGGAGTTCGGCGGTAAAAGGGCTGCTAACGCTCCGCGGGCTTTTTTCTGGCCGCACCATAAATTTAACTCTGGTATCGAGAGTTTAATCAAATGCTGCGTTAGGCTCCAAAAAAGGAGCGGCGAGCATTTTTACTGCAAATGCAACTCTCGATACCAGAGTTGCTTACGGACGCGGCCGGCCTCAAAAACGTGCTCGTGCACGATTCCCCCATAGGAAACAATGGGGCTGTTTGAGCTGAAAAAAAACCTAACACCTGCAAAAAAGCAGCGTTCAGCTCCTAACGCAGCCCCATTGTTTCCTATGGGGAAACACTTCCTACGTCTGCACCTAACACTCTAACATGTACCCCGAGTCTAAACACCCCTAACCTTACACTTATTAACCCCTAATCTGCCGCCCCCGCTATCGCTGACCCCTGCATATTTTTTTAAACCCCTAATCTGCCGCTCCGTAAACCGCCGCCACCTACGTTATCCCTATGTACCCCTAATCTGCTACCCCTAACACCGCCGACCCCTATATTATATTTATTAACCCCTAACCTGCCCCCCACAACGTCGCCGACACCTGCCTACACTTATTAACCCCTAATCTGCCGAGCGGACCTGAGCGCTACTATAATAAATGTATTAACCCCTAATCCGCCTCACTAACCCTATCATAAATAGTATTAACCCCTAATCTGCCCTCCCTAACATCGCTGACACCTAACTTCAATTATTAACCCCTAATCTGCCGACCGGAGCTCACCGCTATTCTAATAAATGTATTAACCCCGAAAGCTAAGTCTAACCCTAACACTAACACCCCCCTAAATTAAATATAATTTAAATCTAACGAAATAAATTAACTCTTATTAAATAAATTATTCCTATTTAAAGCTAAATACTTACCTGTAAAATAAATCCTAATATAGCTACAATATAAATTATAATTATATTATAGCTATTTTAGGATTAATATTTATTTTACAGGCAACTTTGTATTTATTTTAACCAGGTACAATAGCTATTAAATAGTTAAGAACTATTTAATAGTTACCTAGTTAAAATAATAACAAATTTACCTGTAAAATAAATCCTAACCTAAGTTATAATTAAACCTAACACTACCCTATCAATAAAATAATTAAATAAAATACCTACAATTAACCTAACACTACACTATCAATAAATTAATTAAACACAATTCCTACAAATAAATACAATTAAATAAACTAGCTAAAGTACAAAAAATAAAAAAGAACTAAGTTACAGAAAATAAAAAAATATTTACAAACATAAGAAAAATATTACAACAATTTTAAACTAATTACACCTACTCTAAGCCCCCTAATAAAATAACAAAGCCCCCCAAAATAAAAAATTCCCTACCCTATTCTAAATTAAAAAAGTTACAAGCTCTTTTACCTTACCAGCCCTGAACAGGGCCCTTTGCGGGGCATGCCCCAAGAATTTCAGCTCTTTTGCCTGTAAAAAAAAACATACAATACCCCCCCCCAACATTACAACCCACCACCCACATACCCCTAATCTAACCCAAACCCCCTTAAAGAAACCTAACACTAAGCCCCTGAAGATCTTCCTACCTTGTCTTCACCATACCAGGTTCACCGATCCGTCCTGGCTCCAACATCTTCATCCAACCCAAGCGGGGGTTGGCGATCCATAATCCGGTCCAGAAGAGGCTCCAAAGTCTTCCTCCTATCCGGCAAGAAGAGGACATCCGGACCGGCAAACATCTTCTCCAAGCGGCATCTTCGATCTTCTTCCATCCGGAGCGAAGCGGCAGGATCCTGAAGACATCCAGCGCGGAACATCTATCCGGACCGACGACTGAACGACGAATGACTGTTCCTTTAAGGGACGTCATCCAAGATGGCGTCCCTCGAATTCCGATTGACTGATAGGATTCTATCAGCCAATCGGAATTAAGGTAGGAATTTTCTGATTGGCTGATGGAATCAGCCAATCAGAATCTAGTTCAATCCGATTGGCCGATCCAATCAGCCAATCAGAATAGAATGCGAGCTCAATCTGATTGGCTGATTGGATCGGCCAATCGGATTGAACTTGATTCTGATTGGCTGATTCCATCAGCCAATCAGAAAATTCCTACCTTAATTCCGATTGGCTGATAGAATCCTATCAGCCAATCGGAATTCGAGGGACGCCATCTTGGATGACGTCCCTTAAAGGAACAGTCATTCGTCGTTCAGTCGTCGGTCCGGATGGATGTTCCGCGCTGGATGTCTTCAGGATCCTGCCGCTTCGCTCCGGATGGAAGAAGATCGAAGATGCCGCTTGGAGAAGATGTTTGCCGGTCCGGATGTCCTCTTCTTGCCGGATAGGAGGAAGACTTTGGAGCCTCTTCTGGACCGGATTATGGATCGCCAACCCCCGCTTGGGTTGGATGAAGATGTTGGAGCCAGGACGGATCGGTGAACCTGGTATGGTGAAGACAAGGTAGGAAGATCTTCAGGGGCTTAGTGTTAGGTTTCTTTAAGGGGGTTTGGGTTAGATTAGGATGGTGGGTTGTAATGTTGGGGGGGGGGTGGGTGGTGGGTTGTAATGTTGGGGGGGGGGTATTGTATGTTTTTTTTTACAGGCAAAAGAGCTGAAATTCTTGGGGCATGCCCCGCAAAGGGCCCTGTTCAGGGCTGGTAAGGTAAAAGAGCTTGTAACTTTTTTAATTTAGAATAGGGTAGGGAATTTTTTATTTTGGGGGGCTTTGTTATTTTATTAGGGGGCTTAGAGTAGGTGTAATTAGTTTAAAATTGTTGTAATATTTTTCTTATGTTTGTAAATATTTTTTTATTTTCTGTAACTTAGTTCTTTTTTATTTTTTGTACTTTAGCTAGTTTATTTAATTGTATTTATTTGTAGGAATTGTGTTTAATTAATTTATTGATAGTGTAGTGTTAGGTTAATTGTAGGTAATTGTAGGTAGTTTATTTAATTATTTTATTGATAGGGTAGTGTTAGGTTTAATTATAACTTAGGTTAGGATTTATTTTACAGGTAAATTTGTTATTATTTTAACTAGGTAACTATTAAATAGTTCTTAACTATTTAATAGCTATTGTACCTGGTTAAAATAATTACAAAGTTGCCTGTAAAATAAATATTAATCCTAAAATAGCTATAATATAATTATAATTTATATTGTAGCTATATTAGGATTTATTTTACAGGTAAGTATTTAGCTTTAAATAGGAATAATTTATTTAATAAGAGTTAATTTATTTCGTTAGATTTAAATTATATTTAACTTAGGGGGGTGTTAGTGTTAGGGTTAGACTTAGCTTTAGGGGTTAATACATTTATTAGAATAGCGGTGAGCTCCGGTCGGCAGATTAGGGGTTAATAATTGAAGTTAGGTGTCGGCGATGTTAGGGAGGGCAGATTAGGGGTTAATACTATTTATGATAGGGTTAGTGAGGCGGATTAGGGGTTAATACATTTATTATAGTAGCGCTCAGGTCCGCTCGGCAGATTAGGGGTTAATAAGTGTAGGCAGGTGTCGGCGACGTTGAGGGGGGCAGATTAGGGGTTAATAAATATAATATAGGGGTCGGCGATGTTAGGGGTAGCAGATTAGGGGTACATAGGGATAACGTAGGTGGCGGCGATTTGCGGTCGGAAGATTAGGGGTTAATTATTTTAAGTAGCTTGCGGCGACGTTGTGGGGGGCAAGTTAGGGGTTAAGAAATATAATATAGGGGTCGGCGGGGTTAGGGGCAGCAGATTAGGGGTACATAAGTATAACGTAGGTGGCGGTCGGCAGATTAGGGGTTAAAAATTTAAATAGAGTGGCGGCGATGTGGGGGGACCTCGATTTAGGGGTACATAGGTAGTTTATGGGTGTTAGTGTACTTTAGGGTACAGTAGTTAAGAGCTTTATAAACCGGCGTTAGCCAGAAAGCTCTTAACTCCTGCTATTTTCAGGCGGCTGGAATCTTGTCGTTAGAGCTCTAACGCTCACTTCAGAAACGACTCTAAATACCAGCGTTAGAAAGATCCCATTGAAAAGATAGGCTACGCAAATGGCGTAGGGGGATCTGCGGTATGGAAAAGTCGCGGCTGAAAAGTGAGCGTTAGACCCTTTAATCACTGACTCCAAATACCAGCGGGCGGCCAAAACCAGCGTTAGGAGCCTTTAACGCTGGTTTTGACGGCTACCGCCGAACTCCAAATCTAGGCCTTAATAACTACAATACGGCTCTCATCTTCTGCAAATCCCATTTTCTTTACATTTATTGTCATAAATGGTCCTTCCCTGTGGGTTGCTACAGTAATAGGGTTGCCACCCGGCCCTTAAAATACAGAACACTTATAAGTTACACATGCTGCAGGGTGTGCAGGGAGGAATATGAATAGTGCTGTCCAGAAACACAATACATGTTCCTCCCTGCACACCCTGCAGCATGTGTAACTCATAAGTGTCCAGGAGAACAGGGCTGAGGTGGCAAACCTAGTTGCAAAACTCTTATTCCTGGCGCTACAGTTTTATTTAACTACATCACAGGATTGTTCTTTAAGCACAACCTGCTCAATTGCTCCCACAAACCATAGTGTAATAATAAAATGCTCTAACATATTAGATCCCTAGAAAGAGCAGTGCAATCTGCAACTCTAGGGTAACAACAAAAATGCATTGCTTAGACATGCAGCTTAACAGACGCTTACACAGTAGAATAATTAAAATGCATATCGCAGTATGGTAATGTTACAATCCATTTCCTGATGTTACTGCTGACTCTTTATCTTATTTACTCCTCTTATACAAAACAAACTGTGCCGCTCAGCTCAGGGACACTGAACCCAATTTTTTTTCTCTCATGATTCAGATATTAAGCAACTTTCAAATTTACTTCTATTATCAATTTTTCTTTGTTCTCTTGCTATCTTTATTTGAAAAAGAAGGCATTTATTCTAAGGAGCCAGCAAATTTTTGGTTCAGACTATGGACAGCACTTATTTATTGGTGCTGTACAATCAGTAAGGACAACCCAGGTTGTTTACCAAAAATGGCCCGGCATCTAAACTTACATTCTTGCTTTTCAAATAAACATACCAAGAGAATGAAGAACAATTGATAATAGGAGTAAATTAGAAAGTTGCTTAAAATTGCATGCTCTATCTGAATCACAAAAGACAAAATTTGGGTTCAGTGTCCCATTAAGCATTGCTTCTGATTGGTGTATGGTAGCTTTCATGGGACAAACGTCCCTACACATTTTCAATTTTCAACTTTAAAACCCTTTAAATTGTTTAACAAATGCATTTTTTGTGCAAGCTAAATATATAGTATGCCCTAAAGAACAAAGTGGTAATAGCACACTCACACTGTGTGTGATACAAGTTGTCTGGTAAACCCTGCACAATATCAAACACCCATTTCTCATTTAAGAGTTTTGAAAACCTGGTATTATTTTCCCTTGCTATTGTGCTTTCAATAACACCTTAAAATGCTAAACTAATAAATGAATTGAGGTTGAATTTAGACTTAATAAATGGCAAACAAAGGGTTAATGAGATAATAAAAAAAAGGTTTGAGGTTTTGGGAAAGGGAGGTATATGACAATGTTGGTAGGAACGTAAAGGGTGTATGTGTATAGTTTATGCATATATGTTTGTGGTAATCTAATATGTACAATTAAACTTTTATGAAAAATGTATAGCAAAGAAATTAACAGAAACTGCATTACCTGAGCGGAAATATTTCTTTAGAAAGTCTTTATACATCTGTGTTATCTGTCAGAATTAATTTTAGTGCAGGCTCTAATAGAAATCCATTAACGTGCTAGAAAAGATTTACACATCCGCGTTATCCAACATGAAATACTGCAGCATGTACCATACAAATGCTTGATCAATAAATATTAACCATTGATTTTCAGTGCTAAATGCACGGGGTATGGATTTTGCAAGAGCTCAGAGTTCTATACTGCTTGCAATTTTGTGCTTGACTGGTAATCTGAGCTAGCCCTGGGCGTGATTACATATACGGCGCAGGCTTCAGCACAAGCGCTGCAACCCGCGCCGTCTGTAATTTCACCTCGCACATCGGGGTATTACATAAACCCCGCTGGCAGTTCATAAAGTGCCGTAAGTTGGATAAACTAGCGATGTCCAGAAATAAGCGTAAATACACATTTCTGGAGTCACAACTTACAGCCGGCGTCTAAGAAAAAGTAAAGAAAATAACAAATCTCGTGTAAAAGTCTAACACACCTCCCAAAAATAAGCCCGACACATAAAAACCACTATATCCGCAATCCCCCCCTCTCACTACTAATAATAAATGTATTAACCCCTAGACCGACAACCTCCCACAACGCAATAAGCCTAATTAAACTATTAACTACTGAAATTCTATTGGCTATTCAAATCAGCCAATAGAATTTCAGTAGCTCTTATCCTATTGGCTGATTTAAACAGCCAATAGGATTTCATCCTATTGGCTGATTTGAATTTAAAGGCTCAAATCAGCCAATAGGAATTCAAGGGACACCATTTTTAATCGCATACCTTGAATTCCTATTCAGTGTATGGCGGAGATCGTATGAAGAGGATCCTCCACGCTCCATGGCTCTGCGGTCGCCGGTCTTCAGCTTTGCGGTCATCGGTCTTCAACTCTGCCCTTCGCTCTGCGCCGGCTGGTTCCTGGAAGAAGAAAGAGGTCGCCGCGTGGAAGAAGACTTCACCGCCTGGAACAGGACCTTCTCCTCCGGACTTCAAGGCAGGGGAGGACCACTTGGGGGTTAGACTTAGGGTTTTTTTTAAGGTTTTTTTTTATTTTTATTTAGATTGGGTGGGCAGTAAAAGAGCTGAATGCCCTTTTAAGAGCAATGGCCAACAAATGCCCTTTTCAGGGCAATGGGTAGTTTATGGTTTTTAGTGTTAGGTTATTTTATTTGGGGGGGATTGGTGGGTGGGGGGGTTTTACTGTTGGGGGGGTTGTGTATTTTCTTGAAAAAGAGCTGATTATCTTGGGGCAATACCCTGCAAAAAGCCCTTTTAAGGGCTACTGGTAGTTTATTAGATTGGGGGGGGCTTTTTTATTTTCATAGGAATTAGGTATAATTTTTGTAAAATTTGGTAATTTTCTTTATTATTTTCTGTAATCTTAGATTTTTTTATTTTCTGTAATTGTAGCTTAAAGGGACAGTCTACTCCAGAATTTTGATTAGACTGTCCCTTTAATTTATACTTAGTTTATTTGTATTTTTAAATTAGTGTTTTAATTTTTTTAATTTAATAGTAACTTTAGTATTTTGTTAATTAGGTAATTTGGGTTCATTTAGGGGGTGTTAGGTTGGGGGGGGTTAGGTTTATTGCGTTGTGAGCTTTGGCGGTTTAGGGGTTAATAGTTTTAATGGCGGAATAAGGGTTAATAGTTTTAATAGGTAGTTTGGGATGTTGGGGTTGGCGGATTTAGGGGTTAATAATTTAGTTATTACTTGCAGTGTGGGTTTGATGGCGGATATAGGGGTTAATACACTTTATTAGTTATTGCGGTTGACAGGTAGATAGACATTACACATGCATTAGGTGTTAGTTTATTTTTGCAGGCATTTTCGGGAGTTACGGTGCTCCCATACTCAGCGCAAGGCTTGCTACGGCTGCCTTTTATGGCGAGGTAAAAATGGAGTAAGATTTCTCCATTTTCGCCACGTAAGTCCTTGAGTTAGATATTGGATACCGATTTACGACGTGGTCCCATGTTGGCCTATGGGAGTAAAAATTGCGTGCGACAGGTGAAATATACGTGCCGCATTTATATGTGGCACTGTATATAGGATACCAAACCCGCGCAAAAACCGGCATCGCCGGCTTTTGCGGGCGACGCCGCATATGTAATGGAGCCCCCTATGTTTCCTAATTCAAAAACCAAATTATTTAGTTACATTGAAGAAAGAATGTACTGTCATTTATGGGAAGACCCTACAATGGTGGGGTTACAAATTAAAAAGTTTGCATCTTCAATTAGTTTAAATTTCCAGCTGTTCATTCATTTAAACCTAACTGCTTAAATTGACCGTTAAATACAGTAGAACTGTAAAATCCACAAATGCACAGTAAAAAAGATAACGCAATAAGACTTATCCTGAATTTGACATTATAAGTAAAAAAAAGTAAGACATTTCTAAGTTGCTTAATTTACCTGCCCAGTGTATCATATGACAGCCATCAGCCAATCACAGACTCATGTACGTATACATACTCAGTAGTAGCTGAGACATAAAAAATACTGAGCACAAATTGATAATGGAAGTAAATTAGAAAGTTGTTTAAAATTGTCTTGTGAAACCAATTTTTTTTCTTTCATGATTCAGACAGAGAATGCAATTTTAAACAACTTTCTAATTTACTTCTATTTTGTTGAAAAACAGTTATGTATGCTTAGGAGTCGGACGATTTCTGCAGCACTATTTGGCAGCAGTTTTGTAAGAATGTTATCCATTTGCAAGAGCACTAGGTGGCAGCGCTATTTCCTGCCAAATAGTGCTCCAGATGCCTACCTAGGTATCTCTTCAACACAGAATATCATGGAAACAAAGCAAATTTGAAGTAAATTGGACATTTTTAAAGGGACACTGAACCCAATTTTTTTCTTTTGTGATTCAGATAGAGCATGACATTTTAAGCAACTTTCTAATTTACTCCTATTATCAAATTTTCTTTATTCTCTTGGTAACTTTATTTGAAATGCAAGAATGTAAGTTTAGATGCCAGCCCATTTTTGGTGAACAACCTGGATTGTCCTTGCTGATTGGTGGATAAATTCATCCATCAATAAAAAGTGCTGTTGAGAGTTCTGAACCAAGAAAAAAGCATAGATGCCTTCTTTTTCAAATAAAAATAGCAAGAGAACAAAGAAAAATTGATAATAGGAGTAAATTAGTAAGTTGCTTAAAATAGCATGCTCTATCTAAATGACAAAAGAAAAAATATGGGTTCAGTGTCCCTTTAAAAATGGTCTGCTTTTTCTGGGTTTCATATCTCTTTAAGTCAGTATTGAAACAACCAATGGAATGCAAAGCAAACTCTTTTTAACCCTTTAAGGACACAGCTTTCTGTTTGCTCAATTGTTTTATGACGGAAAAATTCTGTCATATGTCCTTAAGAGGTTAAATTAGTGCTAATGATGGACACTGATCATAGAAATCATTAAATATTGCTGATCACTTTTCAACTTGGAAAACAAACATGAATAATTAAACAATGTGTATATCTATAGTCCCTGCACATTTTGCTGTGGCTAGGCTTTGTATGAGATGAACATTCATGTGACACCTTTTTATTTATTTATATATTCGTATGACTCCCTCAGGATTCTATTAGCATGATAAAGTGATACAGAAATAAACATGCTGCTAACTAAGGAGTATATATTGGCAATATTACACAATGTGCACGGATAAAAGGATTTAAGATTAAGAGTTCATGATTAAAGAAAGATATCATACTCTCTGGTCCTAAAGTTACGATACCATGGGAGTCCCGACCCTTTGGTTGAACGTCACTGGTCTATATGAACTGGGTGTGAAGGGGGAAATATAAGCGAAATAAAGCTGCTGTAAGAGTTTTACTCAAGTGTGTTACAGGGTACACCAATCAGCTGTTTCAGGGACAGCACTGGGGAATGAAGGTGTTAATCTGTGAGTTAATTAACACAGAACACTTTTAAAAAAAAAAAAAAAAATACATAGCAAACCATAAATACACTAGAGCCAAACAAACCCATTTATACTTACAGATTTATGTCACATATCTATTACGCATTTTAAAAAGGACTCAAAGAATACATAACAAGTTTTTGCAAGAACAGTTGTATTTTGCATTACAGGTTTAATGTCATATCATTGCACACACTGGGCTAGATTCATAGACGCTGGTTAGGATGCTGGGGGGTCTTATTGGTTCAGGTAAAATCCTGTTTGAAATTCACTGAGACTCTATTCACCTATTTTTCCAGCCAGTGGGTGTTCCAGTCATTAATATATATAGTTGACCCAATACATGATATCTCACAAATGGTAACTGACAAACAATGATTACTATTGCAACACTTTTACAAAACTGGTTCTGCAAATGGCTGTAATTGTTAATATATTTACAATGACTTGTTATACCAGCTACAGAGTTTAAAATAAATGGGAAATAGCTCCTTTAGGTTTATGTTTATATTTAAATAGCTGTTTCTGCTAATTGAAATGGTAACCCAATCAAATGGGCGGAGCTCGCAGGGAGCGCAGACCTCATTATCTTATATCTCTATATTTACACAAAATATTTTTTTCTTTTTTTTATCTCTCTCTACAAACAGTAAGACCAATATTTAGGGCCTAGTGATCTAAAGCTCTCCACTCTGGAGAGATTCTCTAACAAGTCTTGTCAGTACAGTGAGGTCTCTCAAAGAATTTAAGAAAGGCACACATTAGTATGAGAGCTGATTATTTTGTGATGCAGGGTTCTTTCTGTGCGTGGAGGGACACATACATTACAATCAATATAATGCTCAAAAATACAAAAAACAAAGATTTTATGATTTCTCTCCATGACTGTGAGTTTTTTATTATCAGGCCTTTAGAGACAACAATGTAAAATGAACCATCATGTTTACATAGCTTTTCTATAAACATTACTTAAAGGGACAGTCTACAATAGAATTGTTATTGTTTTAAAAGATAATCCCATTCCCCAGTTTTGCACAACCAACACTGTTATATTAATAAACTTTTTATCTCTGTGATTACTTATCTAACGGCTAGATTTAGAGTTTGGCTGTAGCCGTCAAAACCAGCGTTAGGGGGTCCTAACGCTGGTTTTAACCGCCCGCTGGTATTTAGAGTCAGTCATTAAAGGGTCTAACGCTCACTTTGCAGCCGCGACTTTTCCATACCGCAGATCCCCCTACGCCAATTGCGTATCCTATCTTTTCAATGGGATCTTCCTAACGCCGGTATTTAGAGTCGTGGCTGAAGTGAGCGTTAGAAATCTAACGACAAAATCCAGCCGCAGAAAAAAAACAGGAGTTAAGAGCTTTTTGGTCTAACACCGGTTCATAAAGCTCTTAACTACTGTGCTCTAAAGTACACTAACACCCATAAACTACCTATGTACCCCTAAACCGAGGTCCCCCCACATCGCCGCCACTATAATAAAAAATTTTAACCCCTAATCTGCCGACCGCACACCGCCGCCACCTACGTTATACTTATGTACCCCTAATCTGCTGCCCCTAACATCGCCGACCCCTATATTATATTTATTAACCCCTAATCTGCCCCCCTCAACGTCGCCGACACCTACCTACACTTATTAACCCCTAATCTGCCGACCGGACCTCACCGCTACTATAATAAATGTATTAACCCCTAAAGCTAAGTCTAACCCTAACACTAACACCCCCCTAAGTTAAATATAATTTAAATCTAACGAAATAAATTAACTCTTATTAAATAAATTATTCCTATTTAAAGCTAAATACGTACCTGTAAAATAAATCCTAATATAGCTACAATATAAATAATAATTATATTGTAGCTATTTTAGGATTAATATTTATTTTACAGGCAACTTTGTATTTATTTTAACCAGGTACAATAGCTATTAAATAGTTAATAACTATTTAATAGCTACCTAGTTAAAATAATTACAAAATTACCTGTAAAATAAATCCTAACCTAAGTTACAATTAAACCTAACACTACACTAGCAATAAATTAATTAAATAAAATACCTACAATTAAACCTAACACTACACTAGCAATAAATAAATTAAATAAAATACCTACAAATAAATACAATTAAATAAACTAAAGTACAAAAAATAAAAAAGAACTAAGTTACAAAAAATAAAAAAATATTTACAAACATTAGAAAAATATTACAACAATTTTAAACTAATTACACCTACTCTAAGCCCCCTAATAAAATAACAAAGCTCTCCAAAATAAAAAAATGCCCTACCCTATTCTAAAATTAAAATAGAAAAGCTCTTTTACCTTACCAGCCCTTAAAAGGGCCATTTGCAGGGCATGCCCCAAAGAATTCAGCTCTTTTGCCTGGAAAACCCCCCCACATACAATACCCCCCCAACATTACAACCCACCACCCACATACCCCTAATCTAACCCAAAGCCCCCTTAAATAAACCTAACACTAAGCCCCTGAAGATCTTCCTACCTTATCTTCACCACACCGGGTATCACACCGATCCGTCCTGGCTCCGATGTCTTGATCCAAGCCCAACCGGGGGGCTGAAGACATCCATCCTCCGGCTGAAGTCTTGATCCAAGCGGGCAGAAGAGGACATCCGGACCGGCAAACATCTTCATCCAAGCCGCATCTTCTATGTTCTTCCATCCGATGACGACTGGCTCCATCTTGAAGACCTCAACGCGGATCCATCCTCTTCTTCCAACGACTAGACGACGAATGAAGGTTCCTTTAAGGGACGTCATCCAAGATGGCGTCCATCGAATTCCGATTGGCTGATAGGATTCTATCAGCCAATCGGAATTAAGGTAGGAAAATTCTGATTGACTGATGGAATCAGCCAATCAGAATCAAGTTCAATCCGATTGGCTGATCCGATCAGCCAATCAGATTGAGCTCGCATTCTATTGGCTGGGGGCTTAGAGTAGGTGTAATTAGTTTAAAATTGTTGTAATATGTTTCTAATGTTTGTAAATATTTTTTTATTTTTTGTAACTTAGTTCTTTTTTATTTTTTGTACTTTAGTTAGTTTATTTAATTGTATTTATTTGTAGGTATTTTATTTAATTTATTTATTGCTAGTGTAGTGTTAGGTTTAATTGTAGATAATTGTAGGTATTTTATTTAATTAATTTATTGCTAGTGTAGTGTTAGGTTTAATTGTAACTTAGGTTAGGATTTATTTTACAGGTAATTTTGTAATTAGTTTAACTAGGTAGCTATTAAATAGTTCTTAACTATTTAATAGCTATTGCACCTGGTTAAAATAAATACAAAGTTGCCTGTAAAATAAATATAAATCCTAAAATAGCTACAATATAATTATAATTTATATTGTATCTATATTAGGGTTTATTTTACAGGTAAGTATTTAGCTTTAAATAGGAATAATTTATTTAATAAGAGTTAATTTATTTCGTTAGATTTAAATTATATTTAATTTAGGGGGGTGTTAGGGTTAGACTTAGCTTTAGGGGTTAAAAAATTTATTAGAGTAGCGGTTAGGTCCGGTCGGCAGATTAGGGGTTAATACTTGAAGGTAGGTGTTGGCGATGTTAGGGAGGGCAGATTAGGGGTTAATACTATTTATTATAGGGTTAGTGAGGCGGATTAGGGGTTAATACATTTATTATAGTAGCGGTGAGGTCCGGTCGGCAGATCAGGGGTTAATAATTGTAGGTAGGTGGAGGCGACGTTGTGGGGGGCAGATTAGGGGTTAATAAATATAATATAGGGGTTGGCGGTGTTAGGGACAGCAGATTAGGGGTACTTAGGGATAACGTAGGTTGCGGCGGTGTACGGAGCGGCAGATTAGGGGTTAATAATAATATGCAGGGGTCAGCGATAGCGGGGGTGGCAGATTAGGGGTTAATAAGTGTAAGATTTGGGGTGTTTAGACTCGGGGTACATGTTAGGGTGTTAGGTGCAGACATAGGAAGTGTTTCCCCATAGGAAACAATGGGGCTGCGTTAGGAGCTGAACGCTGCTTTTTTGCAGGTGTTAGGTTTTTTTTCAGCTCAAACTGCCCCATTGTTTCCTATGGGGATATCGTGCACGAGCACGTTTTTGAAGCTGGCCGCGTCCGTAAGCACCGCTGGTATTGAGAGTTGCAGTGGCGGTAAATATGCTCTACGCTCCCTTTTTGGAGCCTAACGCACTGAAAACGCAGCCATTCTGTGAACTCCACCAGCGGTATTTAAAAGGTGCGGGGAAAAAAAAGCATGCGTTAGCTATGCGGGTCGTTATCGACAAAACTCTAAATCTAGCCGTAAGCCTCTTCTGACAGCCCCCTGATCACATGACTGTGACTATTTAAAATCTATTGACTTGCATTTAGTACTGTGTTGTGCTAACTCTTAAATAACTTCCCGGGCATGAACACATTTATCTTTATGAGATATAATAGAGCCTTTGAAACAGGCAGACATTTAGAGGTTTAAATGTTATAATGTATATTAATATAACAATGTTGGTTGTGCAAAGCTGGGGAATGGGTGGTAAAGGCGTTATCTATAACAATTTTTGTGTAGACTGTCCCTTTAAGTACTTAAATATTCTTACTTTACTTAAAATGCCAACATTTAGGAGTTATTTGTAAATAATTGAATGCACTCCAGCAGGTAGTCTCACTGAATAGAATAACATTTGTCTCTGCAATCTCATAGATCACAAAGAGAAGTATGACATAGAAACCTGTGAGGGAAGGATTAGGGAGGTGGCCAATGTATTTAAAAGCCGCACCCAATATAGGGCTAGATTACAAGTGGAGCGCTAAATTATTATGCTCATGCAAACGGGCGCAATAATTAATCAGCCATTACAAGTGGCTGGTTATTGCTACCACAACCTCGCTTTTGACTTTTATGTCCATTTAACTGTTAGTTATTTGACTGGTGTCTCGCTATAGTAATTAGCACTCTGAAAATTAACCAGAGATTACATTTTTGGTTAATTTTCTAAAAGTGCCCCAAATGCCCTCAAAATAGAGGGCATTGTAGTTTTTTTATTAAAAAAAATGTAGCATTTATCTTAGTGCACAAAGCAGGTCTTTTAGGCCAAGAACAGGCCAGGAGTTCATGATATCTTTGTTTTGAACTCAGCTGATCAATGTGTCAACATCTGGTTCTCTAAAACAGAGATTCTTTAGTTGCCTATTTTGTGATTCTGACTGTAATACAGAATGTTTTGCGATCTAGTTAATTCAGACCTTGTGTGATATATACTGTTTGTAAAGAGAGGCTTCAAGGAGACTTTACAATTCAGATGACAGAACGGATACTGTGTTACACGTAATTATTTTAGTGTGAAGCGGCAATACCCACTGTGGCCATTAAATCCATAACATCTAATCCAAATGGGAGAAAAGATTAGAGTAAATCAAAATAGGATTGCAAAATCTACAAACTGTATCACAGAAAATCAGATTTATATCCAGATATGCTAAGTGAGACAATACAACTGGGACCAGCATGCACAGTTTTACTTGTGTCTTTAAGTAGGAAGATAATATAAATGTGTACTTTGGCATCAGAATTTGCATTATTAGATAGAAAAAGAAAATCTTAAATAGCAGACAAAGAAAGATAAAAGTAGAGGATCAGGAAAGGTTAATTGACATTTGAACTATTGGATGATGTTCCTGGACTGATCAAAATTGTAGGTTTAGATTTTTATCAGAAGCTCTTCTACAAGCACCTGGTACAAATAATGCTGATGTTGCCCAAAGGTGATCAAAATCTACCAGTAGATCTGTAAGTGGTGACCAATAGATCTCTAGTTTGTTTTGAGACTGTATGTTCTTATTTAAAAAAAAACCCCATAATTTATTCTTACATGATAAATTAATTTATTTCTAAACGCCCTTAGATTCCCTCGGACAGTATGAAGCAGCCATATGTAGACTCGAAAGGTAGTCTTAAAGCAGATGAAGAAGACTCTTGGCCGCAATCACCTTCTAGCCCTAAGAGGAACTAAATAGATTTTTTAAGTGCAAGACCTAATGAAAAGATAAAGCTTGAAACAAAATAGCATCCAGATATGGTTTTGCCACCAATTGTAGTCAAAGGAAGGGCTACAAACTTAAAATGACTTCACCGAAAGCAAAACGATAATAAGGTTTGAGAAAAGACATGTGTAAGTAAGCTACCTTCAAGTTTACAGTTGCCAACTGATCCTGTAGTACTAAAGGGAAGATATCTCAGAAAAACTCCATTGTGAACAAAATACTCTTAAGGACTAGGTCTGGGTTCTCCAGATCCAGAATATGTCTGAAGTTCCTTCCCTCTTTGTAGCATAGAGAAGATATAAAAAAAATCCTAACCCTTGCTGTGCGGGTACGGAAATAAATATTCCTGTGTCCTCCAAATCCTTTGCATACTGAATAAATGCCTATCTTGTGTCTGCAAAGCAGGATAAACATCTATCAAAAAATACTTGCCTGAAAAAGGATCTTGTACCCTTGAAAAACGAATACAGTGACTCAGGGAACCTGAATGGACTGAGCCTGAAATATCCTGAAGAAGGTCTAAACTGCCTCCTTTTAGTACGAGATCTGGCACAAAGGCTGTACCATTAAACAATATTTTACATTGGTAGTGGTCGTTTTTTTCTGTCTTGACTTATCAACGACTTAAATTGGATTTCAGGAAAAAAAAGGATCGCATGGAAAAAGAGGCATTGGGGACAATACGGGGATTGGTAAATTGGCCCCTAAGTCTGTAAAAGTAAGAATTTCTCTCTAGAATCTGACAGAACCAGGGACTTCTCTTTAAAAGTGTCAGTGGCCCTTATGAGATAAAAAATGAGTTAACGGTTGCTTATCTACCTTAAAGGGATAGTCTACTCCAGAATTTTTATTGTTCAAAAAGATAAATAATCCCTTTATTACCCATTCCCCAGTTTTGCATAACCAACACAGTTATATTAATATACTTTTTACCTCTGTGATTACCTTGTATCTAAGCCTTTGCAGACTGCCTCCTTATTTCAGTTCTTTTTACAGACTTGCATTTTAGCCAATCAGTGCCCTCTCATAAGTAACTCCACGGGCGTGAGCACAATGTTATCTATATGGCACACATGTACTAATGCCCTCTAGCTGTAAAAATCTGTCAAATGCATTCAGATAAGAGGCTGCCTTCAAGGGCTTAGAAATTAGCATATGAGCCTACCTAGGTTTAGCTTTCAACTAAGAATACCAAGAAAACAAAGTAAATTTGATGATAAAAGCAAATTTGAAAGTTGTTTAAAATCACATGCCCTATTTGAATCATGAAAGTTTTATTCTGACTAGACTGCCTCTTTAATGCACTGTCAGTCTGCTTTCAGTCTCAAACAATAGACTAACAACTTGTTACCCATGCACTTGTCAAGAAAGCAGTGAAAAGATAACACTTTTCCTTCTTTGAGTCTTCCTCTTTTACTTTAAAAAAAGACCCCGTTCTAGGACTGATCAAAGAACGCCTGTGAACACATTTGTTTTCTATGTAAATACAGCAGTAGACAATTATGATTAACACATGGATAGACATCAGAACACAGGAGGCTTCTTCTATACAGCATGCTCAGCAGTCCCCACACAGAACTATCACCTAGGCTATTCAATTACCTATGCTGTTACATGTGATTGATTTTCTATGCTGTGATTGCTGGGTGCCTCTTGGTGAACATACAATCAATAAATCCTTCATTACCTGTGATGATATGCAGTAACCTCACTCAGCCTGGACTACGTAGGGACAAAGCAGAATTATCAGGATGAATTGACTGTAAAAACTGGCAAGGCGAATAGTAATAGGTCACCAGACATCTCATCAGCGGAATTATTATATGTTTCATATTTGCTCGTAATGTTTTCTTTAACTGTTTCAGAACACCAAGATTTGCTTTACACTTTAAATGGATCTTTAAGTGTGAAGGTAGACATAAACTTTTTTTAAAATAGCACTAGCTGATCCTATATCATTTAATCATGCTGAAAAGGAAAATGGAATGGACAAACTGTTCCTACAGTCATTTTTGCTCACATGTAAAAATAATTTAAAAAAAAGATGAGGTCAGCTTTGACAGAGCTATTTATTATTCTCTACTTACAAAGCGCCAATATTTTGCTCAGCATTATACGTGTGCAATAATGTAATGATCGGATGTTAGTCTCGTTGAAACATCCTTGAAAAAAGTATGTTATTGTTTAAACTTGAGTTAAAGGGACACTAAACTAAAATTTGTTCTTAAATGATTCAGAGAGAGCATACAATTTTAAGCAACTTTCTAATGTACTCCTATTATCAATTTGTCTTCATTCTCTTGCTATCTTTACATAAAAAGCAGAAATGTAAAGCTTAGGAGCTGAACCATTTTTGGTTCAGAACCAGGGTTATGCTTGCTTATTGGTTTGCTAAATGTAGCCACCAATAAGCAAGCACTATCCAGGGTGCTGAACCTAAAATGGGCCGGCTCATAAGCTTTAAATTCTTGCTTTTTAAATAAAGATAGCAAGAGAACAAAGAAAAATTGATAGTAGGATTAAATTAAAAAGGTGCTTAAAATACCATGCTCTATCTGAATCGTGAAAGAAAAAGTTGGGTTTAGTATCTCTTTAACATAATTTTCAACATAAAAGTTACACTGAAATATAAATTGCACGTGTTTTTTTACATAATACAAAAGTTAAGTAACAGTTTAAAAGGCACAAAATCATTTGTATTTTTAGAAAATAAAGTGATATTTGCCAGCAACAACTGTAACAAGTTCATTCTACTATATTACAATATAGAAATCACACTATTATGTTTTCCCAAGTAGATGATTTAATTGGACAGTAGATGTGAATATTTGAATACTGTTGTGCAGTGTGTGGTCATTGAGTTATCGGGCACTCAGCTTTTTAGATGCTATTTTTCAACCAGATTTAGGCCCCTGAAACCACCACCATACACCCCTAGATAGTCTGCTTGTCAGGCAGACATTTTCTTTAAAAGCGCATCATGGGGTTGTTTGGCCAATCACAGCTACATCCTTGTCACTGTTTACTATACAATATAATACTTGTGCTGGATGAAGCCATTGGCTGCATAGAACACAAGGGGCTCACAGGTGTATTGTGAATCTTCTCTTCTGAGCAACTGATGCTTTTAACCACTGGGGAGTGTGCTTATTTGAAGTAGTTTCATTCATAAACTAACGGGCCTCATTGACATTTGTGTAAGCCTAACATTACTCTGGATATTAGTGATCAACCCTAAAGTGAATATCTAAAAAGGAAGAATTGACGCAATAAATATTCAAGTTTAGGAAGACAGTCAACTACTGTTAAGTTCCTATTGGTTTTAAAATTATTAATTTTATGAAAATTTTGAAAAAAAAATAGTTCAGTTTTCAAAGATATGGGGACATCTTTACACTTCCCAAGTCACTCACTACTAGCACATATTGTCCTTATTCCAAAACCAGGTAAATTACCAGATCTAGTTCAAAATTATTCAATTCTGACATTAAGATTTTTTTCAAAAATGTCAGACAGTATTAACTTATACCTTTCTGCTCAAATACACAAAGATCAGGGGCGCGATCCGATATATGGTGTAGTTTTCGGCGCAAGCGAGGGAACCCGCGCCGCCTGTAGTTTCACCTCGCACATCGGGGTATTACATATACCCCGCCGGCAGTTGCTAAAGTGCCGTAAGTCGGACAAACTAGAGATGTCTACAAATTTCTGGAGTCACCAGTGACTTACGGCACTTTAGAAACTGCCTGCGCCTAAAAAAAGTAACTAAAATATTAAATCTCCCGTAACTGTCTAACACGCCTCCCAAAAATAAGCCCGACACGTATACCCCTATATCCGCAATACCCCCCTCTCACTCCAAATAATAAATGTATTAACCCCTAGACCGACAACCCCCCACAACGCAATAAGCCTAATTATTAACCGCTTAACCGCAATAAACCTATCCTAGTATTAACCCCTAAACCGCCACTTCCGGAGCCCACCGCCACCTACATTATATGTATTAACCCCTAAACCGCCGCTCCCGGACCCCACCGCACTTAAATAAAGTCTTTAACCCCTAAACCGCCGCTCCAGGCCCCCGCCGCCACCTACATTAAATTTATTAACCCCTAATCTGACCCCCCTACACCACCGCCACCTACATTAAATGTATTACCCTCTAATCTGACCCCCCTACACCGCCGCCACCTACATTAAATGTATTACCCCCTAAACCTAAGTCTAACCCTAACACCCCCCTAATTTAAATATTTAAATAAATATAAATAATATTACTATTAACTAAATTTTTCCAATTTAAAACTTAATACTTACCTATAAAATAAACCCTAAGATAGCTACAATATAATTAATAATTACATTGTAGCTATTTTAGGGTTTATATTTATTTTACAGGCAACTTTGTATTTATTTTAACTAGGTACAATAGCTATTAAAAAGTTAATAACTATTTAATAGCTACCTAGTTAAAATAATTACAAAATTACCTGTAAAATAAATCCTAACCTAAGTTACAAATACACCTAACACTACACTATCAATAAATAAATTAATTAAATAAATTAAATACAATTATCTAAAATAAAATACAATTAAATAAACTAAACTATAGTACAAAAACCCCCACTAAATTACAAAAAATTAAAAAATATTCCAAGAAGTTTATTCAAATTACACCTAATCTAAGCCCCCTGATAAAATAAAAAAGCCCCGCAAAATAATAAAATGCCCTACCCTATACTAAATTACAAATAGCCCTTAAAAGGGCCTTTTGCGGGGCATTGCCCCAAAGTAATCAGCTCTTTTACCTGTAAAAAAAGAACAATCCCCCCCAACATTACAACCCATCACCCACACACCCCTACTCTAAAACCTACCCGATCCCCCCTTATAAAAACCTAACACTACCCCATTGAAGATCACCCTAGCTTGAGCCGTCTTCACCCAGCCGGGCCAAGTCTTCATCCGATGGGGCAGAAGAGGACATCCAGACCGGCAGAAGTCTTCATCCTATCCGGGCAGAAGAGGACATCCGGATCGGTAGATATCTTCATCCAAGTGGCATCTTCTAGATTCATCCATCCGACGCTTCATGAAGACCTCCGGCGCAGAACATCCTTCTAGGCCGACGACTACCATACGAATGGCTGGTCTTTTAAATGACGTCATCCAAAATGGCGTCCCTCAAATTCCGATTGGCTGATAGGATTCTATCAGCCAATCGGAATTAAGGTAAGAAAACCCTGGTTGATTTAATAAGCCAAACGGATTGAAGTTCAATCCGATTGGCTGATTGGATCAGCCTATAGAATGCAAGGTCAATTCTATTGGCTGATCCAATCAGCCAATCGGATTGAACTTCAATCCGATTGGCTGATTAAATCAACCAATCGGATTTTTCCTACCTTAAATCCGATTGGCTGATAGAATCCAATCGGAATTCGAGGGACGCCATCTTGGATGACGTCATTTAAAAGGACTAGCCATTCGTCGGGTAGTCGTCAGCCTAGAAGGATGTTCCGCGCCGGAGGTCTTCAAGATGGAGCCGTTTCTCGCCGGTTGGATGAAGATGGAAGATGCCACTTGGATGAAGATGTCTGCCGGTCCGGATGTCCTCTTCTGCCCGGATAGGATGAAGAATTCGGCCCGGCTGGGTGAAGACGGCTCAAGGTAGGGTGATCTTCAATGGGGTAGTGTTAGGATTTTTTAAGGGGGGATCAGGTGGGTTTTAGAGTAGGGGTGTGTGGGTGGTGGGTTGTAATGTTGGGGGGAGTGATTGTTCTTTTTTTTTACAGGTAAAAGAGCTGATTACTTTGGGGCAATGCCCCGCAAAAGGCCCTTTTAAGAGCTATTTGTCATTTAGTATAGGGTAGGGCATTTTATTATTTTGGGGGGCTTTTTTATTTTATTAGGTGGCTTAGATTAGGTGTTATTAGATTAAACTTCTTGTAATATTTTTTTATTTTTTGTAATTTAGTGTTTGGTTTTTTGTACTATAGTTTAGTTTATTTAATTGTATTTTATTTTAGATAATTGTAGTTAATTTATTTAATTAATTTATTGATAGTATAGTGTTAGGTGTATTTGTAACTTAGGTTAGGATTTATTTTACAGGTAATTTTGTAATTATTTTAACTAGGTAGCTATTAAATAGTTATTAAGTATTTAATAGCTATTGTACCTAGTTAAAATAAATACAAAGTTGCCTGTAAAATAAATATAAACCCTAAAATAGCTACAATGTAATTATTAATTATATTGTAGCTATCTTAGGGTTTATTTTATAGTTAAGTATTTAGTTTTAAATAGGAATAATTTAGTTAATAATAGTAATATTATTTATATTTATTTAAATAATAATTAAGTATTAAGTTAGGGGGGTGTTAGGGTAAGACTTTTAAAAATACATTTAATGTAGGTGGCAGCAGTGTAGGGGGGTCAGATTAGAGGGTAATACATTTAATGTAGGTGGCGGCGGTGTAGGGGGGCAGATTAGGGGTTAATAAATTTAATGTAGGTGGCGGCGGGGTCTGGGAGCGGCGGTTTAGGGGTTAATACACTTTATCAGGTATTGTGGTGGGGGATTGCGGTTGACAGGTAGATAGACATTGCACATGTGTTAGGGTTTTTTTTGCAGGCATTTTAGGGAGTTACGGTGCTCCCATACTCAGCGCAAGGCCTGCTACGGCTGCATTTTATGGCGAGGTGAAAATGGAGTAAGATTTCTCCATTTTCGCCACGTAAGGCCTTGCGCTGGATATTGAATACCAAATTGCGCAGCTGTTCTATGTTAGTCTATGGGTGAAAAAACTATGTCTGACAGGTGAAATATACGTGCCTCATTTATATCCAGCGCTGTATATAGGATACCAAACCTGCGCAAAAACCGGCGTCACTGGCTTTTGCGGGCGACGCTGCATATCGGATGGGGCCCCAGGTGGCGTTTGTACCCCTACACACAGCTAAAGATATCATCCATTACACTATATCCAATAACATTCCTTCAGTCATCATAGCAACATATGCAAAAAAGTATCTAATATAGGGTTAGCTAAGCTGGAGCTTTCTCAAGGCTACACTACTGGGATTGGAAGATCCTAAACTACACAAGATATTAAAATTATATATAAGAAAGAGTTGAATGAAAAAGGATTATTTACTCTCAATAATTGGTTAAATTATGAGACTTAAAGGTCCAATAAAGTCTAAATTAAATATAAATGGATTGGCTACAACATTACATTTTAAAACAAAATTCAAATTTTCTTCTATTATCAATTTTGCTTAGTTCTCTTGGTATCCATTGTCAAAGAGTAATCCTAGGTGAGCTCAGGAGTGTGCACATGTCTTTAGCCACCTGGCAGCAGTGTTTGCAACAATATTTATAACAATGTTATAAATAGTTACAAACACTGCTGCTGTAGACTGCTGTAGACATGTGCACGCTCCCAAGCTCCTATCAGCCTACCTAAGTTTAGACTTCAACGAAGAATACCAAAAGAACAAAGCAAATTTGATAATAGGAGTAAATTGAAACGTTTTTTAAAATTACATGATCTGTCTGAATCAAGAAAGTTTAATTTTGACTTTACTGTCCAATTTTGAGAAGGGTTG
Organism: Bombina bombina; assembly: GCF_027579735.1. Taxonomy (NCBI): domain Eukaryota; kingdom Metazoa; phylum Chordata; class Amphibia; order Anura; family Bombinatoridae; genus Bombina; species Bombina bombina. The sequence continues at coordinate 1,007,642,813 of NC_069504.1, read as the reverse complement.
CACAACTACCTCACTTTAATAACATGTTCTTTCACTTGTATACAATATAATTTTTGATAAAGCAGTGGTGAAACGCACGTCAGGCGTTTGCACTGCCCTCCTGCATGTGTTATATGTTCTGTAATTGTTAGCCTACAATAAGGCAAGTGGAACCACCAATACGGTAATATCATTTTTATAGAGGATACAGCACAGGAAGACCCAGCCTTCTTAAATAATCGGCCAGGGGTACTGTGAAAGATTAGATAGGCCTTTTGGCAATTGAGACTACAATAGCGATCTTTTGTACTAGCAGTATACTGGTCGATGGGGATAATTACCCACATTGTGCTGATCCTACTGTTTTTGGAATATAGTAGTGTTTTTCACCCTTTATTAGTGTGACACGGCCGGTATATGCAGGGGGCAGGCTGTTATATATGTTATTTTAACACTTTTTACATTTGTTATGTGAGTCATATTTTTAAGTCATTATTAAAAGTTAAGTTTTAGTTTAATGCCCCTTTCCTATTATAGATTGTCTGTAACCACCGGACTATTTTAGTATAAGTGTGCCCCATAATGCTTCTTTCTCTTTCCTTAAATATATGTGTTATACACTATAATGAAACAGCTCTCCCAAATTATATCCCACATTATTTGGAACAATGGGAACATGAAATAGATAACATAATTCTCCCTCAAACAGCATTCCAAATATATATGCGCACAATGAAATCCTCAATATCGACTTAACTATTAGAAATAAACTACAAATTTCTATTCACTGGTATTATACTCCTTCAACATGGAATAAACTCTTTCCCTAATGAAACCAGAAATATTGGAGGTGTAGTAGTGATCAAACTGTTATGTACCATATGTGGTGTTTTGTATCATGGCACAGAACGTTTGGTCTCTTGTTATTGTTAAGATAGTTACGGTATTGGAGACAAGTCTCTCACCAGACCCATTGATTTGGTTACTAAATAAACCCTATCTAGCATATCTCCCATCAAAAAACTTTACTTCAAATAGTGATCAATGAGGTTTTTTACTTACAATAAATCCACTGATAGCCCTACTAATCATATTTAGTGAGGGAAAGTATCAGAATTACTATTATATGAGTATGGATATATCACACGAGATGCCTGAGACAAATACATTTTTATTGCTGAATTGTAGAACACCTATAAATCCAAAATTAAATCATCACAATATCATTTGGACAATAAAGATAAGACACAAAGAATACATTTTACTTACATTAATCCCACACTACTCGCCTTAGTAAATATAATGACATAGTATATGGGATATCTTGCATATAATTTCCCTTATGTTTATACATATTTATCAGTGAACATATTATTTATTTGTAACCTTCTAAGGACCAGATTAGAAGTGGCACACTCATGATAGTGTGGGTACGATAACCAATATCACTTGACCGTGCTACCATTACAGCGGGACTTTCATATTACAAGTCCATGGTCAAACACGTTAACCAGAGAAGACTTAGCGCAGCCAACTTCGCTCTAGCATAACCTATACTTTCAATAGATATTGCGACTGCACTAAATTGCGCTGGAATAACAAGTTGAGCATTAATTTTGCACTCAAGTGCAAGCCTAAACTGCGCTTGAATATTTAACACAACTTCAGACCTGAAATAAACTGTAATTTGCCCAAAAAACATCAAAAGCATATTAAAATAAAATATTACACACATACAGGGAGTGCAGAATTATTAGGCAAATGAGTATTTTGACCACATCATCCTCTTTATGCATGTTGTCTTACTCCAAGCTGTATAGGCTCGAAAGCCTACTACCAATTAAGCATATTAAGTGATGTGCATCTCTGTAATGAGAAGGGGTGTGGTCTAATGACATTAACACCCTATATCAGGTGTGCATAATTATTAGGCAACTTCCTTTCCTTTGGCAAAATGGGTCAAAAGAAGGACTTGACAGGCTCAGAAAAGTCAAAAATAGTGAGATATCTTGCAGAGGGATGCAGCACTCTTAAAATTGCAAAGCTTCTGAAGCGTGATCATCGAACAATCAAGCGTTTCATTCAAAATAGTCAACAGGGTCGCAAGAAGCGTGTGGAAAAACCAAGGCGCAAAATAACTGCCCATGAACTGAGAAAGGTCAAGCGTGCAGCTGCCAAGATGCCACTTGCCACCACTTTGGCCATATTTCAGAGCTGCAACATCACTGGAGTGCCCAAAAGCACAAGGTGTGCAAGACATGGCCAAGGTAAGAAAGGCTGAAATACGACCACCACTGAACAAGACACACAAGCTGAAACGTCAAGACTGGGCCAAGAAATATCTCAAGACTGATTTTTCTAAGGTTTTATGGACTGATGAAATGAGAGTGAGTCTTGATGGGCCAGATGGATGGGCCCGTGGCTGGATTGGTAAAGGGCAGAGAGCTCCAGTCCGACTCAGACGCCAGCAAGGTGGAGGTGGAGTACTGGTTTGGGCTGGTATCATCAAAGATGAGCTTGTGGGGCCTTTTCGGGTTGAGGATGGAGTCAAGCTCAACTCCCAGTCCTACTGCCAGTTTCTGGAAGACACCTTCTTCAAGCAGTGGTACAGGAAGAAGTCTGCATCCTTCAAGAAAAACATGATTTTCATGCAGGACAATGCTCCATCACACGCGTCCAAGTACTCCACAGCGTGGCTGGCAAGAAAGGGTATAAAAGAAGAAAATCCAATGACATGGCCTCCTTGTTCACCTGATCTGAACCCCATTGAGAACCTGTGGTCCATCATCAAATGTGAGATTTACAAGGAGGGAAAACAGTACACCTCTCTGAACAGTGTCTGGGAGGCTGTGGTTGCTGCTTCACGCAATGTTGATGGTGAACAGATCAAAACACTGACAGAATCCATGGATGGCAGGCTTTTGAGTGTCCTTGCAAAGAAAGGTGGCTATATTGGTCACTGATTTGTTTTTGTTTTGTTTTTGAATGTCAGAAATGTATATTTGTGAATGTTGAGATGTTATATTGGTTTCACTGGTAAAAATAAATAATTGAAATGGGTATATATTTTTTGTTAAGTTGCCTAATAATTATGCACAGTAATAGTCACCTGCACACACAGATATCCCCCTAAAATAGCTATAACTAAAAACAAACTAAAAACTACTTCCAAAACTATTCAGCTTTGATATTAATGAGTTTTTTGGGTTCATTGAGAACATGGTTGTTGTTCAATAATAAAATTAATCCTCAAAAATACAACTTGCCTAATAATTCTGCACTCCCTGTATATACACTTTTTAACAAAAATGTATCACATTAGTATTAATAATTCATTATTGAAAATTGTAAAAAAGGATATGGTATATGGCAAAGTGTTTGATAAGACCTCTGCAGAATGCCCCCATATCTCAGTTATTTTGACAGCCTTGTATTTTAGCGAATCAGTGCTGACTCAAATCAAGAGAACAAATCAAATTTGATGATAAAAGTAAATTGAAAAGCAAAATTGCATGCCCTGTATGCATCAAGAAAGTTTAATTTTGACTAGACTGTACCTTTAAATTGAAACCAATACAGCAATATCAGTTGTGTACTTCCAACTAATGTTTATTGGTTAATAGGGATTTTCTACTAATTTTCATTGGATAATAGGTACTTCCTCTTAACCCTCATTGGCTAATATGTATTTGCTGCTAATAAGCATTGAGCATTATTAGGAAGTACCTTTAAGCCAATAATCATTTGTAAGAAGTTTAAACTTGGTTTAAACTTAAAGGAATATAATACTCATATGCTAAATCACATGAAAGTGATGCAGCATAATAGTAAAACACTGACATAAAAATATCACCTGTAAAAAACAGAATTTATGTTTACCTGATAAATTACTTTCTCCAACGGTGTGTCCGGTCCACGGCGTCATCCTTACTTGTGGGATATTCTCTTCCCCAACAGGAAATGGCAAAGAGCCCAGCAAAGCTGGTCACATGATCCCTCCTAGGCTCCGCCTTCCCCAGTCATTCGACCGACGTAAAGGAGGAATATTTGCATAGGAGAAATCATATGATACCGTGGTGACTGTAGTTAAATTATCAGACCTGATTAAAAAAACCAGGGCGGGCCGTGGACCGGACACACCGTTGGAGAAAGTAATTTATCAGGTAAACATAAATTCTGTTTTCTCCAACATAGGTGTGTCCGGTCCACGGCGTCATCCTTACTTGTGGGAACCAATACCAAAGCTTTAGGACACGGATGATGGGAGGGAGCAAATCAGGTCACCTAGATGGAAGGCACCACGGCTTGCAAAACCTTTCTCCCAAAAATAGCCTCAGAAGAAGCAAAAGTATCAAATTTGTAAAATTTAGTAAAAGTGTGCAGTGAAGACCAAGTCGCTGCCTTACATATCTGATCAACAGAAGCCTCGTTCTTGAAGGCCCATGTGGAAGCCACGGCCCTAGTGGAATGAGCTGTAATTCTTTCAGGAGGCTGCCGTCCGGCAGTCTTATAAGCCAATCTGATGATGCTTTTAAGCCAAAAAGAGAGAGAGGTAGAAGTTGCTTTTTGACCTCTCCTTTTACCAGAATAAACAACAAACAAGGAAGATGTTTGTCTGAAATCCTTTGTAGCATCTAAATAGAATTTTAGAGCACGAACTACATCCAAATTGTGCAACAAACGTTCCTTCTTTGAAACTGGATTCGGACACAAAGAAGTCACGACTATCTCCTGGTTAATGTTTTTGTTAGAAACAACTTTTGGAAGAAAACCAGGTTTAGTACGCAAAACCACCTTATCTGCATGGAACACCAGATAAGGAGGAGAACACTGCAGAGCAGATAACTCTGAAACTCTTCTAGCAGAAGAAATTGCAACCAAAAACAAAACTTTCCAAGATAATAACTTAATATCTACGGAATGTAAGGGTTCAAACGGAATCCCCTGAAGAACTGAAAGAACTAAGTTGAGACTCCAAGGAGGAGTCAAAGGTTTGTAAACAGGCTTGATTCTAACCAGAGCCTGAACAAAAGCTTGAACATCTGGCACAGCCGCCAGCTTTTTGTGAAGTAAAACAGATAAAGCAGAAATCTGTCCCTTCAAAGAACTTGCAGATAATCCTTTCTCCAAACCTTCTTGAAGAAAGGATAGAATCTTAGGAATTTTTATCTTGTTCCATGGGAATCCTTTAGATTCACACCAACAGATATATTTTTTCCATATTTTATGGTAGATTTTTCTAGTTACAGGCTTTCTGGCCTGAACAAGAGTATCAATGACAGAATCTGAGAACCCTCGCTTTGATAAAATCAAGCGTTCAATCTCCAAGCAGTCAGTTGGAGTGAGGCCAGATTCGGATGTTCGATCGGACCTTGAACAAGAAGGTCCTGTCTCAAAGGTAGCTTCCATGGTGGAGCCGATGACATATTCACCAGGTCTGCATACCAAGTCCTGCGTGGCCACGCAGGAGCTATCAAGATCACCGATGCCCTCTCCTGATTGATCCTGGCTACCAGCCTGGGGATGAGAGGAAACGGTGGGAATACATAAGCTAGGTTGAAGGTCCAAGGTGCTACTAGTGCATCTACTAGAGTCGCCTTGGGATCCCTGGATCTGGACCCGTAGCAAGGAACCTTGAAGTTCTGACGAGAAGCCATCAGGTCCATGTCTGGAATGCCCCACAATTGAGTAATTTGGGCAAAGATTTCCGGATGGAGTTCCCACTCCCCCGGATGAAATGTCTGACGACTCAGAAAATCCGCTTCCCAATTTTCCACTCCTGGGATGTGGATTGCAGACAAGTGGCAGGAGTGAGTCTCCGCCCATAGAATGATTTTGGTCACTTCTTCCATCGCCAGGGAACTCCTTGTTCCCCCCTGATGGTTGATATACGCAACAGTCGTCATGTTGTCTGATTGAAACCGTATGAATTTGGCCTTTGCTAGCTGAGGCCAAGCCTTGAGAGCATTGAATATCGCTCTCAGTTCCAGAATATTTATCGGGAGAAGAGATTCTTCCCGAGACCAAAGACCCTGAGCTTTCAGGGGTTCCCAGACCGCGCCCCAGCCCACCAGACTGGCGTCGGTCGTGACAATGACCCACTCTGGTCTGCGGAAGCTCATCCCCTGCGACAGGTTGTCCAGGGTCAGCCACCAACGGAGTGAATCTCTGGTCCTCTGATCTACTTGTATCGTCGGAGACAAGTCTGTATAATCCCCATTCCACTGACTGAGCATGCACAGTTGTAATGGTCTCAGATGAATTCGCGCAAAAGGAACTATGTCCATTGCCGCGACCATCAAACCTATTACTTCCATGCACTGCGCTATGGAAGGAAGAGGAACAGAATGAAGTACTTGACAAGAGCTTAGAAGTTTTGATTTTCTGGCCTCTGTCAGAAAAATCCTCATTTCTAAGGAGTCTATTATTGTTCCCAAGAAGGGAACTCTTGTTGACGGAGATAGAGAACTTTTTTCTACGTTCACTTTCCACCCGTGAGATCTGAGAAAGGCCAGGACAATGTCCGTATGAGCCTTTGCTTGTGGTAGGGACGACGCTTGAATCAGTATGTCGTCCAAGTAAGGTACTACTGCAATGCCCCTTGGTCGTAGCACCGCTAGAAGGGACCCTAGTACCTTTGTGAAAATTCTTGGAGCAGTGGCTAATCCGAATGGAAGTGCCACAAACTGGTAATGCTTGTCCAGAAAGGCGAACCTTAGGAACCGATGATGTTCCTTGTGGATAGGAATATGTAGATACGCATCCTTTAAATCCACCGTGGTCATGAATTGACCTTCCTGGATGGAAGGAAGAATTGTCCGAATGGTTTCCATTTTGAACGATGGAACCTTGAGAAACTTGTTTAGGATCTTGAGATCTAAGATTGGTCTGAATGTTCCCTCTTTTTTGGGAACTATGAACAGATTGGAGTAGAATCCCATCCCTTGTTCTCCTAATGGAACAGGATGAATCACTCCCATTTTTAACAGGTCTTCTACACAATGTAAGAATGCCTGTCTTTTTATGTGGTCTGAAGACAATTGAGACCTGTGGAACCTCCCCCTTGGGGGAAGCTCCTTGAATTCCAGAAGATAACCTTGGGAGACTATTTCTAGCGCCCAAGGATCCAGAACATCTCTTGCCCAAGCCTGAGCGAAGAGAGAAAGTCTGCCCCCCACCAGATCCGGTCCCGGATCGGGGGCCAACATCTCATGCTGTCTTGGTAGCAGTGGCAGGTTTCTTGGCCTGCTTACCTTTGTTCCAGCCTTGCATTGGCCTCCAGGCTGGCTTGGTTTGAGAAGTAGTACCCTCTTGCTTAGAGGATGTAGCACTTGGGGCTGGTCCGTTTCTGCGAAAGGGACGAAAATTTGGTTTATTTTTAGCCTTGAAAGACCTATCCTGAGGAAGGGCGTGGCCCTTACCCCCAGTGATATCAGAAATAATCTCTTTCAAGTCAGGGCCAAACAGCGTTTTCCCCTTGAAAGGTATGTTAAGCAATTTGTTCTTGGAAGACGCATCCGCTGACCAAGATTTTAGCCAAAGCGCTCTGCGCGCCACAATAGCAAACCCTGAATTTTTCGCCGCTAATCTAGCCAATTGCAAAGTGGCGTCTAAAGTAAAAGAGTTAGCCAATTTGAGAGCATGAATTCTGTCCATAATCTCCTCATAAGAAGAATCTTTATTGAGCGACTTTTCTAGTTCATCGAACCAGAAACACGCTGCTGTAGTGACAGGAACCATGCATGAAATTGGTTGTAGAAGGTAACCTTGCTGAACAAACATCTTTTTAAGCAAACCCTCTAATTTTTTATCCATAGGATCTTTGAAAGCACAACTATCTTCTATAGGGATAGTAGTGCGTTTGTTTAGAGTAGAAACTGCCCCCTCGACCTTGGGGACTGTCTGCCATAAGTCCTTTCTGGGGTCGACCATAGGAAACAATTTCTTAAATATAGGGGGAGGGACAAAAGGTATGCCGGGCCTTTCCCATTCTTTGTTTACAATGTCCGCCACCCGCTTGGGTATAGGAAAAGCTTCGGGGGGCCCCGGGACCTCTAGGAACTTGTCCATCTTACATAATTTCTCTGGAATGACCAAATTCTCACAATCATCCAGAGTAGATAACACCTCCTTAAGCAGAGCGCGGAGATGTTCCAATTTAAATTTGAATGTAATCACATCAGGTTCAGCTTGTTGAGAAATTTTCCCTGAATCTGAAATTTCTCCCTCAGACAAAACCTCCCTGGCCCCCTCAGACTGGTGTAGGGGCACTTCAGAACCAATATCATCAGCGTCCTCATGCTCTTCAGTATTTTCTAAAACAGAGCAGTCGCGCTTTCGCTGATAAGTGGGCATTTTGGCTAAAATGTTTTTGATAGAATTATCCATTACAGCCGTTAATTGTTGCATAGTAAGGAGTATTGGCGCACTAGATGTACTAGGGGCCTCCTGTGTGGGCAAGACTGGCGTAGACGAAGGAGGGGATGATGCAGTACCATGCTTACTCCCCTCACTTGAGGAATCATCTTGGGCATCATTTTCTCTAAATTTTGTGTCACATAAATCACATCTATTTAAATGAGAAGGAACCTTGGCTTCCCCACATACAGAACATAGTCTATCTGATAGTTCAGACATGTTAAACAGGCATAAACTTGATAACAAAGTACAAAAAACGTTTTAAAATAAAACTGTTACTGTCACTTTAAATTTTAAACTGAACACACTTTATTACTGAAAATGTGAAAAAGTATGAAGGAATTGTTCAAAATTCACCAAAATTTCACCACAGTGTCTTAAAGCCTTAAAAGTATTGCACACCAAATTTGAAAGCTTTAACTCTTAAAATAACGGAACCGGAGCCGTTTTTATATTTAACCCCTATACAGTCCCTGGTATCTGCTTTGCTGAGACCCAACCAAGCCCAAAGGGGAATACGATACCAAATGACGCCTTCAGTAAGCTTTTTCTATGTATCTGAGCTCCTCACACATGCAACTGCATGTCTTGCTTCCCAAGAACAACTGCGCAATAGAGGCGCGAAAATGAGGCTCTGCCTATGATTAGAGAAGGCCCCCAGTGAAAAAGGTGTCCAATACAGTGCCTGCCGGTTATTTTACATAATTCCCAAGAATAAAATAACTCCTCAAAACTATGAAGTATTAAAAATGCTTATAAATCAATCGTTTTAGCCCAGAAAAATGTCTACCAGTCTTTAAAGCCCTTGTGAAGCCCTTTATTCTTATTTAATAAAAATGGCTTACCGGATCCCATAGGGAAAATGACAGCTTCCAGCATTACCAAGTCTTGTTAGAAATGTGTCATACCTCAAGCAGCAAAAGTCTGCTCACTGTTTCCCCCAACTGAAGTTAATTCCTCTCAACAGTCCTGTGTGGAAACAGCCATCGATTTTAGTAACGGTTGCTAAAATCATTTTCCTCTTACAAACAGAAATCTTCATCTCTTTTCTGTTTCAGAGTAAATAGTACATACCAGCACTATTTTAAAATAACAAACTCTTGATTGAAGAATAAAAACTACATTTAAACACCAAAAAAACTCTAAGCCATCTCCGTGGAGATGTTGCCTGTACAACGGCAAAGAGAATGACTGGGGAAGGCGGAGCCTAGGAGGGATCATGTGACCAGCTTTGCTGGGCTCTTTGCCATTTCCTGTTGGGGAAGAGAATATCCCACAAGTAAGGATGACGCCGTGGACCGGACACACCTATGTTGGAGAAAGGGAAGATATTTTACCTCAAAAGTTTTTCAGCTCACCAGAGTACATGCTCTGTGAACAGTTAGAGCTGCTGTAAAGCTGCAAGTTGAAAAACAAAACCAAAAAACACAATAGCCCATCAGCAGTGCTGAGGTCTTGCATTGCTTGTCTGTTATCTCATGAGATTTCACAGTGAACTTCCTTAAACTGAATAGGAAAATAACATCACTGGGCTTGCACATCATGCCAGAGGCACACTCCCTTGCAAGTCCTGGGACTAAAGTCCCTTTACAATGGTGTGTGAATACTTAGGACATTTTGGAGGTAAATATCTTCCTTTTTTACATAGAGATGTTCAAGTAGTAGAGCAATTCTGTTCTAGAGTTGACTTTTACTATGTGTTTAACTCCTTTTCAGGGGTATAATAATGCAATAATAAAAATGCTCTAACACAATAGACATCAATTTCACAGGTTCTTTTAATTCAGTGCAGTAGCTTTTCAGTCAAAAAGCCAAAGATTTTAAACATTGCTCTTTAATATAAAACATTTTTTTGTTTCTTTGTTGTTTTTTTTTGTTGAGAATACTGTTTCTTTAACAAATGGCAGCATTCTACAGCAGCAAGCAGTTATTTTACCAAATGATATGATTATTCTATGGCACAAGTGGCATGAGTCATCATTATTGGAATTCTTGCATAACACATGAATTGCATACTGTAAGCAACTGCCTAATGCCGAATTGTAATGTGATTTAATGTGTACACATTACACTGAATCATATGTCTCCACTGGCAAATGTCAGATTATAAATATATACGCTATCAAAATGCTCATGTTGTATCATAAGTAATTATAATGCATTGTATTTTAAAATGCAGATATCTATAAATGGAGAAAATCTATTTAGTGAATGCAGATTTTATGGTCAGGAAATGCATCATACAGAAAAGACATATTTTGTTCTACATGAACATTTATAATCATATTAAAGTGAAATTGTATATATCTACCTATCTAGTATCTATCTATCTATCTATCTATCTAGTATCTACCTATCTATCTATCAACTATCTATTTTATCTATCATCTATGTATCTATCATATACACAATCTGTTATTACAAGTGGATGGTTAAATATTTTAACCAAATCATTTTAGTGTGCCTTTTACTTTTAATGAATATTGCAGGGAGAGCTATTAGAAGGCTTATTTCACTCGTGTAACAAGTGGTGAGTTAGGTGCTCGATAGCATTCCAAAATCCAGCTATGAAATGCAGCGCTTAAAGGAACAGTCTACAATAGAATTGTTATTGTTTTAAAAGATAGATAATCCCTTTATTATCCATTCCCCAGTTTTGCATAACCAACACAGTTATATTAATGTACTTTTTACCTCTGTGATTACCTTGTATCTAGGAACCTTCTTCCAGCCCCTGATCACATGACTGTGACTGTTTATTATCTATTGTCTTAAATTTAGCATTGTATTGTGCTAGATCTTAAATAACCCTCTGTGCCTGAACACAGTGTTATCTATATGGCCCACGTGTACTTTCAGTATCTTTGTGCTGAAAAGGAATTTAAAAAGCATGTGATAAGAGGCAGCCCTCAAGGGTTTAGAAATTAGCATACGAGTCTGCCTAGGTTTCATTTCAACTAAGAATACTTAGAGAAAAAAGCAAATTTGATGATAAAGGTAAATTGGAAAGTTGATTAAAATTACATTTCCTATCTGAATAATTAAAGTTTAATTTTGACTAGACTGTCCCTTTAAGGCCTGAAGTAAACCATTATTATTAATAGTATAGCACAAAACTACATGCTTCACTTCTTCTTCATATAGCTTAGCGCACCTTAGTGAATTTTGCTGCACACCCCCATGGATGTCTATTATGTGATGGATTAAAGGGCCATGAAACCCAAATTTTTTCTTTCAAGACTTAGAAAGAGAATGCAATTTTAAACATCTTTCTAATTTACTTATATTATCTAATTTGTTTTATTCTCTTGATATTCTTTGTTGAAAAGCATATCTAGATATGCTCAGTAGCTGCTAATTGGTTGCTGCACATAGAAGCCTCATGTGATTGGCTCACCATGTGCATTGCTTTTTCTTCAACTAAGGATATCTAAAAAATGAAGCAAAATAAACTGTGGCCGGACTTTTAGCCGACGGACATTTGGCAGACGGACATTTGGCCGACGGACATTTGGCCGACGGACATTTGGCCGAAACACAAGTGGCTGTCAGATAACAGTCCAGCCACGAGATAGATAGATTTGATAGATAGATAGATAGATACATAGATTAGATAGATAGATCAATAGATGCAATAGATACATTTGATAGATATGATAGATAGATAGATAGATTTGATAGATAAATAGATAGATTTGATAGATAGATAATTTCCCAGACAGAGAATTACAAGACGTGCGGTCTGGGACCCAAGGTAAGGTTCCCAGAGGCAGTTGCGGCGCCCGAGGCTCTGATTAGAACAGAGCACTCTGGAACGTATCTGCCCTCGGCCGAAATCAGAACATTCTTTAGCTTTCTGTCTGTCGGCCAAATGTCCGTCTGCCAAATGTCTGTCTGCCAAATGTCCTTCTGCATTTTGTCAGAGCACCAAATAAACAATAGAAGTAAATTGTAATGTTGTTTAAATTTGTATTCTCTATCTGAATCATGAAAGAAAGATTTTGGGTTTAGTGGCCCTTTAAGTGCAGCTTTCAGTGGCTGGTGTAGCACCATTATAGATGTCTATTATATGAGGGATTAAATGCACCATTTAGTGGCTGATGTAGAGCCTTCATAGATGTCTATTATGTGAATGATTAAACGCACCTTTCAGTGGCTGGTGTAGCACCCTCATAGATGTCTATTATGTGAGGGATTAAGCGCACCTTTTAGTGGCTGATGTAGAGCCTTCATAGATGTCTATTATGTGAGGGATTAAGTGCACCTTTCAGTGGCTGGTGTAGCACCCTCATAGATGTCTATTATGTGAGGGATTAAGTGCAACTTTCAGTGGCTGGTGTAGCACCCCCATAGATGTCTATTATGTGAGGGATTAAGCGCACCTTTCAGTGGCTGATTTAGAGCCTTCATAGATGTCTATTATGTGAGGGATTAAGTGCACCTTTCAGTGGCTGGTTTAGCACCCTCATAGATGTCTATTATGTGAGGGATTAAGCGCACCTTTCAGTGGCTGGTGTAGCACCCTCATAGATGTCTATTATGTGAGGGATTAAGCACACCTTTTAGTGGCTGATGTAGAGCCTTCATAGATATCTATTATGTGAGGGATTAAGTGCACCTTTCAGTGGCTGGTGTAGCACCCTCATAGATGTCTATTATGTTAGGGATTAAGCACACCTTTCAGTGGCTGGTGTAGCACCCTCATAGATGTCTATTATGTGAGGGATTAAGTGCACCTTTCAGTGGCTGGTGTAGCACCCTCATAGATGTCTATTATGTGAGGGATTAAGATCACCATTTAGTGGCTGATGTAGAGCCTTCATAGATGTCTATTATGTGAAGGATTAAGTGCACCTTTCAGTGGCTGGTGTAGAACCCTCATAGATGTCTATTATGTGAGGGATTAAATGCACCTTTTAGTGGCTGATGTAGAGCCTTCATAGATGTCTATTATGTGAGGGATTAAGCGCACCTTTCAGTGGCTGGTGTAGAACTCTCATAGATGTCTATTATGTGAGGGATTAAATGCACCTTTTAGTGGCTGGTGTAGAATTCTCATAGATGTCTATTATGTGAGGGATTAAGCGCGCCTTTTAGTGGCTGATGTAGAGCCTTCATAGATGTCTATTATGTGAGGGATTAAGTGCACCTTTCAGTGGCTGGTGTAGAACTCTCATAGATGTCTATTATGTGAGGGATTAAATGCACCTTTTAGTGGCTGGTGTAGAATTCTCATAGATGTCTATTATGTGAGGGATTAAGCGCGCCTTTTAGTGGCTGATGTAGAGCCTTCATAGATGTCTATTATGTGAGGGATTATGCGCACCTTTTAGTGGCTGATGTAGAACCCTCATAGATGTCTATTATGTGAGGGATTAAGCGCACATTTCAGTGGCTGGTGTAGCACCCTCATAGATGTCTATTATGTGAATGATTAAATGCAGCTTTCAGTGGCTGGTGTACAGCATTTATAGATGTCTATTATGTGAGGGGTTAAATGCACCTTTCAGTGGTTGGTGTAGCACCATTATAGATGTCTATTATGTGAGGGATTAAGTGCACCTTTTAGTGGCTGATGTAGAGCCTTCATAAATGTCTATTATGTGAGGGATTAAGCGCACCTTTCAGTGGCTGGTGTAGCACCCTCATAGATGTCTATTATGTGAATGATTAAACGCACCTTTCAGTGGCTGGTGTAGAGCCTTCATAGATGTCTATTATGTGAATGATTAAATGCACCTTTTAGTGGCTGATGTAGAACCCTCATAGATGTCTATTATGAGAGGGATTAAGCGCACATTTCAGTGGCTGGTGTAGCACCCTCATAGATGTATATTATGTGAATGATTAAACGCAGCTTTCAGTGGCTGGTGTACAGCCTTCATAGATGTCTATTATGTGAGGGGTTAAATGCACCTTTCAGTGGTTGGTGTAGCACCATTATAGATGTCTATTATGTGAGGGATTAAGTGCACCTTTTAGTGGCTGATGTAGAGCCTTCATAAATGTCTATTATGTGAGGGGTTAAGCGCACCTTTCAGTGGCTGGTGTAGCACCCTCATAGATGTCTATTATGTGAATGATTAAACGCACCTTTCAGTGGCTGGTGTAGAGCCTTCATAGATGTCTATTATGTGAATGATTAAATGCACCTTTCAGTGGCTGGTGTAGAGCCTTCATAGATGTCTATTATGTGAGGGATTAAGTGCACCTTTCAGTGGTTGGTGTAGCACCATTATAGATGTCTATTATGTGAGGGATTACGCGCACCTTTTAGTGGCTGATGTAGAACCCTCATAAAATGTCTATTATGTGAGGGATTAAGCGCACCTTTTAGTGGCTGATGTAGAACCCTCATAAAATGTCTATTATGTGAGGGATTAAGCGCACCTTTTAGTGGCTGATGTAGAGCCTTCATAGTTATCTATTATGCGAGGGATTAAATGCACCTTTTAGTGGTTGGTGTAGCACCATTATAGATGTCTATTATGTGAGGGATTAAGCGCGCCTTTTAGTGGCTGGTGTAGAACCCTCATATATGTCTATTATGTGAATGATTAAACGCACATTTCAGTGGCTGGTGTAGCACCCCCATTGAGATGTGAAGGGCTCTATATATTAATTGTATTGGGTCTTTTAACTTTTTCATCACCTTTGTTAGCCACACATTAACCCACCTCATATTAAGTTCTAGAACCACACTGGCACCTGTGATACCTGATATGCAGATGTTAGTGCACCCTAGATTCTAGCAATAAAAAATACATTTGAAGTTGTATTATGAGTGCAAAAATAGAAGTGCTATTGATTGTTCAGGAGCAATGTTAACGCACAATAGTTTTAATATTTTTGCTCTTCATTTCACACCATTATTTTTAAACAAACTCTCCAAAGGGTCCATATCCAAATAAGGTTATTACTGAAGAATCAATACGTTGATGTTCAGTATCAATTAAAGGGGCATTAAACGCTAAAACATCATGCATTCAAATCATATACCAACCTGAGAATGATATACAGGTATATTTGTTTAACTTTGTTATTAAAATGGTAAAACAATAAGTCTAAAGTTTTAGTTTCTAAAGCCCAGTTGCTCAGAAAATGTTGCGTTACAGATTTAGTTGATGATGGTCAATTGGCTGAAATTACTTATTAAAAAGACTTTTTTTTAAATTAATGTTTGGGTACTGGGAGCAAGACTTGGTCCGTTGTTGTGTGCTCTTATTGTTCTTCATAGATTGATTGTACAATGTTTAACAAAATTGAAATTGTGTTTGGAATTAGTGCTGGTGCTCATATGTTGTCTAATGTATTGGACCTGTTGGACAACCTTATGGAAAGATGCTTTTCCTGAGTAATGATAATGTATTGTTCACTATTTATAGGTTATTAAACTATCACAAATCTGCTATATTTCAGTTACTACTGTTTGTTCCATGCATGTTTGCTAATAAATATTAATACATTTACACGTTAAATGTTTTATTCGAATATGTAGAAAAATTCAAAGTGCAGCGTGTCTGAGAATGGCAAATGACTAGGGATGGGCGAATGTTTCGCAACATTTGAAAAATGAAATGATAGTTTGTTTCGAATTTCGAATGTTTGTACAACATTCTAACATTTGTTTAATGTAATAGTATTTCTAATGCTTTCTGTAAATGTTATATTCGATTAAAATTTTTCTAATAATTCAATTTGAATTATGCATTATTCGAATTTAAAAAATTAAAATATATATATTTCTAATAGTATTTCTAAAGCTTTCTTTCATGTATTATTCGAATTATGCAATATTTGAAAAAGAAATATTCAAATGTATATATTTGTATCTATTATGCGTCAATTTTACTAAATTCCCTACCACATGAACTATTGAAATTCTAAATGGTATTTGTTAAATCGAATGTTACAGTCGAAATTTCGAATGTGGACATTCAATCTAATTATGAACATTCAAATTCGAAAGTGACATTTGAAAACTGTAAAAAGCATTCAATGATAGAATTTTTAAGAATATTCGTTCTTATCAACATTCTATTATGTAAATCAAATTTCTAAAATAACATTCTAATACGAATATAAACACATTTGCCCATCCCTACAAATGACTAAATGCCAACTTATATTTAGCGCACAAACTAATGTAACAGTGTTAGTTTAACAATTATTTTGTTGATTCAGTAAACAATAAATCTTGTGCCAAACCAAATGCCAGTTTTTAAATAGTAATCTCTGAGCAGTTAAATATTGTTTGCAGCGGATGACCAGATTATCTTGATAATTAAATTTACCATTAAGTTGCAAAACATGAAAAAGACTGATAAACTGATGACAATATATATTAAATTCCCTGTCTAAACGATATAAAACTTATACAGCGGACTTTCATGTTAATGCATGCACGGTAAGATTCAGTGTCTCAGCCCATGACAAAACAGGAGCACTAGAAATCAACTTATTCAGGTAATACATAATATATGATTGAATCATTATTTCTAGAGGAAGTTTTTTCTGCACATATTGTTTTTTTATTCCAGGAGCCAAACCACCGGGGTACACATATTATTGTTGTGCTGATTAATTTTTTTATATGATTGAAAACTCTTTTTAAATAGCTTTTGGGGTGGCTTCCTGTTGAAATTATAAAGACCCCAGTTTAGGAAAATCTTTCTACTAGCTGCTGAGATAATTGTGTATAATAGGGAGAGAACTGTGATGCTGTGTAATACAGCAAAAGGCATCGGTTCCACTCCATTATACACAATATACTGCAGCAAAAAGAGACATCACTTCATTAGATTTCATTCCTGAATGATAGATGTCTGCTTCAGTCCATTATTCACAATGTATCAGAGCCGTACACTGTGCAGGAAATGTTATGGTAGCAAATATACGTTTACCTGCATACTGGCACAAAATAACTTTTTTCATTTTCGGCATAGTCTTCGCAGCAAATGTGAGTGACCATAGTTAAAGGTTTTGGAAGTTGTAGTTGGGGTTTGGCCAGTCCATGTTGTGGTTTGGGCAGTGTATAGGTGGGAATTAAATTGTCTGGGGGTTGGGCTCTCATTGAGTAACAAAACACACTGGAACAACTTCACTGTTTTCAACTCCAAGAAATACAGGAGGTACTGCTGGATATGGTCCCAATCTGAGAATGCCTTGAAGCATATGGGACCTCTGCCAAACTATCCACTACATTACACTTGATATCTTGCTTGTTTACTTAGCCATGAAAGTGTAATTTGCAAAGAAGAAGGCATTTGTACTGAGCATCTTTTATTAACTCTGGAGACTTCTTTCCTTAAAGTTATAGACCATTTATAATGCTAATATTTATTTATTGTGGGACAATGCTATAATTAGCCAAATCTAACTTGTAAAGTCATAAATATAAGATATATAGGTACGACAGATAAACATGATAGAGACAGAGTATCAGACTGCTCATACTATTGAGCCAAAATAGATCAACCCCACAGAGGTTCATAGGGACAACTATATAAAATAAGCCTCATTACCTTTAAATTGTTGAGCAAGACAAGAACATCTCCTGGGCATATATAGAAATGAAGAATTGGGTATTATCTCATTAAGTAAGAAATTAACAGGTTGAATTAAGGGGAGGTGCTATGACTATAAGAACAATTAGCTCTGACAAAGGCCCTTAAAGAAGGCGTATTGGGGGTGGCACTTCTTTCCATGTAAGAGACTGTGTGCTACATGATTATTGCTTTAAAATGGCACAACTACGTCGCATATGCTAGATGGACATTTTGCATCTAAGGGCTAGATTACGAGTGGCATACTTACTGTTTCGCGTGAGCGATATCAGATTTTTCGCAGCTGTTTACACGCGTTGGAAGGAGCATGCAAATTCAAGTTGAAAGTAAATGAGTGAGCATAAATTACTCTTGCCAGGTTAGCGCGTCTTCAGCAATCTAGTTAACTGTTACACGTGACAAAAAAGTGGAACAAAATACTTCAAAAATACATTAAAAAGTACAGTTACACTCATGATAACATTTATGATATTTATTTATCATGTATTTTTAAATGCTAGTTTACATGTATTAGGGTTTATTCAAATATATTAAAATATATTTTATTGTATTAACAACATTTATGAGCCGTTTCTTAACACTAGCTTATTTTTGCATTTATTAGCTTTATTCTATCCTCTATTCTATCATATTAGCAGCTTTCATTAGCGCACCCTGTATCTGGTTTTTAATACTCATGATAACATTGTCTTATAAAAATGATTAATAAAAAATATTGTACAAAAAAAAAAAATATAAATCTATATATGTCCGACTCCTATATTATAAAAGGCCAAGTATGTTTGTCCGATGCAGTCATGCGCAGTAGAGACTGCGCGAGGAGAAACATACCTGAACTTAACCGCAGGCACACGATAACTTCAGGAAGCTCTAGCACTCTCAGCTGCGAAGTTAGGGATAGAGGGATAGGGATAGAGATAGATGTCCATAATTATTTGTAACAGCAACCAAAGTCTATGTTGGCATTCAGTCCTCGGGGTGTTACTGTGTCCAAGGTGAAAATCCACCGAGCCTCCAGTTTCAGCAATGCTCGTCCTCTGTCCCCACCTCGCCTATGGCGAGGGACATGGTCAATTAGAATTACTCGTAGTGAAGCAACACTGTGGCCCGCTTCCGCAAAGTGGCGTGCCACCGGCTGTTATGATCGTCCCTTGTCAATGGCCTGACGAATTGCTGTCTTATGATTAGCCAGACGTTCCTTGAACGGTGTCACAGTTTTACCAATGTAATATTTGGAACATGGACAAATAATAGCGTAAATCACAAAGTCCGTGGAGCAGGTTAGTCTGTGTTTAATTTTGTACCTCTTGTTGTTGTGAGGATGTTGGAAGGTGGTCCCTGCTAGGAGGTTGTTGCATGTAACGCAACTGTCACATTTGTAGCAACCTGGTTTTCCTCTGTTCAGCCACGTCTGTTTTTCGTAGCAGTGTGTAGGGTCACTTAACACCAGCAGGTCCCTCAGATTACTTGCCCGTTTGTATACCACCCTTGGTTCCGGCATATCCTTGAAGGTCACAAAGTGGAGTAACCACACGCTCTTCCCAGAAGCCCCCTTTAGCCGTTGCCCTAGAGGTAGACACCTCAGGAGGGGGAGGGGCAAGACGAAAAAAACAACAACGTCAGAAGAAAAAAACACAAAAGTCTATAATTTAAGCAAACGCCCCCTTACCTGTGACGAACTAAAAGTATTGAATAGAGGATTATCCTTTATACCTACCCCACGTTGTGATTTATTTGACGTGCTGGTTGATATGGGGAGATTTCAAAGACAATTAAAACATAAGGATTTTTTTAAAGATTCTGAGGAATATACCCCGAAACCTTTCAAGACAAAAAGCACATTTGAACCCAGTAACACCCATTCATCAATCAAAACGTTTCACCACATTTGCACCACCTCACTTATAGAATCACATAAAAGCCTACCCATGTCTAGGGATAATCTAACAGGTGGAGAGAGGCGGGCCATCAAATCCTTTTCTACCGACAGGGATATAGTCATTAGGCCTGCGGATAAGGGTGGTGCCACTGTGATACTTGACTACTCACAATACAGAGGGGAGGCGTACAAACAACTACAAGATACTGATACATATCGTCCACTCCAATCCAATCCGACATTACTGTTCAAAAAACAAATTGACTCATTCTTAGGACTGGCCCTCCAGGCAGGTGTCATTAATGATGATGTACTGGGATTCCTTACGGTTGAGCATCCGATTTGTCCAATCCTCTACCTATTACCGAAGATTCATAAATCGCTTGCGGATCCTCCTGGAAGACCAATTGTTTCTGACAGCTTATTTTTGCATTTATTAGCTTTATTCTATCCTCTATTCTATCATATTAGCAGCTTTCATTAGCGCACCCTGTATCTGGTTTTTAATACTCATGATAACATTGTCTTATAAAAATGATTAATAAAAAATATTGTACAAAAAAAAAAATATAAATCTATATATGTCCGACTCCTATATTATAAAAGGCCAAGTATGTTTGTCCGATGCAGTCATGCGCAGTAGAGACTGCGCAAGGAGAAACATACCTGAACTTAACCGCAGGCACACGATAACTTCAGGAAGCTCTAGCACTCTCAGCTGCGAAGTTAGGGATAGAGGGATAGGGATAGAGATAGATGGATAGAGGGATAGGGATCGAGGGATAGATGGATAGGTGGATAGGTATATTTCTTTCCTTAAATATTTTGGCCCGTGTACACAGGCTTTAACACTAGTATATATATATATATATATATATATATATATCGTTTGTGGGAAACGGCACTCGCCAAATAAGCATCAACCAGGTGCTCGGCAGGGCAAATACACACAGTATAGTAGAACTGGGTCCAACGGACGGCCTCCGTTGTTGAATGTGATCCAAGAACAGCCGGCACACAGGAAATTTTTGCAAAAATCCGATTTATTCAACAAAAGAGAAACCAGACGTTTCGGCTCTGTCGTGAGCCTTTCTCAATGGTATACAGACCGGATAATGTGAACCTCCAAACACCACCCATAAATACCTACCCTACACACAGTGATAGCCAATCAGCTTGCAGAGTTGTGCCGCTCCCTCCCACGCATATCAAACTCACCTGGACATCCGAAAACAGCTGATTCCCAGCACGCGTGTCATGACGTCATCACGTCATACCGCGCTGCATGGAAACGTCTGTGTCACAGGTATCCATGGCAAACACCGGGTAAACAAATACCTCAGGTTGCCATGGTGATGCGCACGAGACGTTGCAACAACCGTCAAACACCTGATGGGCACAAATGTACAGTGACATAGTGATGAACAAAAATAAGGGCCATAGATAGAAGCCCTACTACAGCAATAGTGCAGTAAATTATTACATAAAAACAGATATCTATATTACTGGTACAGGGGTAATTAACCACATATTTATAGAAAATGGCTTGTTAAGCTATAAAAACCAATGGTTCAACATATATCACAGCCCTCTATACCCAATATGGTATCAGGGCATGTGGGATGTAGCAAGCATCTATAAGCCAAAAGAGCTCAAAATATTAACATTGTATTGGCATCATACTCCAGAGGAGTAGGTAGAAACATATTACAACAGGATGACTCCCATAGTGTCCATAATTATTTGTAACAGCAACCAAAGTCTATGTTGGCATTCAGTCCTCGGGGTGTTACTGTGTCCAAGGTGAAAATCCACCGAGCCTCCAGTTTCAGCAATGCTCGTCCTCTGTCCCCACCTCGCCTATGGCGAGGGACATGGTCAATTAGAATTACTCGTAGTGAAGCAACACTGTGGCCCGCTTCCGCAAAGTGGCGTGCCACCGGCTGTTCTGATCGTCCCTTGTCAATGGCCTGACGAATCGCTGTCTTATGATTAGCCAGACGTTCCTTGAACGGTGTCACAGTTTTACCAATGTAATATTTGGAACATGGACAAATAATAGCGTAAATCACAAAGTCCGTGGAGCAGGTTAGTCTGTGTTTAATTATGTACCTCTTGTTGTTGTGAGGATGTTGGAAGGTGGTCCCTGCTAGGAGGTTGTTGCATGTAACGCAACTGTCACATTTGTAGCAACCTGGTTTTCCTCTGTTCAGCCACGTCTGTTTTTCGTAGCAGTGTGTAGGGTCACTTAACACCAGCAGGTCCCTCAGATTACTTGCCCGTTTGTATACCACCCTTGGTTCCGGCATATCCTTGAAGGTCACAAAGTGGAGTAACCACACGCTCTTCCCAGAAGCCCCCTTTAGCCGTTGGCCTAGAGGTAGACACCTCAGGAGGGGGAGGGGCAAGACGAAAAAAACAACAACGTCAGAAGAAAAAAACACAAAAGTCTATAATTTAAGCAAACGCCCCCTTACCTGTGACGAACTAAAAGTATTGAATAGAGGATTATCCTTTATACCTACCCCACGTTGTGATTTATTTGACGTGCTGGTTGATATGGGGAGATTTCAAAGACAATTAAAACATAAGGATTTTTTTAAAGATTCTGAGGAATATACCCCGAAACCTTTCAAGACAAAAAGCACATTTGAACCCAGTAACACCCATTCATCAATCAAAACGTTTCACCACATTTGCACCACCTCACTTATAGAATCACATAAAAGCCTACCCATGTCTAGGGATAATCTAACAGGTGGAGAGAGGCGGGCCATCAAATCCTTTTCTACCGACAGGGATATAGTCATTAGGCCTGCGGATAAGGGTGGTGCCACTGTGATACTTGACTACTCACAATACAGAGGGGAGGCGTACAAACAACTACAAGATACTGATACATATCGTCCACTCCAATCCAATCCGACATTACTGTTCAAAAAACAAATTGACTCATTCTTAGGACTGGCCCTCCAGGCAGGTGTCATTAATGATGATGTACTGGGATTCCTTACGGTTGAGCATCCGATTTGTCCAATCCTCTACCTATTACCGAAGATTCATAAATCGCTTGCGGATCCTCCTGGAAGACCAATTGTTTCTGCCAGGGGATCACTCATGCAACCATTGGCAGAGTTTATTGACTTTTACCTCCAACCTGTAGTACAGAATACATCAGCCCATTTGAAAGATTCTTCGGAATTAATCAATCTGCTGAAAAGTATGGATGACTTGACAACAACTGACATTCTAGTCACTATGGACGTGGTAAGTTTATATACCGTGATCCCCCATGCCCATGGTATTGACATGGTAAAACGTATTCTAATAGACAACCACATGTACACGGGCCCTCCTATTGAATTTATTCTACATCTGTTGGAGTTCTGCCTGGAGAAAAACTACTTTCGCTTTGAGGATAAATATTTCCTACAGACCATGGGCACAGCGATGGGGTCGAATATGGCCCCATCCTATGCCAACATTTACATGGCGATGTATGAGGAGGATAACGTGTTTTCCAGACAGAACCCCATCAGATTATACAGACGGTACATAGATGATGTCTTTCTGGTTTGGAATGGCACATCAGAGAGTCTTGTTGAATGGGTTAATGGATTGAATTCCCTTGACTCAACCATCAGATTTAAAATGGAACACAGCAGGGATAAAATCCACTTTTTGGATTTGGAAATTTTTAAGGTCAAAACCATGAATGGATACAGATTAGAAACCACTTTGTTTAAGAAACCGACTGACAAAAATTCCATTCTCCACTATCATAGCTTTCACCCCAAATTTCAAAAAGAAGGTGTCAGTTCCTCTCAACTCCTGCGGGTGGTCCGCAACAACACGGATGACTCCCGTAAGGAGAAACAGCTAGTGGAAATGTTTGAAAAATTCTTGGAGAGGGGCTATCCACCAACGCTGATAGAACAACAATGCTGTAAAGCACTGGATCTAACTCAGGACTTGGCTACCACTAAAAGAATTAGGAATGAACAACCAAAACGACTGAACTTTATAACTACCTATACCCCAGGATCTAGGCTGACGCAGGAGGTGATTAATAAGAATTGGCTGATGTTGTCTAAGGACACAAGCCTTCCCTTCAAGGATATGCCGGAACCAAGGGTGGTATACAAACGGGCAAGTAATCTGAGGGACCTGCTGGTGTTAAGTGACCCTACACACTGCTACGAAAAACAGACGTGGCTAAACAGAGGAAAACCAGGTTGCTACAAATGTGGCAGTTGCGTTACATGCAACAACCTCCTAGCAGGGACCACCTTCCAACATCCTCACAACAACAAGAGGTACAAAATTAAACACAGACTAACCTGCTCCACGGACTTTGTGATTTACGCTATTATTTGTCCATGTTCCAAATATTACATTGGTAAAACTGTGACACCGTTCAAGGAACGTCTGGCTAATCACAAGACGGCGATTCGTCGGGCCATTGACAAGGGACGATCAGAACAGCCGGTGGCACGCCACTTTGCGGAAGCGGGCCACAGTGTTGCTTCACTACGAGTAATTCTAATTGACCATGTCCCTCGCCATAGGCGAGGTGGGGACAGAGGACGAGCACTGCTGAAACTGGAGGCTCGTGGATTTTCATCTTGGACACAGTAACACCCCGAGGACTGAATGCCAACATAGACTTTGGTTGCTGTTACAAATAATTATGGACACTATGGGAGTCATCCTGTTGTAATATGTTTCTACCTACTCCTCTGGAGTATGATGCCAATACAATGTTAATATTTTGAGCTCTTTTGGCTTATAGATGCTTGCTACATCCCACATGCCCTGATACCATATTGGGTATAGAGGGCTGTGATATATGTTGAATCATTGGTTTTTGTAGCTTAACAAGCCATTTTCTATAAATATGTGGTTAATTACCCCTGTACCAGTAATATAGATATCTGTTTTTATGTAATAATTTACTGCACTATTGCTGTAGTAGGGCTTCTATCTATGGCCCTTATTTTTGTTCATCACTATGTCACTGTACATTTGTGCCCATCAGGTGTTTGACGGTTGTTGCAACGTCTCGCGCGCATCACCATGGCAACTGGAGGTATTTGTTTACCCGGTGTTTGCCATGGATACCTGTGACACAGACGTTTCCATGCAGCGCGGTATGACGTGATGACGTCATGACGCGCGTGCTGGGAATCAGCTGTTTTCGGATGTCCAGGTGAGTTTGATATGCGCGGGAGGGAGCGGCACAACTCTGCAAGCTGATTGGCTATCACTGTGTGTAGGGTAGGTATTTATGGGTGGTGTTTGGAGGTTCACATTATCCGGTCTGTATACCATTGAGAAAGGCTCACGACAGAGCCGAAACGTCTGGTTTCTCTTTTGTTGAATAAATCGGATTTTTGCAAAAATTTCCTGTGTGCCGGCTGTTCTTGGATCACATTCAACAACGGAGGCCGTCCGTTGGACCCAGTTCTACTATACTATATATATATATATATATATATATATATATATATATACGGCTAGATTACGAGTTTTGCGGTAAGGGGAAAAATCAGCGTTATCAGGTTATAACGCTGCTTTTTAAACTACTGCTGGTATTACGAGTCTTGCAGATTTAGGGTCTGGTTTCTCTTTTGCTGAATAAATCGGATTTTTGCAAAAATTTCCTGTGTGCCGGCTGTTCTTGGATCACATTCAACAACGGAGGCCGTCCGTTGGACCCAGTTCTACTATACTATGTATATATATATATATATATATATATATATATATATATATACGGCTAGATTACGAGTTTTGCGGTAAGGTGAAAAATCAGCGTTATCAGGTTATAACGCTGCTTTTTCACTACTGCTGGTATTACGAGTCTTGCAGATTTAGGGTCACCGCACACTTTTTTGGCCTTACCGCAAATCAACTTACGCAATTTGCGTATAGTCTTTTTTCAATGGGACTTCCATTGCGCCGGTATTACAATTTTTTTTTTTTGGCCAAAAAGTGAGCGGTACACCCTATCCCGTCAAGATTGGTAACACAATCTAAAGTCAGTAGTTATGAGTTTTACACTACAAAGCTGTAGCATAAAACTCATAACCAAAGTGCTAAAAAGTACACTAACACCCATAAACTACCTATTAACCCCTAAACCGCAAAACTACCGCCTAACAAACACTAGTTAAATATTATTAACCCCTAATCTGATGCCCCTAACATCACCGCCACCTACCTACATTTATTAACCCCTAATCTGCCTCCCCCAACATCGCCACCACTATACTAAATTTATTAACCCCTAAACCTAAGTCTAACCCTAACCCTAACACCCCCTAACTTAAATATAATTAAAATAAATCTAAATACAAATTACAATCATTACCTAAATTATTCCTATTTAAAACTAAATACTTACCTGTAAAACAAACCCTAAGCTTGCTACAATATAACTAATAGTTACATTGTATCTAGCTTAGGGTTTATTTTTATTTTACAGGCAAGTTTGTATTTATTTTAACTAGGTAGCATAGTTATTAAATAGTTATTAACTATTTAATAACTACCTTGCTAAAATAAATACAAATTTACCTGTAAAATAAAACCTTACCTAAGTTACACTAACACCTAAAAAATACCCTACAATTAAATAAATTACCTAAATTAAATACAATTAAATAAATTAAATACAAATACCTAAATTACAAACAAAAAACAAAAAAACACTAAATTACAGAAAATAAAAAACAAATTACAAGATAATGTATATATGGTAACTAATTGTTATTAGAGAGACTTGTTAGGGTAATCATAATGATAACATCATTGCTTATTTTAGGGTTTGAAGTTAGAGATGCAAGAAGAGTTGGGGGAACCCTGGCATGATCGTATCATACATGCAGTGAGTTTTAATATTATGAGCCATGTCATAATGTGATAGAGTACCACTGGGTACTGTGTGTGTGTGTGTGTGTGTGTATGCAAACACAAAAAGTGAACTAGCAAAACCAAAAAAAAAGAGACTTTCCATCCCCATTCACTGTTCTCTTTTAGGCAACATTGGGCTATCTCTTGAAAAGCTGGAAGCACTTAAAGTAGGCAGTGCACTTCACTGAGCCTGCTACTTACTGTTCAACCTCCTGGGCCTGCTACTTACTGTTCAACCTCCTGGGCCTGCTACTTACTGTTCAACCTCCCAGACCTGCTACTTACTGTTCAACCTCCCAGACCTGCTACTTACTGTTCAACCTCCCGGGCCTGCTACTTACTGTTCAACCTCCCAGACCTGCTACTTACTGTTCAACCTCCCAGACCTGCTACTTACTGTTCAACCTCCCAGACCTGCTACTTACTGTTCAACCTCCCAGACCTGCTACTTACTGTTCAACCTCCCAGACCTGCTACTTACTGATCAACCTCCCAGACCTGCTACTTACTGTTCAACCTCCCGGGCCTGCTACTTACTGTTCCACCTCCCAGACCTGCTACTTACTGTTCAACCTCCCAGACCTGCTACTTACTGTTCAACCTCCCAGACCTGCTACTTACTGTTCAACCTCCCAGACCTGCTACTTACTGTTCAAACGCCCAGACCTGCTAAATAAAGTCTAACAAAGGTTTTTATTTCTTCCTGGTATTTTTACAACACATTTTTACACACTAAAGATTATACTGACATATTAAATTATTACCTGAAAATAACAAACCCAATGCTTCCTCACAGAAAGGCTATATATGAGGCAAAGGCTAAACTAAAAGGAAAAAAAGATGGCAATGTAGCTCCACTTCAATAAAAGAAAACTCATTTTAACATAGAAACTTTCTGAGCTTCCCTGGGGAACGATATGGCAAGAAGACCACAGAACAATAAATGGTCAATGTAAGAGACCTCTCACCCCATGTTGCATCATGTGTAAATAGTCATTTGGAAGATCTTCTGGGA
Organism: Bombina bombina; assembly: GCF_027579735.1. NCBI lineage: Eukaryota > Metazoa > Chordata > Amphibia > Anura > Bombinatoridae > Bombina > Bombina bombina. Next base: position 1,007,615,041 of record NC_069504.1, on the reverse strand, counting down.
TGTGTGACCTGTTCAACTTATGGGCAACCGCCTCCAAGCAATGCATTAGTCAGAGGCCATCTTAATCTATAATAAAAGATCATATTTTATATTTACAGAGGGCTGTCATTGTGACCTCTAATTGTCTTGGGATGTAAGGTTTTAAAAAGCTGAAGGGAGATCCATTATAGTGAAAATAAAATAGATAAAGTAAAACATTTAATTGCAGTTCATATATAATAAATCTATTCTATAACATCCCTCCTATTTACTAATTTACCAATACCTCATTGCATTTTATTACTGTTATTATCATTTATATATTAAGATCATAGCAACACTAATTCATGAAAAAAAAAAAAAACAGATGTGGACAGATTGCGATTGGGGCAATTATCTTCCAAACTATCGGCTAGATTACGAGTTTTTGTCGGAAAGGCTTGTGGTGCTAACGCTAAGTTCCAGCTCACCGCTCACCTACAAACAACGCTGGTATTACAGGTTTTTTCCAACCCGGCGTTAGCCTCTAAAAAGTGAGCTTTGAGCAAAATGTATCTCCACATCTCACCAGCCCTGCTTACGGTAGCGGTGAGCTGGAAAAGCATGCTTCCCCATAGGAAACAATGGGGCAGATTCGACTGAAAAAAAACCCTGCAAAAAAGCAGCGTTCAGCTCCTAACGCAGCCCCATTGATTCCTATGGGGAAATACATTTTATGTCTACACCTAACACCCTAACATGAACCCTGAGTCTAAACACCCCTAATCTTACACTTATTAACCCCTAATCTGCCCCCCGACATCGTCGCCACCTGCATAATATTATTAACCCATAATCTGCCGCTCCGGACACCGCCACCACCTACATTATAGTTATGAACCCCTAATCTGCTGCCCCCAACATCGCCGCCACCTACATTTTATTTATTGACCCCTAATCTGCTGCCCCCAACGTCGCTGCAACTATATTAAATGTATTAACCCCTAATCTGCCGCCGCCACCGCCAACGTCGCCGCCACTATAATAAAGTTATTAACCCCTAAACCTAAGTCTAACCCTAACACCCCCCTAACTTAAATATAATTTAAATACATCTAAATAAATGTACTAGTATTAACTAAATTACTCCTATTTAAAACTAAATACTTACCTATAAAAACAGAATTTATGCTTACCTGATAAATTTCTCTCTCTTACGGTGTATCCAGTCCACGGATTCATCCTTACTTGTGGGATATTCTCAATCCCTACAGGAAGTGGCAAAGAGAGCACACAGCAGAGCTGTCAAAATAGCTCCCCTCAGGCTCCGCCCCCCCAGTCATTCGACCGATGGTTAGGAGAAAAAGGAGAACTACAGTGTGCAGTGGTGACTGTAGTTTTACAAAAAATAAATTTGAACCTGACTTAATTGCCAGGGCGGGCCGTGGACTGGATACACCGTAAGAGAAAGAAATTTATCAGGTAAGCATAAATTCTGTTTTCTCTTACATTGGTGTATCCAGTCCACGGATTCATCCTTACTTGTGGGAACCAATACCAAAGCTTTAGGACACAGATGAAGGGAGGGAACAAGTCAGGTAACCTAAATGGAAGGTACCGCTACTTGCAAAACCTTTCTCCCAAAAAAATAGCCTCTGAAGAAGAAAAAGTATTGAATTTGTAAAATTTGGCAAAAGTATGCAGTGAAGACCAAGTCGCTGCTTTACAAATCTGTTCAACAGAAGCCTCAGTCTTGAAAGTCCATGTGGAAGCCACAGCTCTGTTGAAAAGAGCTGTAATTCGTTCAGGAGGCTGCTGTCCAGCAGTCTCATAAGTCAATCGGATAATGCTTTTCAGCCAAAAGGAAAGAGAGGAAGCAATAGCTTTTTGACCTCTCCTCTTACCAGAATAGACAACAAACAAGGATGACGTGTGTCTGAAATCTTTAGTTGCTTTTAAATAGAATTTTAAAGCACGAACCACATCAAGATTGTGTAACAGCCGTTCCTTCTTAGAAACTGAATTAGGACACAGAGAAGGAACAATGATTTCCTGGTTAATATTCTTATTAGAAACCACTTTCGGAAGGAAACCAGGTTTTGTACGCAAAACAACCTTATCTGCATGAAACACCAGATAGAGTGAATTACACTGCAAAGCAGACAATTCTGTAACTCTTCGTGCAGAAGAAATAGTTACCAAAAACAAAACTTTCCAAGATAATCACTTAATATCTATGGAATGTAAAGGTTCAAACGGAACCCCTTGAAGGACAGAAAAAACTAAATTTAGACTCCATGGAGGAGCCACAGGTTTATAGACAGGCTTGATTCTGACTAAAGCCTATGCAAACGCTTGAACGTCTGGTACTTCCGCCAGACGCCTGTGAACAGAATAGACAGAGCAGATATCTGTTCCTTTAAAGAACTAGCTGACAATCCTTTCTCCAATCCTTCTTGGAGAAATGACAAAATCCTAGGAATCCTAATCTTACTCCACGAGTAACCCTTGGATTCACACCAACAAAGATATTTCCGCCATATCTTATGGTAAATGTTCCTGGTGACAGGCTTTCTAGCCTGGATCAAAGTATCTATAACTAATCCAGAGAACCCACGCTTAGATAGAATTAAGCGTTCAATCTCCAAGCAGTCAGTTGCAGAGAACTAGATTTGGATGCTTGAATGGACCTTGAATTAGAAGATCCTGCCTCGATGGCAGTGTCCATGGTGGAACAGATGACATGTCCACTAGGTCTGCATACCAAGTCCTGCATGGCCACGCAGGCGCTATCAAAATTACCGACGCCTTCTCCTGTTTGATTCTGGCTACCAGACGAGGGAGAAGGGGAAACGGTGGAAAAACATAAGCCAGATTGAAGGACCAAGGCGCTACTAGAACATCTATCAATGCCGCCTTGGGGTCCCTGGACCTAGATCCGTAAAGAGAAGGTCTGGAGTTCTGACGGGACGCCATCAGATCCAACTCTGGAATACCCCATAGCTGGGTAAGCTGAGCAAAAACCTCCGGAAGGAGTTCCCACTCCCCCGGGTGAAAAGTCTGACGACTCAGAAAATCCGCCTCCCAGTTGTCTATTCCTGGGATGTGAATTGCAGATAGATGGCAGGAGTGATCCTCCGCCCATTTAATGATCTTGGATACTTCCTTCATCGCTAGGGAACTCTTTGTTCCTCCCTGATGATTGATGTACGCTACAGTTGTGATGTTGTCCGACTGAAACCTGATGAACCTGGCCTCCGCTAGTTGAGGCCATGCCTGGAGCGTGTTGAATATCGCTCTCAGTTCCAAAATGTTTATCGGGAGAAGAGACTCTTCCCGAGACCATAGGCCCTGAGCTTTCAGGGAGTCCCAGACCGCACCCCAGCCTAACAGACTGGAATCGGTCGTGACAATGATCCACTCTGGTCTGCGGAAGCACATTCCCTGAGACAGGTGATCCTGAGACAACCACCAGAGAAGATAATCTCTGGTTTTCTCGTCCATTTGTATTTGAGGAGACAAATCTGCATAATCCCCATTCCACAGTTTGAGCATGCACAGCTGCAGTGGTCTGAGATGAATTCTGGCAAAGGGAACAACGTCCATTGCCGCAACCATTAACCCGATTACCTCCATGCACTGAGCCACAGAAGGTTGAGGAACAGAATGAAGAACTCAGCAAGTAGTTAAAAGTTTTAATTTCCTGACCTCCGTCAGAAATATTTTCATTTCTACCGAGTCTATTAGCGTTCCCAGGAAGGGAACCCTTGTGAGCGGGGACAGAGAACTTTTTTCGATGTTCACCTTCCACCAGTGAGACCTTAGAAAGGCCAGAACTATTTCTGTATGAACCTTAGGAACTGATGGTGATCTTTGTGGATAGGAATATGTAGGTACGCATCCTTTAAATCCACGGTAGTCATATATTGATCTTCCTGGATCAATGGTAAGATTGTCCGAATGGTTTCCATTTTGAATGATGGAACTCTGAGGAATTTGTTTAGGATTTTTAAATCCAGGATTGGCCTGAAAGTTCCTTCCTTTTTGGGAACTACCAACAGGTTTGAGTAAAAACCCAGTCCTTGCTCTGCAGTTGGAACTGGGTGTATCACTCCCATCTTTAGAAGATCTTCTACACAGCATAAGAACACCTGTTTCTTTGTCTGGTCTGAAGACAAACGAGAAATGTGGAACCTTCCCCTTGGGGGAGAGTCTTTGAATTCTAGAAGATACCCTTGAGCAACAATTTCTAATGCCCAGGGATCTGGAACATCTCTTGCCCAAGCGTGAGCAAGAGAGAAAGTCTGCCCCCTACTAGATCCGGTCCCGGAGCGGGGGCTACCCTTTCATGCTGTCTTGGTAGCAGCAGCAGGCTTCTTGGTCTGTTTACCCTTGTTACAGCCCTGCAAAGGCTTTCATGTTGCTTTGGGCTGGGAAACGTTACCCTCTTGCTTTGCGGTTGCAGAGGTTGAAGCAGGTCCGCTCCTGAAGTTGCGAATTGAGCGCAATTAGCCTTGTTTTAAGTCTTAAAAGGTCTCTTTGAAATGACGATGCCTGAATTAATATGTCGTCCAGATAAGGTGCTACTGCAATGCCCCGCGGTCTTAGTACCGCTAGAATGGACCCTAGCACCTTTGTGAAAATTCTTGTCCAGAAAGGCTCCAGTGATATCTGAAATAATTTCTTTCAACTCTGGCCCGAATAGGGTCTTCCCCTTGAAAGGAATATTAAGTAATTTTGTTTTGGACGACACGTCAGCCGACCATGATTTGAGCCAGAGCGCTCTTCGCGCCACAATGGCAAAACCAGAATTTTTCGCCGCTAATTTAGTTAATTGTAAAGCGGCATCTGTAATGAAAGAATTAACCAGCTTTAGAGCATGAATTCTATCCATGACTTCATCATATGAAATCTCCCTCTGGAGCGACTCCTCCAGCGCCTCAACCAAAAAGCCGCTGCAGTAGTTACAGGAATAATGCAGGCAATTGATTGAAGAAGGATACCCTGTTGAACAAATATTTTCTTTAGTAACCCTTTTAATTTGTTATCCATAGGATCTTTGAAAACACAACTGTCTTCTATTGGTATAGTTGTGCGCTTAGCTAGTGTTGAAACTGCTCCCTCTACCTTAGGGACCGCCTGCCACGCGTCCCGCCTGGGGTCAGTTATGGGGAACATTTTCTTAAAGATAGGGGGGGGAACAAAAGGTACGCCTGGTCTCTCCCACTCCCTAGTCACAATATCCGCCGCCCTCTTAGGGATCGGAAACGCATCAGTGTATACAGAGACTTCTAAAAACTTGTCCATTTTACACAATATTTCTGGGACCACCATAGGGTCACAATCATCCAGCGTAGCTAAAACCTCCTTAAGCAGCACGCGGAGGTGTTCCAGCTTAAATTTAAACGCTAAGAAATCTGATTCTGCCCGCTGAGAAATTTTACCTGCGTCACAAATTTCTCCCTCAGACAGTACATCCCTCACCGCCGCGTCAGAGGGTTGTGAGGGTACAATAGATAAATTATCCAAAACTTCTGATTGCTCATCCTCTGTTCTTAAAACTGAGCTATCACGCTTTTTAGGAAAAACAGGCAGTTTGGATAGAAATGCTGCAAGGGAATTATCCATGACTGCTGCTAATTGTTGCAATGTAATAGGGGCCAATGCGCTAGAGGTACTAGGCATCGCTTGCGCGGGCGTAACTGGTGTCGACACATGGGGAGAGGAAGGAGGGCTATCCAAGAATCATCTTGGGCCACATTTTTAAGTGTCACTGCATGGTCTTTAAAATGTTTGGATATGTTAGCACCCCTTAAACACAAATGTAAAGGGGGGACCGCCATGGCTTTTAAACACATAGAACAAGGTCTATCTGTAGGCTCAGACATGTTAAACTGACTTAGACAGCACTCAAATACAGCAAAATACAATTTTTGAAAAAACAGTACTGTGCCTTTAAATAATAAAAAGCATACTTTTTTACTAAACCTCCAAAAATCATTTAATCTTTATGAAATTTTCACCATATGATCCTAATGCTTTGAAATGATTGCACAGTAAATTTCAAGTCAATTAACCCCCTACTGCCCAAACCGGAGCAAATTAACCATGCCACAGCTTCACTGTGGTCCTACCTTCCTTGGGGATTAGTTTTGATCGAAAATAAGCCTCTCTGAAGTCCTCAAGTAATCTTTGGACCCTTCACATGTATCTGCATGAAGCTGTTTGTAAAATCAACTGGGCAACTGAGGCATGACATTCAGGCCCCCTCCATCTTCCCTCAGGAGTTTGTGGGGCCTTCCCAAGCCAAAATAGGTGTCTAAATATATGCCATGCGGAATAAAACCCCAAAAAGTGTTTTAAATGCAATATAAAACTTGTATAATGTCAGATTATCTTAAAAAATAATCGATTGCCCCTTAACAGTGTCCACCAGTGTAATGAGCCCTTTCAATAAGCCTTCCTTCTATACTAAGTCTCAGAATATGGCTTACCTTTCCCACATGGGGAATTCTTGTCAGTCTTCTAGCATTACTAAGTCTTGACTAGAAAAAATTACTGAAACATACCTTAAAGCAGTTAAGCCTGCAAACTGTTCCCCCCAACTGAAGTTTTCCTGTACTCAACAGTCCTGCGTGGGAACAGCAATGGATTTTAGTTACAAGGCGCTAAAATCATTTTCCTCTCAGCAGAAATCTTCATCATTTTCTGCCTCAGAGTAAATAGTACAAACCGGCACTATTTTAAAATAACAAACTTTTGATTGAAGAAATAAAAAACTACAAACACCACATTCCCTTTACACTCCCGTGGAGATGCTAATTGTTAGAGCGGCAAAGAGAATGACTGGGGGGGCAGAGCCTGAGGGGAGCTATATGGACAGCTCTGCTGTGTGCTCTCTTTGCCACTTCCTGTAGGGATTGAGAATATCCCACAAGTAAGGATGAATCCGTGGACTGGATACACCAATGTAAGAGAAATAAACCCTAAGCTAGCTACAATATAACTAATAATTACATTGTAGCCATCTTAGGGTTTATTTTTATTTTACAGGCAACTTTGTATTTATTTTAACTAGGTACAATAGTTATTAAATAGTTATTAACTATTTAATAACTACATAGTTAAAAAAAAGACAAATTTACCTGTAAAATAAACCCTAACCTAAGTTACAATTACACCTAACACTACTTTATAATTAAATTAAATCCCTAAATTAACTACAATTAATTACAATTAAATTAAATAAACTAAATTACAAAAAAAAACACTAAATTACAGAAAATAAAAAAGAAATTACAATTTTTTTTAAACTAATTACACTTAATCTAATCCCCCTAATAAAATAAAAGCCCCCCCAAAATAATAAAATTCCCTACCCTACACTAAATTACAAATATGCCCGGATCGGATGAAGACTTCTTCCCGTCTGGAGGACCACTTCTGCCCGGCTGGGTGAAGACGTCTCAAGGTAGGGTGATCTTCAAGGGCGTAGTGTTAGGTTTTATTAAGGGGGGATTAGGTGGGTTTTAGAGTAGGGTTGGGTGTGTGGGTTTTAATGTTGGAGGGGTATTGCATTATTATTTTTTTACAGGTAAAAGAGCTGATTACTTTGGGGCAATGCCCCGCAAAAGGCCCTTTTAAGGGCTATTTGTAATTTAGTATAGTGTAGGAATTTTTATTATTTTGGGGGGCTTTTTTATTTTATTAGGCGGATTAGATTAGGTGTAATTAGTTTAAAAATTTGTAATTTCTTTTTTATATTCTGTAATTTAGTGTGTTTTTTTCCCCCCGTAATTTAGTTTATTTAATTGTAATTAATTGTAGTTAATTTAGGGATTTAATTTAATTATAGTGTAGTGTTAGGTGTAATTGTAACTTAGGTTAGGGTTTATTTAACAGGTAAATTTGTCTTTATTTTAACTAGGTAGTTATTAAATAGTTAACTATTTAATAACTATTGTACCTAGTTAAAATAAATACAAAGTTGCCTGTAAAATAAAAATAAACCCTAAGATGGCTACAATGTAATTATTAGTTATATTGTAGCTATCTTATGGTTTATTTTATAGGTAAGTATTTAGTTTTAAATAGGATTAATTTATTTAATTGTAGTAATTTTATTTAGTTTTATTTAAATTATATTTAAGTTAGGGCGGTTAGTTTTAGGGTTAGACTAGGTTTAGGGGTTAATAAATTTAGTATAGTGGCGGCGAAGTTGGGGGCGGCAGATTAGGGGTTAATAAATGTAGGTAGGTGTCGGCGATGTTAGGGACAGCAGATTAGGGGTTAATAATATTTAAAGGGCCACTAAACCCAAAATCTTTCTTTCATTATTCAGATAGAGAATAGAAATTTAAACAACATTACAATTTACTTCCATAATTTATTTTGCTTCATTTTTTAAATATCCTTATTTGAAGAAAAAGCAATGCACATGGTGAGCCAATCACATGATGCTTCTATGTGCAGCAACCAATCAGCAGCTAGTGAGCATATTTAGATATGCTTTTCATCAAAGAATATCAAGAGAATAAAAAAATTAGATACTATAAGTAAATTAGAAAGATGTTTAAAATTGCATTCTCTTTCTAAATCATAAAAGAAAAAATGTGGGTGGCATGTCCCTTTAACTAGTGTTTGCGAGGTGGGAGTGCGGCGGTTTAGGGGTTAATACCTTTATTTAAGTGGCGGCGATGTCCGGTCGGCAGATTAGGGGTTAAAAACTTTATTGAATTGTTTGCGATGTTGGGGGGGGGCTCGGTTTAGGGGTTAATAGGTAGTTTATGGGTGTTAGTGTACTTTTTAGCACTTTAGTTAAGAGTTTTGTTACGGCGTTAGCCCATAAAACTCTTAACTACTGACTTTTAAATGCGGTACGAGTCTTGACAGGAGAGGGTGTACCGCTCACTTTCTCCAAGACTCGTAATACCGGCGTTAGGCAAATCCCATAGAAAAGATAGGATATGCAATTGACGTAAGGGGATTTGCGGTATGCTTGAATCGCGGAAGAAAAGTGAGCGGTACACCTGTATCTGTCAGACTCGTAATACCAGCAGGCGTTAAAAAGCAGCGTTGGGACCCCTCAACGCTGTTTTTTAAGGCTAACGCAAGACTCATAATCTAGGTGTATGTTTGTACTTTAGTGTTGTGCTGAAAGTTTGTCCATTATTGTTTGCAAACTATTGTTCATTATTTACGATTCAACATCACTTGAAATGGGACGTTAATATTTTTACTATAATTAAAAAGTCTCTACTTCTTAAGACAATTTAAAAAATCTGGCCCGTCTCAAAAACTGTTAACTTGTTTTTATTCAGCCATCATCAAATCAGTTTTATCATCCTGCAAAAAAAAAAAAAAAAAAAAAACATTGGCTTTTAACTTATTTCTCTTAAGGACATTCACTTTTCAAGAATGAATAAGAGAGAATTAGAAAAATTGTATCTGATTCATCTCACCGTGGCCATTTTTAATTGTCTATCTTTTTATCGTAGGTCAAGGTTTTACAAACTCTGAAAAAACGTTTTCTGAATAGTTTTTTTCTTCAGGGTATTAAAGTAACAAACAGGAATACTTCTCTTATTTCACTTTTGGTACGATAAATTGCACTTATATTTAATGATTACATTTTTACACTGCTGATTGTATTTGTTTGTTCACTGTCATCTGATACCTTTTGCACCATGAAGAATTCCTTGTATTTTTTTCTTTTTTTTATACTTGCTGAATACATTTTTCTATTCTATTATAATGTATATGTACAACTCTTAATAAAGCTTGTTTCTAGTAAAAAAAAAAAATACAAATATATAAAACAAACTAAAGAAAACTAATGAATACACGAGGAGAAGGGTCCTTCTCTGAAGATTTTATGTTAGGTCTTGATTTGAAAATAGCACAATAGTTCAAAAAGAAAACAATATATTCAGTGATTGATGGATTTTAAGGGTCTAATTCCATATTCTGCAAAATATCTTTCCGCATGAGAAGCCCTTTTAAGGGAATTAAATCTTGCCTGCCAAGAGGATGCAGGTTTTCACTCAGAAGCTGCACATATCTGGGACACAAAATAATCAGAACAATGTTATTTACAAGATACTAGGCGCTGCTCAAACTAATGGCAAATATATAACAATAAACTTGTAAAAATGTCTATGAGACAAGTAAATTTCTTTTCCAAAAGAAAAAAAAAAAAGAAATTAAAATCCTTTTGTGGGCTAAAGCAGAAATACTTTGAAAAGAAGTTGTACAGCTGTATGCTTGAATAGAGATTTTATTCAATAAAATATTTACCCATGTTTGCAAATAAAACTAAAAACAAAGAGTGTCAATAGCAGTTTTAACTTTTGCCTTGGTATCCTGAAACATAAGGCATACTGAGGTAGGAGCATGCTTATGATTTGAGCTCTATTAGCTAGATTCATCAATGTTCATGAGGTAGTTGAGGAGCCTTATTGTAAAGGTGAGATGATATTTGAAATTAATTGAGCATCTTGGCTATTCAAAACAGCCAATAGAATTTCAGTAGCTCTCATCATATTGGCTGACTTGAACAGCCAATAGGATTTGAGTAGCTTTCATCCTATTGGCTGATTTGAATTTGAAGAATCAAATCAGCCAATAGGAATTCAAGGGACGCCATTTTTAATCGCGTACCTTGAATTCTCAATCCAGCGTACGGCGGCGATCGTACGAAGAGGAACCTCCACACTCCATGGCTCCGCGGTTGACCAGTCTTCAGTTCCAGGCTCACCAGTCTTCAGTTCTAGGCTCGCCGGTCTTCATCTCTGCCCTCGGCTCCGGATTGTTCCTTGAAGAAGAGGTCGCCGCTTGGAAGAAGACTTCACCGCATGGGAGAGGACCTTCTCCGCCAGACTTCAGGAATGGTGAGTATTAACCTGGGGGTTAGACTTAGGGGTTTTTCTCTATTTTTTTTTTTTTTTTTTAATTTAGATAGGGTGGGCAGCAATGTTCCCTCTAAGGACAGTTTTGTGTGCAGCCCAGCAGTGAAACAGTTAACAAGAGAACCATACCTTGCCATCTGCATTGTGCAGAGTTTGCTAATTGCAGGGTGTGGTTACCTAATTAACTGTTTCACTGCTGGGCCGCACAAAAAACTGGTCTTAGAGGGAACACTGGTGGGCAGTAAAAAGAGCAAAATGCCCTTTTAAGGGCAATACCCAACAAATGCCCTTTTCAGGGCAATGGGTAGTTTAGGTTTTTTAGAGTTAGGTTCTTTTATTTTGGGGGTTTTGGTGGGTGGGGGTTTTTACTGTTAGGGGGGACTTTGTGTATTTTTTGTAAAAGAGCTGATTATCTTGGGGCAATGCCCTGCAAAAAACCCTTTAAGGGCTGCTGGTAGTTTATTCTTAGGGTAGGGTTTTTTTTTATTTTGGGGGGATTTTTAATTTTCATAGGGATTAGGTATAATTTTTTTAAATTTGATAATTTTGTTTTTTATTTTCTGTAATTGTAGCTTAAAGGGACAGTCTACAACAGAATTTTAATTTTGAATACACTGTCCCTTTAATTTATACTTAGTTTATTTTTATTTTTAAAGTAGTTTGATTTTTTTTTTATTTTAATAGTAACTTTAGTATTTTGTAATTTAGGTATATTGGGTTCATTTAGGGGGTGTTAGGTTAGGGGGCTTAGTAATTTATTTATTTGCATTGTGGGATTTGGCGGTTTAGGGGTTAATACTTTAAAAGGTATTTTGCGTTCTGGGTAAATGGCGGATTAGGGGTTAATAGGTTTGATAGGTAGTTTATGATGTTGGGGTTGGTGGATTTACGGGTTAATAATTTAGTTATTACTTGTGGTGTGGGTTTGATGGCGGAAATAGGGGTTAATAGTTTAATTAGGCTTATTGCCTTGTGGGGGGGTTATCGGTTTAGGGGTTAATACTTTTATTAGTTCCGATGTGGGTTTGATGGCGGATATAGGGGTTAATGCAGTTTATTAGTTATTGCGGTGGGGGATTGCGGTTGACAGGTAGATAGATATTGCACATGCGTTAGGTGTTAGTTTATTTTTGCAAGCAGTTTCAGGAGTTACTGTGCTCCCATACTCAGCGCAAGGCTTGCTGCGGCTGCCTTGTATGGCGAGGTAAAAATGGAGTAAGATTTCTCCATTTTCACCACGTAAGTCCTTGCGCTGAATATTGGATACCGATTTGCAACGCATGTTAGCTTATGGAAGTAAAAATTGTGGGCGACGGGTGAAATATACGAGCCGCATTTATATGCGCCGCTGTATATAGGATACCAAACCTGCGCTTTTGCGGGCGATGCCGCATATGTAATGGGGCACCTGATCTCTGGTTAATTTTATAAGCGCTTATTGCTAACATTGCAGATCTGTATTTATAAAAGTGCCAAATTCATAAATTCTTGCACTTAAAAAGAGAACCTCTTGATAGCAGGTAAAATAATTATAAGCACAACCACTTCGGAAACGCGCTTGAAAAACAGTAAAAGGAAATGTCTGTAAAATATTTGCATGTCTTTTTCTGTAATAGAAAAGTAGTCTCGCTGGAATCAAGGCCTAATGACATTTTAACAAATATTGTTGCAAACACTGCTACCATATAGTGCTCACGACATGCACATTCCTAAGCCTATCTTAGTATGTTAACAAGGAAAGTAGCTAACTTTTAACAAAGGACACCAATGCAAAGAGGTAGATTTGATAACAGAATAAAATGGAAAAATGTATGCTCTATATGAATCATGAAACTGTTTGCCTTTCATGTCCCTTTCATTTCTTCATATTTGTTACAGACCTTTGCTGAAGTTTTTCTTTTGCAATAGATCTGTAAGTTGCTTAGGTGACATTCCAGGACAAATTCTAATGTGCTCCTGTGAATATGTTATTTGTGCACTGCAGGGTAGATTCTCATATCTAGTCAGCTCAGAATGATATTGTCTAAAAAAAACAACCTCACAGGGGCAGATCTCACTAAATTCTCTAAATAAAGGTGTAGAACCTGCAAGCTGTGAGCTGTACCCCGTGGGAAGTGTTAAAGGGACATGACACCCACATTTTTTCTTTCATGATTTAGAAAGAGAATGTAATTTTAAACATCTTTCTAATTTACTTATATTATCTATTTTGTTTTATTTTCTTGATATTCTTTGCTGAAAAGCATATCTAGATATGCTCAGTAGCTGCTGATTGGTTGCTGCACATAGAAGCCTCGTGTGATTGGCTCACCATGTGCATTGCTTTATCTTCAACTAAGGATATCTAAAAAGTGAAGCAAAATAAATAATAGAAGTAAATTGTAATGTTGTTTATATTTCTATTCTCTATCTGAATCATGAAAGAAAGATTTTTGGGTTTAGTGGCCCTTTAAAGCTCTCAAAACCTCAAAGGGAAAGTGATCTTAAAGGGATATAAACAGAGGCGTAACTAGAAACCACAGGGCCCAGGTGCAAGAATCTCATTGCATCTTTCAACAAATACAACCCATCTCTTCCCTCTTATTTTCTTCCTTTAAAAACCATATGATTCGCTTATTCTCTCCCCTCTCTATATGTGTTGCAGTTATATATTGCGCCCCTGGCTCCTCAACTCAATTTCCTGATCATTTTGCTGCCGGGCTACCTTATATCCTCTCCTCAGACACCCCCTGTCCTTATTCTTGGGGATTTCAACCTCTTTGATGACAAACCTTCCTACTACTCTCCCTCCATCTAACCATCTAACCATCACACCAAAATCCACAGAAGCATTAAGTCAGTAGATCTGCAACATCTCTCAATCTCTCAAACCTCTGCTCTCTTCCATCTCCTCCTTTTCCTGACCTGAGCATTCTATCTGTCACTACAACTCAACTCTTACATCAGTCTATGACAATTTGGCTCCTCCAACTATAGCTCAGAAGTGTTATGTGCAATGGTGAAAGAAACTTGCAGCCTAGGGTCCACGTGGCCCTCTGCACTAGTTATTGTAACCCACAAGAAAAAGCAGAATTAAGAATGTGTGTCATAGGTTTTATGGTCCCAGGAAAAAGACATGCTTTGGGGCCCCTGGTGGGTAGGCAAACAGGGTGGCAATACCTCAAAAGAGCCCTTTGAAGTGGAGAACTGGAGATAGAGGGTAACCAGACAAATTATCTTAATCTACCATGTACAACTGGACAATTTTAGTAAATATATTACTTGTGATAAATAGCTATACATTTATATGTAGCCCTTGAGGCTTCTAAAGCAATAATGTGTGGCCCCCATGTCATGTTGGTTATTTCTGTTTTTTACAATCAGAAAATAACATAAAGTCTAAGCGTACTTAAAGGGACATGACACCCACATTTTTTCTTACATGATTTAGAAAGAGAATACATTTTTAAACATCTTTCTAATTTACTTCTATTATCTAATTTGTTTTATTCTCTTGATATTCTTTGCTGAAAAACATATCTAGATATGCTCAGTAGCTGCTGATTGGTTGCTGCACATAGAAGCCTCATGTGATTGGCTCACCCATGTGCATTGCTTTTTCTTCAATTAAGGATATCTAAAAAATGAAGCAAAATAAATAATAGAAGTAAATTGTAATGTGGTTTAAATTTGTATGTTCTATCTGAATCATGAAAGAAAGATTTTGGGTTTAGGGGCCTTTAAAGGGACATTATACACTATTTTTTCTTTGCATACATGTTTTGTAGATTATCTATTTATATAGCCCATAAAGTTGTTTTTTTTTAAATTATTTAAATGTATAGTTGTGCTTATTTTTAAATAACATTGCTCTGATTTTCAGACTCCTAACCAAGCTCCCAAAGTTTTATGAGAATACCGTCAGCTACCTTCTCCAGCTTGCTCCTGTTTGTGTAAAGGGTCTTTTCATATGCAAACGAAGGGGGAGGGGGGGAAGTGTCTTATTTGCCACTTGCAGTGGGCTTTCCAGCTACCTTTTCAACAGATCTAAACTGAGAGCTTCTAAGTAAGTTTTTAAACAGTTTTATACTGGATTTTTAGATCAGTATCTGTGCATCTTATTCTTTATAGTAGTGTCTATTACAGGCAGTTATATGAAAATGAGTGTATACTGTCCCTTTAATAAAGTACAAACTCCAACGTTTAAAGTGCATAATAGACACAAGGAGTTCCATTCATTAAACTACAGTTTCAAAGCCCTTGCAGGTCACACTTGCTCATGCAAATTACAATTGAAAGTTAAGAAGCAGAGGTCTTAAAACTGCTATTTCTAAAAATTTTCCACCACTTCAAATGTGAAAGATTTTAAACATCCAGAACTCAATCTTCCTCAATGACTGACAAGCCCTTCCTGAGGTGGGGGCTGCACAATGCGGGCAGACAGATTCCCTGGCTGGGAACCAAATACTTTGTTAACAAATTGACAGTGGCTAGCCTTATCTACTCCAGTAACAAGTAAGGCATGGAATGGGTGGAAATTGGCTATTGAAAAACAGTTTCAGGGGCGCGATCCGATATGCAGCGTAGTTTGCGGCGCAAGCAAGGGAACCCCCGCCGCCCGCAGTTTCAGCTCGCAACTTGAGCTATCCTATATACGGGGCCGTCAGATGCTAAAGTGCCGTAAGTCTGATAAACCAGCGATGTCCAGAAATCTGCGTAAGCACAAATTTCTGGAGTCGCCAGTGACTTACGGCACTTTAGAAACTGCCGGCGCCTACAAAACCTGACTAAAGTATGAAATCTCCCGTACTGTCTAACACGCCTCCCAAACATAGCCCGACACGTCTAACCCTCTATCCGCTATCCCCCCTCACTATCCTAACAATAAAAAATGTATTAACCCCTAAACCGCCACTCCCGGACCCCGCTGCCACCTAATAAAGTTATTAACCCCAAAACGGCCGCTCCCGGACCCCTCCGCCAGCTATATTAAATCTATAACCCCCTAATGTGAGCCCCTACCATGCCGCCATCTATTTTAAAATTATTAACCCCTAATTTAATCCCCCTTGCACCGCCGCCACCTATATTAAATTATTTAACCCCTAATGTAATCCCCCTACCCCGCCGCCACCTATATTAAATTAATTAACCCCTAATCTAATCCCCCTACCCTGCCGCCACCTATATTAAATTATTTAACCCCTAATCTAATACCCCTACCCCGCCGCCACCTATATTAAATTAATTAACCCCTAATCTAATCCCCCTACCCCGCCGCCAGCTATATTAAATTATTTAACCCCTAAAATACTAAACTATCCCTACCACTAAACCTAAGTCTAACCCTACAAATAGCCCTGAAAAGGGCTTTTTGCATGGCATTACCCCAAAGTAAACTGCTCTATTGCCAGCCCTTAAAAGGGCTTTTTGGGGGGCATGCCCCAAAGAAAACTGCTCTTTTACCAGCCCTTAAAAGGGCTTTTGGCGGGGCTTTGTCACAAAGTAAGCTGCTCTTTTGCATCTAATCTAAATCCCCCTACACCGCCGCCACCTATAATAAATGTATTAACCCCTAATTTAATCCCCCTACACCGCCGCCGCCTATATTAAATAGATTAACCCTTAATCTAATCCCCCTACACCGCCGCCAGCTATATTAACTATATTAACCCTAATTATATTAGGGTTAATATAGTTATTATATTATATATATTAACTATATTAACCCTAATTATATTAGGGTTAATATCTTTATTATATTATATATATATATATTAAGTATAATAACCCTATCTAACTCTAACATCCCTAACTAAACTCTTATTAAAATAAATCTAATATTAATATTATTAATTAAAATATTCCGATTTAAATCTAAATACTTACCTATAAAATAAACCCTAAGATAGCTACAATGTAATTAATAATTACATTGTAGCTATTTTAAGGTTTATATTTATTTTACAGGTAACTTGGTATTTATTTTAACTAGGTACAATAGCTATTAAATAGTTAATAACTATTTAATAGCTACCTAGTTAAAATAATTACCAATTTACCTGTAAAATAAATCCTAACCTAAGTTACAAATACACCTACACTATCAATAAATTAAATAAACTACAAATATCTAACTAAAATACAATTAAATAAACTAAACTAAATTACAAAAAAAAAAACACTAAATTACAAAAAATAAAAAAAAGATTACAAGATTTTTAAGCTAATTACACCTATTCTAAGCCCCCTAATAAAATAATAAAGCCCCCCAAAATAAAAAAATTTCCCTACCCTATTCTAAATCAAAAAAGTTAACTCTTTTACCTTACCAGGTTAATATAGTTATTATATTATATTTGCATGCCCCAAAGAAAACTGCTCTTTTGCCTGAAAAAAAAAAACACAATACCACCCCCCAACATTACAATCCACCCCCCGCATACCCCTAATCTAACCCAAACCCCCCTTAAATAAACCTAACACTACCCCCCTGAAGATCTCCCTACCTTGTCTTCACCCAGCCGGGCAGAACTCTTTATCCGATCCGGGCGATGTCTTCAATCAAGCGGCAAAGAAGTCTTCTTCCATCCGGGCGATGTCTTCAATCAAGCGGCAGAGAGTCTTCTTCCATCCGGCGATGTCTTCAACCAAGCAGCAGAGAGTCTTCTTCCATCCGGTGATGTCTTCAAGCAAAGCGGCATCTTCAATCTTTTTTCTTTGCTCCTCCGCCGCGGAGCATCCATCCGGCACGACGACTTCCCGACGAATGAGGTTCCTTTAAATGATGTCATCCAAGATGGCGTCCGTCGAATTCCGATTGGCTGATAGGATTCTATCAGCCAATCGGAATTAAGGTAGTGTCGGATGGATGCTCCGCGGCGGAGGAGCGAAGAAAGAAGATTGAAGATGCCGCTTTGCTTGAAGACATCACCGGATGGAAGAAGACTCTCTGCCGCTTGATTGAAGACATCGCCCGGATGGAAGAAGACTTCTTTGCCGCTTGATTGAAGACATCGCCCGGATTGGATGAAGAGTTCTGCCCGGCTGGGTGAATACAAGGTAGGGAGATCTTCAGGGGGGTAGTGTTAGGTTTATTTAAGGGGGGTTTGGGTTAGATTAGGGGTATGTGGGTGGTGGGTTGTAATGTTGGGGGGTGGTATTGTGGGGTTTTTTTCAGGCAAAAGAGCAGTTTTCTTTGGGGCATGCCCCGCAAAAGGCCCTTTTAAGGGCTGGTAAGGTAAAAGAGCTAACTTTTTTAATTTAGAATAGGGTAGGTAATTTTTTTATTTTGGGGGGGGGCTTTATTATTTTATTAGGGGGCTTAGAATAGGTGTAATTAGCTTAAAAATCTTGTAATCTTTTTTTATTTTTTTGTAATTTAGTGTTTGGGTTTTTTTTGTAATTTAGTTTAGTTTATTTAATTGTATTTTAGTTAGATATTTGTAGTTTATTTAATTTATTGATAGTGTAGGTGTATTTGTAACTTAGGTTAGGATTTATTTTACAGGTAAATTGGTAATTATTTTAACTAGGTAGCTATTAAATAGTTATTAACTATTTAATAGCTATTGTACCTAGTTAAAATAAATACCAAGTTACCTGTAAAATAAATATAAACCCTAAAATAGCTACAATGTAATTATTAATTACATTGTAGCTATCTTAGGGTTTATTTTATAGGTAAGTATTTAGATTTAAATCGGAATATTTTAATTAATAATATTAATATTAGATTTATTTTAATAAGAGTTTAGTTAGGGATGTTAGAGTTAGATAGGGTTATTATACTTAATATATATATAATATAATAACGATATTAACGATATTAACCCTAATATAATTAGGGTTAATATAGTTAATGTATATAATATAATAACTATATTAACCCTAATATAATTAGGGTTAATATAGTTAATATAGCTGGCGGCAGTGTAGGGGGATTAGATTAGGGGTTAATGTGTTTAATATAGGCGGCAGCGGTGTAGGGGGATTAAATTAGGGGTTAATACATTTATTATAGGTGGTGGCGGTGTAGGGGGATTTAGATTAGATGCAAAAGAGCTGTTTACTTTGTGACAAAGCCCCACCAAAAGCCCTTTTAAGGGCTGGTAAAAGAGCAGTTTTCTTTGGGGCAAGCCCCGCAAAAAGCCCTTTTAAGGGCTGGCAATAGAGCAGTTTACTTTGGGGTAATGCCACGCAAAAAGCCCTTTTCAGGGCTATTTGTAGGGTTAGACTTAGGTTTAGTGGTAGGGATAGTTTAGTATTTTAGGGGTTAAATAATTTAATATAGCTGGCGGCGGGGTAGGGGGATTAAATTAGGGGTTAATTAATTTAATATAGGTGGTGGCGAGGTAGGGGGATTAAATTAGGGGTTAATTAATTTAATATAGCTGGCGGCGGGGTAGGGGGATTAAATTAGGGGTTAATTAATTTAAAGGTTAAATTAATTATAGGTAGATGGCGGCGGGGTAGGGGCTCACTTTAGGGGGTAGGTAAGGTAGATGGCGGCGGTGTAAGGGGCTCACTTTAGGGGGTAGTTTAATATAGTTGGCGACGGTGTAGGGGGATCACATTAGGGGGTAGTTAATGTAGGTGGCGGCGGGGTCCGGGAGCGGCGGTTTAGGGGTTAAATATTTTATTAGGGATTGCGGCGGGGGATCGCGGTTGACAGGTAGATAGACATTGCGCATGCGTTAGGTGTTAGGTTTATTTTGTAGCTAGTTTAGGGAGTTACGGGGCTCCAATAGACAGCGTAATGCTTACTACGGCTGCTTTTTGTGGCGAGGTGAAAATGGAGTAAGATTTCTCCATTTTCGCCACGTAAGTCCTTACGATGTATATTGGATACCAAACTGCGCTGGTTTGGTATACCTGCCTATGGCCCAAAAAACTACGGGCGACGGCAGAAATATACGAGCGTAACTTCTAGGTTACGCCGTATATAGGATACTAAACCAGCGCAAAATTCAGCGTCGCCGGCATTTGCGGGCGATGCTGCATATTGGATCGGGCCCCAGATAACAAGATGTGGATGCATTTAAAATATTTTCACTCAACTGATATATGTTAATTTCTTGCAGATGAATATTGTAACTACAGTGTAATTGTGCCTTTAAAGGGACACTGCATGTTAAAACTGGTTTCCCTATTGTGTTTCCAATGACTTGTTATACCAGCTGTATTAAATGTATTGGGAATTGCTTCTTTAGGTTTATTTTTGTGTTTAAAATATCTGTTTTTGATCACTGAAAACTAAAACTAACTTTTTCTCAAAAACATTCCTATTCAAATAGACTGAAATTGAAGGCAAACAAGATCCCCTTATCTTATCTCTCTCTATAGATAAAGGGCAATACTTAGAGCGCAATTGAAAATTAAAGCTCTCTCTCCCATCCACCACTAAGATTTTGATTTCCACTGCAGTCTCTTATTTACATACGCCTAGATTTAGAGTTCTGCGTTAGCCGTCAAAACCAGCGTTAAGGGGACCAGTCAGGAAAGGGTCTAACGCTCACTTTCCAGATACGACTTTTCCATACCGCAGATCCCCTTACGCCAATTGCGTATCCAATCTTTTCAATGGGATCTTTCTAACGCTGGTATTTAGAGTCTTGGCTGAAGTGAGCGTTAGAACTCTAACGACAAAACTCCAGCAGCAGAAAAAAGTCAGGAGTTAAGAGCTTTCTGGGCTAACGGCGGTTCATAAAGCCCTTAACTACTATACTCTAAAGTACACTAACACCCATAAACTACCTATGTACCCCTAAACCGAGGTCGCCCCACATCGCCGCCACTCTAATAAAAAATTTTAACCCCTAATCTGCCGACCGCACACCGCCGCAACCTACATTATCCCTATGTACCCCTAATCTGCTGCCCCTAACATCGCCGACACCTACATAATATTTATTACCCCTAATCTCCCCCCCCCCAACGTCGCCGCTACCTAACTACACTTATTAACCCCTAATCTGCCGACCGGACCTCGCCGCCACTATAATAAATTTATTAACCCCTAAACCACCTCAAAAACCCTATAATAAATATTATTAACCCTTAATCTGCCCTCCCTAACATCGCCACCACCTAACTTCAAGTATTAACCCCTAATCTGCCGACCGGACCTCGCCGCTACTATAATAAATGTATTAACCCCTAAAGCTAAGTCTAACCCTAACCCTAACACCCACCTAAGTTAAATATAATTTAAATCTAACGAAATAAAATAAATCTTATTAAATAAATTAATCCTATTTAAAGCTAAATACTTACCTGTAAAATAAACCCTAATATAGCTACAATATAACGAATAATTATATTGTAGCTATTTTAGGATTTATATTTATTTTACAGGCAACTTTGTATTTATTTTAACTAGGTACAATAGCTATTAAATAGTTAATAACTATTTAATAGCTACCTAGTTAAAATAAGTAAAAAACATAATTTATGCTTACCTGATAAATTCCTTTCTTCTGTAGTGTGATCAGTCCACGGGTCATCATTACTTCTGGGATATTACTCCTCCCCAACAGGAAGTGCAAGAGGATTCACCCAGCAGAGCTGCATATAGCTCCTCCCCTCTACGTCACTCCCAGTCATTCGACCAAGGACCAACGAGAAAGGAAAAGCCAAGGGTGAAGTGGTGACTGGAGTATAAATTAAAAAATATTTACCTGCCTTAAAAACAGGGCGGGCCGTGGACTGATCACACTACAGAAGAAAGGAATTTATCAGGTAAGCATAAATTATGTTTTCTTCTGTTAAGTGTGATCAGTCCACGGGTCATCATTACTTCTGGGATACCTATACCAAAGCAAAAGTACACGGATGACGGGAGGGATAGGCAGGCTCTTTATACAGAAGGAACCACTGCCTGAAGAACCTTTCTCCCAAAAATAGCCTCCGATGAAGCAAAAGTGTCAAATTTGGAAAATTTGGAAAAAGTATGAAGCGAAGACCAAGTTGCAGCCTTGCAAATCTGTTCAACAGAGGCCTCATTCTTGAAGGCCCAAGTGGAAGCCACAGCTCTAGTAGAATGAGCTGTAATTCTTTCAGGAGGCTGCTGTCCAGCAGTCTCATAAGCTAAACGAATTATGCTACGAAGCCAAAAAGAAAGAGAGGTAGCGGAAGCTTTTTGACCTCTCCTCTGCCCAGAGTAAATGACAAACAGAGAAGACGTTTGTCGAAATTCCTTAGTTGCCTGTAAGTAAAATTTTAGAGCACGGACTACATCCAGGTTGTGCAGTAGACGTTCCTTCTTTGAAGAAGGATTTGGGCATAAAGAAGGAACAACAATCTCTTGATTGATATTCCTGTTAGTAACTACCTTAGGTAAGAACCCAGGTTTAGTACGCAGGACTACCGTATCCGAATGAAAAATCAAATAAGGAGAATCACAATGTAAGGCTGATAATTCAGAGACTCTTCGAGCCGAGGAAATAGCCATTAAAAATAGAACTTTCCAAGATAACAACTTTATATCAATGGAATGAAGGGGTTCAAACGGAACGCCCTGTAAAACATTAAGAACAAGGTTTAAACTCCATGGTGGAGCAACAGTTTTAAACACAGGCTTAATCCTGGTCAAAGCCTGACAAAAAGCCTGGACGTCAGGAACTTCTGACAGACGTTTGTGTAACAGAATGGACAGAGCTGAGATCTGTCCCTTTAATGAACTAGCAGATAAACCCTTTTCTAAACCTTCTTGTAGAAAAGACAATATCCTAGGAATCCTAACCTTACTCCAAGAGTAACCTTTGGATTCACACCAATATAGGTATTTACGCCATATCTTATGGTAAATCTTTCTGGTAACAGGTTTCCTAGCCTGTATTAAGGTATCAATAACTGACTCAGAAAACCCACGTCTTGATAAAATCAAGCGTTCAATTTCCAAGCAGTCAGCTTCAGAGAAGTTAGATTTTGATGTTTGAAGGGACCCTGTATCAGAAGGTCCTGCTTCAGAGGTAGAGACCAAGGTGGACAGGATGACATGTCCACCAGGTCTGCATACCAAGTCCTGCGTGGCCACGCAGGTGCTATTAGAATCACTGATGCTCTCTCTTGTTTGATTCTGGCAATCAATCGAGGAAGCAACGGGAAGGGTGGAAACACGTAAGCCATCCTGAAGTCCCAAGGTGCTGTCAGAGCATCTATCAGGACTGCTCCTGGATCCCTGGATATGGACCCGTAACGAGGAAGCTTGGCGTTCTGTCGAGACGCCATGAGATCTATCTCTGGTTTGCCCCAACGTCGCAGTATTTGGGCAAAGACCTCCGGATGAAGTTCCCACTCCCCCGGATGAAAAGTCTGACGACTTAAGAAATCCGCCTCCCAGTTCTCCACTCCCGGGATGTGGATTGCTGACAGGTGGCAAGAGTGAGACTCTGCCCAGAGAATTATCTTTGATACTTCCATCATAGTTAGGGAGCTTCTTGTCCCTCCCTGATGGTTGATGTAAGCAACAGTCGTGATGTTGTCCAACTGAAACCTGATGAACCCCCGAGTTGTCAACTGGGGCCAAGCCAGGAGGGCATTGAGAACTGCTCTCAATTCCAGAATGTTTATTGGCAGGAGACTCTCCTCCTGACTCCATTGTCCCTGAGCCTTCAGAGAATTCCAGACGGCACCCCAACCTAGAAGGCTGGCGTCTGTTGTTACAATTGTCCAGTCTGGTCTGCTGAATGGCATCCCCCTGGACAGATGTGGCCGAGAAAGCCACCATAGAAGAGAATTTCTGGTCTCTTGATCCAGATTCAGAGAAGGGGATAAGTCTGAGTAATCCCCATTCCACTGACTTAGCATGCACAGTTGCAGTGGTCTGAGGTGTAAGCGTGCAAAGGGTACTATGTCCATTGCCGCTACCATTAAGCCGATTACCTCCATGCATTGAGCCACTGACGGGTGTTGAATGGAATGTAGGGTGCGGCAAGCACTTTGAAGTCTTGTTAGCCTGTCCTCTGTCAGGTAAATCTTCATTTCTACAGAATCTATAAGAGTCCCCAGGAAGGGAACTCTTGTGAGTGGAACGAGTGAACTTTTCTTTTCGTTCACCTTCCATCCATGTGACCTTAGAAAAGCCAGCACTAACTCTGTATGAGACTTGGCAGTTTGAAAGCTTGAAGCTTGTATCAGAATGTCGTCTAGGTATGGAGCTACCGAGATTCCCCGCGGTCTTAGTACCGCCAGAAGAGCACCCAGAACCTTTGTGAAGATTCTTGGAGCTGTAGCCAATCCGAATGGAAGAGCCACAAACTGGTAATGCCTGTCTAGGAAGGCAAACCTTAGGTACCGATAATGATCTTTGTGAATCGGTATGTGAAGGTAAGCATCTTTTAAATCTACAGTGGTCATGTACTGACCCTCTTGGATCATAGGTAAAATTGTCCGAATAGTCTCCATCTTGAACGATGGAACTCTTAGGAATTTGTTTAGGATCTTTAAGTCCAGGATTGGTCTGAAAGTTCCCTCTTTTTTGGGAACCACAAACAGATTTGAGTAAAACCCCTGTCCCTGTTCCGATCGTGGAACTGGATGGATTACTCCCATTAACAAGAGCTCTTGTACACAGCGTAGAAACGCCTCTTTCTTTGTCTGGATTGTTGACAATCTTGACAGATGAAATCTCTCTCTTGGAGGAGAGTATTTGAAGTCCAGAAGGTATCCCTGAGATATTATCTCTAGCGCCCAGGGATCCTGGACATCTCTTGCCCAAGCCTGGGCGAAGAGAGAAAGTCTGCCCCCCACTAGATCCGATCCCGGATCGGGGGCCCTCAATTCATGCTGTTTTAGGGGCAGCAGCAGGTTTCCTGGCCTGCTTGCCCTTGTTCCAGGACTGGTTAGGTTTCCAGCCTTGTCTGTAGCGAGCAACAGCTCCTTCCTGTTTTGGTGCAGAGGAAGTTGATGCTGCTCCTGCTTTGAAATTACGAAAGGAACGAAAATTAGACTGTCTAGCCTTAACTTTGGCTTTGTCCTGAGGCAGGGCATGGCCTTTACCTCCTGTAATGTCAGCGATAATCTCTTTCAACCCGGGCCCGAATAAGGTCTGCCCTTTGAAAGGTATATTAAGCAATTTAGACTTAGAAGTAACATCAGCTGACCAGGATTTTAGCCACAGCGCCCTGCGTGCCTGAATGGCGAATCCTGAATTCTTCGCCGTAAGTTTAGTAAGATGTACTACGGCCTCCGAAATGAATGAATTAGCTAGTTTAAGGACTCTAAGCCTGTCCGTAATGTCGTCCAGAGTAGCTGAACCAATGTTCTCTTCCAGAGACTCAATCCAGAATGCCGCTGCAGCCGTGATCGGCGCAATGCATGCAAGGGGTTGCAATATAAAACCTTGTTGAACAAACATTTTCTTAAGGTAACCCTCTAACTTTTTATCCATTGGATCTGAAAAAGCACAGCTATCCTCCACCGGGATAGTGGTACGCTTAGCTAAGGTAGAAACTGCTCCCTCCACCTTAGGGACCGTTTGCCATAAGCCCCTTGTGGTGGCGTCTATTGGAAACATTTTACTAAATATCGGAGGGGGTGAGAACGGCACACCGGGTCTATCCCACTCCTTAGTAACAATTTCAGTAAGTCTCTTAGGTATAGGAAAAACCTCAGTACTCGTCGGTACCGCAAAATATTTATCCAACCTACACATTTTCTCTGGTATTGCAACTGTGTTACAATCATTCAGAGCCGCTAACACCTCCCCTAGTAATACACGGAGGTTTTCCAGTTTAAATTTAAAATTTGAAATATCTGAATCCAGTCTGTTTGGATCAGAACCGTCACCCACAGAATGAAGTTCTCCGTCCTCATGTTCTGCCACCTGTGACGCAGTGTCTGACATGGCCCTAATATTATCAGCGCACTCTGTTCTCACCCCAGAGTGATCACGCTTACCTCTTAGTTCTGGTAATTTAGCCAAAACCTCAGTCATAACAGTAGCCATATCCTGTAATGTGATTTGTAATGGCCGCCCAGATGTACTCGGCGCTACAATATCACGCACCTCCCTCTGAGCGGGAGATGTAGGTACTGACACGTGAGGCGAGTTAGTCGGCATAACTCTCCCCTCGTTGTTTGGTGAAATTTGTTCAATTTGTACAGATTGACTTTTATTTAAAGTAGCATCAATACAGTTAGTACATAAATTTCTATTGGGCTCCACTTTGGCATTGCAACAAATGACACAGGTATCATCCTCTGAATCAGACATGTTTAACACACTAGCAAATAAACTTGCAACTTGGAAATACAATTCAATTAGAATAATATTAAAACGTACTGTGCCTTTAAGAAGCACAGAAGATCTATGATAGTTGAAAATTAATAAATTGAAACAGTTATAGCCTCAATCCTTGTAAACAACACAACTTTAGCAAAGGTTTAATCCCATTAGCAAAGATAACAAATTCTGAAAGCAGGAAACAAATTACAGAATAAACGTTTTTTATCTCAGTCAAACTACAATTCTCACAGCTCTGCTGAGAGAAATTACCTCCCTCAAAATAAGTTTTGAAGACCCCTGAGCTCTGTAGAGATGAACCGGATCATGCAGGGAATACAATGAGTTGCTGACTGAAATATTTGATGCGTAGTAAAAGCGCCAAAAAACGGCCCCTCCCCCTCACACACAGCAGTGAGGGAGAACAGAAACTGTCAGAAAACAGATTAAGCAACTGCCAAGTGGAAAAATAGTGCCCAAACATTTATTCACTCAGTACCTCAGTAAATGAAAACGATTTTACATTCCAGCAAAAACGTTAAACATAATCTCTAGTTATTAAACAGCTTTATGTATTTCTTACAGTGTAATTCTAGTGAAGTACCATTCCCCAGAATACTGAAGTGTAAAGTATACATACATGACATTATATCGGTATGGCAGGATTTTCTCATCAATTCCATTATCAGAAAATAAAAACTGCTACATACCTCTATGCAGATTCATCTGCCCGCTGTCCCCTGATCTGAAGTTTACCTCTCCTCAGATGGCCGAGAAACAGCAATATGATCTTAACTACTCCGGCTAAAATCATAACAAAAACTCTGGTAGATTCTTCTTCAAACTCTGCCAGAGAGATAACACACTCCGGTGCTATTTTAAAATAACAAACTCTTGATTGAAGATAAAAACTAAGTATAATCACCATAGTCCTCTCACACATCCTATCTAGTCGTTGGGTGCAAGAGAATGACTGGGAGTGACGTAGAGGGGAGGAGCTATATGCAGCTCTGCTGGGTGAATCCTCTTGCACTTCCTGTTGGGGAGGAGTAATATCCCAGAAGTAATGATGACCCGTGGACTGATCACACTTAACAGAAGAAATTACCTGTAAAATAAATCCTAACCTAAGTTACAATTAAACCTAACACTACACTATCAATAAATTAATTAACTAAACTATCTTGGATGACGTCACTTAAAGGAACCTTCATTCGTCGGGAGTCGCCGGAAGAAGAGGATGGATCTGCGTCGGCTGCTTCAAGATGGTCCCGCTCCGCGCCGGATGGATGAAGATAGAAGACGCCGCCTGGATGAACATGTCTACCGATCCGGATGTCCTCTTCTTGCCGGATAGGATGAAGACTTCGGACCCTCTTCTGGACCTCTTCTTGCCAGATAGGATGAAGACTTCGGACCCTCTTCTGGACGGATCGGTGATACCCGGCGTGGTGAAAATAAGGTAGGGAGATCTTCAGGGGCTTAGTGTTAGGTTTTTTAAGGGGGGTTTGGGTTAGATTAGGTGTATGTGGGTGGTGGGTTGTAATGTTGGGGGGGTATTGTATGTTTTTTTTAAATGCAAAAGAGCTGATTTCTTTGGGGCATGCCCCGCAAAAGGCCCTTTTAAGGGCTGGTAAGGTAAAAGAGCTGTTAACTTTTTATTTTAGAATAGGGTAGGGCATTTTTTTATTTTGGGGGACTTTGTTATTTTTTTAGGGGGCTTAGAGTAGGTGTAATTAGTTTAAAATTCTTGTAATCTTTTTTTTTTTTGTAATTTAGTGGGGGTTTTTTTCCGTAATTTAGTTTAGTTGATTTAATTGTAGATAATTGTAGATAGTTTAGTTAATTAATTTATTGATAGTGTAGTGTTTAATTGTAACTTAGGTTAGGATTTATTTTACAGGTAATTGTGTACTTATTTTAACTAGGTAGCTATTAAATAGTTATTAACTATTTAATAGCTATTGTACCTAGTTAAAATAAATACAAAGTTGCCTGTAAAATAAATATAAATCCTAAAATAGCTACAATATAATTATTCGTTATATTGTAGTTATATTAGGGTTTATTTTACAGGTAAGTATTTAGCTTTAAATAGGATTAATTTTATTTAGTTAGATTTAAATTATATTTAACTTAGGGGGGTGTTAGGGTTAGGGTTAGACTTAGCTTTAGGGGTTAATACATTTATTAGAGTAGCTGCGAGGTCCGGTCGGCAGATTAGGGGTTAATAAGTGTAGTTAGGTAGCGGCGACGTGGGGGGGGCAGATTAGGGGTTAATAAATATTATGTAGGTGTCGGCGATGTTAGGGGCAGCAGATTAGGGGTACATAGGGATAATGTAGGTTGCGGCGGTGTGCGGTTGGCAGATTAGGGGTTAATAATAAAATGCAGGGGTCATCGATAGCGGGGGCGGCAGATTAGGGGTTAATAAGTGTAAGGTTAGAGTTGTTTAGACTCGGGGTACATGTTAGGGTGTTAGGTGCAGACTTAGGAAGTGTTTCCCCATAGGAAACAATGGGGCTGGGTTAGGAGCTGAACGCTGCTTTTTTGCAGGTGTTAGGTTTTTTTTCAGCTCAAACTGCCCCATTGTTTCCTATGGGGATATCGTGCACGAGCACGTTTTTTAAGCTGGCCGCGTCCGTAAGCAACGCTGGTGTTTAGAGTTGAAGTGGCGGTAAATTATGCTCTACGCTTCCTTTTTGGAGCCTAACGCAGCCCTTCAGAGAACTCTAAATACCAGCGTTGTTTAAAAGGTGCAGGGGGAAAAAAACACGCGTAGCTAACGCACCCCTTCTAAAGCAAAACTCTAAATCTAGGTGATAGTTTCCCTATAGCGAAAGCTACAATATTTATAGTTTAAGTAAAGGTTTTGATTTTAACATGTACAATCAGGCATTTTAAATATCAAAATAAAGGTAAAGGGTAAAATGGATCACAAATGGATCATGAATTCCACAGAATGTACTCCAGCTCAGATTTTAATTATAGGAAAAGTGAGGAAAATAAGTAATCAAAGTACATTGCAAGCATTTTATTTCACTCAATTTTAAGTTAAATGTATTTCTGAGTGTAATGTCCCTTTAACTACGATAACTGTGATGGCGCCTCTAATGGATGCTATAGAAAACTGAAATTAAAAAACCGCCCTAACTGAATACAAAGGGGGAGATTACATATATATGGTGCAGGCTTCAGTGTAAGTGCTGCAACCCACACCGCCCGTAATTCCACCTCGCACATCGGGGTATCCAATAAACCCCGTCGGCGCCTAAGAAAAGTAAAAAAAAAATAAAAAATCTCCCATAAAAGTCTAATACGCCTCCCAAAAATAAGCCCGACACGTAAAATCCCTATACCCGCAATCCCCCCTCTCACAAATAATAATAAATGTATTAACCCCTTAACCGACAACCCCCCACAACGCAATATACCTAATTAAACTTTTAACCCCTTATCCGCCATTAACCCACAACGCAAACGACCTATTAAAGTATTAACCCCTAAACTGCCAAAGCCCACAACGCAATAAACCTATCAAAGTATTAACCCCTAATCCGCCAAAGTCCACAATGCAATAAAGCTAACACCCCCTAAATGAACCCAAATTCCCTAAATTACAAAATACTAAAGTTACTATGAAAATAAAAAACCTAATACTACATTAAAAATAAAAAATAAACTAAGTATAAATTAAATGGACAGTCAAGTCAAAATTAAAGTTCTGGTGTAGACTGTCCCTTTAAGCTACATTTACAGAAAATAAAAAAATCTAAGATTACATAAAATAAAAAACAAAATTACCATTTTTTTTAAATTATACCTAATCCCTATGAAAATAAAAAATCCCCCCAAAATAAAAACACCCCGTACTCTAAGAAAAAACTACCAGTAGACCTTAAAAGGGCCTTTTGCAGGGCATTGCCCCAAGAAAATCAGCTCTTTTACAAAAAAATACACAAAGTCCCCCCTAACAATAAAACAACCCCAACCACCAAACCCCCCAAAATAAAAGAACAGTAAAAAACCTAAACTACCCATTGCCCTGAAAAGGGCATTTGTTGGGCATTGCCCTTAAAAGGGCATTTAGCTCTTTTACTGCCCACCCTATCTAAATAAAATAAAAAATATATAATTTTTTAAAAAAAACGTACTCTAA
Source organism: Bombina bombina (assembly GCF_027579735.1). Classification (NCBI taxonomy): domain Eukaryota; kingdom Metazoa; phylum Chordata; class Amphibia; order Anura; family Bombinatoridae; genus Bombina; species Bombina bombina. The sequence continues at coordinate 1,007,584,812 of NC_069504.1, read as the reverse complement.
CCATTCCTGAAGTCCGGCGGAGAATGTCCTGTCCCATGCGGTGAAGTCTTCTTCCAAGCAGCAACCTCTTCTTCCAGTAACAATCCGGCGCGGAGCAGAGGGCGAAGATGAAGGCCGGTGCCCCTGGAACTGAAGACCGGCGACCACGGAGCCATGGAGCATGGAGGATCCTCTTTGTACGATTGCCGCTGTACACTGGATAGAGAATTCAAGGTACGCAATTAAAAATGGCGTCCCTTGAATTCCTATTGGCTGATTTGATTCTTCAAATTCAAATCAGCCAATAGGATTAAAGCTACTCAAATCCTAGTGGCTGTTCAAATCAGCCAATAGGATAAGAGTTACTGAAATTCTATTGGCTGATTTGAATAAAAGAACCTAACACTAAAAAACCTAAAATACCCATTGCCCTGAAAAGGGCATTTGTTGGGCATTAGCTCTTTTACTGCCCACCCTATCTAAATAAAAAATAAAAAAAACCTAAGTCTAAACCCCAGGTTGATACTCACCATTCCTGAAGTCCGGCGGAGAAGGTCCTGTCCCATGCGGTGAAGTCTTCTTCCAAGCAGCGACCTCTTCTTCCAGGAACAATTCGGGGTGGAGCAGAGGGCGGAGATGAAGACCGGCGACCCTGGAACTGAAGACCAGCGACCCTGGAACTGAAGACTGGCGACCCTGGAACTGAAGACCGGCGACCACAGAGCCATGGAGCGTGGAGTATCCTCTTTGTACGATTGCCGCCATACACTGGATAGAGAATTCAAGGTATGCGATTAAAAATGGAGTCCCTTGAATTCCTATTGGCTGATTTGATTCTTCAAATTCAAATCAGCCAATAGGATGAAAGCTACTCAAATCCTATTGGCTGTTCAAATCAGCCAATAGGATGAGAGCTACTGAAATTCTATTGGCTGATTTGAATAGCCAATAGAATTTCAGTAGCTCTCATCCTATTGGCTGATTTGAACAGCCAATAGGATTTGAGTAGCTTTCATTCTATTGGCTGATTTGAATTTGAAGAATCAAATCAGCCAATAGGAATTTGTAGGACACCATTTTTAATCGTGTACCTTGAATTCTCTATCCAGTGTATGGCAGCGATCGTACAAAGAGGATCTTCCACACTGCATGGCTCCGTGGTCGCCGGTCTTCAGTTCCAGGGTCGCCGGTCTTCAGTTCCAGGGTCACTGGTCTTCAGTTCCAGGGTCACAGGTCTTCATCTCCGCCCTTTGCTCTGTGCCAGATTGTTCCTAGAAGAAGGGGTCACCGCTTGGAAGAAGACTTCATCGCATGGGACAGTACCGTCTCTGCCGGACTTCAGGAATGGTGAGTATCAACCTGGGGGTTAGACTTTTGGGGGTTATTTAGATTAGGGTGGGCAGTAAAAGAGCTAAATGCCCTTTTAAGGGCAATGCCCAACAAATTCCCTTGTCAGGGCAATGGGTAGTTTAGGTTTTCTAGTGTTAGGTTCTTTTATTTTGGGGGGTTTGGTGGGTGAGGGGGTTTTACTGTTAGGGGGGACTTTGTATATTTTGTTATAAAAGAGTTGATTATCTTGAGTCAATGCCCTGCAAAAAGCCCTTTTAAGGTTAGAGTAGGGGGTGTTTTTATTTTTGGGGGGATTTTTTTTTTCATAGGGATTAGGTATAATTTTTTAAAATTTGGTAATTTAGTTTTTTATTTTATGTAAACTTAGATTTTTTTATTTTCTGTAATTGTAGCTTAAAGGGACAGTCTACACCAGAATTTTAATTTTGACTGGAATGTCCCTTTAATTTATACTTAGTTTATTTTTATTTTTAAAGTAGTGTTAGTTTTTTTTATTTTAATAGTAACTTTAGTATTTTGTAATTTAGGTAATTTGGGTTCATTTAGGGGGTGTTTATTGCGTTGTGGGCTTTGGCGGTTTAGAGGTTAATTCTTTGATAGGTTTATTGTGTTGTGGGTTAATGGCGAATTAGGGGTTAATAGTTTTTATAGGTAGTTTGTGATGTTGGGGTTGGCAAATTTAGGGGTTAATAATTTAGCTATTACTTGCGGTGCGGGTTTGATGGCGGATATAGGGGTTAATACACTTTATTAGTTATTGCGGTGGGGGATTGCGGTTGACAGGTAGATAGATATTGCGCATGCTTTAGGTGTTAGTTTATTTTTGCAGGCAGTTTCGAGGATTACGGTGCTCCCATACTCAGAGCAAGGCCTGCTGCGGCTGCCTTGTATGATGAGGTGAAAATGGAGTAAGATTTCTCCATTTTCGCCACGCAAGTCCTTGCGCAGAATATTGGATACTGATTTGCAACGCGGTCCCATGGTAGCTTATGGAAGTAAAAATTGCGGGCGACGGGTGAAATATACATGCCATATTTATATGCGGCGCTGTATATAGGATACCAAACCGGTGCATAAACCAGCATCACCGGCTTTTGCAGGCAACGCCACATATGTAATGGAGCCCAGAGTTTCTGTAAGTCAACTCTGGTCTCCATTACATATGTGGCGTTGCCTGCAAAAGCCGGTAATAGTCTGGCAAAAGAGATGGGTGAATAACTGAAAAATTAAATTTAAATGGTAAAGCGCATGTGCCCCTTCATATTTGTTTCAACCACTGAATTTTTCTATAGACCAAATGTTAATTTTGCCATCTTATATGTTAAAAAATGAAATAGCTGACATATTCAGAATCAACATTCAAATAATAATTGTGTTAGTTCATATTTAAAATAGCAAATTTGTATTTTGTCTAAAACAACAAATATTTAAAATTGAATTTGAATGAACAAAAGAGGACAGTCCATTTAGCCATTCCTAGCTATAAACAGAACTACACAGCTACATTTTGTTGGGTGGGTTTTTTCTAATCATAATCAGTTGTTCATTTATGCATTGCGTGTACAGTTACAACAAATACAAAATATCTCATTATGTAACAGTGGGACGACAATCAGATACTATTGTGTTTAAATGATAACAACAAGAACAATCCATAGTAATCTCCAATGTAAATGGCTTAAGAAAATGTGCAATATATATGTCGTTTTATACCACTGTGCAACCTCAATTTGACCCAAGGTAGTCCGTATTTAGCGAACTGTACTACTTTCAGAAATCTGTGAAAAAATAGCAATATTATACAAAAGAAAAAAAAGAAAGAAAAATATGTTCCATTCTAAATAATGTCAGGGGCAGTGACATCTTCCATAGAATGACCAAAATTTATATGAAATTTATTATTCATTCATAATATGAAGTAGTCAAATGCATATTTATTAGGTGCTAGGAAAGAATTTGATATATTCATATATTTTAAATAACCCAAAATTTTATCAGTGAGAATTAAAATTTTAAGAGTCCCACTGGCTCCCTAGATTTGTCAAGCCCTGTGGCGACAGAACATCCAGATGTAAGGACTCCTCATTACAGACCAACCACCCTCCATTCTGATTCCTTACATAGATTATCATCTCTAATAGACGTCCAGTCATTACCAAATCACAAGCTTCATAGAACATTATTGCTTATAGCTCCCTTCCCTAAGCATCCTTATACAATCTTACAACATTATCCCACTATCTCTTCAGCAAAACAGAACCATGCAACTGCTTGCAGATCATCCACTAGAAAATTGCATTTGAACAAATCCCCCCAAAAATCACTAATTTTGCTGTATTCTTTGCATTTGTTTTGAAACTAAAACTTTAATGAATTAACAAAGGGATCAACGATGGTGCAGTGAAAAAGGAGTTCCTTTCTCTTTATGTCTTTAAAGAGACTTTAAACACTAAGGGCTAGATTACAAGTGGAGCGCTAATTTATTGTTTGACCGCAAATGGCCCATTACAAGTGACTGGTAGCAATTAGCACTCAGAAAATTAACCAGAGGTCAGAGATCTGTTTAATTTTCAAAATAACCCCAATAGCCCCCCCAAAAAAGATTTTTTTTTTATTATTTAAAAAAAAAAAAAGTAGCATTTTTTTAAAATAACCCCCCCCCCCCCCCCCCTGCAAAAAGCAGTTATGAGGGGTTCAAGTTGGCGGCCGTGTGGTGTTAGAAAAAAAATGACACTGAAAAGTGCCTTTACATAGCAGTCTATGGGAACTGTGTGTTCCCTGTAAATATTTATGCTTATATACATATATATTTATATGTGTATATATACCCCTTTGCTGCACTTAGGTTCTACATGTATGACGGCATCAGAACGAGGCTCCCATTGGAGTGCAAAACATCCATGCAATGTGAACGCAAGATCGCCTTCGCATTGCACCTAACTTGTAATACCGGCGCACATTTGCGTGCGCTAGTATTACAAAGTGCAGCACTAATATCGCTTAAGCGATATTTTGCACTCCACTTGTAATCTGGCCCTTTATATTAATATTTCAAAGTGTTTAATGTCTCTTTAATACTGTTAATCTTAAACCGGGAAAGGCTTTTCTGCAGGTGGGGAACGGTTCAAAGTTCCGATTTACACTACTGAATAACTCTGCCCAGCAATTTAATTGTAGGTTGATTAATTCCTGTGTCAGCCAGCTCACATGTAAGATTCACTTTTATTTTTGGCCAATCCTGACCCCCCCCCCCCCCCAAAAAAAAATAATGAAAAAAAATACATATATCTTTTTTACCCTGCTGTTTATGGCTTGTAGCAGTAGCACTAGCTACTACTTTATTTAAGTTAAAGCTGCTGTGTAGCTAATACTCTGCTGAACTGAAGATGTTTCCCATAGGAAATTAGGGATTAACAAATCCATGTTGACAATCAAAAAATGAAGGTAAAATGTAGCTGAACCAAATGCACTAATCTTGGATGAAATTCAAGAAATGTTTTTTTTTTTTGTTTTTTTTTTTAGTTTTTCCCAAGACCCAGTGCCATGATACCACACACCTTTGTGACCTTATTTTTATGCTTGGTGATTTGTAAGATAGCTGTAATTATTGGCACATTGACTGAAATATGTGCATATTTTATTCCAGACTGTAGTCAAACTTAAAATTATTGTAAAAGGTAATAACACACACACTCTCAAACAACACAAACACTCTCATACTACACACACACACACACCACACACTGTCATACAACACACTCACACACACACACCATACACACTCTCATACAATATGCTCAGAAACCACACACACTCTCATACAACACACTCTCATACACTGCACACACTCTCATACAACACAAACACACACTGTAATACAACACACACATCCCCCAAACACTGTAATACAACACACACACCACACACCAGTGGCGTATTTAGGTTTTGTGCTTCCCAATGAACTCAAAATTCTGCTCCACCCCCCAGGTTTTAGGCCTTAATATTTTTGGTGAGAGTTTAATGTAACTTTCCCCCCCCCCCATTGCACTGCAAAGTAAATGTTCCTGTTCAAGTGTATGTGTGTGTATATGTGTGTGTATATGCTGAGTGTGTGTGTAGTTTGAGTGTGTGTAGTGCAGGGTGCATGTGTAGTGCAGTGAGTGTTTAGTGCAGGGTGTTTGTATGTGTGGTTATAGTGAGTGTGTGACTTAAAAGGTGCAGCCCCCCATCCCTAAATCTGCTTGCCTAGACCAAAATGCGCCCCTGCCACACACACTCTCCTACTACAGTAATGGGTCCCGACCTGTGGTTTGAAGAACAGTACTGCTGATTGCACTAACAGAAGAACTCATGTTACCTTCTGAACATGTTTGTTCTGCTTACGATTTGGTAAATAAATCATGAACTCAGTTCACAAAAAGTGCACTAAAGATTGTTACCGCAATGACAATAGACAGATCATTGCAGGCCCATCTGGTGCTAGAGAGGTTAATGTATGGTCCTTCTCAGACAACCATTTGTCTCAGGCCGAGCTGCTGAAAAATAGTTCTCATCCCTCCCACAGAAGGAGGTCAAGGGGAGCTGAGGGCCGTGGCTTGTCACCTGAGTGGCAGTTGATAAATGGATCCCTATCACAAGATGAAGGATGTTAGGAAGGTAGCTGGTAGAGCACAGACATACACAGCTTATAAGAAAACTCAGCCTTTAGCAACATCACCATAATACACAATAAAGTCTAGGATTACAGTTATCCTAAGGGGAGGCACTGGGAAAAGAACGGAATTAGAAGACACAAATACGAATTTAAGACTTGAATGTGGAATATAAAAATAGGGAACATCGATAAGTGGGTAGGGGAAAAAGCAAAAAAGAGAAGGAGATGGGAAAGAGAAAGAAAGACAGAAAGAAAGAAAGAAAGAAAGAAAGAAAGACAGAAAGAAAGAAAGACAGAAAGAAAGAAAGACAGAAAGAAAGAAAGAAAGACAGAAAGAAAGAAAGAAAGAAAGAAAGAAAGAAAGAAAGAAAGAAAGAAAGAAAGAAAGAAAGAAAGAAAGAAAAAGAAAGAAAGGGAATGGAAAAGAGAAGAAAAGGGAGGCATAGAGAAATGAGGGAAGATAATGGTTAAAATGGACAGTAAACACCTCCATATCAATAAAGTCTAAACATTTAAAAAAAATCTTGTTTACTGCAATTGTTTTTCTGTAGCCAAATACCCCTCCACTTGCTTAATTTTGGAGGCACCAATGCAGGCTTGAGTCTGCAGACAACAATGCTAGCCATGGTCATAATGTTAGTATAAAGTTAATTGTATTGCAGTCATTATTAGTTAAAGCCAGTAAGAGGAAACTATGTAGCAGGGTTAGCCTAGATGAGTCCAGTTCTGAGAATTAGAAAATCAGCTAAATTACATGGAAGAGAAGCAAGATAAATAATGAAAGTATATTAAAAAGTTGTTTTATTACATATAACTAAACACTTTATAATACAATCTCAAGGTATTTAGTGTCTCTTTAATTTGAAAAAAGTGAAATACTGAAAATATAGACAAGCTATAATGGTAAAAAGGGATATTAAGGAGATTAAAAAGGTAATTGTAACTGTATAAAAGGGGTATGCATGCAATGGCTTTTTTATGCCACCTTCCCCCATCCCAGGATTCATCAGGCTCAGAGCTGCCAGACTATTACAATGTACGTTTTTTCCTGGGAAGAGAAATGTATCTCAGTAAATGAAGAATTATGTGAACTGGTACAGTAATAATGTATGTGCTTCAAAAGTAATTGTGCCTGTTATACAAAATATGTTACTACATAAAACCCCACACAAGCTACTAATTTTATGCAGCAAATAAGACTGAGGCTATAAAACTACCTGGATCTGGTCCATACATTGAGGCACTGTTTAATGTCACTGAATATGGAAGGACCCACTTGAACTGATAGGGTTAATTCCATCCAATATAACTGTGTCGGATTAACAGACTCATTTCCCTCCAAGTAAATGATAAGGTCTCTTTCTATTTGTGTGGCTTGTTTTATTGGCTCAATTTGCAGCTTTTGAGCTCTCCAAATTGTCATGTTTTAACTCACCATGTATAAAAATGTCTCCAAAGGAGGGATGTGCTGATGGAATCGGCTTAATTACACTTGCAGCCTGATTTAAATGTTATCCAAGCAGCTTTGCCAAGTGGCAGACATTGAGTAACACAGCAGAGCACATCTACATAAATTGATACAAGTCATTACTGTGCTTTTAATAGCATTGCATGGTCTCTCCAGGAGCATTTTATGGAGCATGTTCATCCCTCCTCCCGCCCTTTGCTCTGTATAAAAACGTAACTTGCAGCTCCTCAATGAATCACAAACCTCCCTACTTTATCACTGAGCCAAGTTAAAGGGACACTCAATCAAAATTAAACTTTCATTATTCAGATAGAGCAGGCCTTTTTGAACAACTTTCCAATTTACTTCCATTAACTAAATGTGCACAGTCTTTTTATATTTAAACTTTTTGAGTCACCAGTTACTACTGAGCATGTGCAAGAATAAGTGTGTATGTATTTGTGAATGGCTGATGGCTGTCACATGGTATGTGTATGCATGTGTTATTGGCTGATGGCTGTCACATGGTACAGGGGGAGTGGAAAATATTTAACTTTTAAAATTGTCAGAAAAAAAATCTACTACTCATTTGAAGTTCAGACTAAGTGCTATTGCATTGTCTTGTTATCTTGCATTGTTGATTATGCAAATCTACTGTGTTGCTGTAGTCCTACCCCAACTATCTATTAGAACCATTATTCTGTTAGCCTTCAAAAGAAGTATGCTGGCTACATAGCCCTAGATCTATGAGCAGGAACATTTCAACTAGAACTGTCTTATCGTCCTCCCAGACAATGACTGGCCCCCAACTGGTACATGCTTTAGTCATAAGTGTGTGAAGAACCAGAAAACAATGAATAAAAAAAAAAATCAACAAAGCAGAGAGAAGAAAGAAACTCAAGAGGTGACAACACAAGGGCATCAGATAACCTACATATACTTCTGCCTCTTATATAGACTACATGTTCACCATTTAAAGGGACACTGAACCCAAATTTTTTCTTTCGTGATTCAGATAGAGCATGAAATTTTAAGCAACTTTCTAATTTACTCCTATTATCAAATTTACTTCAGTCTCTTTGTACCTTTATCTGAAATGCAAGAATGTAAGTTTAGATGCCGGCCCATTTTTGGTGAACAACCTGGGTTGTCCTTGCTGATTGGTGGATAAATTCATCCACCAATAAAAAAGTGCTGTCCAGAGGTCTGAACAAAAAAAAAAGCTTAGATGCCTTCTTTTTCAAATAAAAATAGCAAAAGAACGAAGAAAAAATGATAATAGGAGCAAATTAGAAAGTTGCTTAAAATTGCATGCTCTATCTGAATCATGAAAGAAAAAAATTTGGGTTCAGTGTCCCTTTAAGCACTATATATTCTTTATAGAAAGAGTGTGGTAAGGCAAAGATGTGCTGTTCCTTGTTCTATTTGATAAATTCTTTGTTGATGGGGTCATGGCAAAGCTTAAAGGGAAGTCAAAATAAAAGTTATATGATTTAAATATTTTATCGTTTAAGAAAACCTTTCCAATTTATTGTTATCTGTTGTTAAATTTATTTTCTATTGGTATCCTATTTTTGAAACATAGTTCACAGAACACGTAGTTGGCTCAGGAGTGTGCAACAAATGCTGATATGATGCTCAAGAAATATGGATAAACCTCAGCCTACATAGGTATGCTCTTATGGAAAGAACATTAATGTCAAAAATGAATAGCAAGGGCAAGAAGTAAATTTAATGATCAAACAATCTTGGATTTTTTTTATTGCACACTTTGTTTGAATCATGAAATTTGAATTTTGAATTCCATATCCTTTTAAAACTCACATAGCGCAAATCAGATTTGGTTGAACCAAATTTCAAATTGGATCTTAATTTTACAAAGTTTTTCTTCTAAACAAATATTCATAAAAACCAAAAACATTAAACAAAGAATGTAAAGTGAGGCCCAGATGGTCATCCTCTCCCAAAACCTCATTCTTACATGCTCATGTAGTTGCAATGGCCTGGTGGAATTATATCAAAAGGTCAGGTTTTATTTGTTTCTTTATATGTTTTTATATGTGTCTAATAATTATCGGTTAGATTACGAGTTTTGTGGTATGAGTGAAAAAGCAGCGTTAAGGCTCTTTTTCACTACCACTGGTATTACGAGTCTTGCAGGTTTAGCTGCACTGCACACTTTTTTGGCCGTAACGCAACGTAACTACGGCAGCTTTCAAAAGGTCATTTTTCAATGGGACTTCCTTTGCGCCGGTATTACGAGTTTGCCTGGGAGGCCAAAAAGTAAAGTGAGCGGTACACCCTATATGGTATAGATCCATATCGTAAAATGAAAGTCAGTAGTTATGGGTTTTATGTTACAACGCCATAACTAAAGTGATAAAAAGTACACTAACACCCATAAACTACCTATTACCTCCTAAACCGAGGCCCTCCCGCATCACAAGCACTATAATAAAAAATGTAACCCCTAATTTGCCGCTCCGGACATCGCCGCCACTAGAATAAACATATTAACCCCTAAACCGCCGCACTCCCGCCTCGCAAACACTAGTTAAATATTATTAACCCATAATCTGCCGCCCCTAACATCGTCGCCACCTACATTATACTTATTAACCCCTAATCTGCCATCCCCAACGTCACTGCCACTATATTAAATGTATAAACCCCTAAATCTAAGTCTAACACCCCCTAACTTAAATATAATTTAAATAAATCTAAAGAAAATTACTATAATTAACTAAATTATTCCTATTTAAAACTAAATACTTTCCTATAAAATAAACCCTAAGCTAGCTACAATATAACTAATAGTTACATTGTATCTATCTTAGGTTTTATTTTTATTTCACAGTTAAGTTTGTATTTATTTTAACTAGGTAGACTAGTTAGTAAATAGTTATTAACTATTTACTCGCTACCTAGCTAAAATAAATACAAATTTACCTGTAAAACAACTTTCCAATTTACTTCCATTAACTAAATGTGCACAGTCTTTTTATATTTAAACTTTTTGAGTCACCAGTTACTACTGAGCATGTGCAAGAATAAGTGTGTATGCATTTGTGAATGGCTGATGGCTGTCACATGGTATGTGTATGCATGTGTTATTGGCTGATGGCTGTCACATGGTACAGGGGGAGTGGAAAAATATTTAGCTTTTAAAATTGTCAGAAAAAAAATCTACTACTCATTTGAAGTTCAGACTAAGTGCTATTGCATTGTCTTGTTATCTTGCATTGTTGATTATGCAAATCTACTGTGTTGCTGTAGTCCTACCCCAACTATCTATTAGAACCATTATTCTGTTAGCCTTCAAAAGAAGTATGCTGGCTACATAGCCCTAGATCTATGAGCAGGAACTAAATACTTTCCTATAAAATAAACCCTAAGCTAGCTACAATATAACTAATAGTTACATTGTATCTATCTTAGGTTTTATTTTTATTTCACAGTTAAGTTTGTATTTATTTTAACTAGGTAGACTAGTTAGTAAATAGTCATTAACTAAAATAAATACAAATTTACCTGTAAAATAAAACATAACCTGAGTTACACTAACACCTAACCTTACGCTACAATTAAATAAATTACATTAATTAAATACAATTAACTAAATTACAAAAAAACAAAACACTAAATTACACAAAATAAAAAAGAAATTATCAAATATTTAAACTAATTACACCTAATCTAATAGCCCTATCAAAATAAAAAAGCCCCCCCCCCCCCCCCCAAATAAAAAAACCCTAGCCTAAACTAAGCTGCCAAGAGCCCTTAAAAGGGTCTTTTGCGGGGCATTGTCCCAAAGAAATCAGCTCTTTTATCTGTAAAAAATAATACAAACAACCCCCCAACAGTAAAACCCACCACCCACACAACCAAACCCCCTAAATAAAATCCTAACTAAAAAAACTAAGCTCCCCATTGCCCTGAAAAGGGCATTGGTATGGGCATTGCCCTTAAAAGAGCATTTAGCTCTTTTTCCGCCCAAACCCTAAGCTAAAAATAAAACCCACCAAATAAACCCTTAAAAAAAACCTAACACTTACCTCTGAAGACCAGACATCCATCCTCAACGAAGCGGCAGAAGTCGTAGTGTTCATCCATGCTGGCAGAAGTCTTCATCCAGACGGCATCTTCTATCTTCATCCATCCAGCATGAAGTGGCTCCATCTTCAAGACATCCGGCGCAGAGCATCCTCTTCTGACGAAGGCTAACGAAGAATGAATATTCCTTTATGGGACGTCATCCAAGATGGTGTCCCTTGAATTCCTATTGGCTGATGCAATCAGCCAATAGGATTGAGCTTCAATCCTATTGGCTGATCCAATCAGCCAATAGGATTGAGCTCACATTCTATTGGCTGTTCCAATCAGCCAATAGAATGCAAGCTCAATCCTATTGGCTAATTGGATCAGCCAATAGGATTGAAGCTCAATCCTATTGGTTGATTGCATCAGCCAATAGGATTTTTTCACCTTTAATTCTTGGATGACGTCCCTTAAAAGGAACCTTCATTCTTCGTTAACCGTCGGAAGAAGAGGATGTCTTGAAGATGGAGCCGCTCCGCGCCGGATGGATGAAGATAGAAGATGCCGTCTAGATGAAGACTTCTGCCGGCTTGGATGAAGACTTCTGCCGGCTTGGATGAAGACTTCTGTCGGCTTGGATGAGGACTTCTGCCGCTTCGTTGAGGATGGATGTCGGATCTTCAAAAACTGTAAGTGGATCTTCGGGGGTTAGTGTTAGGTTTTTTTAAGGGTTTATTGGGTGGATTTTATTTTTAGCTTAGGGTTTGGGCGGAAAAAAGCTAAATGCCCTTTTAAGGGCAATGCCCATACAAATGCCATTTTCAGGGCAATGGGGAGCTTAGGTTTTTTAGTTAGGATTTTATTTGGGGGGTTTTGTTGTGTGGGTGGTGGGTTTTACTGTTGGGGGTTGTTTGTATTATTTTTTACAGGTAAAAGAGCTGATTTCTTTGGCGCAATGCCCCGCAATAGGCCCTTTTTTATTTTGTGGAGGCTTTTTTATTTTGATAGGGCTATTAGATTAGGTGTAATTAGTTCAAATATTTGATAATTTCTTTTTTATTTTGTGTAATTTAGTGGTTTTCTTTGTAATTTAGTTAATTGTATTTAATTAATATAATTTATTTAATTGTAGTGTAAGGTTAGGTGTTAGTGTAAGACAGGTTAGGTTTTATTTCACAGGTAAATTTGTATTTATTTTAACTAGGTAGTTAGTAAATAGTTAATAACTATTTAGTAACTATTCTACCTAGTTACAATAAATACAAACTTACCTTTGAAATAAAAATAAAACCTAAGATAGATACAATGGCCTCTAGTTATCAAGCCGTCAACGTCAACCGCAGCGTATTTGTGGCAAGGCTGATTCGCCTAAGTTATCAAGCCCTACACACCAGCAAAAGTAGAATTTTGTGACGTAAGCTACGATCCGCCGGATTCAGTCAGACACAGATCGATTCTTACGTCACTCCAGATGTGCCAAACGCAAGTTCGGCACAATCTGACTACTTTTGCTAGTTATCAAATGACTAGCAGGTACGCTCGGCACTTTTCCGGCCCAGCATGCCTGATTTTCAATCCGCCACCCTGGAGGTGGCGGATCCCATAGGAATCAATGGGAGTCTGACCATAGCGAAAGTTCATGTTCGCTGCTGCCGACATCCCATTGATTCCTATGGGAGATGTCTGCACCTAACACCCTAACATGTACCCCGAGTCTAAACACCCCTAATCTGCCCCCCCTACACCGCCGCCGCCTATATTAAACGTGTTAACCCCTAAACCGCCGCTCCCGGAGCCCACCGCCACTCTAATAAACTTATTAACCCCTAAACTGCGGCTCCCGGAGCCCACCGCCACTCAAATAAACTTATTAACCCCTAAATCGCCACTCCCGGACCCCGCCGCAACTATAATAAATATGTTAACCCCTAAACCGCCGCTCCCGGACCCCGCCGCCACCTACAGGAATAGCAAGGGCAAGAAGTAAATTTAAAGATCAAACAATCTTGGATTTTTTTTATTGCACACTTTGTTTGAATCATGAAATTTGAATTTTGAATTCCATATCCTTTTAAAACTCACATAGCGCAAATCAGATTTGGTTGAACCAAATTTCAAATTGGATCTTAATTTTACAAAGTTTTTCTTCTAAACAAAAATTCATAAAAACCAAAAACATTAAACAAAGAATGTAAAGTGAGGCCCAGATAGTCATCCTCTCCCAAAACCTCATTCTTACATGCTCATGTAGTTGCAATGGCCTGGTGGAATTATATCAAAAGGTCAGGTTTTATTTGTTTCTTTATATGTTTTTATATGTGTCTAATAATTATCGGCTAGATTACGAGTTTTGTGGTATGAGTGAAAAAGCAGCGTTAAGGCTCTTTTTCACTACCGCTGGTATTACGAGTATTGCAGGTTTAGCTGCACTGCACACTTTTTTGGCCGTAACGCAACGTAACTACCGCAGCTTTCAAAAGGTAATTTTTTAATGGGACTTCCTTTGCGCCGGTATTACGAGTTTGCTTGGGAGGCCAAAAAGTGAGCGGTACACCCTATACCGTCAAGATCCATATCGTAAAATGAAAGTCAGTAGTTATGGGTTTTATGTTACAACGCCATAACTAAAGTGCGAAAAAGTACACTAACACCCATAAACTACCTATTACCTCCTAAACCGAGGCCTCCCGCATCACAAGCACTATGATAAAAATTTTAACCCCTAATCTGCTGCTCCGGACATCGCCGCCACTAGAATAAACATATTAACCCCTAAACCGCCGCTCTCCCGCCTCGCAAACACTAGTTAAATATTATTAACCCCTAATCTGCCGCCCCTAACATCGCCGCCACCTACATTATACTTACTAACCCCTAATCTGCCATCCCCAACGTCACCGCCACTATATTAAATGTATTAACCCCTAAATCTAAGTCTAACCCTAACACCCCCTAACTTAAAACATAATTTATGCTTACCTGATAAATTTATTTCTCTTGTAGTGTGTTCAGTCCACGGGTCATCCATTACTTATGGGATATATTCTCCTCCCCAACAGGAAGTTGCAAGAGGATCACCCAAGCAGAGCTGCTATATAGCTCCTCCCCTCACATGTCATATCCAGTCATTCGACCGAAACAAGACGAGAAAGGAAAAACTATAGGGTGCAGTGGTGACTGGAGTTTTAATTAAAATTTAGAACTGCCTTAAAAAAGACAGGGCGGGCCGTGGACTGAACACACTACAAGAGAAATAAATTTATCAGGTAAGCATAAATTATGTTTTCTCTTGTTAAGTGTGTTCAGTCCACGGGTCATCCATTACTTATGGGATACCAATACCAAAGCTAAAGTACACGGATGATGGGAGGGACAAGGCAGGAACATTAAACAGAAGGAACCACTGCCTGTAGAACCTTTCTCCCAAAACCAGCCTCCGAAGAAGCAAAAGTGTCAAATTTGTAAAATTTTGAAAAGGTATGAAGTGAAGACCAAGTTGCAGCCTTGCAAATCTGTTCAACAGAGGCCTCATTCTCAAAGGCCCAGGTGGAAGCCACAGCTCTAGTGGAATGAGCTGTAATTATTTCAGGAGGCTGCTGTCCAGCAGTCTCATAGGCTAAACGTATTATGCTACGAAGCCAAAAAGAGAGAGAGGTGGCCGAAGCCTTTTGACCTCTCCTCTGACCAGAATAAACGACAAACAGAGAAGAAGTTTGCCGAAAATCTTTAGTTGCCTGTAAGTAGAACTTCAGGGCACGGACTACGTCCAGATTATGCAAAAGACGTTCCTTCTTTGAAGAAGGATTAGGACACAATGAAGGAACAACAATCTCTTGATTGATATTCCTGTTAGAAACAACCTTAGGTAAAAACCCAGGTTTAGTACGCAGAACTACCTTGTCTGAATGAAAAATCAGATAAGGAGAATCGCAATGTAAGGCAGATAACTCAGAGACTCTTCGAGCCGAGGAAATAGCCATCAAAAACAGAACTTTCCAAGATAAAAGCTTAATATCAATGGAATGAAGGGGTTCAAACGGAACACCCTGAAGAACTTTAAGAACCAAGTTTAAGCTCCACGGAGGAGCAACAGTTTTAAACACAGGCTTAATCCTAGCCAAAGCCTGACAAAAAGCCTGGACGTCTGGATTCTCCGCCAGACGTTTGTGTAAAAGAATAGACAGAGCAGAAATCTGTTCCTTTAACGAACTAGCGGATAAACCCTTTTCCAAACCTTCTTGTAGAAAAGCCAATATCCTAGGAATCCTAACCTTACTCCATGAGTAACTCTTGGATTCACACCAATATAAATATTTACGCCATATCTTATGGTAAATTTTTCTGGTAACAGGTTTCCGAGCCTGTATTAACGTATCAATAACCGACTCCGAAAAACCACGCTTTGATAGAATCAAGCGTTCAATCTCCATGCAGTCAGCCTCAGAGAAATTAGGTTTGGATGGTTGAAAGGACCCTGAATTAGAAGGTCCTGCCTCAGAGGCAGAGACCATGGTGGACAGGACGACATGTCCACTAGGTCTGCATACCAGGTCCTGCGTGGACACGCAGGCGCTATCAGAATCACCGATGCTCTCTCCTGTTTGATCCTGGCAATCAGTCGAGGTAGCAACGGAAATGGTGGAAACACATAAGCCATGTTGAAAAACCAAGGGGCTGCTAGTGCATCTACCAGCACCGCTCCCGGGTCCCTGGACCTGGATCCGTAACAAGGAAGCTTGGCGTTCTGGCGAGATGCCATGAGATCCAGCTCCGGTTCGCCCCAACGAAGAATCAGTTGAGCAAACACCTCCGGGTGAAGTTCCCACTCCCCCGGATGAAAGGTCTGGCGACTTATAAAGTCCGCCTCCCAGTTCTCCACGCCTGGGATGTAGATCGCTGACAGGTGACAAGAGTGCGACTCTGCCCAGCGAATTATCTTCGAGACTTCCAACATCGCTAGGGAACTCCTGGTTCCCCCTTGATGATTGATGTAAGCCACAGTCGTGATGTTGTCCGACTGAAATCTGATGAACCTCAGTGTTGCTAACTGAGGCCAAGCTAGAAGAGCATTGAATATTGCTCTTAATTCCAGAATGTTTATTGGGAGGAGTTTCTCCTCCTGAGTCCACGATCCCTGAGCCTTCAGGGAGTTCCAGACTGCACCCCAGCCTAGTAGGCTGGCATCTGTTATTACAATCGTCCAATCTGGTCTGCGAAAAGTCATTCCTTTGGACAGATGAACCCGCGACAACCACCAGAGAAGAGAATCTCTGGCCTCCTGGTCCATATTTAGTAAAGGGGACAGATCTGAGTAATCCCCATTCCACTGACTTAGCATGCATAGTTGCAGCGGTCTGAGATGTAGGCGCGCAAATGGCACTATGTCCATTGCCGCGACCATTAAGCCGATTACTTCCATGCACTGAGCTACTGATGGGCTTGGAATGGAATGAAGGACACGGCAAGCATTTAGGATTTTTGATAACCTGGACTCCGTCAGGTAAATCTTCATCTCTACAGAATCTATAAGAGTCTCTAGAAAGGGAACCCTTGTGAGTGGGAACAGAGAACTTTTTTCCATGTTCACTTTCCACCCATGCGACCTCAGAAATGCTAGAACTATCTCTATATGAGACTTTGCATTTTGAAAAGTTGACGCTTGTATCAGGATGTCGTCTAGGTACGGAGCCACCGCTATGCCTCGCGGTCTTAGTACCGCCAGAAGCGAGCCCAGAACCTTTGTAAAAATTCTCGGGGCCGTAGCCAACCCGAAGGGAAGAGCTACAAACTGGTAATGCCTGTCTAGAAAGGCAAACCATAGGTACCGATAATGATCCTTGTGAATCGGTATGTGAAGGTAGGCATCCTTTAAGTCCACTGTGGTCATATACTGACCCTCTTGGATCATAGGTAGGATGGTTTGAATAGTTTCCATTTTGAACGATGGAACTCTTAGGAATTTGTTTAAGATCTTCAGGTCCAAGATTGGCCTGAAGGTTCCCTCTTTTTTGGGAACCACAAACAGATTTGAGTAAAAACCTTGCCCTTGTTCCGTCCGCGGAACCGGGTGGATCACTCCCATTACTAAGAGGTCTTGTACACATCGTAGAAATGCCTATTTCTTTATTAGGTTTGTTGATAACCTTGACAGATAAAATCTCCCTTGTGGAGGAGAAGTTTTGAAGTCCAGAAGGTATCCCTGAGATATGATCTCCAACGCCCAGGGATCCTGGACATCTCTTGCCCAGGCCTGGGCGAAGAGAGAAAGTCTGCCCCCCACTAGATCCGTTTCCGGATAGGGGGCCCTCTCTTCATGCTGTCTTAGGGGCAGAAGTAGGTTTTCTGGCCTGCTTGCCCTTGTTCCAGGACTGGTTGCCTTTCCAACCCTGTCTGTAACGAGTAGCAGTCCCTTCCTGTTTTGGAGCGGAGGAAGTTGATGCTACTCCTGCCTTGAAATTACGAAAGGCATGAAAATTAGACTGTTTGGCCTTTGATTTGGCCCTGTCCTGAGGAAGGGTATGACCCTTACCTCCAGTAATGTCAGCAATAATTTCTTTCAAGCCGGGCCCGAATAAGGTTTGCCCTTTGAAAGGAATATTAAGCAATTTAGATTTAGAAGTTACATCTGCTGACCAGGATTTAAGCCATAGCGCTCTGCGCGCCTGGATGGCGAATCCGGAGTTCTTAGCCGTTAGTTTGGTTAAATGCACAAATATACGTTAGCCATATGGAAAAAAATCATGCCCAAAAAGATTTATCACCAAAGTACCTCACAAAACGAATAACATGCCAGTAAACGTTTTAAAAACAACTTTCCAGTGTTATGCAAAGTTATCACTAAGCCTGCTACCAGTCACTTCTACTGCAGTTAAGGCTCAAACATTTATTTCAGTATTAACAGTATTTTCTCAGTCAAATTCTAGTCCCTAGAAAATAACTCAACTGTGCATACATTTATCAGCCTGATACCAGTCGCTACTACTGCATTAAAGGCTGTACTTACATCATATGGGTAACAGCAGTGTTTTCTTAGTCAATTCCATTCCTAGAAAATATTACTGCACATACCTCATTTGCGGGGGACCCCGCATGCTATTCCCTTTTCTGAAGTTACCCCACTCCTCAGAATGTGCGAGAACAGCCAGTGAATCTTAGTTACGTCTGCTAAGATCATTGAAAACACAGGCAGATTCTTCTTCTAAATACTGCCTGAGAGAAAAACAGCACACTCCGGTGCCATTTAAAAATAACAAACTTTTGATTGAAGAAATAAATTAAGTATAAAACACCACTCCTCTCGCGGACCTCCTTCTATGTTGAGACTTGCAAGAGAATGACTGGATATGACATGTGAGGGGAGGAGCTATATAGCAGCTCTGCTTGGGTGATCCTCTTGCAACTTCCTGTTGGGGAGGAGAATATATCCCATAAGTAATGGATGACCCGTGGACTGAACACACTTAACAAGAGAAATATAATTTAAATAAATCTAAAGAAAATTACTATAATTAACTAAATTATTCCTATTTAAAATTAAATACTTTCCTATAAAATAAACCCTAAGCTAGCTACAATATAACTAATAGTTACATTGTATCTATCTTAGGTTTTATTTTTATTTCACAGTTAAGTTTGTATTTATTTTAACTAGGTAGACTAGTTAGTAAATAGTCATTAACTATTTACTCGCTACCTAGCTAAAATAAATACAAATTTACCTGTAAAATAAAACATAACCTGAGTTACACTAACACCTAACCTTACACTACAATTAAATAAATTACATTAATTAAATACAATTAACTAAATTACACAAAATAAAAAAGAAATTATCAAATATTTAAACTAATTACACCTAATCTAATAGCCCTATCAAAATAAAAAAGCCCCCCCAAAATAAAAAAAACCTAGCCTAAACTAAGCTGCCAATAGCCCTTAAAAGGGTCTTTTGCGGGGCATTGTCCCAAAGAAATCAGCTCTTTTATCTGTAAAAAATAATACAAACAACCCCCCAACAGTAAAACCCACCACCCACACAACCAAACCCCCTAAATAAAATCCTAACTAAAAAAAACTAAGCTCCCCATTGCCCTGAAAAGGGCATTTGTATGGGCATTGCCCTTAAAAGAGCATTTAGCTCTTTTTCCGCCCAAACCCTAAGCTAAAAATAAAACCAACCAAATAAACCCTTAAAAAAAAACTAACACTTACCTCTGAAGACCCGACATCCATCCTCAACGAAGCGGCAGAAGTCCTCATCCAAGCGGGCCGTAGTGTTCATCCATGCTGGCAGAAGTCTTCATCCAGACGGCATCTTCTACCTTCATCCATCCAGCACGGAGTGGCTCCATCTTCAAGACATCCGGCGTGGAGCATCCTCTTCTGACGAAGGCTAACGAAGAATGAATATTCCTTTATGGGACGACATCCAAGATGGTGTCCCTTGAATTCCTATTGGCTGATGCAATCAGCCAATAGGATTGAGCTTCAATCCTATTGGCTGATCCAATCAGCCAATAGGATTGAGCTCACATTCTATTGGCTGTTCCAATCAGCCAATAGAATGCAAGCTCAATCCTATTGGCTGATTGGATCAGCCAATAGGATTGAAGCTCAATCCTATTGGTTGATTGCATCAGCCAATAGGATTTTTTCACCTTTAATTCTTTGATGACGTCCCTTAAAGGAACCTTCATTCTTCGTTAACCATCGGAAGAAGAGGATGTCTTGAAGATGGAGCCGCTCCGCGCCGGATGGATGAAGATAGAAGATGCCGTCTAGATGAAGACTTCTGCCGGCTTGGATGAAGACTTCTGCCAGCTTGGATGATGACTTCTGCCGGCTTGGATGAGGACTGCTGCCGCTTCGTTGAGGATGGATGTCGGATCTTCAAAAACTGTAAGTGGATCTTCGGGGGTTAGTGTTACGTTTTTTTAAGGGTTTATTGGGTGGGTTTTATTTTTAGCTTAGGGTTTGGGCTTCTTTATTTTGATAGGGCTATTAGATTAGGTGTAATTAGTAAATATTTGATAATTTATTTTTTATTTTGTGTAATTTAGTGGGGGTTTTTTTTGTAATTTAGTTAATTGTATTTAATTAATATAATTTATTTAATTGTAGTGTAAGGTTAGGTGTTAGTGTAAGACAGGTTAGGTTTTATTTCACTGAAATTTGTATTTATTTTAACTAGGTAGTTAGTAAATAGTTAATAACTATTTAGTAACTATTCTACCTAGTTACAATAAATACAAACTTACCTGTGAAATAAAAATAAAACCTAAGATAGATACAATGGCCTCTAGTTATCAAGCCGTCAACGTCAACCGCAGCGTATTTGTGGCAAGGCTGATTCGCCTAAGTTATCAAGCCCTACACACCAGCAAAAGTAGAATTTTGTGACGTAAGCTACGATCCGCCGGACTCAGTCCGACACAGATCGATTCTTACGTCACTCTTAATTACTTGAGAGCCTTGTTTACTGTTTCATTGAAATTCTGGACCATAGGATTTGGAATGCACTTCAATGATGTATAAACTACCTAGCTAAAAGAAATACAAAATTACCTGTAAAATAAATCCTAGCCTGTTACAATTAAACCTAACACTACACTATCATTAAATTAATTACATAAATTAGCTACCAATACCTACAATTAAATACAATTAAATAAACTAAACTAAATTACAATAAACAAACAAACACTAAGTTACAGAAAATAAAAAAATATTACAAGAATTTTAAACTAATTACACCTAATCTAAGCCCCCTGATAAAATAAAATAAATAAAATAATAAAAGTCCCTACCCTATTCTACATTACAAAGTAATCAGCTCTTTTACCAGCCGTTAAAAGGGCTTTTTGTGGGGCATGCCCCAAAGTAATCAGCTCTTTTGCCTGTAAAAAAAAATACAACCCCCCCAACATTAAAACCCACAACCCACATACCCCTACTCTAACCTACCCAAACCCCCCTTAAAAAAACCTAACGCTAACCCCCTGAAGATCTCCCTACCTTGAGTCGTGTTCACCCAGTCAGGCCGAAGTCATCATCCAAGGGACGCTGAAGAGGTTTTTTATCCGATAGAAGTCTTCATCCAAGGGGCGCTGAAGAGGTCTTCCATCTGATAGAAGTCTTCATCCAAGGGGCGCTGAAGAGTTGTTCCATCCGATAGAAGTCTTCATCCAGGCGGCGTCTTCAATCTTCATCCATCCGGAGCGGAGCCATCTTCAAACGAGCCGACGCGGAGCCATCCTCTTCAACTGACGACTACCCGACGAATGAATATTCCTTTAAGTGACATCATCCAAGATGGCGTCCCTCGAATTCCGATTGGCTGATTGAGCTTGCATTCTATTGGCTGTTCCGATCAGCCAATAGAATGTGAGCTCAATCTGATTGGCTGATTGGATCAGCAAATCGGATTGAACTTGATTTTTCAATTGGCTGATAGAATCCTATCAGCCAATCGGAATTCGAGGGACGCCATCTTGGATGACGTCACTTAAAGGAATATTCATTCGTCGGGTAGTCGTCGGTTGAAGAGGATGGCTCCGCGTCGGCTCGTTTGAAGATGGCTCCGCTCCGGATTGATGAAGATTGAAGAAGCCGTCTGGATGAAGACTTCTATCGGATGGAAGACCTCTTCAGCGCCCCTTGGATGATGACTTCGGTCCGGATGGGTGAACACGACTCAAGGTAGGGAGATCTTCAGGGGGTAAGTGTTAGTTTTTTTTAAGGGGGGTTTGGGTGGGTTAGAGTAGGGGTATGTGGGTGGTGGGTTTTAATGTTGGGGGGGGTTGTATTTTTTTTACAGGCAAAAGAGCTGATTACTTTGGGGCATGCCCCGCAAAAAGCCCTTTTAAGGGCTGGTAAAAGAGCTGATTACTTTGTAATGTAGAATAGGGTAGGGACTTTTATTATTTTTTTTTTAATTTTATTTTATTAGGTGGGCTTAGATTAGGTGTAATTGGTTTAAAATTCTTGTAATATTTTTTTATTTTCTGTAATTTAGTGTTTGTTTTTTTGTAATTTAGTTTAGTTTATTTAATTTTATTTAATTGTAGGTATTGGTAGATAATTTATTTAATTAATTTAATGATAGTGTAGTGTTAGGTTTAATTGTAACTTAGGTTAGGATTTATTTTACAGGTAATTTTGTATTTCTTTTAGCTAGGTAGTTATTAAATAGTTAATAACTATTTAATAACTATTGTACCTAGTTAAAATAAATACAAAGTTACCTTAAAATAAATATAAATCCTAAAATAGCTACAATGTAATTATTAATTACATTGTAGCTATATTAGGGTTTATTTTATAGGTAAATATTTAGTTTTAAATAGGAATAATTAATTTAATAAGAGTAATATTTATTTAGATTTATTTAATTAATATTTAAGTTAGGGGGTGTTAGGGTTAGTGTTAGACTTAGGTTTAGGGGTTAATAATTTTATTATAGGTTGCGGTGGTATGGGGGGGCAGGATAGGGGTTAATTAGTTTAATATAGATGGCGGCGGTATAGGGGGGGCAGGATAGGGGTTAATAAATTTATTATAGGTGGCAACGGTGTAGGGGGGGCAGATTAGGGGTTAATAAGTTTAATATAGGTGGTGGCGGGGTCCGGGAGCAGCGGTTTAGGGGTTAAACAATTTATTTAGTTGCGGTGAGGTCCGGGATCCGCAGGATTGGGGTTAATAACTTTATTATAGGTGGCGGCGGTATAGGGGGGCAGGATAGGGATTAATAGGTATTATGTAGGTGGCGGAGGGGTCCAGGAGCGGCGGTTTAGGTGTTAATACATTTATTATAGTTGCAGCGGGGTCTGGAGCGGCGGTTTAGGGGTTAATAACTTTATTTAGTTGCGGGGGGTTCCGAGGGCGGCGGTATAGGGGGTAGAACAGTATTGTATAATGTGGGTGCTTAGTGACAGCTTATCAATAATGCTGTAAAAAAGCCGAAGAGCAGCGAGATCGGATGAGTGATAACTATCACAGTCTGCTGCTCAGCTTTTTGACAGCTTTTTTGATAACTTTTGCGAACGTATTCAGGTTAACGGCGGAGATGTGAGGCGAGGGTATTGGGCCGGCGAATGCAAGAAAATTACGGAGCTTAATAACTAGAGGCCAATGTAACTATTAGTTATATTGTAGCTAGCTTAGGGTTTATTTTATAGCTAAGTATTTAGTTTTAAATAGGAATTATTTAGTTAATGATAGTCATTTTTATTTAAATTTATTTTAATTATATTAACGTTAGTGGGTGTTAGGGTTAGACTTGGGGTTAGGTTTAGGGGTTTATAACTTTAGTATAGTGGCGGCGACATAGGGGGCTGCAGATTAGGGGTTAATAAGTGTAATGTAGGTGTCGGCAATGTCGGGGCAGCAGATTAGGGGTTAATAACTGTAATGTAGGTGGCGGCAGATTAGGGGCTAATAAGTGTAGGTAGGTGGGTGGGGGCAACATTGGGGGGCGGCAGATTAGGGGTTAATAAGTGTAGGTAGGTGGGGGCGACATTGGGGGCGGCAGATTAATTTTAGGGGTTAATAAGTGTAATGTAGGTGTCGGCGATGTCAAGGGCGGCAGATTAGGGGTTAATAAGTGTAGG
This sequence comes from Bombina bombina, assembly GCF_027579735.1. Taxonomy (NCBI): domain Eukaryota; kingdom Metazoa; phylum Chordata; class Amphibia; order Anura; family Bombinatoridae; genus Bombina; species Bombina bombina. Next base: position 1,007,560,736 of record NC_069504.1, on the reverse strand, counting down.
TAGGTGGGGGCGACATTGAGGGCGGCAGATTAGGGGTTAATAAGTGTAATGTAGGTGTCGGCGATGTCGGGCGGCTGATTAGGGGTGTTTAGACTCAGGGTTTATGTTAGGGTGTTAGGTGTAAACATAACTTTTTCTTTCCCCATAGGAATCAATGGGGCTGCGTTACGGAGCTTTATGCTCCTTTATTGCAGGTGTTAGACTTTTTTTTAGCCGGCTCTCCCCATTGATGTCTTTGGGGAAATCGTGCACGAGCACGTAAAACCAGCTCAAAGCAGCGCTAGTATTGGAGTGCGGTATGGAGCTCAATTTTGCTCAACGCTCACTTATTGCCTGCTAACGCCGGGTTTTTGCAAACCTGTGCTATAGGAAGGTGAGCGGTGACAATAACTTGCAAGTTAGTACCGAGCCGCTCATAATGCAAAACGTGTAATCTAGCCGTATATTAGCAATTAAGATAACGCTCTTTCACAAGAGTGAATATATTATTGAGCTTGTAACAAGCATTTGTGACAGAAAGTTCAATAATGTGTGAACTGTCATGAACGAGTCTGCAAGGAGCCTCGTCCTCTAAAAAACCTGTTCACAATAGCGCAATTTTGTTTAAGGGTCTTTTAGAAAAATACAAAATAGCAAAGTGGGGTCACAATTTACAGTTTTAAGGTGTAAAAATCCCATAAAAAAAAATTATTACGTTGCTTGCATTGAAACATGTATCTACCATCTTGTTTACATTTTACGTCAAGATGAAATAGAGGCTTTAACAAAAAACAGAAATAAATATAGTTTAACCCCTTAAAGGGAAAGTCAACACCAACATTTTTGTTGTTTTAAAATATAGATGAAACCCTAAATTACCCATTCCCCAGTTTTGCATAACCAACACATTTATAATAATATACTGTACTTTTACCTCTGTAATTACCTTGTATCTAAGCCTCTGCAGACTGCCCCCTTATTTCAGTTCTTTTGACAGACTTGCATTTTAGCCAATCAGTGCTCACTCCTCTGTAAATTCACGTGCATGAGCTCAATGTTATCTATATGAAACACATGAACTAACGCCCTCTAGTGGTGAAAAACTGTCAAAAAGCATTTAGATTAGAGGTGGCCTTCAAGGTCTTAGAATTTAGCATATGAACCTCCTAGGTTTAGCTTTCAACTAAGAATACCAAGAGAACAAAGCAAAATAGGTGATACAAATAAATTGGAAAGTTGTTTAAAATTACATGCCCTATTTGAATCATGAAAAAAAAATTGGACTTGATTGTCCCTTTAACCCTTTGAGTGCTAATGATGGTTCTGAGCCGTCACAGAGTTTCCCACTCTGGTGGTAATGATGAATCAGAGCCGTCACTAGCACTCTCCCACCTTGAGAGAGATCTTGGGGCTCCCACCCACTCCTACCCCGGCGATCGTGCCTGTAAAGTGACAGGCATCTCCGGGGCTTCCAGTTTTGCGTGGTGACGTCACGCGCAATAACGTGATGACGTCACTGCGCAACTTTATTTATACTTAACAATGTTAAGTATAGGAGCAGGGCGCATGCTGCTTAGAAGCCTGTATCTCAGGCATCTAAGCAGCTACAGACCCCCAAGACCCACCATTGGAAAGGTAATCGCCTCACCTTTCCAACAGTGTAAGTCTTGGGGGGTCTCAAAAAAATTATAAAAAAGTTTAAAATGTTCAAAAAATAAAAAAACATTAAAAAAAATCTTAGCACCCAGGTGGGAAAGTGCTTAGCACTCAAAGGGTTAATGAACCAATACCACATATGTTAATAAACCTGTAGAATGTAATTTTAGAGTGTGTTTAGTGCAAGCTAAAAGACTTTTTGGAAGTAGCAGTGAAATAGTCTAACAGGTGTCCAAAAAGCTTTTCGGAAGACTTATCAAGTGCCTTGAGGTACTGAATTTGATAAGTAAAAACTAAGCTAGAAAAGTAGGTGAAAAGTGATCTGAAAACGTATTGCTGAAAAGTTTTCGCCTCCATAGGGTAAACAGGGTTGTTGTTTTTTTAGCAACTCAAAAATCATTTTGTGAATGCGAGAATCAAAATGCAGCCTTTTCAGCCCCAAAAAACAGCCAAAAAATGTTTTTTCTTTGTTTGTTTTTTTTATTTTAAAGGGCCATTAAACTGCTGTGCACAACTTTAAAGGAACACTAAACCCAAAAAAATGATTTCATGATGCAAGTAGAGAATACAATTTTAAACAACATTCCAATTTACTTCTATTATCTAATTTGCTTCATTCTTTATATATCCTTTATTGAAGAAATAGCAATGCACATGGGTGAGCAAATCACATGAGTCATCTATGTACAGCAACCAATCAGCAGCTACTGAGCCAATCTAGATATGATTTTCAGCAAATTATATCAAGAGAATGAAGCAAATTGGATAATATAAGTAAATTAGAAAGTTGTTTAAAATTGCACGTTCTTTCTAAATCTTAAAAGAATTTGGGTTTTATGTCCCTTTAAAAGAATAGTAACTACTCACTATTTTATTGCATTTCATCCTGTTCCTGCAGCTCTATTCAAATAAGATTTCCTCATTTAATAGCTTAAAGGTGCTAGATACTGAAGCTCCGCCTCTTTTTACTGGGCACAGCCATCTTGAAGCTCAGGTATTCTCACAGCCTATGACAAAAGCAGTGCACACTCACACATCAGTAATATTGTGCACTTTTTTTTTACAGCTGCATCATTTGCTATCATGTGAGCTTTACATTTTCACATTTTTTATACAGTTTTACAGTTACACAAAATATAAAAAAAGGCACTCAACGATAATATATATCAATGCAGCAGCTGCCAAAATGTAAACTCCATGCTTTGTATCCTGCACCCTAATCTGAAGCACCCAAGATGGTGGCGCCCATCATGAAGAGGCTGACCTTTAGTATCTGGCACCTTTAAGCTATTAAAACAGGAAAACTGTTTTGAAAAGAGCTGCAGGAACAGAAAGAAATGTAATAACATGGTAAGTAGTAACTATACTGTTGTAGTTGTGCACAGCGGTATAATGTCCCTTTAATGTTGTAGACAAAAGAAAGGTATAACCGTTTCATGCATATGTTTCCAATTAAAGGGATCGTAAAGTCAAAATGAAATGTAAATTGATTGGATAGAGTATGAAACAACTTTGAAATTTGCTTCTTTTTTTTTTAAATCAATTTTGCTTTGTTCTCATGGTATTCTGTGTTAAAGAGTAATCCAAGGTTTGCAACACTGTTTATTGCACTTGTTATACAATGTTGCAAATACTCTTGCCAAAGACTGATAAAGACACATGCATGTTCCTAAGCTCCTATCAGCCTAGCTAGGTTTATGCTTCAACAAAGGATAACAAGTGATCAAAGCAAAGTTGATAATAAAAAAACAACATTTATGCTTACCTGATAAATGTCTTTCTTTCCAGATATGGTGAGTCCACGGCTTGAGTAATTACTGTTGGGAATATCACTCCTGGCCAGCAGGAGGAGGCAAAGAGCACCACAGTTAAACTGTTAAATATCACTCCCTTACCCACAACCTCCAGTCATTCGACCGAAGGGAAATGGAGAAAAAGGAGTAACACAAGATGTAGAGGTTTTTTTTACAATAAATATACCGAATATCACAAAGAAAAAAATGTGAAATAAATGTGATAACAAAAATCATAAAAGAAAAACCAAATAAAGTTCTGAATCAAGGATATGTCTGTGTCCTCTGGATGAGTTTTTCAGCTTGTTAGCATTCCTCAGTGAGATCCCATAAAAAAGGAAACAGAAAATTGCAACATAGTGTGAATCTGTAATGGCACTTTGAGGAAGTAGTTGTTTTGTAACAAATGACTACTCACATTTGTTGGAGCTTTCCACTAAGCTCAAGGATATGCGCACTCCCACTTTATACTGATGGGAAAACAGTACACTAGGCAAAACTTGGATACAAATTTATTTTAAAGCGTCATATAAGCCTTGATAACACCACAATGTAAGGGTACAAAAGCAGATATGCTGTAACAAATGCTTCAAATCGCCAAACTTGCAAAGAGGTAAATGGATCAGCAGGAGTGTGACCGCTGAAACCAAAACCTTTTTAGTAGCAAGACAATAGCGCTAAGCCCCCAGGTGTCCTGGCTAGTGTAGAGACGCAATAAAACTCAATATAGAACAGTTCAGTTCCGACGTACGTTTCGCTGGTATGCTTTGTCAAGGAAACTTGACAAAGCATACCAGCGAAACGTACGTCGGAACTGAACTGTTCTATATTGAGTTTTATTGCGTCTCTACACTAGCCAGGACACCTGGGGGCTTAGCGCTATTGTCTTGCTACTAAAAAGGTTTTGGTTTCAGCGGTCACACACCTGCTGATCCATTTACCTCTTTGCAAGTTTGGCGATTTGAAGCATTTGTTACAGCATATCTGCTTTTGTACCCTTACATTGTGGTGTTATCAAGGCTTATATGACGCTTTTATATATTTTAAAATAAATTTGTATCCAAGTTTTGCCTAGTGTACTGTTTTCCCATCAGTATAAAGTGGGAGTGCGCATATCCTTGAGCTTAGTGGAAAGCTCCAACAAATGTGAGTAGTCATTTGTTACAAAACAACTACTTCCTCAAAGTGCCATTACAGATTCACACTATGTTGCAATTTTCTGTTTCCTTTTTTATGGGATCTCACTGAGGAATGCTAACAAGCTGAAAAACTCATCCAGAGGACACAGACATATCCTTGATTCAGAACTTTATTTGGTTTTCCTTTTATGATTTTTGTTATCACATTTATTTCACAAGATGTAGAGGTGCCTGAGGTTATAGTCAAAAGAACAACTGTCTTAAAATAAAGGGTGTGGCCTTTATTAGCATACATTTTGTTTTCTTTCCTAAGATATGGTGAGTCCACTGCTTGAGTAATTACTGTTGGGAACCAAAACCCAAGCTAGAGGACACAGATAAATAGGGAGGGACAAGATAGGCAGTCCTAAACAGAAGGCACCACCGCTTGAAGAACCTTTCTCCCAAAAGAAGCCTCAGCCGAGGCAAAAATTATCAAGAGAAGACCAAGTTGCAGCCTTGCAAATTTGTTCTACAGAAGCTTCATTTTTGAAAGCCCAAGAAGAGGAAACAGCTCTTGTGGAATGAGCTGTAATTCTCTCAGGAGGCTGCTGTGCAGCAGTCTCATAAGATAAACGAATTATACTTCTTAAGCAAAAAGAAAGAGTAGTAGCAGTAGCTTTGATATTTGGAAAAAGTATGAAGAGAAGACCAAGTTACAGCCTTGAAAATTTGTTCTACAGAAGCTTCATTTTTGAAAGCCCAAGAAGAGGAAACAGCTCTTGTGGAATGAGCTGTAATTCTCTCAGGAGGCTGCTGTGCAGCAGTCTCATAAGATAAACGAATTATACTTCTTAAGCAAAAAGAAAGAGTAGTAGCAGTAGCTTTGATATTTGGAAAAAGTATGAAGAGAAGACCAAGTTGTAGCCTTGCAAATTTGTTCTACAGAAGCTTCATTTTTGAAAGCCCAAGAAGAGGAAACAGCTCTTGTGGAATGAGCTGTAATTCTCTCAGGAGGATGCTGTGCAGCAGTCTCATAAGATAAATGAATTATACTTCTTAACCAAAAAGAAAGAGTAGTAGCAGTAGCTTTGATATTTGGAAAAAGTATGAAGAGAAGACCAAGTTGCAGCCTTGCAAATTTGTTCTACAGAAGCTTCATTTTTGAAAGCCCAAGAAGAGGAAACAGCTCTTGTGGAATGAGCTGTAATTCTCTCAGGAGGATGCTGTGCAGCAGTCTCATAAGATAAACGAATTATACTTCTTAACCAAAAAGAAAGAGTAGTAGCAGTAGCTTTGCTATTTGGAAAAAGTATGAAGAGAAGACCAAGTTGCAGCCTTGCAAATTTGTTCTACAGAAGCTTCATTTTTGAAAGCCCAAGAAGAGGAAACAGCTCTTGTAGAATGAGCTGTAATTCTCTCAGGAGGCTGCTGTGCAGCAGTCTCATAAGATAAACGAATTATACTTCTTAACCAAAAAGAAAGAGTAGTAGCAGTAGCTTTGATATTTGGAAAAAGTATGAAGAGAAGACCAAGTTGCAGCCTTGCAAATTTGTTCTACAGAAGTTTCATTTTTGAAAGCACAAGAAGAGGAAACAGCTCTTGTGGAATGAGCTGTAATTCTCTCCAGAGGCTGCTGTGCAGCAGTCTCATAAGATAAACAAATTATACTTCTTAACCAAAAAGAAAGAGTAGTAGCAGTAGCTTTGATATTTGGAAAAAGTGTGAAGAGAAGACCAAGTTGCAGCCTTGCAAATTTGTTCTACAGAAGCTTAATTTTTGAAAGCCCAAGAAGAGGAAACAGCTCTTGTGGAATGAGCTGTAATTCTCTCCAGAGGCTGCTGGGCAGCAGTCTCATAAGATAAACTAATTATACTTCTTAACCAAAAAGAAAGAGTAGTAGCAGTAGCTTTCTGACCTTTTTGTTTTCCAGAGAAACAGACAAAGAGGGCAGAGGACTGGCGAAAATCCTTAGTCGTCTGTAAGTAGAATTTAAGAGCACGTACAACATCCAAATTGTATAACAAACATTCTTTGGAAGAAGAAGGATTAGGACACAAGAGGTAACAACAATTTCCTTATTGATATTTCTATTAGAAACAACCTTAGGAAGGAAACCTAACTTATTATGAAGAACCGCCTTATCGTCATGAAAAATAAGATAAGGGGACTAAGCTGTAAAACACCTCCCGATGGAGTTCCCACTCCCCGGGATGAAAGGTCTGTCTGCTCAGAAAATCCGCTTCCCAGTTGTTTACTCCTGGAATGTGGATGGCAGATAGACAGCAATTGTGGGTCTCTACCCACTGAAGAATCAGAGTAACCTCCTTCTTGGCTAAGGAACTCTGAGTTCCTCCTTGGTGTTTGATGTAAGCCACAGAGGTTATGTTGCCTGACTGGAACCTGATAAACTGGCCTGAGGACAACTGAGCCAAGCCAATAGAGCATTGTAAATCACCCTCAACTCCAAGATGTTGATGGGAAGAGCCTGAGCTTTTAACGAGTTCCAGACTGCTCCCCAGTCCTGCAGGCTAGCGTCCGTGGTCACGATCACCCAGTAGCCTGAAGAGAGAGGCAAGAGGAAATGATTTTGTTTTTCCTGACCTCTGTAGAGAATCTATTATGATCCTTAAGAACACTACTCTTGTAGCAGGGGAAAGGGAGTTTTTTTCCAGATTCACATTCCATCCATGGAATGAAGAAAAGACAATATCTCTGTGTGAGATTTTGCTTGTTGAAAAGATGGCACCTGAACCAATATGTCGTCCCGGTAGGGTGCCACAGGAATTCCACGAGAACGGATCACTGCCAAAAGAGCCCCCAGAACCTTTGAAAAAATTCTGGGAGCTGTGGCTAGACCAAATGGAAGGGCCATGAACTGAAAATGTTTGTCCAGAAAGGCAAATCTTGGGAATCTGTGATGGTCCCTGTGAATAGGAACATGAAGATACACATCCTTTAGATCTATGGTTGTCATGAATTGACATTATTGTACTAAAGGAAGAATGGAGCGTATAGTCTCCAACTTGCAGGATGGAACTTTGAGAAACTTTTTTAGACACTTCAAGTCTAGAATGGGATGGAAAGTTCCCTCTTTTTGGGAACCACAAATAGGTTGGAGTAGAACCTGAGACCCTGTTCTTGCACTGGAACTGGAACTATCACTCCCAGGGAGGAAATATGTTGTATACATTTCAAGAAGGCCTCTCTCTTTTTCTGGTCTGCAGATAATCTTGAGAGATGGAATCTGCCTCTGGGAGGAAAAGTCTTGAATTCCAATTTGTAACCCTGGGATACTAAGTCCACAGTTCAGGGATCTGGGACATCTCGTATCCAGGCTGATCTGATCCCAGATCGGGGGCAAACCCTTCATGCTGATTTTTAATCACCTGCTGGTTTCTTTGATTGTTTCCCCTTGTTCCAAGACTGATTGGGTTTCCAAGAAGACTTGGATTGTTCCTGCTTGGAAGTAGAAGGGGAAGGCTTTCCTCTGAAGTTACGAAAGGAACGAAAATTACTCTGACATCCTTTAGGCCTATTCTTCTTATCTTGATGTAGAAAAGACCCTTTTTCACCCGTAATATCAGAGATAATTTCTTCCAAACCGGGTCCAAACAATGTTGTAAGGAATCGCCAGAAGCTTGACTTTAGAGGAAACGTCCGAAGACCAGGATTTCAACCATAATGCCCTGCGGGATAGGACAGTGAAACTAGAAGTTTTAGCTCCTAGTCTAACAACCTGTAAAATGGCATCTGCAATAAAGGAATTGGCCAATTTAAGAGCTTTAATCCTATCTTAAATTTCATCCAAGGAAGTCTCTACTTGAAGAGAATTAGACAAGGAGTAGAACCAATAAAATGCTGCACTAGTCACAGTGGCAATACACACTGCAGGTTGCCATTGGAGACCTTGATAAACATAAATCTTTTTCAAACAAGCCTCCAGATTTGTGTCCATCGGATCCTTAAAAGAGCAGCTATCCTCAATAGGAATAGTGGTTCACTTAGCCAGAGTGGAAATGGCCCCATCAACTTTGGGTACAGTATACCAAGGGTCTTTAATGGAGTCCTTGACAGGAAACATTTTCTTAAAAATGAGAGAGGGGGAAAAAAGACACCCCTGGTTTCTACCATTCCTGTGAGATAATCTCCCTAGCACGGTCCGGCACAGAAAAAACCTCCGAAGTGGAAGGTTCATCAAAGAAACTATTAAGTTTACCATATTTCTTAGGAAGGACAACGAAAAGGGTATCAGAGTCATCTAAAGTAGCTAAAACCTCCTTAAACAATACACAAAGGTGTTCAAGCTTAAATCTGAAGGATACCACCTCAGTCTTAGAAGAAGGAATTATAATGTACGAATCTATGATTTCACCCTCAGAAAGTCCTGATGTATCTTCCTCATCAGACTTATGAGAAAGGGCAACTTGGGAAGCAGGACTAAGGACAGGAACCTTACTTTCTGAATTTCTAGATTTCCTCTTGCGTTTTCCCTGTAATCTGGGAATGGCAGCTAATGCCGCAGATTCCGCTAAAGATACCTGGGCAGCAATTTCTGCTTTTAAATAAACTCCACTAGGAGTTATAGAGGAACTGCAGGGAACTGCATGTGACACCATTGAGGCTTGGGACATAGCAGGAGAAAGCTTAGGTATTATTTTAACAGCATCATCCTGAGAGACATTAGGCTCAAAAATGTTACCTTTATTTTGCAAGGTTTTCTTGACACATGAAGAACAAGGAGCATAGGAGCTGCAATTTGTGCATCTAAAGATAATACGCATGAATCCATGAGAGCAGGCACTTGCTCCATATCAGACATGTTGTAAAACAGTAAATAAACGTGTACAGATAAGTTTCAAAGATTTTAATATTCAATTAAAATAAGCCAAGGAAAAAATACACTTTAAATTTTATCCCAAATTAGGATTGATTCCCAGCTAAAATTATGTGAGAAAAGTTAAGAATTTTTTTTTAATAAACATCAAATAAACTTCTAAAATACCCCTCAGGCAACCCCACACCTTAATTACTGACATTCCTTACCGCTACCAATTAAGACCGGATCACCCAGAAATGGAGAAAAACAACTTTTTCCTCAGAAACGTTATGAAGTAAAGCCGATCATGTGATCGCAACTGCCGAGCTCATATTACTGCTGCGACACAGAGAGGCACTACTTCCTGGTACACTGAGTACCAGAAATAACCATTTTTTCAAACCTGACAGTTTAAAATGTTGCATTGTTTTATTTTAAAGCAAAGGGGAAATGAATAAGCTGCTGAAATAGAAAATTCAGCCTTACTTTCAGTTTAAACTTGTATTGTTTTATCAAGTAAATATGTGTCAGAAAATAAAACCTAATAAAAACATTTTACCTTTTCTTTTTAAAAGAGTTTAAATGTTAGTCTCACACATGCTACAGTGCCTGCTTCATGCCCCCGTGTAACCCATACAACAGGATTATCTATGTTCCAATAAAAAAGCAGTGTTTTTAATTTAAGTGCATGGTCTCCAAAACTGGAAGGAAAAGCACTTACCTGCTCCCCTGTCCACCATGTAGACAGTTACAAGGTATGAGAGGACACAGTTCCTCACAGAGACCTTTGAAAAATAAAGAACAGAGTAGTCAACTTTGGCTTTCTAAACTAGGACAGCAATTGTTAGGAAAATGCAGTAAGTACCTCTTTACAAGTTCCTAACTGCTTTAAAGCCACCACTACCCGACTGCAAGGGATGACATGGAATACAGCTATACCCCAAAACTTGCTTGTAGATTAAATCAAAAATTTTCTTCAGACACCTAAACTTCACTTCCTCCATGCACCGAAGGCAAAGAGAATACCTGGGGGTTGTGGGTAAGGGAGTGATACTTAGCAGTTTAACTGTGGTGCTCTTTGCCTCCTCCTGCTGGCTAGGAGTGATATTTCCAACAGTAATTACTCAAGCTGTGGACTCACCATATCTTAGGAAAGAAAGTAAATTAGAAGTTATTTAAAACTGCAAGCTCGATCTGAATCATGAATCTTTCATTTTGATTTTACTGTCCTTTTAATGCAAATGTGCTGTCATACACTGTGTTCAAAACCAGAACTAGCAGGTTAAAGAAGAGTGTACTTAACTTTAAAACCTTTAGTTCAATTAGGAAAATTGTTTTCTGTATTTTAAGTCCATTAACTGAGGTACATAAAACTGAGAATCTAGTTGTATTTATATCTTTCTTTAAAACTTAAATGTTACCAAAGTAACAGTCTGTTTTTCTGGAAATAGACTATGAGGAATTATCTTGATAAAAAAACAGGGAATTATAGGGAAGAAAAAAGTTTTTCCTATACTAATACTATAACATTTTTATTTTTGTCCGTGGATAGGCAAAAAGCATCTGCCATGTGTAATGTAAGTCGTGCCACACCGACTGTCACATGTGAGGTAAACAGACAATAGCCTCATATATTTCTGTCATGCTTCTAGTTTGAATATCAGTAAAGAAAAAAAAAAATCAGAAACTAAGCCTTTTAAAAATAAGACAATTAATATACTATATGAATATGATGAATAGCGTCTAAATACTTTCAAAGGAAAGTCAACATTCAATTTTCATGGTTTAGATAGTGCATGCAATTTCAAGAGAGTTATTCCATTCTCTTGGTATCCTTTGTCGGAAAGCATATCTAGGTTGGCTCAAAAGCAGTAATGCACTACTCAGAGCTAGCAGGGGATTAGTGGCTATGCATAAAGTTATAAGTTAAACCAATAGCGCTTTTATTTATGCGCTCATATTACAAGTTGAAAGTAATTTATTGCTCAAGCAAAAGTCTAGGGAGAACTAATATCTGGATGTCAGATAGTGTATGCAGACATCCCAACCGGCAAAAACTAATTTCAGGGAAGTGCCCCCCACGCCCCTCACTATACTACCTCACTGCATGCCAACCTCACTATAGTACCTCACTGTACCACCTCTGTATAGTTCCTCACTGTATATAGTACCTAACTGTACCACCTCTGTATAGTACCTCACTGTACCACCTCACTATAGTACCACACTGTATCACCTCACTATAGTACCTCACTGTACCACCTCCCTATAGTACCTCACTGTACCACCTCTGTATAGTACCTCACTGTACCACCTCACTATAGTACCTCACTGTACCCCCTCACTATAGTACCTCACTATAGTACCTCACTGTACCACCTCACTATTGTATCCCCCAGCCCCCACAACCCCAATTCAGAATTCCTCAGTGCTCGGATTATGAAATAGTTGAAAATGTTATCACAATATAGAGGTATGGGAGTCTGCACAATATAGAGGTATGGGCACAATATAGAGGTATGGGAGTCTGCACAATATAGAGGTATGGGAGCCTGCACAATATAGAGGTATGGGAGCCTGTACATCTCACCTATATTTATCAGGTCTGCTACTGCTGCTGTCTCGCACCGCACTAGAGTAGAGTAGAGATCGGGAAGGGGGGAAAAAGTCTAGAGAGGAACGCAGTAACTATTTACATTGAGCTATAATGGAACAGAGACACCTAGAGGTAGAAATGAAAAATGCAGGCACAAATTTGATTTTCTTTGGCACTGCTATTTCCGGGAGATTGTGTTTCATTTGCAGGTGTCAGGGAACAGCTTTGTCAATGCGGGAGACTCCCGGACCTTCTAGGAGAGTTGGGATGTCTGGTGTATGTGTGTTAAATCTTTCACATAATAGATATCTATGGGTGCATGCTGAAATACTCATGTAGGCTATCGCTCAAGTGCTTTGCCAAAGGTGCACTAAGCTGAAGATCAAATAGCAGAGTTCTTCACTAACTATTAAATTATGTTTTTTTATTGAGATATAAGTTTAAAACACTGCACACATACATACATGCATAAATATGTACACTTATATACACATTTATATTTATATACACACACATAACATACACCTGAGCCCTTCCCAGTCAAACACCTTCACATATACCACCATATACCTTTAAATCACTGTTAAAACATTGTTATCACATCAATAATAAAACTTTATTTTGTGTTTAATATTTATAAATATGAGCAGGGAAATCAACCAGCCCTGCAGCCCAGCCTCCCCCAGGCCCTCGGCCTAGCCCTCCCAGTCCTTTACCTTGCCTGCCAAGTGTTCTAAGGGGCTATTGATCTGCCCCCATGCCCAACACCTGTGGCCCTGCTGCCTGGAGTGGAGCAGCCTCAAAAAGATGTGCTATGTGCATGCACAATGCTCGCTCTGTATGCTCTGCCAACTGATGAGGCCCTTTGATCATACTCTATTTGCCTTATGTATGTGCTGACACTCACTGAGAAGGGTCCAGCGGCAGATCTGTCTGTAAGAGGGTGATTTATCAAGCTGAGGTGGACAGGGGTGCACATACGTGCCCAAGTCTGCCGCAGCTCGCCTCTGATGGGCTGAATTCCCCTGGTGGAATTCAGCATTGCACACGAGTGCTATTTTGCGCTTACATGCAATCCCACAGCCAATCACACACGTGCAGGAGCTGTCAACCTCCCCAGTCATACTAGACCACGGAGATTGAATTTTGCCAATTTAGAGGTGGCAAAAGATTAGGGAAGCAGCGGTCTGATGACCACTGCTTGTTAAATATGGCGTGCATGTTCTCTTGTAAGAACCTGCAGCCATAGTGGGTCAAAGGCTTGCGTAGCCTTTGATAAATCGACCCCTAAGTATAAACAATAGTGTGTACAAATGGGGAGTCACTATAGTTTATCAGTTAGAGAGGGAAAGTTGAAAATCTTACTCATTGTTTCCTACTCATTCACTGCCATTTTTACTAGCCTGGGACTATCAGAATTGTGGATAATTTCAGCACGTTCTAATGTGTATTTTTGAGTTGTGATACTCCCGCCCCCCCCCCAAATTATAACTGCAGTGACACAAATGTTAAAGGTTCCAACACTCATTAATATGCAACTCAGTCATTTGTTCTACTCATGACAAGGAGAGAGTTACATGGGATTTAAATAGGAAGAACAAGAGTGAACAGTATAAATTGATGATGCTCACCAGCACCAGACTCCATCCTTGATATGGTTTGTGGCAGGCTTTGTAAGCATCTGCATATAAATACTGGGTAATCCACTCTGTCTCACTGCTTGCATAAGCTTGCTGTGCTGCCGTGGGTGGTGTGGGAGGGAAGGTGGGAGGGGCCGGGCGTGCAGTGCATCGCGAGTGGGGGGAGTGAGGGGAGGAAGGGGGAATTCCCTACCTATGGAAAATAAATGTTTAGTGAGGAAGAAGGAGGGATGGTTCCCTACACTATGGAAAGTGTAGGAGGGTCCTATAATCAATCGGATGGGGGAGGGTAAGATTGCTATACTACAGAAATGTTTTTTTTCTTCCAATAAATAAATTTAAAAAATACATTTAAAAAACTACAAACTAGGAACTGGCAGACAGCTGCCACTACCTAAGATGGCGGCCCCTAGTGAGGGCGGGAGGGTTAAAATGATCTTTGGGGGGATTAGGGAGGGTTTCATATACAAGTATTACAAGTTGAAAGTAAACACACACTGTATATACATTTTATTCAATACTAATATTTAATAATATGTTTTACTGCGTATTTACTTTAAATATCTTACATTCCAATGTTCTTCACTTAGGGGAAAATGTTCTTATAATATATATACATAAATATATATATATATATATATATATATATATATATATACAGGTAGCCCTCAGTTTACGCCGGGGTTAGGTTCCAGAAGGAATGGTTGTAAAGCGAAACCGTTGTAAATTGAAACCCAGTTTATAATGTAAGTCAATGGGAAGTGAGGGAGTTAGGTTCCAGGCCCCTCTCAAAATTATCATAACACCTAATACATTATTTTTAAAGCTTTGAAATGAAGACTTAAATGCTATTATAAACCTAATAAAATAATCACACAACACAGAATATATAATTAAACTAAGTTAAATGAACAAAAACATTTGCTAAATAGCATTATTAACCTAATAAAATAATCACACAACACAGACTTCAATTGCATTTTTCTGCAAACAGTTCTTTCTATGCATTCCATTCTGGACTGATTTATAGACAGGAAGATCTTGTTCCTTTGAAATCTGCTCGATAGCTCAAGTCTGGTTAAACTGATTAATTTCAGCTTGCTTGGCTTTGCTGCAACACAAGCGGACATCTCCACCTACTCGCTATTTTAATCAATGCACTGCTTCTCAATGCATTTCAATAGCAGTCATATGACTGGGAAAAACAAAATTTATACTTACCTGATAAATTTATTTCTATGTGGTGTATCCAGTCCACGGATCATCCATTACTTGTGGGATATTTTCCTTCCCAACAGGAAGCTGCAAGAGGATCACCCACAGCAGAGCTGTCTATATAGCTCCTCCCCTAACTGCCACTCCCAGTCATTCGACCGAAGACAAGCAAGAGAAAGGAGAAACTATAGGGTGCAGTGGTGACTGTAGTTTAAAAATAAAACACACCTGCCTTAAAATGACAGGGCGGGCCGTGGACTGGATACACCAAAAGAGAAATAAATTTATCAGGTAAGCATAAATTTTGTTTTCTCTTGTAAGGTGATCATCCATTACTTGTGGGATACCAATACCAAAGCTATAGGACACGGATGAAGGGAGGGACAAGGCAGGTGCTTAAACGGAAGGCACCACTGCCTGCAAGACCTTTCTCCCAAAAATAGCCTCAGAAGAAGCAAAAGTATCGAATTTTGAAAAAGTATGAAGCGAAGACCAAGTCGCCGCCTTACAAATCTGTTCAACAGAAGCCTCATTTTTAAAAGCCCATGTGGAAGCTACCGCTCTAGTAGAATGAGCTGTAATCCTTTCAGGAGGCTGCTGCTCAGCAGTCTCATAAGCTAAGCGTATTATACTCATTAGCCAAAAAGAAAGAGAAGCCGCTGAAGCCTTTTGGCCTCTCCTCAGTCCAGAGTAGACAACAAACAATGCAGATGTTTGACGAAAATCTTTAGTAGCTTGTAAATAAAACTTTAAAGCACGAACCACGTCAAGATTGTGTAAAAGACGTTCCTTCTTTGAAGAAGGATTAGGACACAGTGACGGTAGAACAATCTCCTGATTGATATTTTTATTAGATACCACCTTAGGTAGAAAACCAGGTTTGGTACGTAACACTACCTTATCTGCATGAAAAATGAGATAAGGGGAATCACATTGTAAAGCAGATAACTCCGAAACTCTTCGAGCCGAGGAGATAGCTACTAAAAACAGAACTTTCCAAGATAAGAACTTAATATCTATGGAATGCAAAGGTTCAAACGGAACCCCTTGAAGAACCTTAAGAACTAAATTTAAACTCCAAGGCGGAGCAACCGGTTTAAACACAGGCTTGATTCTGACGAAAGCCTGACAAAACGCCTGCATGTCTGGAACCTCAGCCAGACGTTTGTGCAAAAGAATAGACAGAACAGAAATCTGTCCCTTTAAGGAACTAGCTGACAACCCTTCTCCAATCCTTCTTGGAGAAAAGATAATATCCTAGTAATCCTGACCTTACTCCATGAGTAACCCTTGGATTCACACCAATGAAGATATTTACACCATATCTTATGATAGATTTTCCTGGTGAAAGGCTTTCGCGCCTGTATTAAGGTATCAACGACCGACTCGGAGAAACCACGCTTTGATAAAATCAAGCGTTCAATCTCCAAGCAGTCAGCCACAGAGAAATTAGATTTGGATGGTTGAAAGGATCCTGAAGTAGAAGGTCCTGTCTCAGAGGCAGAATCCATGGTGGAAAGGATGACATGTCCACCAGATCTGCATACCAAGTCCTGTGTGGTCACGCAGGTGCTATCAAGATCACCGAAGCTCTCTCCTGCCTGATCTTGGCAATCAGACGAGGGAGCAGAGGAAACGGTGGAAAAACATAAGCCAGGTTGAAAGACCAAGGCGCTGCTAGAGCATATATCAGCACTGCCTTGGGATCCCTGGACCTGAACCCGTAACAAGGAAGCTTGGCGTTCTGATGAGACGCCATGAGATCCATTTCTGGTTTGCCCCAAAGTTGAATCAACTGTGCAAACACCTCCGGATGGAGTTCCCCCCGGATGAAAAGTCTGTCAACTTAGAAAATCCACCTCCCAGATCTCTATTCCTGGGATATGGATAGCTGATAGATGGCAAGAGTGAACCTCTGCCCATAGAATTATTTTTGAAACCTCCAACATTGCTAGGGAATTCCTTGTTCCCCCTTGATGGGTGATGTAAGCTACAGTCGTGATGTTGTCCGACTGAAATCTGATGAACCTGACCGCAGCTAGCTGAGGCCAAGCCTAAAGAGCATTGAATATCGCTCTTAGTTCCAGAATGTTTATCGGAAGGAGTGTCTCCTCCTGAGTCTCCATGCCCTGAGCCTTCAGGGAGTTCCAGACTGCACCCCAGCCCAGAAGGCTGGCATCTGTCGTTACTATTGTCCAACCTGGCCTGCGGAAGGTCATACCCTTGGACAGATGGACCCGAGATAACCAACAGAGAAGAGAATCCCTGGTCTCTTGATCCAGATTTAGTAGAGGGGACAAATCTGTGTAATCCCCATTCCACTGACTGAGCATGCAGAGTTGCAGCGGTCTGAGATGTAGACGGGCAAACGGCACTATGTCCATTGCCTCTACCATTAAGCCGATTACTTCCATACACTGAGCCACTGAAGGGCAAGAAGTAGAATAAAGAACACGGCAGGTATTTATAAGTTTTGACAACCTGGCCTCTGTCAGGTAAATCTTCATTTCTACAGAATCTATCAGAGTTCCTAGTAAGGAAACTCTTGTGAGAGGGGATAGAGAACTTTTTTCTTCGTTCACTTTCCACCCATGCGACCTCAGAAATGCCAGAACAATGTCCGTGTGAAACCTGGCAACTTGAAAAGTCGACGCTTGTATCAGAATGTCGTCTGAGTAAAGGGCTACTGCTATAGCCCGCGGCCTTGGGACCGCTAGAAGGAACCCTAGAACCTTTGTAAAGATTATTGGTACCGTGGCCAACCCAAAGGAAAGAGCCACAAACTGGTAGTGCCTGTATTGACCCTCCTGGATCATAGGAAGGATGGTTTGAATAGTCTCCATCTTGAAGGATGGGTCTCTGAGAAATTTGTTTAAGATCTTGAGATCTAAGATTGGCCTGAATGTTCCCTCTTTCTTGGGAACAACAAACAGATTTGAATAAAAGCCCTGTCCCTGTTCCTCCTGCGGAACTGGGTGGATCACTCCCATAACTAGGAGGTCTTGAACACAATGTAAGAATGCTTCTCTCTTTATCTGGTTTGCAGATAAAAGTGAGAGATGAAATCTCCCTTTTGGGGGAGAGGTTTTGAATTCCAGAAGATAACCCTTGGACACAATATCCAATGCCCAGGGATCCTGGACATCTCTTACCCAAGCCTGGGCTAAGAGAGAGAGTCTTCCCCCTACTAGATCCGTTTCCGGATCGGGGGCTGCTTCTTCATGCTGTCTTAGAGGCAGCAGCAGGCTTCTTGGCCTGCTTACCTTTGTTCCAAGCCTGGTTGGGTCTCCAGACAGGCTTGGACAGGGCAAAATTTCCCTCTTGTTTTGTATTAGAGGAAGTTGATGCCACGCTCGTCTTAAAGTTTCGAAAAGCACGAAAATTTGTTTGTTTGGTCCTTAATTTGTTAGACCTATCCTGAGGAAGGGCATGACCTTTTCCTCCAGTTATATCAGAAATGATCTCCTTCAGTCCAGGCCCGAATAGGGTCTGCTCCTTGAAGGGAATGTTGAGAAGCTTAGACTTTGAAGTAACGTCAGCTGACCAGGATTTAAGCCATAGCGCCCTACGCGTCTGAAAAGCAAAACCTGAGTTCTTAGCCATTAGTTTAGTTAAATGAACAACGGCGTCAGAAACAAATGAATTGGCTAGCTTAAGAGCTTTAAGCTTGTCAAGTATATCATCCAATGGGGTTTCTACCTGAAAGGCCTCTTCCAGAGACTCAAACCAGAAGGCCGCAGCAGCAGTGACCGTGGCAATGCATGCAAGAGGCTGGAGAATAAAACCCTGTTGTATAAACATTTTCTTAAGGTAACCCTCTAACTTTTTATCCATTGTATCTAGGAAAGCACAACTGTCCTCAACAGGGATAGTTGTACGCTTAGCTAGGGTAGAAACTGCTCCCTCCACCTTAGGGACCGTTTGCCATAAGTCCCGTGTAGCGGCATCTATTGGAAACATTTTCTTAAAAACAGGAGGGTGAGAGAACGGTACACCTGGTCTATCCCATTCCTTAGTAATAATTTCTGAAAACCTCTTAGGTATTGGAAAAACATCAGTGTAAACAGGCACTGTATAGTATTTATCCAATCTACACAATTTCTCTGGCACTATAATGGTGTCACAGTCATCCAGAGTAGCTAAAACCTCCCTGAGCAACACGCGGAGGTGTTCAAGCTTAAATTTAAATGTAGACATATCAGAATCAGGTTGAAGCATCTTCCCTGAGCATTGCACCCACTTGCAAATGGATGATTAACCATTAGTTTCAAAACCGGATCAAAAAAACGATATAAACGTTTTTCAACAGTCACAACAAACTGCCACAGCTCTGCTGTGGCCCTACCTGACCATACAACGACTTTGGAAGGCACACAAACCCTTTAGAGAGGTCCTAAGTGTTCAGGGGACTCCTTCAGGGAAACTGGATGTCTCAAGCTGCAAAATCTAATGCGCATTTAGGAGCGAAAATAGGCCCCTCCCAACCTGTATTCACAGTGAGAGGGCCTAACAAAACTATCCCTAGGCAAAATCTAGCCAGCCATGTGGAAAAAACTGGGCCCCAATAAAGATTTATCACCAATATGTAGAAAAAAACGTTTAAACACTTCCAGCAAACGTTATCTTATTTTTCAGTAATGTGAGAAAGTAATAAGAATATTACCCTTTACAGCAAGCATGATACTAGTCGTTATTAAATCACTGTAATCAGGCTTACCTTAAATAAATCCGGTATTAACAGCATTTTCTAGCATATTCATTTCTCTAGAAAAATTTAAACTGCACATACCTCATAGCAGGAGACCCTGCACGCCATTCCCCCAGCTGAAGTTACCTATCTCTTCAGTTATGGATCTTAGTTACAACCTGCTAAGATCATCAAAGACCACAGGCAGACTCTTCTTCAACTTTCTGCCTGAGGCTAAAATAGTACAACTCCGGTACCATTTGAAAATAACAAACTTTTGATTGAAGATAAACTAAATAAATACACCACTTCTGTCTAGCTACTTCCTTTCTTGTCGAGAGCTGCAAGAGAATGACTGGGAGTGGCAGTTAGGGGAGGAGCTATATAGACAGCTCTGCTGTGGGTGATCCTCTTGCAGCTTCCTGTTTGGAAGGAGAATATCCCACAAGTAATGGATGATCCGTGGACTGGATACACCTTACAAGAGAAAAAGGTTGTTATTCTGAAACGGTGCAAATTGAACCGCTGTAAACCGAGGGCCACCTGTATATATATATATATATATACATAAATAAATATATATATATATATATACATATATATACACAAAAGTATAGATATATATATATTTTACAAAAAAATTATCATATATATATATATATATATATATTTAAAAATAAAAAGAACATTTTCTTCTATGTGTAGAACATTGTAATGTAAAATTTGCATAATTGCCTTCGGGTTTAAAGCACTTGGTCAAACGTGGTCGGATTAATGCTCAAGCGATAAGTGATTTTTTTTTCTCTTTTAAATGTGCTCCATTAAAATCTATGGGGAGAAGAAGTTCAGTTATCTGAAGACCTGAAGCTATAGTTCTAACTTTTTACTTGTAATACAATTTCTAACCCAATTTCAGCGATATTAGAGCACTAGTGGGAGTGCTTAATACCGCACCACTTGTAATCTGGTCCAAAGTGTTTACAGAAAACATGTAAAATTGTAAAGTTTGACATTGTGCTATAATGCAAATGTGAGCCACAGCAGTTCCCTAAACAAGATAGATAGAAAAAATATAAAGGACAATGAACCATCATAAGCAAACTGTAAACAGATAAATCACAAGATACAGTGAGGGAGAAATTATTTACTTATACATGTGCTTGCACACCCATATGCATATGTGCACACTTACACACACAAACACACATACGTACATGCATACATAAATACATGCACACACATATACATGCACAAACATGCACACACAAACACATATATATGCTCATGCACAAACATATGCACACACACAAACACAAATACATGCACACACACACAAATACATGCACACATCCATACACACACATACATGCTTACCTACAAACACATGCACAAACAAACACATATACATGCCCTCACCCATACACACATGCACGTGCTTACACACACACACATGTTCACACACAAACACATACATGTGTTTGCCCACACACCCAGACACCAACACACATACACACACAGTCACATTCAAACAAACACACATATACAGATAAACACATACATACACATATGCACCCACACATATGCACACACACACATACACAATTGCAGAGTGAAAGAAATTCAAAGTGTCATTCCCACTAGCAGTTAAAAGGTTAACTAGGTATCTCCGCTACCTGTCATCATGTCGCTATCCAGCACATCACAGCACCAGAACAGACTCTGCTTGTGGCTCATCACGGCATCTACTGACCTACTTCTACTTTGCAGTAAAGGTTTGTTAATTAAAGCTTTACATTCAGAACATATTAAATGAAAACCCCTAATATCTGTTAACAATGCCAACGTCTTTATTTACTTAAGTGTTAGTAATACCCCTTCCATCATAAGGCTAACATACACCTATCAATCAAAACTCACCTTGCAAAGTGTACTTTAAATAATGATCACATACAGCCATTACAGAGTAAATTTGACTTTGAAATTTTACACACACATATAAATACATACTAGATTTTAGCACGCAAAATATATATTTAAATGTTTATGATCATGATATTAAAATAATGACATTACATACCAAGTCATATTAATAGCTTTATTATCTTATAGAAAGCATTAATAGTTTATAAAAGATTACATGTCTGAAATTGTTAAAGGGACATGAAACACAATTTTTTTTTTTCATGATTTAGAGTATGTGATTTTAAACAACTTTCCAATTTACTTCTGTTATCTAATTTGTTTTGTTGTCTTGGCATCCTTTGTTGAAAATGCTACATAGGTAGGCGCAGGAACTTCTGATTGGTGGCTGCACATATATGCCTTATGTTATTAGCTCACTCACGGCTAGATTTAGAGTTTTGTCGGTAACGATCCGCGTATCTAACGCTGGCTTTTTTCTGGCCGCACCTTTAAAATAACTCTGGTATTGAGAGTCCACAGAATGGCTGCGTTAGGCTCCAAAAAAGGAGTGTATAGCATATTTAACGCAACTTCAACTCTCGATACCAGAGTTGCTTACGGACGCGGCCAGCCTCAAAAACGTGCTCGTGCACGATTCCCCCATAGGAAACAATGGGGCTGTTTGAGCTGAAAAAAAACCTAACACCTGCAAAAAAGCCGCGTTCAGCTCCTAACGCAGCCCCATTGTTTCCTATGGGGAAACACTTCCTACGTCTGCACCTAACACTCTAACATGTACCCCGAGTCTAAACACCCCTAACCTTACACTTATTAACCCCTATTCTGCCGCCCCCGCTATCGCTGACCCCTGTATATTATTTTTAACCTCTAATCTGCCGCTCCGTAAACCGCCGCTACTTACATTATCCCTATGTACCCCTAATCTGCTGCCCCTAACACCGCCGACCCCTATATTATATTTATTAACCCCTAATCTGCCCCCCACAACGTCGCCTCCACCTGCCTACACTTATTAACCCCTAATCTGCCGAGCGGACCGCACCGCTATTATTATAAAGTTATTAACCCCTAATCCGCCTCACTAACCCCAGATTGAGCTCGCATTCTATTGGCTGATCGGAACAGCCAATAGAATGCGAGCTCAATCTGATTGGCTGATTGGATCAGCCAATCGGATTGAACTTGATTCTGATTGGCTGATTCCATCAGCCAATCAGAATATTCCTACCTTAATTCCGATTGGCTGATAGAATCCTATCAGCCAATCGGAATTCGAGGGACGCCATCTTGGATGACGTCATTTAAAGGAACTGTCATTCGTCGTTCAGTCGACGGCCAGGATGGATGTTCCGCGTCGGAGGTCTTCATGATGCTGCCGCTCCGCTCCGGATGCATGACGATAGAAGATGCCGCTTGGATGAAGACTTCAATCGGATGGAAGACCTCTTCTGCCCCGCTTGGATGAAGACTTCTACCGGATGGAGGACCTCTTCTTGCTCCGCTTGTATGAAGAATTTGGCTCGGCTGGGTGAAGACGACTCAAGGTAGGGAGATCTTCAGGGGCTTAGTGTTAGGTTTATTTAAGGGGGGTTTGGGTTAGATTAGGGGTATGTGGGTGGTGGGTTGTAATGTTGGGGGGGGGGTATTGTATGGTTTTTTTTTACAGGCAAAAGAGCTGAACTTCTTGGGGCATGCCCCGCAAAGGGCCCTGTTCAGGGCTGGTAAGGTAAAAGAGCTTTGAACTTTAGTAATTTAGAATAGGGTAGGGCATTTTTTTATTTTGGGGGGCTTTGTTATTTTATTAGGGGGCTTAGAGAAGGTGTAATTAGTTTAAAATTGTTGTAATATATTTCTAATGTTTCTTAACTATTTAATAGCTATTGTACCTGGTTAAAATAAATACAAAGTTACCTGTAAAATAAATATTAATCCTAAAATAGCTATAATATAAATATAATTTATATTGTAGCTATATTAGGATTTATTTTACAGGTAAGTATTTAGCTTTAAATAGGAATAATTTATTTAAGAAGAGTTAATTAATTTCGTTAGATTAAAATTATATTTTACTTAGGGGGGTGTTAGTGTTAGGGTTAGACTTAGCTTTAGGGGTTAATACATTTATTAGAATAGTGGTGAGCTCCAGTCGGCAGATTAGGGGTTAATAATTGAAGTTAGGTGTTGGCGATGTTAGGGAGGGCAGATTAGGGGTTAATACTATTTATTATAGGGTTAGTGAGGCGGATTAGGGGTTAATAACTTTATTATAGTAGCGGTGCGGTCCGCTCGGCAGATTAGGGGTTAATAAGTGTAGGCAGGTGGAGGCGACGTTGAGGGGGGCAGATTATGGGTTAATAAATATAATATAGGGGTCGGCGGTGTTAGGGGCAGCAGATTAGGGGTACATAGCTATAATGTAGGTGGCGGCGCTTTGCGGTTGGCAGATTAGGGGTTAATTATTGTAGGTAGCTGGCTGCGACGTTGTGGGGGGCAGGTTAGGGGTTAATAAATATAATATAGGGGTCGGCGGTGTTAGGGGCAGCAGATTAGGGGTACATAAGTATAACGTAGGTGGCGGTCGGCAGATTAGGGGTTAAAAAAATGTAATCGAGTGTCGGCGATGTGGGGGGGCCTCGGTTTAGGGGTACATAGGTAGTTTATGGGTGTTAGTGTACTTTAGAGCACAGTAGTTAAGAGCTTTATAAACCGGCGTTAGCCCAGAAAGCTCTTAACTACTGACTTTTTTCTGCGGCTGGAGTTTTGTCATTAGATTTCTAACGCTCACTTCAGACACGACTCTAAATACCGGAGTTAGAAAGATCCCATTGAAAAGATAGGATACGCAATTGACGTAAGGGGATCTGCGGTATGGAAAAGTCGCGGCTGAAAAGTGAGCGTTAGACCCTTTTTTGAATGACTCCAAATACCGGCGGTAGCCTAAAACCAGCGTTAGGAGCCTCTAACGCTGGTTTTCACGGCTACCGCCAAACTCCAAATCTAGGCCTCAATGCGTTAACAAGCTCCCAGTAGTGCATTGATGCTTTTTCAACAAAGAATACCAAGAGAATGAAGCAAATTATATAATATAAGTAAATTGGAAGTTTGGAAAGTTCAATAACAGTGGCTTAGAAAATTATAAAGACAGGTAAAAATGGTAAAAATAAATGAAATGCTTAAAGGGACACTCAAGTCAAAATTAAACTGTCATTATTCAGATAGAGCAGCAGTTTTAAACAACTTTCCAATTTACTTCCATTAACAAAATGTGCACAGTCTATTTATATTTAAACTTTTTGAATCACCAACTCCTACTGAGCATGTGCAAGAATTCACAGAATAAACGTATATTCATTTGTGATTGGCTGATGGCTGTCACATGGTATGTGTATGCATTTGTGATTGGCTGATGGCTGTCAAAAGGAACAGGGGGAGTGGAAATAGACATATCTTTTAAAATTGTCAGAAAAAAAATATACTACTCATTTGAAGTTCAGACAATGAGGCCTATTTATCAAAGGTCTTGCGGACCTGATCCGACAGTGAGGATCAGGTCCGCAAGACCTCGCTAAATGCAGAGAGCAATACGCTCTTCGTATTCAGCATTGCACCATTGCAGACTCGCGGCCAATCAGCAGGGGGTGTCAATCAACCGTACTCAATTGGGTTGAATTGTGGCGATTCCTGTCCGTCTGCTCAGAGCAGGCAGACAGGGTTATGGAGCAGTGGTCTTTAGACCGTGGCTTCATAACTGCTGTTTCAGGCAAGTCTGAAGACTCGCCAGAAACACGGGGGCCCACAAGCTCCATATGGAGCTTGATAAATGGGCCTCTAAGTGCTATTGTATTGTCTTGTTATCTTGCATTTGTTGATTATGCAAATCTACTGTGTTTACTGGTTAACTCAATCAATGGATGGAGTAGAATTGTATAGAAATATATATTTAAAAATAAATAGAACATTGTATTCTATGTAAAGAACATTGTAATGTAAAATATTCATAACTACCTTCTGGATAGTGCAGCTGGGCTAACGAAGTGAGGGGTTAGTGTGCAAGCGTTTTTTTTTTTTTTTTTTAATTTGCACGCTCCATTGAAGTTAATAGGGAGAAGTTAGTCGCAATATCCAAAATCCTGAAGTTTACTTTCAACTTGTAATATGCACCCTAACCCACAGGCATTAAAAGTTTACATCTGCCTGTATTTGCATGCGAACAAAAGCTCTAAATAGCGCACCACAAGTTTTCTATGTGAGGAACATTGCAATGTAAAAAATGCATAATTCATGTTGGGTATAGCGCATTTGGTTAAATGAGGTCAGGTAAGCATGCATGCGAAAAGTTAGTTGTATTTTTTAAAATTTGCTTTCTCCATTGAAGTCTATGAGGAGAAGAAGTTAACGCAGTCACGATATCCAAAGTCCTCAAGATAGCGCGCACCGGATTTCACTCATGAGCAAACATTTTACTTTCAACTTATAATATGCCAACGGGTTAAAAGTTTACTTCTAGTGATGCACGTGAATGAAAGCGCTAAATAGCGACCCACCTGTTATCTGGTCTTTTATACTTATTGCTGGACATAACTTTCTTATGTGGTTCTGGAATCCCTTTTGTACTATAAAAATTGCAGACATTTCAAAATAAGACAGTTTACCCTTACACTGTGTTATTTCGGAGGGAATGATAATTCTAACATTTTGTAAGTTCATTGACTACATATTTGAAAGATTTGAGTCCTTAACAGGTTTTTTGGGGGGGCTGAGAAGTAATTTTGTTAATTGATTTAGGGCAAGATTACAAGTGGAGCGGTATTTATAACTTCTGCTAGTGTGTTAACTCCACTAGACGTAAGCTTTTTGGCACATCAGGTAGCACTCGTATTATAAGTTAAAAGTAAAAAGGTTTTGTTCACGTGTTAACCCGATGCGTGTAAAAAGCTGAAGTTAGAATATTACAACCTCGTTAACGTATTACCCCATAGAATTTGCTCACGCGTAACTGTTAGTGCTCCACTCATCATCTGGCCCATAATAATTAATGTAAAAGTAAATTAACAGTAGATGACTTGAAATGTTAACAAGGTAAATAAATTATCAAAATCATGTAAGGAATTTTTCAAAAGTTAAATAATAAAATGAACATCAAAATAAAAGAAAATAGATTTTTTTTTAAAAAAAACGTATAAATATAGATTCTCATTGATATACAGAAGTCATTTTCTATAATAGAAATGACTGTCTATTCTTACCGTAGAGCGGAGTGGAGTAACAAAACATCCTGCATATACTCTAGAACAGAACAAGGCAATATGTGCTTCACTATTCATAACAATACATAGGGTAACAATGACTGGATCAAGATAAAGAAACTATGTAGTAAAAACTACAACCATTGTTCTAAATCCTTACTTGCAAAAGTAGAATCAGCTAATACAAACACATTAAGGGCAAGATTACAAGTGAGGCGCAAACATTTGAGTGCAGGTTTTCAAAATCGTTTACGCGCAGGTCATACAAGTTGAGTTTGAACTTTGAAATGTTCATGCAGGCTACAAAGACTTCAGGAATAACAGAATATATTCAACTATCAGTAGAATATTTTGAGGTTTCCCAGAAAAGTTAATCAATCTGCTCTTAAACATTATGAAACAGGGGGAAATGTATAGCTTCAGGAAGAAGTTACCAGGACTTGGTTGGGATACAGCAGGATATTGATCTCCAATTTTGTCAACAGTGTAAATGGACAGAAAACTTAAAAACAATATACTATCTATACAAAAGAGCATATTAACAGATTTTTGCATGAAAAAAGGTTAAATAAAAATCTGTTTGTGTTGCTTTTGAGGCTAACAATGGATGTGGCTGTTATAAAAAAATAAAAATAAAATTCTTGGGGGGGGGGGGGCTACATATTTGCCGCCATCTTGGGTACTGGCAGATGGCGGGGACAATTGTGGGGTGGGGGAGGGAAGACAGCTGTTTGGGAGGGATCAGAGTGTGGGATGTGTCAGGTGGAAGGCTGATCTCTACACTAAAGCTTAAATTAACCCTGCAAGCTCCCTAAAAGCTACCAAATTAACCCCATTCACTGCTGGGCATAATACAAGTGTGGTGCTCAGCGGCATTTAGTGGCCTTCTAATTGCCAAAAAGCAATGCCAAAGCCATATATGTCTGCTATTTCTGAACAAAGGGGACCACAGAGAAGCATTTACAACCATTTGTGCCATAATTGCTTGAAAAAGGGCTAAGTGTCAGCCCGAAACGTTGCTTATTTGGACCCTGTATACACAATAAAGGTCAGTTTTATTGATCACAGCTGGAGAATACTTTTCTTTGTGGATCTTGCTGGGCTTGGTAAGCCTTCTCCGTGCTTCTGTGAGTGGTGGGTGCTGTATTTTATTTGCCTGTTTCATGATCACAAAGGGGATCTCAGAGAAGCATTTACAATCATTTGTGCTATAATTGCACAAGCTGTTTGTAAATAATTTCAGTGAGAAACCTAACGTTTGTGAAAAAGTTTGTGTAAAAGTGAACAATTTTTTTTATTTGATCACATTTGGTGATGAAATGGTGGCATGAAATATACCAAAATGGTCCTACATCAATACTTTGGGTTGTCTACTACACTAAAGCTAAAATTATCCCTACAAGCTCCCTACAAGCTCCCTAATTAACCCCTTCACTGCTGGGCATAATACACGTGTGGAACGCAGTGGCATTTGGGGCCTTCTAATTACCAAAAATCAATGCCAAAGCCATATAAGTCTGCTATTTCTGAGCAAAGGGGATCCCAGAGAAGCATTTACAACCATTTGCGCCATAATTGCACAAGCTGTTTGTAAATAATTTCAGTGAGAAACCTAAAATGTTGAAAAATTTAACGTTTTATTTTATTTGATCGCATTTGGCGATGAAATGGTGACATGAAATATACTAAAATGGGCCTATATCAATACTTTGGGTTGTCTACTACACTAAATTTAAGCTAAAATTAACCCTAAAAGCTCCGTACATGCTCCCTAATTAACCCCTTTACAGTTGCGCAGTGGCATTTAGCGGCCTTCTAATTACCAAAAAGCAACGCCAAAGCCATATAAGTCTGCTATTTCTGAACAAAGGGGATCCCAGAGAAGCATTAACAACCATCTGTGCCATAATTGCACAAGCTGTAAATAATTTCAGTGAGAAACCTAAAGTTTGTGAGCAAATCTGTGAAAAAAACTTTTTTATTTGATCGCATTTGGCGGTGAAATGGTGGCATGAAATATACCAAAATGGGCCTAGATCAACACTTTGGGTTGTCTTCTAAAAAATATATATACATGTCAAGGGATATTCAGGGATTCCAGACAGATATCAGTGTTCCAATGTAACTATCGCTAATTTTGAAAAAAATTGGTTTGGAAATAGCAAAGTGCTACTTGTATTTATTGCCTTATAACTTGCAAAAAAAAAAAGGAACATGTAAACATTGGGTATTTCTAAACTCAGGACAAAATTTAGAAACTATTTAGCATGGGTGTTTTTTGGTGGTTGTAGATGTGTAACAGATTTTGGGGGTCAAAGTTAGAAAAAGTGTGTTTTCTCCCCTTTTTTATCATATTTTATATATATTTTTATTGTAAATTATAAGATA
This sequence comes from Bombina bombina, assembly GCF_027579735.1. Taxonomy (NCBI): domain Eukaryota; kingdom Metazoa; phylum Chordata; class Amphibia; order Anura; family Bombinatoridae; genus Bombina; species Bombina bombina. Next base: position 1,007,531,676 of record NC_069504.1, on the reverse strand, counting down.
TGATGAAAATAATGATATCTTTAGAAATTCCATTTAATGGCGGGAAAAATGGCATATAATATGTATGGGTACAGTAAATGAGTAAGAGGACAATTACTGCTAAACACAAACACCGCAGTAAATATAAAATAGCCTTGGTCCCAAACAGTCAAAAAATGGAAAAGTGCTGTGGTCCTTATGGGGTTAAACTTAGTTGTTTTTTTTTTATTTCAAGGGTAAGTTTTTATTTATTTTAAGATAGGGATCTTGTAATTGTAATTTAAAGTTAGGGGGTTGTTAGGTTTAGGGGTTAATAGTTTAATTTAGTTTTTGGCAATGTGGGGGGCTGACGGTTTAGCGGTCAATAGGTTTATTTAGTGGTAGTGATGTGGGAGGCCAGAGGTTTAGGGGTTAATAACTTTATTTAGTGGCGGCGATATCGGTGAGCCGCAGAATAGGGGTTAATATATTTATTATAGTGTGGGCAATGTTGGGGTGCGGGAGAATAGGGGTTAATAAATTTAGTATAGTGGCGACGATGTTGGGAATGGCAAATTAGAGGTTAATAAGTTTATTATATTGTTTGCAATGCAGGAGGGCCCTCGGTTTAAGGGTTAATAGGTAGTTTATGGGTGTTAGTGTACTTTGTAAAACTTTAGTTATGAGTTTTATGTAACAGTTTTGTTGCGTAAAACTCATAACTACTACTCTCAGATGGCGGTATGGAACTTGCCGTTATAGGGTGTAACGCAAGCTTTTTAGCCTTACCGCAAAACTCGTAATGGCAGCGTTATGGGAATCCCATGAAAAAACGTCTAACACAAAACTTGTAATCTATGTGATAGTGTTTTATATTCCAATTGATTTCCTCCCTTTCATGAACTGATTAAACCACTATGAGCACAATGAATTGCACCAAGCATATTGGGAATTCCATAAAATTTAATTTGCCAGAATACCATTCCTCCTGTGTGCTGGGCAAACCTACATAACATGGCAAGATTTCAAAAAGTGCCTCCAACACGGTCTTCAGAAGACAGGAGAATGTTGGCTGGCTCATAACCACACTGGACACAGACTGGAAAGATCCAGTCGCAGCAAGTAATTGTATTATATCAGCTATTGAATCTATATGGGATGTTAAAGGCTTGAGAACCACAGACCTCATTGTAAAGTGTCAAAATTGACTCACAGGTCAGCCGCAATGACTAAACAATCTCTTGGTCTGTTAATGCCCACATATTGGCGGAAAGACTCTGGGCACCCAACATCATCTTATCGTAATTACTTCTGCTCGTGCCTCATCTTCTACATGTAGCCTTCTTCTATTATTAAGAACACAAAAAATGAACTTATCTAGCAGGCTTCCATTCTTCTAAGATCTACCAACAACAACGCAAATGTATGTCACAACACTGTTCTGTTGGCACCTTTTATGCTGTTCATGATTTGTCTCCAACACCTATTAATTCTCATTGTATACGTCACCTAAAAGCTGGCAAAATTTTTTTGTGAAAGTTGACGTGAATATAGTCATAAGCATATTGTTTTATTGATTTATTAATAACTTGGAAAAGCAGCGTGAAAAAAGACAGACAATGGTAAATCCGCATGAGGATTAGCTGCAAACAATTTGATGCCTTGATAAATGCCTATAGAGTTAGAGTGTAAAAATGGCAAACACTGCATGTTCTAATGAATTAGAGCATGCCATTTCTGCATTAAAATGCCCCTTTAAATCATGCATTTTCACAGAGATATTTCCTATTCTTCAGCTTTATATTTTAGCTTTAAATGGACATTCTACTGCAGATTTTTCTCTACTTTAATGTGTTCCTAATTATCTGTTTTACCCACTGGAATGTATGAAATTTACAAATAGCGACTTTATCTTTATTGTGTCATTTAAAATAGCTGGTTTTGCCAATCGAACCCACCACCTTTACTAAAAAATATTATTTTTTTAGTATTCTCTATAGAAAAAGCTGCTTAAACCAATCTCAGCAAGCACCAATCAAGTTACAAGTGGGAGATGGAAGAGATAGGTACTTTAATTTTCTTTTTCAGTTAAGTCTCTAAGTATTGATCATTGTTTATAGATAGAGAGAAAAGATAAGGGGAAATTTGAGTATAGAGAAATAGATAAAATTAAGAGGTCTGCTATTTCTGCAAGTTTAGCACATTTACATGGACATGTTCTTGAGAACAATGGATTGAGGTTTCAATAAACAAAATCAACTATTTTTTATATACAAAAATTAACCTAAATGGGCAATTTTCCATACATTCTGTACACTATAAAGTCATTTGGAACACATAAGGGGAAATCAATTTATAGTACAGAGCTGAGCTCAGATGAGAGTGCAGTTACCATATGCATACAGCGTAAAACCTAAAGCTAAAATTATCCACAGTACTTATAGTAGTTAACATGAGTTTTCAATAAATTCACAAAACTCAACGTGAGATAGCACTCAGAAAAAATGCTTTAGGTCACATCTACTTTAAATAAACCAAGGGCTCAATCCTATAATGTGACGTTAAATTAATGATTTTAAAATTATTGCTTATTGAACGCTACTGAAACACTATTGATTACTATAAGTGTTATAAATAGAAACATATTATGTTGCAAAAAATGTTTGCATTTATCTGTCAACAAACCACAACCACCATTTAGTATGAGTGATTATGCATACTAAGTAGTATATAGGGATTGCAAAATATATAACCAGGGCAGATTGGCCAGAGAGAAAAGAGGGTGTTGCAAACTTCTTAGAACTTATTAACGGTTTATAAGGAGGGAGACCAATCCAGGAGCCAATTGGCCTTTCATTAACAAGCACAACGCAGCTGGAGTAGCTGGTGTGAGTCATAATAAACTTGTGGTCTTACTATAGTTGGAGGACTGTCATAAGCTAGGCCTTTTCAATACCAGTCAAGGAACTCACAGATATTAGGAGGGAGGAAAATGAGTTAACAAAGTCACCTTGAGATTTGCCTGAAATATAGCTAGAGTATAGAGGTGGAAATGGACAAAAGGAAGAGAGGACATGACTAAACCAGTTTAATAGCCCTCAGGAAACTGTGAGCCAGATCATCTGCAGACAGCATGTAAGGCAGTTCTGGTGAAGCTGACCAGTAGGGCAGAAACAGTTCCCAGGGTAGAGCCTCAGATTAACTCCAAGAAAGGAGACTAGCACAGACAGGAGAAAGGAGCTGTTTGAGAACTATCTATGGTTTGGGAGTAGTGATGCGCTTACAATTCTCACATCCTCATATGGGCTCCTTCCTACACTGTAGTTGAGGGAAATGAACAAATAAAGACTTGCATGTAATCAAGAAATCCCATAAAATTATTGTGAAGATCCTAATGCCAGAGAACAGGCTAAAGCTAAAGGTCTCTAACTTAAAATGTACGTGAACCTGGCCAATCAGATGCAACAGTTAAATAGGCTATGTAATAACATTTTGCATACAAGGACATTTTTGTACACACACCCATGCTTAAATATTTACTGTGAAAGAACTGGAAGAAGAGGGTTTTAGTATAATGTGAATTGAAATTTATTGTATGAGAAGTTTTGCTGAAATGGTATAGATCATGAATACCTAAACTTGTGCCTAAGGACCACATTTGTCCCTCTGAATGTTTTTTTGTCGCTCTAAGGCCCACTGAGAGAAAAACAGGCACCAGTAACTTTTTTTTCCAAAAACACAGTTACACAATTCTCATTAGATAATTAAGCATGTGAACTTGTACCAAAATGTTGTATATTTAAGTGGCATATACAAGTAAATTAGATTCATTAATTGAAAATAATTTCCTATTCCTAATTAATATTTCCTAATTTTGATTTTTAGTGATCTGCTCTCTGTACAAAAATGTGTGGTGACCCCTGATATAGGTGTTGTTAAGTGTGTGGTAAGCAGCAGGAAATGAGGTATACCCTGTAATGACATTGAGACTTTAAACAAAGTCTAAGCCCAGCATGATAGTACAGTCGTATGCAAAGGTTTAGGCACCCCTGACAATTTCCATGATTTTCATTTATAAATAATTGGGTGTTTGGATCAGCAATTGCATTTTGATCTATCAAATAACTGAAGGACACAGTAACGTTTCAGTAGTGAAATGAGGTTTATTGGATTAACAGAAAATGTGCAATATGCATCAAAACAAAATTAGACAGGTGCATACATTTGGGCACCCTTGTCATTTTGTTGATTTGAATACCTGTAACTACCTAGCACTGATTAATTGTAACACACAATTGGTTTGGTGAGCCCATTAAGCCTTGAACTTCATAGACAGGTGCATCCAATCATGAGAAAAGGTATTTAAGGTGGCCAATTGCAAGTTGTTGTTCTCTTTGACTCTCCCCTGAAGAGTGGCAACATGGGGGCCTCAAAACAACTCTCAAATGACCTGAAAACAAAGATTGTTCAACATTATGGTTTAGGGGAAGGCTACAAAAAAATCTATCACAGAGATTTAAGCTGTCAGTGTCCACTGTTAGGAACATAGTGAGGAAATAGAAGACCACAGGCACAGTTCTTGCTAAGGCCAGAAGTGGCAGGCCAAGTAAAGTATCGGAGAGGCAAAGGATGTTGAGAACGGTCAAAAACTGCCCACAGACCACCTTCAAAGACCTACAACATCATCTTGCTGCAGATGGTGTCACTGTGCATCGTTCAACAATTCAGCGCACTTTGCAAAAGGAGAAGGTGTATGGGAGAGTGATGCGGAAGAAGCCTTTTCTGCACACAAGCCACAGGTATGCAAACGCACATTTGGACAAGCCAGCTTCATCTTTGAAAAAGGTGCTGTGGACTGATGAAACAAAGATTGAGTTTTTCGGTCATAACAAGGGGCGTTATGCATGGCGGCAAAATAACACAGCGTTCCAAGACAAACACTTGCTACCCACAGCATTTTCCATCATGATGAGAATAATGTTGAAAAATCAGTCACAAAGTTGAAGTTACGCCAGGGCTTGATATTTCAACAAGACAACAACCCAAAACACTGCTCAAAATCTACTGTGGCATTTATGCAGAGGAACAAGTACAATGTTCTGGAATGGCCATCTAAATCCCCAGACCTGAATAAACATTGAAAATCTGTGGGGTGATTTAAAGCGTGCTGTCCATGCTCGGCAACCATCAAACCTAACTGAGCTGGAGATGTTCTGCAAGGAGGAATGGTCCAAAATACCTTCATCCAGAATCCAGACACTCATTACAGGCTATAGGAAGCTTCTAGAGCAGGGGTGGGCAGACTTTTGTAAGGCAAGGGCTACTTCTAATTTTATTCCAAGTGACGTAGTCACCTAAGTGAAAAACAAAAAAACAAACACCAGTCGCTGGCGGAAAATTGTATTTTTGCCACAAATATGACCTGCTAGGTGAAAATTGTATTTTTGCCACAAATAGGACCTGCTGGCTGAAATTGTTTATATATTTTTGCCACAAATAATACAGCTTTAAAAATCAACCGCGCTCTTTACTTACTGCGAGAGCTCTCTCTTTACGTCACGCTGGGACGTAAATCAACCATATCTGTGTACCGTGCCTGCGTATGAATAAGTAGTCTCACAATCAAGATGGCTTGAGTCTAGGGATAGCAGAGTAGTCATGCCAGGAACACATGGGAAACCCAAAGCTCCGGTACAACCATGACAACAAACTATTCTCAGCCAATCATAGACAGACTCATTCTACAAAGTAATTTTATTGGCTGGACGCCATGTCAGGTTGATTAGCTGCAGGTCCTGTTGGCTGCTCTCCATCCGTCCACTACTAGCTGAAGACTACTGCAAATAGTTGGGACAGTGACAGCGGCAGGCTCTGTACTGTCTTATACAGCAACCGGAGACTGGTATAGCAGCAACAGCACTGACCTGCACAATTTGGTGACAACAAATTCTGGGGACAGAAAGCTGCAGAAACTAGCACAACGTATATCTAATATTAGTGTGTCAGAGAAAGTATCAGAGAGCAGCATCAATGCCTGGTACAGAGTAAGTAAAAGAACCTGAGGGGAAGTAACAGACCCTGGGAAAAAAACAACACCAGACCATTCACCCAGCAGTGCCTGGTGACAAGTAACGGAGGACAGAACTAGAAAGTAGCAGCAGAATATTAGACAGATCAGGACCTGACACTGCCAAACCCAGGGATACCGAGCAGCATCTCAGCCTGGCGCATGAAGAGTCTGTACTATGGACTGACCGCTCTTAAGACAAAAAGTAGGAGAGTTTGGGACAGGCAGTAACCAAAGCTAGAGCAGCGAGTTCAGCTACAGCCGCGTCGCACATGCTGAAGTACACATACCGCTGTCATAGACTCATAGCCGATTTCAAAAGTCTGCATAAGAGAAACATTTCTCATACATCTACTGTGATAAGGCTCTTCACTCAGTATCTAGATGTGTGAGAAATGTTTCTCTTATTATGCAGACTTTTGAAATCTTCCAGGCGGTCAACTCAAAATTCACACGCGGTCCACTGGTAGACAGCGATCTACCTTTTGCCCACCCCTGTTCTAGAGGCTGTTATTTCTGCTAAAGGAGGCTCTACTAAATATTAATGCGATATTTCTGTTGGGGTGCCCAAATTTATGCACCTGTCTAATTTCATTTTGATGCATATTGCACATTTTCTGTTAATCCAATAAACCTAATTTCACTACTGAAATATTACTGTGTCCTTCAGTTATTTGATAGATAAAAATGAAATTGCTGATCCAAACACCCAATTATTTATAAATGAAACTCATGGAAATTGTCAGGGGTGCCTAAACGTTTGCATACAACTGTATATAGGGCCACTCTTTGGCATGACACATGCCGTTTGCAGATGTGGAATAGACAAAGGTCAGCACAATGTATAGGGAAGGAGCTACTAGGGAACTACGCTGCTAAAGGCCATGCCATTTCCCAAGCTGCAACCTTAGAAAAGTGGAACGATACACAAATAGGTGGTAGAAGGAAGAGAAGTTCCACATCAAAGCTTGTTTGAAGGTGTTGCCAATATCTAAATGGCTTGATATCAACTCATTGGCCATTAATTATATCCTGCTTAGTGTACTGTCACATTATGCACAAAATTATTTTATATTGACAAATGTTCTTCACATGGCTCATCTGGTCATATAAGAAAGATTCTGAGAAAGAGTCTATAGTCCAGCTGCTAATGTCACAAGAATCATGTGTAAGAGCAGAAGAAAATATGCATTCAACTTATGGTGGATAATTTGTAAGTATTAAACATTAAACTTAAATATACATATGCAGTGCTGCACAAAGACTGCTTTTATTTTTCACATAACATTGATCGTATTCTTCTGTTGTGAATATACAATTACTGTTGCCTAAAATATCTCTTAATTCAGCATATTTTCATTTATTTATCTCATCGGGGTATCTAAGCATTTAAAAAGAAAAGAAAAGAAAAAAAGGGATGTCACAAACCAAAAAAGGCTGAGAACCCCTGGAATAACACACGCTGTCTAAAATACTTGAAGAATTAAAAAAGAAGCATTTGGTTACCATGGAAACATAAGATTTTTTTTTTTTTGCAGAAGTGGTACCTAATGCTGATCTATTAGACATGTCTAGTCCAAAAAGTCATCTCAGTCCTTAGTCATAACCTTTAATGTCATTTTCACATAAATGAAATTTAAGCTACGTAAAAAGAGAGCATCGTTCAGTAAATCTAAAGCAAACTGTCTTGGCGACAGTGACACAGTTGGCAGTGATTCTCTTGTAGTCACAAGGTACTTTGGTGTCCTTGTCTGCCCTTGTTTAGTATTAAATGAGTTTAGTAATTTTTCATAAATATCACGTTGGTACCAGGAATCTCTGCTGGTATGTGAAAATCAGCCTGAAATTGTTCTGTCCTGTCGCAGAGCCCATGAAATGTTTTAAAGCTCTATTATCTGTGACATGAAGGAGTGAGTGGGGGAAGCAGGGGAGCAGAGGAAGAGGGGGTTGCTGAGCAGCACTGAGAGGGAGTGCATGAAAATAATCCACACAGCGGCAGGGAAACCGATCTTTGTCTGGATGAAAAGCTATAAATCCTGCAGACTTTATCTGTTGGAGGAGGAAGAGATATGGAGAAGTTACTATACTGGAGAGTGAAGGAAACAACGTCACAAAAGCAGAAGATTAGCTGGCAGGAGACTATAGAATTGACTTAGCCACCTCATTATCTGCCTCTCATAAGCCTAGCAACCAGTGGTAAACCCCTTCAATAGCCTGTAATGTACTATTGCAAAGCATTATTCCTGCCTAGATGTTGGGGGAAGGTGGATGAGTTGCACTGAAAACAGTGTAGGTATGAAGCACAATGTATAGTGATCAAATGAAACGAGAAGATGACTGATACATAATTCCTGAAGTTAGGAATCCTGCTGCAAAGTAGCAATTCAAATGTCACGGTGAAAATGTTGAGGATTTTAAATGTTTTCATTTTAATGAAACAGATTGGGTTAGGTTTACCTAGTGTCATGGTTTGGACTAGGATTAAAATGTTGCAATTCCACCTGCAGAGTTTTAATCACATAAAATATCATATTCTATATTATATTTGCAGACATACTTTAGAAGTTTAAATAAATGTTCCATTCAAAAATCCTGTTTTTTGCCCATCAATTAGGTTGCAATGAGTTTGTTTTTTTTCTCAGACTGTTAGTCACTATAAAAACTAAAATAAAAAATGAAATCTGTTAAGTAGTAGTTTGAGTTAATAAAAACACCTAGAAATGTCATTTTCTCAATTTGTCATACATTTTAGTCACACCTATAGTCAAAACTACTGAACAAATGCATTTCACATTTAAGAGGCTGAATCAGATGGTTATAAGTACAATAAAAATGATCTGTCCATGTGTCCACTAGCGAGAAAAAAACATTACCATTTAAAATTGTATGTACTAAATGGATTTTTGTATAAAAATTTGTGCACTTTTTAATCATAGGGGCCGATTTATCAACTGTCGGGCAGAGATGATCCGCTGTAGCGGATCATGTCCACCCAACATCAATAAATGCCGACAGCATACACTGTCAGCAATTAACATTGCACAAGCATTTCTGGTGAATAGCGTCCCCTGCACTTTTGCAGCCAATCGGCCACTAGCAGGGGGGTGTCAATCATCCCGATCGTATCCTATCGGGATGATCACTGTCCGCCGCCTCAGAGGTGGCGGACAAGTTAAGGAGCAGCGGTCTTATGACCGCTGATTCTTAACTCCTGATTCCGGGGAGCCTGAAGGCTCACGCAGAATAAGCAGCTTCACTGCTTCATAAATTGGCCCCATAAAGTTTCAGACTTGTGTATGTAAAACAGTTGGCATGTTAAATAATTGTTTTAAGATTAATAAAACTATATTTATTTTGCAGTTTAGAAAATATAGCTCCACATAACCTTTTTCACAATTGAATTCAATTTAACGCCTAGATTTAGCGTTTTGTCGGTAAAGACCCACGTAGCTAACGCTCCTTTTTTTCTTACCGCTCCCTGTAAATAACGCTGGTATTTTGGGTTGTCTGAATGGCTGCGTTAGGCTCAGAAAAGTGAGCGTTGAGCATAATTTAACGGCACTTCAAAGAAACAATGGGGCAGTTTCGGCTGAAAAAAAACCTAACACCTGCAAAAAAGCAGCGTTCAGCTCCTAAACGCAGCCCCATTGTTTCCTATGGGGAAACACTCTCTAAGTCTACACCTAACACTCTAACATGAACCCCGAGTCTAACCACCCCTAGCCTTACACTTATTAACCCCTAATCAGCCGACCCCAACATCGCCGACCCCTGCATTATATTATTAACCCCTAATCTGCCCCCCCAACATCGCCGCTCCGGACACCGCCGCCACCTACATTATAGCTATGAACCCCTAATCTGCTGCCCCCAACATCGCCGACACCTATATTATATTTATTAACCCCTAATCTGCCCCCCCCCAACATTGCCGCTACCTAACTACAATTATTAACCCCTAATCTGCCGACCGGACATCGCCGCCACTATAATAAATGTATTAACCCCTAAACCGCCGCACTCCCGCCTCGCAAACACTCGAATAAATTGTATTAAACCCTAATCTGCCCTCCCTAACATCGCCGCCACCTACCTACAATTATTAACCCCTAATCTCCCGCCCCCTAACGTCGCCGCTACTATAATAAAGTTATTAACCCCTAAACCGAAGTCTAACCCTAACACCCCAACATAAATATAATTTAAATAAAACGAAATAATATTCCTATAATTAAATAAATTAATCCTATTTAAAACTAAATACTTACCTGTAAAATAAACCCTAATATAGCTACAATATAACTAATAGTTACATTGTAGCTATTTTAGGATTTATATTTATTTTACAGGCAACTTTGTAGTTATTTTAACTAGGGACAATAGCTGTTAAATAGTTATTAACTATTTAATAACTACCTAGTTAAAATAAATACAAAATTACCTGTAAAATAAATCCTAACCTAAGTTACAATTAAACCTAACACTACACTATCATTAAATTAATTAAATAAATTAACTACAATTACATAAAATTACATTTAATTAAATAAACTAAACTATAGTACAAAAAACAACAAACACTAAATTACAGAAAATAAAAAAAGAATTACAAGAAGTTTAAACCAATTACACCTAATCTATGCCCCCTAATAAAATAATAAAGCCCCCCAAAATAAAAAAATGCCCTACCCTATTCTAAATTATAAAGTAATCATCTCTTTTACCAGCCCTTAAAAGGGCTTTTTGCAGGGCATTGCCCCAAAGTAATCAGCTCTTTTACCTGAAAAAAAAATACAACCCCCCCAACATTAAAACCCACCACCCACATACCCCTACTCTAACCCACCCAAACCCCCCTTAAAAAAGCCTAACACTAACCCCCTGAAGATCTCCCTACCTTGAGTCGTCTTCACCCAGCCGAGCCAAATTCTTCATCCAATCCGGGCGATGTGGTCCTCCATCCGGGTGAAGTCTTGATCCAAGCGGCAAAGAAGAGGTCCTCCATCCGGGCGAAGTCTTGATCCAAGCGGCAAAGAAGAGGTCCTCCATTCGGGCGAAGTATTGATCCAAGCGGCAAAGAAGAGGTCCTCCATCCGGGCGATGTATTCCTCCAAGCGGCATCTTCTATATTCTTTCTTCCGGCTCCATCTTCAGACCCCCGACTCGGAACATCCACCTTCCCCGACGGACTAACGACAAATGACGGTTCCTTTAAGGGACGTCATCCAAGATGGCGTCCCTCGAATTCCGATTGGCTGACAGGATTCTATAAGCCAATCGGAATTAAGGTAGGAAAAATATGATTGGCTGATTCAATCAGCCAATCAGATTGAAGTTCAATCCGATTGGCTAATCCAATCAGCCAATCGGATTGACCTCGCATTCTCCTACCTGTTTCCTACCTTAATTCCGATTTGCTGATAGAATCCTATCAGCCAATCGGAATTCGAGGGACACCATCTTGGATGACGTTCCTTAAAGGAACCGTCATCCGTCATTAGTCCGTCGGGGAAGGTGGATGTTCCGCGTCGGCGGTCTGAAGATGGTGCCGGAAGAAAGAAGATAGAAGATGCCGCTTGGAGGAAGACGTTGCCCGGATGGAGGACCTCTTCTTTGCCGCTTGGATCAAGACATCGCCCGGATGGAGGACCTCTTCTTTGCCGCTTGGATCAAGACTTCGCCCGGATGGAGGACCACATCGCCAGGATTGGATGAAGAATTCGGCTCGGCTGGGTGAAGACGACTCAAGGTAGGAGATCTTCAGGGGGTTAGTGTTAGGGTTTTTTTAAGGGGGGTTTGGGTGGGTTAGAGTAGGGGTATGTGGGTGGTGAGATTTAATGTTGGGGGGGTTGTATTTTTTTTCAGGTAAAAGAGCTGATTACTTTGGGGCAATGCCCTGCAAAAAGCCAATTTAAGGGCTGGTAAAAGAGCTGATTACTTTGTAATTTAGAATAGGGTAGGGCATTTTTTTATTTTGGGGGGCTTTATTATTTTATTAGGGGGCTTAGATTAGGTGTAATTAGTTTAAACTTCTTGTAATTCTTTTTTTATTTTCTGTAATTTAGTGTTTGTTGTTTTTTTGTACTATAGTTTAGTTTATTTAATTAAATGTAATTGTATGTAATTGTAGTTAATTTATTTAATTAATTTAATGATAGTGTAGTGTTAGGTTTAATTGTAACTTAGGTTAGGATTTATTTTACAGGTAATTTTGTATTTATTTTAACTAGGTAGCTATTAAATAGTTAATAACTATTTAATAGCTATTGTACCTAGTTAAAATAACTACAAAGTTGCCTGTAAAATAAATATAAATCCTAAAATAGGTACAATGTAACTATTAGTTATATTGTAGCTATATTAGGGTTTATTTGATAGGTAAGTATTTAGTTTTAAATAGGATTAATTTATTTACTTATAGGAATATTTAGTTTTATTTAAATTATATTTATGTTAGGGGGGGTGTTAGGGTTAGACTTAGGTTTAGGGGTTAATAACTTTATTATAGTAGCGGCGACGTTGGGGCGGGAGATTAGGGGTTAATAATTGTAGGTAGGTGGCTGCGATGTTAGGGAGGGCAGATTAGGGGTTAATACAATTTATTAGAATGGTTGCAAGGCGGGAGTGCGGCGGTTTAGGGGTTAATACATTTATTATAGTGGCAGCGATGTCCGGTCGGCAGATTAGGGGTTAATAATTGTAGTTAGGTAGCGGCAACGTTGGGGGGCAGATTAGGGGTTAATAAATATAATATAGGTGTCGGCGATGTTAGGGGCAGCAGATTAGGGGTTCATAGCTATAATGTAGGTGGCGGCGGTGTCCGGTCGGCAGATTAAGGGTTAAAAAAATTATTATAGTGTTTGCAATGTGGGGGGGCCTTGGTTTAGGGGTACATAGGTAGTTTATGGGTGTTAATGTACTTTTTAGCACTTTAGTTAAGAGCTTTATGTTCCGCGTTAGCCCATAAAGCTCTTAACTACTGACTTTTTTTGTCGGTAGGAGTCTTGTCGTTAGAGGGTGTACCGCTCACTTCTTCCAAGACTCGTAATACCAGCATTAGGCAAATCCCATTAAAAAGATAGGATTCGCAATTGACGTAAAGGGATCTGCGGTAGCCAAAAGTCGCGGAATAAAAGTGAGCGGTACACCTTTACCTATATGACTCTAAATACCAGCGGGCGGTAAAAAGCAGCATTAGGACCCCTTAACGCTGCTTTTGACGGCTACCGCCAAACTCTAAATCTAGGTGTAATTTATTTAAACAGGACAACATTTTGTCCATTATTAGCAATTATTTTAAGAAACCTCCTACTATTGAGAGACTGGAAAAAAGTAAAATATTATTATGCTATTGTGTTTAGGGAAGTCTAAGGATTTTGTGGCATTTAAGCCAAGTGTTTAATTAAGCACTATATACTTGTAGAAAAATGGTTAAAAATACATTTTATTTAACATATATACAGACTTAACAATTTCTTTAATTGCGAATATAAAGAGGTGGGTAATGTCACAACCACTCCTTTTGATTCAGTCTATATCCCAACACAAAGTTAAAAACATGGGGCTATATAGCCAAAGGGAATGGTAAGAGTGGAAAGATAATAATCAATGTATCACCAGACAGGGAAAATATATAAAGCAAACTATAAACAAAGAAATCCCAGATATACACAAGACACTAGGGGTAAACCGAATACGTCAGATAACTCATTTACAGAGTCAGAACCCTCTGATGAGGAACAAACACAAACAACAACAGCAAATGTAATGACTGCAACAACTGAACCCTCCATTACGAGGATTTTTTTAGAGAGGGACCTGTTCCCCCCAAAAAGAACTATAAGAAACAGGCAACAAAACAGAAACAAACCGCCAAACAAACAGAAATAAATTATAGGGATTTACAAATCATTAATCTAGCAGGTATTGAATTAAGAAAAGAACATTACACTCTTCTATCCAAAGGACTTTCCTTTATACCCACTCCAAGATTTGACACATTTAATTGGGTAAAAGACACACATTTATTCGCCAGGAAGCTTGCCCTATATAAATATCATAAAGACTCTAATGCAAACTGTCTAAATGATATGGGAATTGAGGAGGATGACCACGAGACGGTGAACCTAATGGTAACTTTTTAAACGAGAATAATAACCCCCAATATGTACCTAGGGATAGTGTGGTAAAACCCAAAAGTAATTTCATGCTGACAATTTCAAAATATCCAACTATAGATAAATTTGTTTCTCTGGTAACCACCGAACCACCGAACTTAAAGCACAAAACAGCAAAAGTAAAATCAGGAAGAACCTGAGTTTCAAAGAGAGAAGGGCTTTGAATGAATTAAAAAATAATCCAGAGATAACCATTAAAAGTGCAGACAAGAGTGGGAATATGGTTATTATGAGTAATGCACTGTCAGGGTATCTGTGAAGTAACCTTAAAGGGACACTGAACCCAATTTTTTTCTTTTGTGATTCAGATAGAGCATGCAATTTTTTTCTAATTTACTCCTATTATCAATTTTTCTTCGTTCTATTTTTATTTAAAAAAGAAGGCATTTAAGCTTTTTTATTAGTTCAGAAACCTAGACAGCACTTTTTTATCGGTGGATGAATTTATCCACCAATCAGCAAGAATAACCCAGGTTGCTCACCAAAAATGGGCCGGCATCTAAACTTACATTCTTGCATTTCAAATAAAGATACCAAGAGAATGAAGAAAAATTGATAATAGGAGTAAATTAGAAAGTTTCTTAAAATGTCATGTTCTATCTGAATCACAAAAGAAAAAAATTGGGTTCAGTGTCCCTTTAAATAAACTACAGATGTATCATAGAATCTAATATTTAATATAGCTATAATCTACTATGAATTGATTTAGCCGCATTGTGAACAAACACTGGAATGGGTGATGTCAACCCCTCCCTGTTGCTCTCAACTACAGACTTGTAGAACAAAAGAAATAGACAGGACTTCTAAAGAAAAACAAACATTGGTCCCAAATTATAAGAGATAATGTCACATCTAAAGAGCCTTTGATCATGGTCTCAGAAGAGAGATAACTTCTAATGAATTATTGTTGGATAGCCTTCCCAGATTGAAATCTCTAAATTAATTTAGCCAAAGAAATTCATTACTTAGATCACAGGAACCCTGTAAGGAACAGACGGTCCGTCTGTAAAAATAGTGGAATGTACAAACATACTCAGAGGAAATAGCCCTTAGTATATAGGTGATAAATTGTCCCATTCTAAGCCCCCAATATACATCTCCCAGACGAGCTGGCGTTTCAACTAGATCTCAGATAAACTAGATCTCAGATAAAGAAATTGTGCCTAATGTTCATGTAGTTTAAGATACTTAAATGTACATATATATTCAGACAAGATATTAAATATGAACACATGAATCTGGGATATTGTCTATGCCTAAGAAGGCTAAGATGGGAAGCTGAAATCCTAAGAATCAAGATTTCAACATGTCTTAACCTATGTATTTTTTGAAAACATAGAAGTCTTAAGGATTCAAAGTTTGGACAAATCATATATATAGTTTTTAAACATTAAATATGTACCTCAGACTATTAAATAATCGGTACGAATAACTGGATATGAAATTGTCTGTTTGTATAATATTAAATGTGAATGTCTGCTAAATGAAAACTATACATAACATCATATATTTTTATACACTCAGCAAGAGATATACATATATGCAATATTTATATTGATATGGGAAAGTAGTCCAATATAAATATAATTATGTGAAATGACATCTGATTGCTGATCTCAAGGTATGTATGTGATATTAAGATGATAACTAAGATATTAATTAGATCCATGCTAAAAGTATTAAAATCCTTTTAAATACCCATATATTTAAAATATATAAGAATTACTTTGTATTGTGGGAAGTGCATCATGTTTAATATTGATGAAATGCCCAGATTACATAATATTAAGTAATCCTAAACAAATTATACATAGTTGTATGTTGAGGCAAGAAATAGTGAATACACTAAATATACATTTTAAAAATATATATGAATCATTAAACTGTAGCAGTATTGATAGTGAGAATGCATTTATGGTTATCTGCTGCCACCAATAGTTCAAAAATGGTATGACAGCCAAACGAATTGACTATTAGAACATATGTAAATCCAAATAACCAATCAATGCTCAGCTCCATTAAGGGCGGATCAGGGACAAGCAACAGTAAGGGCCTATCAGACAAGTTTCAGTAAGTGCACATCCCAATTTCACCGATGATTAGAATAAAAAGGGGTGGGGTATATCACATGATCGGGTTGAATTGCAGCGATTCCTGTCCGCCTCATCAGAGCAAGCTGACAGGGTTATAACTTGTGTTTCTGGCGAGTCTGAAGACTCGCCAGAAAATAGAATTTATGCTTACCTGATAAATTACTTTCTCCAACGGTGTGTCCGGTCCACGGCGTCATCCTTACTTGTGGGATATTCTCTTCCCCAACAGGAAATGGCAAAGAGCCCAGCAAAGCTGGTCACATGATCCCTCCTAGGCTCCGCCTTCCCCAGTCATTCGACCGACGTAAAGGAGGAATATGCATAGGAGAAATCATATGATACCGTGGTGACTGTAGTTAGAGAAAATAATTCATCAGACCTGATTAAAAAACCAGGGCGGGCCGTGGACCGGACACACCGTTGGAGAAAGTAATTTATCAGGTAAGCATAAATTCTGTTTTCTCCAACATAGGTGTGTCCGGTCCACGGCGTCATCCTTACTTGTGGGAACCAATACCAAAGCTTTAGGACACGGATGATGGGAGGGAGCAAATCAGGTCACCTAGATGGAAGGCACCACGGCATGCAAAACCTTTCTCCCAAAAATAGCCTCAGAAGAAGCAAAAGTATCAAATTTGTAAAATTTGGTAAAAGTGTGCAGTGAAGACCAAGTCGCTGCCTTACATATCTGATCAACAGAAGCCTCGTTCTTGAAGGCCCATGTGGAAGCCACAGCCCTAGTGGAATGAGCTGTGATTCTTTCAGGAGGCTGCCGTCCGGCAGTCTCATAAGCCAATCGGATGATGCTTTTAAGCCAAAAAGAGAGAGAGGTAGAAGTTGCTTTTTGACCTCTCCTTTTACCAGAATAAACAACAAACAAGGAAGATGTTTGTCTGAAATCCTTTGTAGCCTCTAAATAGAATTTTAGAGCACGAACTACATCCAAATTGTGCAACAAACGTTCCTTCTTTGAAACTGGATTCGGACACAAAGAAGTCACGACTATCTCCTGGTTAATATTTTTGTTAGAAACAACTTTCGGAAGAAAACCAGGTTTAGTACGCAAAACCACCTTATCTGCATGGAACACCAGATAAGGAGGAGAACACTGCAGAGCAGATAACTCTGAAACTCTTCTAGCAGAAGAAATTGCAACCAAAAACAAAACTTTCCAAGATAATAACTTAATATCTACGGAATGTAAGGGTTCAAACGGAACCCCTTAAAGAACTGAAAGAACTAAATTGAGACTCCAAGGAGGAGTCAAAGGTTTGTAAACAGGCTTGATTCTAACCAGAGCCTGAACAAAAGCTTGAACATCTGGCACAGCCGCCAGCTTTTTGTGAAGTAAAACAGATAAAGCAGAAATCTGTCCCTTCAAAGAACTTGCAGATAATCCTTTCTCCAAACCCTCTTGTAGAAAGGATAGAATCTTAGGAATTTTTATCTTGTTCCATGGGAATCCTTTCGATTCGCACCAACAGATATATTTTTTCCATACTTTATGGTAAATTTTTCTAGTTACAGGCTTTCTAGCCTGAATAAGAGTATCAATGACAGAATCTGAGAACCCATGCTTTGATAAAATCAAGCGTTCAATCTCCAAGCAGTCAGTTGGAGTGAGGCCAGATTCGGATGTTCGAACGGACCTTGAACAAGAAGGTCCCGTCTCAAAGGTAGCTTCCATGGTGGAGCCGATGACATATTCACCAGGTCTGCATACCAAGTTCTGCGTGGCCACGCAGGAGCTATCAAGATCACCGAAGCCCTCTCCTGATTGATCCTGGCTACCAGCCTGGGAATGAGAGGAAACGGTGGGAATACATAAGCTAGGTTGAAGGTCCAGGGCGCTACTAGTGCATCTACTCGAGTCGCCTTGGGATCCCTGGATCTGGACCCGTAGCAAGGAACCTTGAAGTTCTGACGAGACGCCATCAGATCCATGTCTGGAATGCCCCATAAATGAGTTATGTGGGCAAAGATTTCCGGATGGAGTTCCCACTCCCCCGGATGAAATGTCTGACGACTCAGAAAATCCGCTTCCCAATTTTCCACTCCTGGGATGTGGATTGCAGACAAGTGGCAGGAGTGAATCTCCGCCCATTGAATTACTTTGGTCACTTCTTCCATCGCCAGGGAACTCCTTGTTCCCCCCTGATGGTTGATATATGCAACAGTCGTCATGTTGTCTGATTGAAACCTTATGAATTTGGCCTTTGCTAGTTGAGGCCAAGCCTTGAGAGCATTGAATATCGCTCTCAGTTCCAGAATGTTTATCAGGAGAAGAGATTCTTCCCGAGACCATAGACCCTGAGCTTTCAGGGGTTTCCAGACCGCGCCCCAGCCCACCAGACTGGCGTCGGTCGTGACAATGACCCACTCTGGTCTGCGGAAGCTCATCCCTTGAGACAGGTTGTCCAGGGTCAGCCACCAACGGAGTGAATCTCTGGTCCTCTGATCTACTTGGATCGTCGGGGACAAGTCTGTATAATCCCCATTCCACTGTCTGAGCATGCACAGTTGTAATGGTCTTAGATGAATTCGCGCAAAAGGAACTATGTCCATTGCCGCAACCATCAAACCTATTACTTCCATGCACTGCGCTATGGAAGGAAGAAGAACAGAATGAAGTACTTGACAAGAGCTTAGAAGTTTTGATTTTCTGGCCTCTGTCAGAAAAATCTTAATTTCTAAGGAGTCTATTATTGTTCCCAAGAAGGGAACTCTTGTTGACGGGAATAGAGAACTTTTTTCTACGTTCACTTTCCACCCGTGAGATCTGAGAAAGGCTAGGACAATGTCCGTATGAGCCTTTGCTTGTGGCAGAGACGACGCTTGAATCAGTATGTCGTCCAAGTAAGGTACTACTGCAATGCCCCTTGGCCTTAGCACCGCTAGAAGGGACCCTAGTACCTTTGTGAAAATTCTTGGAGCAGTGGCTAATCCGAATGGAAGTGCCACAAACTGGTAATGCTTGTCCAGAAAGGCGAACCTTAGGAACCGATGATGTTCCTTGTGGATAGGAATATGTAGATACGCATCCTTTAAATCCACCGTGGTCATGAATTGACCTTCCTGGATGGTAGGAAGAATTGTCCGAATGGTTTCCATTTTGAACGATGGAACCCTGAGAAATTTGTTTAGGATCTTGAGATCCAAAATTGGCCTGAATGTTCCCTCTTTTTTGGGAACTATGAACAGATTGGAGTAAAACCCCATCCCTTGTTCTCCTAATGGAACAGGATGAATCACTCCCATTTTTAACAGGTCTTCTACACAATGTAAGAATGCCTGTCTTTTTATTTGGTCTGAAGACAATTGAGACCTGTGGAACCTTCCCCTTGGGGGTAGTTCCTTGAATTCCAGGAGATAACCTTGAGAAACTATTTCTAGTGCCCAAGGATCCTGAACATCTCTTGCCCAAGCCTGAGCGAAGAGAGAGAGTCTGCCCCCCACCAGATCCGGTCCCGGATCGGGGGCCAGCATCTCATGCTGTCTTAGTAGCGGTAGCAGGCTTCTTGGCCTGCTTACCTTTGTTCCAGCCTTGCATCGGTCTCCAGGCTGGCTTGGTTTGAGAAGAATTACCCTCTTGCTTATAGGATGTAGAATTTGAGGCTGGTCCGTTTCTGCGAAAGGGACGAAAATTTGTTTTATTTTTAGCCTTAAAAGACCTATCCTGAGGAAGGGCGTGGCCCTTTCCCCCAGTGATGTCTGAAATAATCTCTTTCAAGTCAGGGCCAAACAGCGTTTTCCCCTTGAAAGGGATGTTAAGCAATTTGTTCTTGGAGGACACATCCGCTGACCAAGACTTTAGCCAAAGCGCTCTGCGCGCCACAATAGCAAAACCTGAATTTTTCGCCGCTAATCTAGCTAATTGCAAAGTGGCGTCTAAGGTAAAAGAGTTAGCCAATTTAAGTGCTTGAACTCTGTCCATAACCTCCTCATAAGAAGATGCTTTATTGAGCGACTTTTCTAGTTCTTCGAACCAGAAACACGCTGCTGTAGTGACAGGAACAATGCATGAAATTGGTTGTAGAAGGTAACCTTGCTGAACAAACATCTTTTTAAGCAAACCCTCTAATTTTTTATCCATAGGATCTTTGAAAGCACAACTATCTTCTATAGGGATAGTGGTGCGTTTGTTTAGAGTAGAAACCGCCCCCTCGACCTTGGGGACTGTCTGCCATAAGTCCTTCCTGGGGTCGACCATAGGAAATAATTTCTTAAATATAGGGGGAGGGACAAAAGGTATGCCGGGCCTTTCCCATTCTTTATTTACAATGTCCGCCACCCGCTGGGTATAGGAAAAGCTTCGGGGGGCACCGGGACCTCTAGGAACTTGTCCATCTTACATAATTTCTCTGGAATGACCAAATTGTCACAATCATCCAGAGTAGATAACACCTCCTTAAGCAGAGCGCGGAGATGTTCCAATTTAAATTTGAATGTAATAACGTCAGGTTCAGCTTGTTGAGAAATTTTTCCTGAATCTGAAATTTCTCCCTCAGACAAAACCTCCCTGGCCCCTTCAGACTGGTGTAAGGGCATGTCAGAACCATTATCATCAGCGTCCTCATGCTCTTCAGTATCTAAAACAGAGCAGTCGCGCTTTCGCTGATAAGTGGGCATTTTGGCTAAAATGTTTTTAATAGAATTATCCATTACAGCCGTTAATTGTTGCATAGTAAGGAGGATTGGCGCACTAGATGAACTAGGGACCTCCTGAGTGGGCAAGACTGGTGTAGACATAGAAGGAGATGATGCAGTACCATGCTTACTCCCCTCACTTAAGGAATCATTTTGGGCAACATTATTATCAGTGGCATCATTGTCCCTACTTTGTTTGTCACATTCATCACATATATTTAAATGGAGAGGAACCTTGGCTTCCGAACATACAGAACATCGTCTATCTGATGGTTCAGACATGTTAATAGGCATAAACTTGATAACAAAGCACAAAAAAC
Source organism: Bombina bombina (assembly GCF_027579735.1). Lineage (NCBI taxonomy): Eukaryota > Metazoa > Chordata > Amphibia > Anura > Bombinatoridae > Bombina > Bombina bombina. Next base: position 1,007,510,414 of record NC_069504.1, on the reverse strand, counting down.
GTTTTAAAATAAAACCGTTACTGTCACTTTAAATTTTAAACTGAACACACTTTATTACTGAATATGTGCAAAAGTATGAAGGAATTGTTCAAAATTCACCAAAATTTCACCACAGTGTCTTAAAGCCTTAAAAGTATTGCACACCAAATTTGAAAGCTTTAACTCTTAAAATAACGGAACCGGAGCCGTTTTTACATTTAACCCCTATACAGTCCCTGGTATCTGCTTTGCTGAGACCCAACCAAGCCCAGAGGGGAATACGATACCAAATGACGCCTTCAATAAGCTTTTTCAGTGGATCTGAGCTCCTCACACATGCATCTGCATGCCTTGCTTCTCAAAAACAACTGCGCATTAGTGGCGCGAAAATGAGGCTCTGCCTATGACTAGAAAAGGCCCCCAGTGAAAAAGGTGTCCAATACAGTGCCTGCCGTTTTTTTAACAGAATTCCCAAGATTAAAATAACTCTTCAAAGTTATAAACCATTAAATATGCTTATAAAGTAATCGTTTTAGCCCAGAAAAAATGTCTACCAGTCTTTAAAGCCCTTGTGAAGCCCTTTATTCTTATATTTAAAACTAAGAAAATGGCTTACCGGATCCCATAGGGAAAATGACAGCTTCCAGCATTACCAAGTCTTGTTAGAAATGTGTCATACCTCAAGCAGCAAAAGTCTGCTCACTGTTTCCCCCAACTGAAGTTAATTCATCTCAACAGTCCTGTGTGGAAACAGCCATCGATTTTAGTAACGGTTGCTAAAATCATTTTCCTCTTACAAACAGAAATCTTCATCTCTTTTCTGTTTCAGAGTAAATAGTACATACCAGCACTATTTTAAAATAACAAACTCTTGATTGAAGAATAAAAACTACATTTAAACACCAAAAAACTCTTAGCCATCTCCGTGGAGATGTTGCCTGTGCAACGGCAAAGAGAATGACTGGGGAAGGCGGAGCCTAGGAGGGATCATGTGACCAGCTTTGCTGGGCTCTTTGCCATTTCCTGTTGGGGAAGAGAATATCCCACAAGTAAGGATGACGCCGTGGACCGGACACACCTATGTTGGAGAAACATGGCCCTTCAAGCTCCATTCGGAGCTTGATAGATAGGCCTCATAATCTGGTTTCTATAAATATAATTCAATGTGTTTATAAATTATAACTAATCTCAAGAATTTAGGAATAATATATTGATTTTAATTGTTCCGTATATGCAATTGGAGGTTAGTTTAAAGAATAATTATTAAATACATTGTATTATAACCCTGTTATATACTGATAGCACAATATTTGAAAATGTGCCAAGACATACTTGATAATAAAGAAAATGATCATATTATGAAACATGACCCCTCATTGTTGGATAGAGGCTATGGTAAAAGAATAATAACAAAGGCTGAACACCAATATATGTGACATATGTCAGCTAGAGTGGCAACTTTTTATAGTCTCCCCAAAATACACAAAAGTCAAAAGGAACCACCGGGAGACCAATAGTGTCGGGTAATGGATGTCTTATAGAGAATGTCAGTGTATTCATTGACAAAACATTGCGAAAATTTGTACACACATTAACCTCATATGTCCAAGACACCAAGGATGTTCTAAAATGTTTAGAGAATGTAATTGTACAAGAGAATAGCCTGCTTGCTAGTATAGATTTAGAAAGTTTATAACCAAAATATCCCTCATACATCAGGTATGAAAGCTATGCAATATTTTCAAAAAACGGTGAACCCTACAGGCAGTGTAAAGGATGAGTTGATTGTAGATTTATTAGATTTTGTGTAAAAACACAACTATTTTCTGTTTAACAATAAAGTATACCTACAGAAAAGGGGCACAGCAATGGGTACATGCTGTGCACTCACGTATGCCAACCTGTTTTTGGGGTGGAGAGAAAATACCAGCATCTTAAATCAGGAGGAGAATCCATTTATGCATTTTATGGATTTATACATTCGCTATATTGATGACGTGCTGATACTCTGGACTGCTATACAGGATGACTTTACCAACTTTATAAACTGGCTAAATAATAATGTTCATGGTATGCGCTAAACCCACACAATTGAAGATGTGAGTATTTCCTTTCTTGACCTATTAATTAGAAAAGACTTTGATGGGTCACTGGATACAAAACTGTATAGGAAAGATACATCAACTAACAGTCTCCTAAAATGGGACAGTTTTCACCCAAAAAGTCAGAGGATAGGGATCCCAACTGGACGATATTTAAAGGTCAGAAGTAATTGCAGCACAGAGGAAGACTGAAAATGAAGCCAAAGAATTGAAGAAGAGGTTCAGAGAAAGGGATTATCCGAATAGATGCTTGAAAAAACTTATCAGAGAGCTACAGCAACTGATATACAAACACTACTATCTGATAGGATGGATGTCATCAAGGAAGCTGATCCAGAAACAACAATATGAATAATAGGGACCTTTGATGATAAGAACAATATGATCCGTAATATTTTTCAGAAACACTGGCATGTACTACAGGATGATACAGATCTTAAAGGTGTGGTAACAGCAAACCGATGATTACCGCAATGTGCCTGTCGCATAACATATGAACAATGTGCATAGACACAATAAATATGACATTCAATTTTTGCTATCGAAAAACTAAAACTAAATGGGAGAAGGGGCAATATCAACAGAATGCTCCTGCAGAAAGAATGTAGATAGATCCATGAATTACAGTCGGCTTCCCCAAAGGGTCTCAATGAAGCAATATCCTACAAGAGTTTCCTGTAATTATCTAGCATTACTCTGATACGAAAAATATTTAAATAGTAGGTGATGGATCTGTTTGTGACTAGTACCTCTCTCCCCTATTTTTGGTTCCATTATACCTATGGAATAGCCCTCATGTGAACTATGAATAATGAGGTCTAAGAAATAAACTATTTGGTAATTACGTAACAGTACTCTGAAATGATTAAGATCCACATAATAACATGGATAGGATCCGATTGCTATCAATATCATTCCCGACCAGGTGCTGTTTCAAGATGCTCATTTAAGTGCTCTCCCTTTAATGTCATTTGCAAACAGTGACAATTCATAGGTGTGTAGTGTACATAATGATGAATTCTAAGGATGAATATGCCCATAGAAATTCACACACCGAAGTCTACAATAAATGACAGGAGCAGCACGAACAATTATGATCTTTCTGCAAAAACTATATAAAATAAAATTGGTGTCATAATACAATGCAAGGTCTCTAAAAACAATAGTTGTTACTTAAACAAAGCCTTTGTGACCTATGTCTGGCTCTAAATTACATTTTATGAAATGTTTCCTCATAAGCTTGATCATTTAACTATTGATATGTATATACCAAGTTCTCTCAAACTTGAATTTCTTCTTGTGGGATTTACAATCCACATATCCACTATCGATCGCTGTAAATGGCTATAGACATTGAGAAATAAATGCTGTTACAAGTATACACTACGAACGCCTATGGGGTAAACACTTCCGCATACAATAAGCTGTTACCACGGCAACTGATGGTAGTGTATGGCTGGGCCAGCCCTAAGCCCTGACGAAGTCACGCACAGTGACTAAACGCACCGGTGGGCGGGATCAGAGGGTGGTTGTTTGAGAAAGTAGCGGCTGTGACTGCCGCTTCAGCGTTACACTATTTGATACTTTTTTGATACTTTTTGGTTGATACTTAGTACACCATCCATAACCCACTTAGGACTGACAAATTATATATAAGTGATACGCTAATTGAGCTATTCCGTATCCTATAACATTAGTGGTTAGATGGTTCCGATTAGAACAATACTAAGTGTCATTATGATAGGTGTATGCTGATGCAAGAGATTTTATTAGGGAACTGAGTCAGAAATCGGCTGACTGTGTTAAATCACAGCAGCGCGAAGGCAGGAGGACGCCTTTGAGCGCATAGGCTGTATGATATTTGAATGAATGCTTGTTATCTCTGACTGTCCCTAATACATTGATTATTATCTTTCCACTCTTACCATTCCCTCTGGCTATATGGCTCCATGTTTTTAACTTTGTGTTGGGATATAGACTGAATCAAAATGAGTGGTTGTGACATTGCCCACCTCTTTATATTCCCAATTATAGAAATTGTTAAGTCTGTATATATGTTAAATAAAGTGTATTTTTAACCAATTTTCTATAAATATTCTTATGTTGAAAGGTAACAAGGTTTGAAAGGTTCTTCACCATAAAGATTTAGAAGGAATAAAATAGCTGCTAAAATTTTTTTTGCGCATTTAGCAGCTATTTATCTATTTGTGACACCAGTGTTTTATTTATTAGACCTGTATTTTATGAACTATATGTGTTTATCATTGTTTTATGTGTAATATTTTTATTCCATTTGCTTTTTTCGTTACTATTATTATTTCCTTTTAATATATGAACCATTAAATGTGTTTATTTTTACTCAAGATCTGCAATACATACACCACTTTAGTACACAACGTTTGTCTTACAACTACTACACATATAGCTTACTTTAGCGCCCCGGTTTGTAGATTGTGTATATGTTTTTAACATATTCCTTCAAAATATTTATTGTGCATTCTTGTGAGATTTTTGGGGAACTTCTCTTATTTCCGTTGGCTTTATAAGGAGTGTAGCTTGATTAGTGCAGTTAATCTGATATTCCCCTTTTTAACTATTGAAAGGTTTTTCACCCATAAGTGTATTAATGTAGAAGCATTATGAACTGCGTCACAAAATCTACACATTCTATGACCCTTTATTTCTGAAAAAATAAAATAGCTTAAATGTCGTCTTCCATTGGTCTTGGAATATAAAACTTGTAAAACTGTACTATTTTCCCAATGGTTCACAGGTCTACATTCTAATCTTTTTGGCAAATAACTGGTAAAAGTTAAAAACTTTGGGTGTTTTTTTTATTTTTTACAATGGCCTTTATAGTGGGGGGGAAACATGCTCTTTATGGTATGTAATTTTATAACTATCCACCATACAATGCTATGTTAAGGGGTTAAACACATAGTTAAAGAACTAATCAGTCGTCACAGAGAACTGCTGGTCCTGAGTATAAACTGCTGCTGGCTCAATCAGCTATGCAACTAGCGCTGGTGACTTGCTCAGCAGCAGTTTCTGCTTGGGATCAGCAATTCTCTGTGACTCCTGAGAGGAACTTTAACTTTAGGGGTTAAATAAATAGCATTGCAGTGTCAATGGTGATACAATTACACATTTTACCAAATGAGAACATGCATTTTTTTCACTAAAATGGTCCTTTAATCGATTTGAAAGCTATTCAATTTAGTGAAACTGCTAAATCAATTTGAAAAACTCACCTAAATTATATTACAATATTTCCAGGTTTCCCTTACATTTTTGTTCACACAAAAAACAAATAAAACCCTATGGAAAAAAAGGGGTGTTGTAGGATTTGCAGTAGGATCTATCAAGCATTTTCAGAGAGATCTTCACTAAAGTGTAAAAGATATAAGGCCAATATGAAAGTAAGACATGAAAAATAATTCAATGATTGACTGCCTAATACATTTTAATTTTTTTCATTATCCAATGTTTATGACATATTAATAATTTCCTGTAATTTTGATTTTATAATTTATAATGAAAATTTGTTTTTTTAAATCTCGAAAACAATTACAATATTTAATATGTAAATATTTTTATTAGTTTGGACGTGCGATTTGAAATACACACACACACATATAATAAATATATATATTAAACACACACACACATATAATATATATTACACACATATAATATATATATATATATATATATATATATATATATATATATATATATATATATATATATATTATACACACACACATATAATATAATATAACATATATATATATATGTTATATTATATTATATGTGTGTGTGTATAATATATATATATATATATATATATATATTATATGTGTGTAATATATATTATATATGTGTGTGTGTGTTTAATATATATATATTTATTATATGTGTGTGTGTGTATTTCAAATTGCACGTCCAAACTAATAAAAATATTTACATATCAAATATTGTAATTGTTTTCGAGATTTAAAAAACAAATTTTCATTATAAATTATAAAATATATATATATATTATACACACACATATACTATATATATATATATATATATATATATATATATATATATATATCTTATACACACACATATATAATATATTATACATACACACACATATATATTAATTTTTAAAAACAATATTTTCAACATGTGAATGTAACATGTGCAAGAACTTTAATCCCTTAAGCTAAATGGATGTAGGTTCTATGTCACACAGTAATTTCCACAGCGTACTGTGTTGATGTAGTACATATGTCCAATACTGTGACTCATGCTGCGGTCCCAGCTTTCAACTTTGACAGCAGTGACTGCAGCCAGGGGTAGAAGCATTACTTTCATATGGTAAGGAGGCACTGATTGTTCTCCCTTTACCATATGAAGGCATATTGCCTCTATGTCACTGTCTTTATTGGCTTGCAGTGAAGCTGTGTGTGTTGTAGAAGGGAAGTGGGTGGGCAGTGCATCGTAGGAGGGGGAGGGAGGAATGGGTCCCTACGCTGCAGACAAGGGTTATGACAGGGGGTCCCTATGAATGATCTCTTGGAGGGCAGAGGAGGAGGGGGACTTCTACACCACAGAAAACCATTTTTTATTAATACATAAATGTAAAAAATAATAAAATTACTATAAACTGGGTACTGGCATAATAATTTAAAAAAATGTCCTAAAACTGTATAATGACTGACTGTCTGCTAGTACCTAAGATGGTGGTGGCCAGTGTTTCTGTGTGTGGGGGTGGGCGGGTAGGACGGAGGAAAGAGAGCTGTTTGGGAGAGATCAGTTTGGTGGGAGGTATCAGGTGGGAGGGTAATATCTACACTACAATAATATTACCCATGCTAGCTAACTAATTATCCCCCTCACTGCCAGGGTGTTGTGCGCAGCTGCGATATTATAGCAGCCTTCTAATTATGAAAAAACAATGGCAAAGCCATGCATAGTTGCTATTTCTGAGCAATTGCTATTTCAGGGAATCCCAGAGAAGCTTTTGCAACTATTTGTGTTATAACTGCACAAGCGGTACGTAAATCATTTCAGTTAAACCCAAAGTTTGTGAAAAAGTTAATGATTTTTTTAGTATGATAGCATTTGGCAGCAAAATAATGGCATGAAATATACCAAAATGTGACTAGATCAATACCTTGGGTTGTCTACTAAAAAAAATATATATAGTTTTGATAGGTAAATAAAAAAACAAAGCTCTATTTCTGTTTAAATGGAGAGATAGCAAAACCTAAAACATTCTCCGGTATTATTTGTGTAAAAATTTTCTCTGAAATTCTTAGTAGCGAAGGGACATAAAACATATTTTTCTTTTTCTTTCATAATTCGGATAGAGCATGTGATTCTAAACAACTTTCCAATTTACATTTATAATCTAATTTGTTTTTTCTTTTGCTATCCTTTGTTGAAAAGGATGCCCAGGTAGGATCAGGAGCTGCTGATTGGTGGCTGCACATATATACCTTATGTTATTGGCTGATTGCAAAATACCAGTTCTCTGGTATTATTTCTCTTAAATTCCTGGTAGCGAAGGGGGATTAAAGTGAATATTAGTATAAAGAATGCCTCATAAAATATAATCACACCAATACCGAGTTTTAACTGATATCCTACTGCAGAATTTGTTTCTTTAATAATATTTATTTTTAATCTAACATAGCACTCCATTAATCCTGCATGGCCACCCAACTGCCACAGCTATTTTTTTTCTTATTTGACAAATAAGTGATATGGCCAATCAGAAGCATACAGATAGCACTATTAGCTGGCTCTGCAAGCATGCTTGCATTCCGAGCTTAATAGCAAAGGTGGTGCACTTCAGTCTAATAAGGTAACAATCGTGGTGGTTGGGTGGCTTTGCAGAACCTTTGAAGTGCTTCTTTGAATTCAAAAATAAGTCATTAAAGGAACCAATTCAGCAGTGAGGTATTGGTAGAAACAAAGTACTGGGGTAAGTATAGGTGATGCCAATCTTTCTAGTAAGGTTTATAGTCCATTTAACATTAACATTGTAAAACCTAAAAGGCTTTTTTTCATATATATGGCCACTTGTAAAGGGATGTTAAACAGTCTGTTTCATTGTTGTCATAAAAAAGCACTAAGCTGTGTTAAAATAAACTTTTATGATTCAGATACAGCATGCAGTTTTAAGACCCTTTCTAATTTACTTCCATTATTAAAGTGAATGTAAATTTTGATGCTAAAGTGTCCGGTTTTTAAAAAGTCGATTAAAAAAAGGGGCACTTTAATTCATCATAATTGACCTTTTAAACTTGACAGTTGCTTCAGCTTCCCCCGGTCTTAGCAAGCCATTTCTGACGTCAGAAATGATGGATCGGTCATCCTCCAATCACGACTCCCCCCCCGAGAATCAGTGTCTGATTCAACGCCGTGATTGGAGGAAGCCGGATTCTTCATTTTAGACTCAGGAAGAGGCTTTGCGATGGCCGGAGGAAGCTGGAGCAGCTGTTAAGATTAAAAGGTAAGTGTTTTTTCCCCAAACTAGTGAAATGTACATTTTGATGAATTAAAGTGTCCCTGTTTTAATTGAATGTTTAAAAACCGGGCACATTAGCATCAAAATTTACATTCACTCTAAATATTGAACAGTCTTTTTATTTTCACACTTTCTGAGGAACAAGACCATACGGCATGTGCACAAGATCACAGGGTATACATGACTCGCCAGAAACAGCAGTTGTGAAGCAGCGCTCACAAAGACCGCTGCTCCATAACCTGTCCACCTGCTCTGAGCAGGCGAACAGACATCGCCGGAAATCGAGTCTGCAGGGGGCGGTGCAATGCTGAATACGGCAAGCGTATTTCTCGCCGTATTCAGCGAGATCTGGCGGACCTGATCCGCAGTGTCAGATCAGGTCCGCCAGACCTTTATAACTTTAGGCCATAGAGTGCTCAATATGTAGTCACAGAGCACTTCCCTGATTGGCTAGCATCCAGAGAGGGGTGAGCTAGGAGACACACGAACTAATGAGAATATTCTTCCACAAACCCCTGCAAGTAAACATCCTGTAGTGACACAAACAGAGCAAGCCACACTCTGAACCTGGAGTCCCTGGTTCTGTCCTAGGTAGGTCACAGTGAGGGAAGTGCAGTTTGCGTTTTAGCACAAACAGATTGTATGGGATCCTGACAGTAGCTTTTGGGATCTTGACATCCAAGTTGTAAAAAGGAAAGAAAACACTTTGGCGGTTGGAAAAGATGATTTATTTAAGATATAATGGAGAAATATTTTGTATTGAATAATAACACATGGAAATTACATATATATAGTTATATATAGTATATAGTTACCAGAAACACTCTACTACTGCTAAGCATCTCCATCCAACATCTTCTGGTTCTTTGTATAAGAAAAAAATAATACAGGGATGAACCAAAATTAATTTCGCTAGAAAGCAGCTTTAGAACTTGATACCTACACACTGGGAGAAACACAAGTCATATCTGATTGTAAAGCTTTACAATTACTCTGATAATATGTACTGTTTCCTTAAAGGGACAGTAAACCTTAAAAATAATGTTATATAACTCTGCACATTTAGGTGCTATAGCCATAAACGCCTTTTTTCCTTTTAATTTGCTAAAAATATGGCGCTTTTACAGACCCGCTCTCTGCTGAGCGGGTCTGTTATTTTTAGTCAGCGCATCAGGCCAGCTGTATAGTCACAGCCCGGCCCGACCGCGCCATAAGACTAAGTGCAGCTCGCTCCTGTCACAGGAGCGAGCTGCACTTAGTGCTATGGCACGGTCGGGCCAGGCTGTGACTATACAGCTGGCCCGATGCGCTGACAAAAAATAACAGACCCGCTCAGCAGAGAGCGGGTCTGTAAAAGCGCCATATTTTTAGCAAATTAAAAGGAAAAAAGGCGTTTATGGCTATAGCACCTAAATAATGTTATATAATTCTGCACTATGTGCAGAATTATATAACATTATTTTTAAGGTTTACTGTCCCTTTAAGGAATAAAACAAGCAGTTATGCTACAATATCATTTCTAACTAGAGGTTTGTTCTAATCCATCTGTGGATATCTGTTAAATTAATCTTGAGCAAACAAGCATGACTCTGTAGCTTAACATCAATGTAGTTAATTAATTATGTACTTAATTGTAGCATATGTTTTTAATTCATCATAGTGGACAAAAGATAATCTACCTCTCTGTTGTAAGGCTGTCAAGTCGTTGTCTCTATACTAAACAAACTCACTGTGGCATATTTAAGCATACAGAGACAGGCACAGAAAGTTGTATATTTAATATATTATTTTATTTCGATAGCAAAGGTTATAAAAAATATGGTTATTGTGCATCCATTTTAACTAAAAGTGCTGAAATTGTCTTTGAAAAGGAAGGTTTTTGTCAACTTAAAGGGACAGTCTACACCAGAATTGTTATTGTTTGAAAAGATAGATAATCCCTTGTTTACCAATTCCCTAGTTTTGCATAACCAACACAGTATGTATATTTTTTATCTTGTATCTAAGCCTCTGCAGACTGCCCCTTTATTTCAGTTCTTTTGACAGATTGCAGTTTAGCCAATCAGTGATTGCTCCCAGGTAAAGAAAGTTTTTTTTGGACTAGACTGTCCCTTTAAAGTGACAGTCAAGTCCAAAATAAACTTTCATGATTCAAATAGGGCATGTAATTTTAAATAAATTTCCAATTCAAACCAAAAAAGCAAAGAAAAAGTAGATACCTATATGTATAAATAGATATCAAAAAGAATGACACAGGCAACACTTGCAGTGAAAAAATGATCAGTATAATTTTATTTAAACCTCACAAAACACAGGTGAGACCAAACTTGGTTTATTACTATAAAACATGTTAAAAACACTATGGGAAATACAGTACTGTATTATTAATGCTATATGGCACAAAAGGTACAATTCAATGTCACATAAACAGGTTAAATCAAGGACACAGGCAAAATGAGAGCACTTAAAGGGCCATAATACCCAAATGTTTAAACACTTGAAAGTGATGCAGCATAGCTGTAAAAAGCTGATTAGAAAATATCACCTGAACATCTCTATGTAAAAAAGAAAGATATTTTACCTCAAAAGTTCCTCAGTAGCCACCTCCCATTGTAAAGGATTTCTAAGCAGCATTTTAGTGTGTTTGTCCTGGGACATCTGAAGGGACTAGCATCGTGCACTCTCATATTATTTCACCAATCAGGTAAAGGAAGCTTACTATGAAATCTCATGAGAGTTAAGTCAAATCTCATGAGATCACAGTAAGAGTTCATGACCTCAGCACTGCTGATGCTGATTGGCTGCTGTTCATTTCTTCATTTTTTTATATTTTTACCTGCAGCTGGGAGCAGCTGAGTATAACTTTTTACACAGAACTTACTCTGCTGAGCTGAGGAGATTGTGAGGTAAAATATCTTCCTTTTTTACATAGAGATGCTCAGGTGATATTTTCCTGTCAGCTTTTTACAGTTCTACTGCATCAGTTTCAAGTGATTTAGCATGTGAGTATTATGTCCCTTTAACTCTCCAATTTACTTTCATCACCAATTATTCTTTGTTCTCTTGATATTCTTAGTTGAAAGCTAAACCTAGGTAGGCTCATATGCTTATTTCTAAGACCTTGAAGGTCGCCTCTAATCTGAATGCATTTTGACAGTTTTTCACCACTAGAGAGTGTTAGTTCATGTGTGTCATACAGATAACATTGAGCTCACGCACATGAAATTACCTAGGAGTCAGCACTGATTGGCTAAAATGCAAGTCTTTTAAAAGAACTGAAATAAGGGGGCAGTCTGCAGAGGCTTAGATACAAGGTAATTACAGAGGTTTAAAGTATAATAATATAACTGTGTTGGTTATGCAATAAAGGGATTATCTATCATTTTAAACAACAACATTTCTGGTGTTGACTGTCCCTTTAACCAGCAAAAGCTGCAAGACTGAGGAAGGTAGTTTTGCTGCTAAAAAGTAGACATATGCATTTGTCAGCACTATGTAGTGCTCCAGACCCTATCTATCTAGATATCTCTTCAACAAAGAATAACAAGAGAATGAAGCAAATTTGATCATAGAATTAAAAGGAATTCTCTATCTGAATCATGAAAGAAAAATGTTGGGTTTCATGTCCCTTTAACTGTTACACCATTTTTGGAAAACATTTATGTAGAGTGGAGCTTCAACTTTTTTTTAGACTGTGACCAAATTGGACACATTTGCCTAAAAAATCTCCTGCGGGCAGCAAGCAGTATGGCAATAGGCCAGGAGCCAAAAAAAGTTTTTTCTCTGAGCACTTTGGGCAAGAGTGCCAAGGTTCACATTCCCTCATATTAAGGCCTTATATTGTAATATACAAGTCTCTCTACCATATAAAGAAAACTAAGCCAGAAACATCTCAACATAAAATTTGTGTTTCTCAATATTTTTGAGGGGCCTCGTGTACTGATGAGATTTGTTAGATCATCTCGTCTGAGCAGAGAGCTTTATATAATCGGGCCCATAGAGTTACATTATTGTTTTATCTTATCTTTCAGGTTTAAAGGGACACTGAACCCAAATTTTATCTTTCGTGATTCAGATAGAGCATGCAATTTTAAGCAACTTTCTAGTTTACTCCTATTATAAATTTTTATTTGTTCTCTTGCTATCTTTATTTGAAAAAGAAGGTATCTAAGCTTTTTTTTTTTTTTGGTTCAGAACTCTGGAAAGCACTTTTTTATTGGTGGATTAATTTATCCACCAATCAGCAAGGAGAACCCAGGTTGTTCACCAAAAAAGGGCCGGCATCTAAACTTATATTCTTGCATTTCAAATAAAGATACCAAGTGAATGAAGAACATTTGATAATAGACGTAAATTAGAAAGTTGCTTAAAAGTTCATGCTCTATCTGAATCACGAAAGAAAAAACTTGGGTTCAGTGTCCCTTTAAGCATCCTCTCTTTTAGTGTTGCTTTTTGGAGAGTGCCACTTGGAGAAGTTGGCTTTGGAAGGCTGTTGCCGGGAAAAGAGACAAACATTATTCTGTTTAAATATTATTTGATTTATTTCTGTTGCTATGTTAGTTTCAGTTATCTGTTTATTTAGCCTTGTGGGATAGTCCTTGTGTTGTCTGTACCAGCACTCTACACCAGTGAGACAGGAAAAGCACCAGTTTCATCATCCAGCTAGTGACTTGCTGATGGAGGAGACGTAAGTAGACATTTAAAGGGACATGAAAGTCAAATTGAGATAGAGAATTTAATTTTAAAAGACTTTTAATTTTACTTCTATTATCAAATTCAGGTTGTTCTCCTTTGTTGAAAAGCATACCTATGCATACCTATGCAGGCTCAGGAGCAACTACTGGGAGCTAGCTGGTGATTGGTGGCTATACACAATTGTTTCTTGCCATTTGCCCTCCAGAGGTATTCAGCTAGCTCCGAGCAGTGTATTACTGCTCTGGAGCTGACTTTAATTATGTGTTTAACCAATTTGCAGGGGTTAAACACATACGGCCAGATTACGAGTTTTGCGTTAGAGGCTGTGCAGTGCTAACGAGCAGTTTTTTCTCACCGCTCACTTACCTGCAGCGCTGGCATTACAGGTTTTTCTAAACCCGGTGTTAAAAGGCAAGAAGTGAGCGTTGAGCAAAATTGTGCTCCTTACCGCACTCCAATACCAGCGTTGCTTAAGTCAACGGAGAGAGCCGGCTGAGAAAAAGTCTAACACCTGCCAAAAAGCAGCGTAAAACTCAGTAACGCAGCCCCATTGATTCCTATGGGGAAATAAAATTTACACCTAACACCCTAACATGAACCCTGAGTCTAAACACCCCTAATCTTACACTTATTAACCCCTAATCTGCCACCCCCGACATAGTCGCCACCTACATTATATTTTTAACCCCTAATCTACCGCTCCAGACATCGCTGCCACTATAATAAACATATTAAACCCTAAACCGCCGCACTCCCGCCTCGCAAACATTAGTTAAATATTATTAACCCCTAATCTGCCGCCCCTAACATCACCGCCACCTACCTACATTTATTAACCCCTAATCTGCCTCCCCCAATGTCGCCGCCACTATACTAAATGTATTAACCTCTAAACCTAAGTCTAACCCTAACCCTAACACCCCCTAACTTAAATATAATGACAATAAATCTAAATAAATATTAATATTATTACCTAAATAATTCCTATTTAAAACTAAATACTTACCTATAAAATAAACCCTAAGCTCTAATAGTTACATTGTAGCTATCTTAGGGTTTATTTTTATTTTACAGGCAAGTTTGTATTTATTTTAACTAGGTAGAATAGTTACTAAATAGTTATTAACTATTTAATAACTGCCGAGCTAAAATAAATACAAATTTACCTGTAAAATAAAACCTAACCTAAGTTACAATAACACCTAACACTACACTACAATTAAATAAATTAACTAAATTAAAAACAATTAAATAAATTAAATGAGCTAAATTACAAAAAACCCCCACTAAATTACAGAAAATAAAAAACAAATTACAGATCTTTAAACTAATTACACCTAATCTAATAGCTCTATCAAAATAAAAAAAGCCCCCCCACAAAATAAAAAAAAACCCTAGCCTAAACTAAACTATCAATAGCCCTTAAAAGAGCCTTTTGCGGGGCATTGCCCCAAAGTAATCAGCTCTTTTACATGTAAAAAAAAAAAATACAAATAACCCACCCAACAGTAAAACCCACAACCCACACAACCAACCCCCCAAATAAAATACTAACTAAAAAAAACTAAGCTCCCCATTGCCCTGAAAAGAGCATTTGGATGGGCATTGCAGTCTTCATCCAGACGGCATCTTCTATCTTCATCCATCCGACGCAGAGCGGGTCCATCTTACAGACATCCGACGCGGAGCATCCTCTTCATCCGGAGTCTTCTTACTGAATGACTGTTCCTTTAAATGACGGCATCCAAGATGGCGTCCCTTAGATTACGATTGGCTGATAGAATTCTATCAGCCAATCGGAATTAAGGTAGAAAAAATATTATTGACTGCTGCAATAAGCCAATAGGATTGAAGTTCAATCATATTGGCTGATCCAATCAGCCAATAGGATTCAGCTCGCATTCTATTAGCTGATTGGAACAGCCAATTGCATCAGCCAATAGGATTTTTCTACCTTAATTCCGATTGGCTGATAGAAGACTCTGGATGAAGAGGATGCTCCACGTTGGATGTCTTGAAGATGGACCCGCTCCACGTCGGATGGATGAAGATAGAAGATGCCGTCTGGATGAAGACTTCTGCCCGTCTGGAGGACCACTTCGCCCGGCTTGGATGAAGACTTCTCCCGGCTTCGTTGACGATCTCTTCCCGGTTGGATGAAGACTTCTGCCGCTTCCTTGAGGATGGATGTCCGGTCTTCAGAACTGTAAGTCGATCTTCAGGGGGTTAGTGTTAGGGTTTTTTAAGGGTGTATTGGGTGGGTTTATTTTTTAGGTTAGGGATTTGGGCTGCAATAGAGCTAAATGCCCATTTAAGGGCAATGCCCATCCAAATGCCCTTTTCAGGGCAATGGGGAGCTTAGGTTTTTTTAGTTAGTATTTTATTTGGGGGGTTGGTTGTGTGGGTGGTGGGTTTTACTGTTGGGGGGGTTGTTTTTTTTTTTTTTTTTTTTTTACAGGTAAACGAGCTGATTACTTTGGGGCAATGACCCGCAAAAGGACCTTTTAATGGCTATTGATAGTTTAGTTTAGGCTAGGGTTTTTTTATTTTGGGGGGGCTTTTTTTATTTTGATAGGGATATTAGATTAGGTGTAATTAGTTTAAAGATCTGTAATTTGTTTTTTATTTTCTGTAATTTAGTGTTTGTTTGTTTTTTGTAATTTAGCTAATTTAATTTAATTTATTTAATTGTAGTGTAGTTTTAGGTGTAACTTAGGTTAGGTTTTAGGTTAGGTTTTATTTTACAGGTACTTTTGTATTTATTTTAGCTAAGTAGCTATTAAATAGTTAATAACTATTTAGTAACTATTCTACCTAGTTAAAATAAATACAAACTTGCCTGTAAAATAAAAAAAATAAAAACATAAGATAGCTACAATGTAACCATTAGTTATATTGTAGCTAGCTTAGGGTTTATTTTATAAGTAAGTATTTAGTTTTAAATAGGAATTATTTAGGTAATAATATTAATATTTATTCAGATTTATTGTAATTATATTTAAGTTAGGGGGTGTTAGGGTTAGACTTAGGTTTAGGGGTTAATATATTTAGTATAGTGGCGGCGACGTTGGGGGCGGCAGATTAGGGGTTATTAAATGTAGGTAGGTGGCGGCGATGTTATGGATGGCAGATTAGAGGTTAATAATATTTAAATAGTGTTTGCGAGGCGGGAGTGCGGCGGTTTAGGGGTTAATATGTTTATTATAGTGGCAGCGACGTTGGGGGCGGCAGATTAGGGGTTAATAAGTGTAGGTAGGTTGCGTCGACATTGGGGACAGCAGATTAGGGGTTAATAAATATAATGTAGGTGTCGGCGATGTTGAGGGCAGCAGATTAGGGGTTAATAAGTATAATGTAGGTGGTGGCGGTGTCCGGAGCGGCAGATTAGAGTTTAATAAGAATAATGTAGGTTAATAGGGGTTAATAATATTTAACTAGTGTTTGCGAGGTGGGAGTGCGGCGGTTTAGGGGTTAATATGTTTATTCTAGTGGTGGTGATGTCCGGAGCAGCAGATTAGGGGTTAAAAAATGTATTATAGTGTTTGTGATGCTGGAGGGCCTTAATAGGTAGTTTATGGGTGTTAGTGTACTTTTTAGCACTTTAGTTATGAGTTTTATGCTACGGCGTTGTACCATAAAACTCTTAACTACTGACTTTAAAATGCGTTAGGGATCTTGGAGGTAGAGGGTGTACCGCTCACTTTTTGGCCTCCCAGGACAGACTCGTAATACCAGCGCTATGGAAGTCCCATAGAAAAAAGGGTTTATGAAGTTTACGTAAGTCGTTTTGGAGTAAGGCCAAAGAAGTGTGCGGTGCCCCTAAACCTGCAAGACTCGTAATAGTAGCGGTAGTGAAAAAGCAGCGTTAGGACCTGTTAACGCTGTTTTTTCAGCCTAACGCACAACTCGTAATCTAGCTGATTGTTATTTTGGTTTCTGGGCTGTTGTTTTTTCAGTCTCCTTGTAAATTTATGTCAGTTATGTAAAAAACAGAAGATGGCTGGAGAGTCATACCTAACTAATCCATATGACTTGTTTCTGCTGGAACAACCCAAAGTTTTCATTCTTAGCTTTGCTGCCACATACAGCATGCAAACAGCATACTCCTGTCATTTAATAGAAAATACAGTAAATAAGCTGCAGCTTTCTGGTTTCATAAAAAGGATATCAAAAGAGTAAATGTCCTTAGCGCAAGTTTTTCATTTTTAGCATTTTTTTTAAGCTTGTGTTGAATTGAAGCAAATATTTATCAAATGTACACACTGGGATAATAGAACAGCCTACACGAATGCTGCTATGGCTGACAATATTTACAGTAAACTGTATCACATTGTATAACAATGTAGCAGACACTATTACTTTTCACTCACAAATGGCTTTAAATGGACATAAAAGTCATATTTCAAATGCACAACAGAGCATTTTAGATTTAACTAGAAACATATTTGCAATAAACTTCACTTGCACAAAGCCTTTGCAGAAAGGATGTCTTAAATTCTGTGACCTCTTTTATCGTGCACGTCTGCCCTAGAATACACAAGTATGCCACATGCAAGAACTTGAAGCTTCACGGGTCGAAAGCTTGTACATACAGCTGTACGGTGTATGCTAGGGGCACTATTTATACAAGAATAGTTACAGTTACGCCTACAAACTGATACTTATAAAATGATGCTCCAATTTTAATCTAAAATGACAGGCTCTGTGAGCTCACGGTTAGACAAAACCATTGGTAGGTAGATTCCTATTTAAACTCTTAGTAAAGTCTGTGGGGCCGATTTATCAAGGACCGAATGGTCCCTGTTTCCGCACGAGCCTTCAGGCTCGCCAGAAACAGCAGTTATGAAGCAGTGGTCTTAAGACCGCTGCTCCTTAACTGTTTCGCTGCCTCTGTGGCTGCGGACATCAATCCGCCCGATCCTGTACGATCGGGTTGATTGACACCCCCTGCTAGCGGCCGATTGGCCACGAATCTGCAGGGGGTGGCATTGTACAAGCAGTTCATCAGAACTGCTTGTGCAATGTCAAATGCCGACAGTGTATGTTATCGGCATTCAGCGATATCTGTCGGACATGATACGCTACAGCGTATCATGTCGGAAAGACACTGATAAATCGGCCGCTGTATCTTTGTAGTTGCCAGAATCAGTGTTAATGTTTTAGGCAAAATTTGCCTTAATGTGTACCATTCTCCCTGACTTCATCAATAAATAGCACGACAAGTACATGAAAAAATAAATAAAAAAATAATAATAATTATGGGCTAGATTATGGGCAAATTCACTCATTTACATGTATACTGTATATATTTATGTGTTAATATGTGGAGCCTATGGAAGCGCGCTCTATTGAATGCAAAGCTTCCATGCAATGATAATGCGAGCTTGCATTCGCATTACGGGCCACTTCAAATACCAGCACACAATTGTGTGCGCTGGTATTATGAGTGGAGCTCAAACATTGCGCTTGTGAAATCGTAATTTTGCGTTCTGCTCGTAATCTGGCCCATATATATATATATGACTCGCCTGTTTGGATCTGTGATCGTTGCCACTCGGCAGTTTAAAGATTATACCTGTCCTGATGAAGGCCCAACTGAGGGCCGAAACGTCGACCATGTATTAATGATCTAAGAATAAAGAAAATATTCTTCTCAATACAAATCCTGAGAGTGCCCTTCTTCCACATTGATTTATATACATATATATATATATATATATATATATATATATATATATATATATATACACACTTCAAAAAGAATACATAGTTTCACTAATAAACCCACATTGTATGGTTCAAACATCTTGAAAGAGAAAACATTTACACCTAGATTACGAGTTTTGCGTTACAGTTTTAACGTTGAAAAAAATGTCCATTTCAGCGTAAAAATGCATATAAAGAGAGAAGCGCTCTACCAGGAACAAACAACAGCTCATCAGCTAGTTCTATGGCGATTTACCATCCAGGAGCAGCCTCTTTTCAGTGTAAAAACAGTAATGTAGTCATTACGAGTCGTGTCGGTATAGCTATACCGCAAGCATTTAAGACTGTAACAAAACGTCAATCACTCACTCAAAAAAATGACGTTTTTACGTGGGTTTTCCATAGCGCCGATATTACAGGTTGTGCGGTGAGGCTAAAATGATTGTGTTACAGCCTATACCGACACGATCTATACTGCCATCTGAAAGCAGTAGTTATGGATTTTGTGTAACAAAAATGTTTCACAAAATGTATAACTAAAGTGTTACAAAGTACACCAACACCCATAAACTACCTATTAACCCTTAAACCGCCGCCCTCCCACATTGCAAACCCTATTTAAAGCTTATTAACCCCTAATCAATTTAGTCAAAGGATTTAATTTGGTATCCTAATACTTTAAATAACATTTAAATAGACGTGACAGCTTGACTGGTTGTATTGTGTCAACTCTCCCTAGTCCCATCCTTTTAGCAATTTTTCTAGTTAGTATTCTAGCAAGCAATTTTTGTCTAACAATTTTTTCTAACACTTTTCTAGAATTAATTCTAGTAAAAGTTCTTTTCTAGCAAACGTTTTCAGCAATTTCTGCTGGCAATTTTTCTATTGTTTCTGATAATTTTTCTAACATAATAATTTTTCTAACAAAATCATGCATATATAAATATGCACTATTTATCTAATACAGCTATATGTAATTGTTGAGCATTAATAAAATAACACATTATTGGGTTCATTAGCACTATAACAAGATTGATTCTGTTATTCCTTGTTTATATAAATATATAGAACTTAGTTTCCACAAGAGTGCTTAAGTTTAACTCATTATATTTATTAATTTCTGTATTCGTGTATTTGTATATATATGTATTTTTATATTCCCTTGCATATGTATTATTCTTATTTTTCATGCATAGCGTACCAAGTTTCATGCATAGTTTATACGTTAGTTTAGCGCTGTGACTTCTGCATTGATAAATATTTATAAAATAAACTAGTAACTTACAAGAATCATTACACATTTGAACTATTAAGAGGCATTAATGTTTAAATTGTATATATGGGGTTAAAAATCCCCAAGTGAAACTTGTCAACAATTAAAGTTTTTAACCAATAGAAGTTGTCCAGCTGCCTTAAATAGGCAGACTGTGATTTTTACTGCAGCTATGATTACGCCTTGAGTGGCGAAACATGTCAGCAGCAGCCATTGTTTGTCAAGTAAAACCTGTGATTTTCCATTGATCATGTACCACATGGATTTTTAAACTAATAAATCGAGGTTGGAATTGGAGATACCTGCTTGCACTCGTTTTTCTTCCTATTATTACCTCAGGCAGCACAGGACTTCTCCTAAACTTCAGTTCCTGAGTCCCGCTCTACCAGTGATTGACGGCTCCCACGGAGGTTTGAGCTGTCCTGGTTGGTTGTCCAGTCCGGATTGGTTTCCAGCACCACGTGGTGAGTGTCACTCCCCCTGCTTACGTAGGACGCCAACAGCTACACTAACCGTTCAACAAGGAAGCACGCACGGAGTTCAACTAACAGCATTTACCGCTGCTACTTCAGGACATCTTCATTGAATCCCGCATCGCCTAGATTGGTGAGTTGTTGTCACATTATTGACTGCACCGGGGCCACATTACAAGCGGAGTCTATCGCCTTCCAGAGGGCTGAGTGTTAGTAGCAGCGACCAGGACAGGTCTGTGGCTTATTTATAAGCTGGCGTGACGGAGTGACACCACACACATACAGATTAACAGTATATCCTTGTACTACTATTGTATACAATACTGGAAAATAAGAGTCTTTTCTGTTCAACTTGGGACATTATATATCTTTGCTCATTTCTGACACTATACAATTCAAGGACACTTAGCTTCCACTGTGATTATCATTTTCTCACTATATTATTTATTGGTAATTTGCCTGATATTACCATTATCACAGTGTTTTCTGCAGTTGTCCTTTAAGGAACTTACCAATTCTCATCATGGAAATTTCACAACAACAATTTTTTTCACTAATGCCTCTTTCAGCAAGGGACAGCACTGATACAGATATCACTAGAGTTTTCTCAACAGATAAAGTCAATTATTCACTCTCAGGTCTTTTTGAAGAGATGGAAAAATTGCTCATTAAAGAACATAAATTGCAATGGGACATTTGGACTTTGGATACTTATGTTAAGCTTAAAATAATTCCCCGTGGGTTACGCATTAACAAATTCCCCACCTTTGATGTTTCTGATATAGATTTTATCAATTCTTGGAACGAAATATTGTCTGATTGCTCTATTCGTTTGATGTTATTGCTAAATACTTACAAATTGCATTTGTTAAATGGGGTTAGAGAAGAAATAGGTCTCTTGCAAGCTGAAATGAACAATAGGCTTGCTGACACTAATTTCTCTAGGTTTGATGAAATACTGAAAAGTGGTGTGGCTGAAGTGAAACAGAGTGTCTTAGAGATTAAGCATACAAAGTTTATTAGAGACCAACTAGACTACACCAATAATAGTGTGTACATTTGGAAACGTTCTGATAGAGGCAACTCTAGACGTGGTAGAAGTAGATCTAGAAACAGACGTCAGAACCAGACATCCGATAATAAAAACACACATAATGATCAACCAAAAATTAAGTCTAATCAGAAGAGAGTAACTTATTCCGATAGCGAATTTGAGTCAGGAGAAGATAATGAGCCTTCAGGGGGTGAGGAACCCCATAGGGGCATCCTTAAACCTGCAACCTCATTTTTGCACACACAAGCCAATGTACAAGACATATCCCAGGGACAAGTGGTTAGACCCAAAGATTCTAACCCAGGTTCTATTTCTACAAATTCTAAATATACTTATGTTACTGATACTGTGAGTGCACAGATACAAGGTACAAATGCCTCTCATGAAGACCAGGTTAATTTGGCTCAGGTTTTTTGTCTTTCAACCCAGAAAACAGGAATAGGGTTAGGAGCACAACAGGGACAGAAACATTATCAGTTGAGGGGCAATCGAGGCAACAGAGGAAACAGGGGGCAAAACAAAAACAAATACAAGTAGTAGATAATGTTGTCAATTTATCTAAGTACACACTTACACCAGCTCAATTGTCTGTATTAAGTTTGGGTTTGAATTTTTCTCCTGCAAGCAACTTTGACGTTTTTAAAACGTTATTAGATGTTAATAAATTGATAAGAAACATGACTCTAAAGAAATTTTATTGTGGAGCAAGTAATTTTTCTGCAGCTGAGATAGATAACCCACGAGTAACATTATCATCACAAATGAAAAATACACGACATATACAGACATTCAGTGAGGTATGTGATACCCTTACACTGGAGCAATTAATGAGAGAGGGCGATTCTAAGACCCAATCAGACAACACTAATTTCTACGGTACTTTTAAGAAACCCTCTGAATTCTACCCTATACACACTAGAGGTCCAGTACTTGAAACCTTTTTTAAAAGAGTTGAACGCGACCTTACAGCATTGAAAGCGGTAGAAAATAAGATGCATTCCAATCTGACGAAACAACAAAAACTAGCCCTTGATGAACTCAAGAATAATAAAGATATTGTGGTGCGTTCAGCAGACAAGGGAGGTTCAATTGTGGTCCTCGATCGAGATATGTATTTACAAGAGGCCTTTCGACAGTTACATAATACTGACAATTATACTCTCTTGTCTGCTGATCCCACTTCAATATATAAACGTGAACTTTTGGGTATTCTGGATGATGGTTTGGAGGATGGGCACTTTGATCGTGACACTTTTGAATTTCTATGTGTTGATCACCCTGTAGTGCCCATCTTCCACCATCTTCCTAAAATACACAAATCCCTTACTGAAGTTAAGGGACGACCCATTGTCAGTGGGATTGGCTCACTGACTGAACACGTATCACAATGGATGGATGGAATCCTCCAACCATTTGTGCTATCCTTGAATAGTTATCTTGGTGATACGAAACATGTCATCCAAATACTAGAATCTAAAGAATGGAACTTTGGTCAATTTCGATGGGCCACAATTGATGTGGTTTCTTTGTATTCTTCCATCCCCCATAAAGAGGGGCTGGAAGCAATTTCCTTCTTCCTCAAGAACTATTCGGATTTTAGTTTGAACTTCCAGAAATACATTCTGAGGGTGCTGTGGTTCCTGCTCACCCACAATTACTTCAAATTTGAAGGGGAGTTCTTTCTCCAGAGGTGTGGGACAGCTATGGGGGCTAAGTTTGCCCCCTCCTATGCAAACCTCTTTATGGGTTGGTGGGAGCTGTCCCACATCTATGGAGATAGGAACTCCCACAGGCATTTGATCCATTATTATGGACGCTACATTGATGATCTCCTGCTGATTTGGGTGGGCGGGGGCACAGCATTCTCGGAATTTATTGATGCTATAAATAGCAACAATATTGGTCTACAATTTACATCTGAATTATGTGCTAATACCATTAATTTTTTGGATATTTCTTTGGAAGGAACCAAACAGGGAAAGATAATTTGTAGTATCTATCGGAAACCATCTGCAGGCAATGCACTGCTGCATGCCAGCAGTTGCCATCCCCGACATGTCCCCTTTGCCGTAGCAAAAGGGCAGTTTATCAGGGTTAGGAGGAACTGCACTCTGAATGACACTTTTTGTGAAAAATCACTAGAATTAAGTGATAGACTGAAAAGACGTGGTTATTCTAACCAAGTGGTTTCTAAAGCTAGAGAGCAGGTCTTAGACCTTGATAGGAACACTTTAATTCAAGGGTCTTCCACCAACACAGTCTCAGACACCCACCAAGGCGTTACTTTTGTAACAGATTTCAGCACACAATACACTGAAATATGCAGGATTGTTAAAAAACATTTCAAACTTCTCTCAGCTGACGATAAATTGGAAAATTGTGTCAAAACTGGTTTAAGATGTTCTTATCGGAGAGCGAAAACCTTGGCAAATGTTTTATCACCATCAATGTTACCTGAATTGAACAGACCTGTGAGTTCATGGTTAACTCACAAAGGTCTGTTCAAATGCAGACAAAAATGTCGGGTCTGCGAATACATCTTGGTGTCAAACATCTTTAAATCAGAAGTTACGGGTGACACTTTTCCAATTAACAGCTGCCTAAAATGCACATCAACCTATGTAGTGTATCTTCTCACCTGCATATGCTGTCACCTACAGTATGTAGGATTAACTACTAATGAGGTGAAGGTCCGTATTCGTAACCATCTATCAACCATTCAAGCAGGAGAAGCGAGTACTCCTTTAGTCAGACACTTTGCACGTTGCCACAATACAGACATTAGTAGCTTAAGGTGGCAGGCTATAGAGAGGGTGGTATGCCCACCAAGAGGAGGTGATCGCGACAAACTGTTGCAGAAGAGGGAGATGTATTGGATATTTAAGCTTCAGACCAGAGTACCTCTGGGTCTGAATTCGGAATATGACCTAATAAATTTTTGGAAATAAACTTTTGAAATGATCTGTTGGTCCATGCATCTCCCTTTTCTGTGACATAATCCTGTGATCACGGGTATCAATTTAGTCAAAGGATTTAATTTGGTATCCTAATACTTTAAATAACATTTAAATAGACGTGACAGCTTGACTGGTTGTATTGTGTCAACTCTCCCTAGTCCCATCCTTTTAGCAATTTTTCTAGTTAGTATTCTAGCAAGCAATTTTTGTCTAACAATTTTTTCTAACACTTTTCTAGAATTAATTCTAGTAAAAGTTCTTTTCTAGCAAACGTTTTCAGCAATTTCTGCTGGCAATTTTTCTATTGTTTCTGATAATTTTTCTAACATAATAATTTTTCTAACAAAATCATGCATATATAAATATGCACTATTTATCTAATACAGCTATATGTAATTGTTGAGCATTAATAAAATAACACATTATTGGGTTCATTAGCACTATAACAAGATTGATTCTGTTATTCCTTGTTTATATAAATATATAGAACTTAGTTTCCACAAGAGTGCTTAAGTTTAACTCATTATATTTATTAATTTCTGTATTCGTGTATTTGTATATATATGTATTTTTATATTCCCTTGCATATGTATTATTCTTATTTTTCATGCATAGCGTACCAAGTTTCATGCATAGTTTATACGTTAGTTTAGCGCTGTGACTTCTGCATTGATAAATATTTATAAAATAAACTAGTAACTTACAAGAATCATTACACATTTGAACTATTAAGAGGCATTAATGTTTAAATTGTATATATGGGGTTAAAAATCCCCAAGTGAAACTTGTCAACAATTAAAGTTTTTAACCAATAGAAGTTGTCCAGCTGCCTTAAATAGGCAGACTGTGATTTTTACTGCAGCTATGATTACGCCTTGAGTGGCGAAACATGTCAGCAGCAGCCATTGTTTGTCAAGTAAAACCTGTGATTTTCCATTGATCATGTACCACATGGATTTTTAAACTAATAAATCGAGGTTGGAATTGGAGATACCTGCTTGCACTCGTTTTTCTTCCTATATATATATATATATATATATATATATACACACTTCAAAAAGAATACATAGTTTCACTAATAAACCCACATTGTATGGTTCAAACATCTTGAAAGAGAAAACATTTACACCTAGATTACGAGTTTTGCGTTACAGTTTTAACGTTGAAAAAAATGTCCATTTCAGCGTAAAAATGCATATAAAGAGAGAAGCGCTCTACCAGGAACAAACAACAGCTCATCAGCTAGTTCTATGGCGATTTACCATCCAGGAGCAGCCTCTTTTCAGTGTAAAAACAGTAATGTAGTCATTACGAGTCGTGTCGGTATAGCTATACCGCAAGCATTTAAGACTGTAACAAAACGTCAATCACTCACTCAAAAAAATGACGTTTTTACGTGGGTTTTCCATAGCGCCGATATTACAGGTTGTGCGGTGAGGCTAAAATGATTGTGTTACAGCCTATACCGACACGATCTATACTGCCATCTGAAAGCAGTAGTTATGGATTTTGTGTAACAAAAATGTTTCACAAAATGTATAACTAAAGTGTTACAAAGTACACCAACACCCATAAACTACCTATTAACCCTTAAACCGCCGCCCTCCCACATTGCAAACCCTATTTAAAGCTTATTAACCCCTAATCTGCCGCTCCTGACATCGCCGCCACTAATAAAAGTTATTAACCCCTATTCCGCCGCTCCCCAACATCGCCATCACTATAATAAAGTTATTAACCCCTGTTCCCCCACACCCCAACATCGCCGTCACTATAATAAAGCTATTAACCCCTATTCCGCTGCTCCCCGATATCGCCGCCACTAAATAAAGTTAATAACCCCTGAACCTCAGACCTCCCACATCACCGCCACTAAATAAACCTAGTAACCCCTAAACCGCCAGCCCCCCACATTGCAAAAACCTAAATTAAAGTATTAACCCCTAAACCTAACAACCCCCTAACTTTAAATTAAAATTACAATATCCCTGTCTTAAAATAAATAAAAAACTTACCTGTGAAATTAAAAAAAACTAAGTTTAAACTAACAATTAACCTAACATAACTATTATACTAAAATTAAAATAACTACCAATTAAATAAACTAAATTACACATTAAAAAAACCTAACACTACTAAAAAAATTGGATGAGAGCTACTAAAATTCTATTGGCTATTCAAATCCGGGTTTTTTATTTTGGGGGTGCTTTTTTATTTTTATAGGGCTGTTAGATTAGGTGTAATTGTTTTTTATTGTTGATCATTTCGTTTGTTATTTTTCGTAATTAGTGTTTGTTATTTTTTGTAATTTTGTATTTTTGTATTTTTTGTAATTTTAGACTTAAATGTTTTTAGTAGTGTTAGGAAATTTTTTATCTGTAATTTAGTTTATTTAATTGGCAGTTATTTTAATTTTAGTATAATAGTTATGTTAATTGTTAGTTTAAACTTAGGTTTTTTTTAATTTCACAGGTAAGTTTCAATTTATTTTAAGATAGGAATATTGTAATTTTAAATTTAAAGTTAGGGGCTAGCGGTTTAGGGGATAATAGGTTTATTTAGTGGCTGTGATGTGGGAAGACAGAGGTTTAGGGGTTAATAACTATTTAGTGGTGGCGATGTCAGGGAGCAGCGAAATAGAGGTTAATAGCTTTATTATAGAGTTGGCGATGTTGGGGTGCAGGAGAATAGGGGTTAATAACTTTATTATAGTGGCAGCAATGTCGGGGAGTGGCGGAATAGGGGTTAATAACTTTATTTTGGTGTCGGCGATATCAGGGGCAGCAGATTAGGGGTGTTTAGACTTGGGGTTTATGTCAGGGTGTTACGTTTAAACGTAACTATTTTTCCCATAGACATCAATGGGATTGTGTTATGGCGATCACCATTCCGCACTTCAGGTGTTAGTATTTTTTCTAACACTCTCTCCCCATTGGTGTCTGTGGGGAAAGAGTGCACAAGCACGTATTCTCAGCCCTTGGATTTTGTGCGGTATGGAGTTTAACGCCACCATATCGCACACACAAGGCGGCTTTATAGAAACTTGTAATGGCAGCGCTATGGAGGGTGAAATAACGCAACTTTTGTTGCGTTCATTTCGCACCCTCTATAGGACAAAACGTGTAATCTAGGGGTTAATAAGGTTCAAATCATCTTTATAATTTAAAGGTAACTTTTTTCTTTGTTGCTAAGTAAGGCATGTCTTAGAACCCTCCCTAATTGACTGCAGCAAATGTAACATGCATTCCATCAGGCTTTTCAAAGGGTCTATTCCTGGACTGCTCGTGATTTGCAAAACATTATAAACTGTCCTAACAAAGCAAGTGTGTTCATTTTATAAACATTTGGATGTAATACTCCTTTCATTTATAAAAACAAGCTTCTGTGCAAATACTCTGACATTGCTATGCCCCAGAAACATGGCATAGGATTGAACAGCAGCAGACACATTCTCACACAGATGATGAATATGAAACTTGGGCACCAAGCACTCTACTTGATTGTGTAATCTACTGATTGGTTTGTTTTATTCCAGGAAGTGCGGCACAGCAGGTTATAGGTGATTTCCATGCCATATAGAACAGCTTTCCTTTGAATAAAATGGCATGTGTGTAGCTATAACAATCTTCCTTTTTGTATTCATGTGTTTCTTCTTAGCAGAAGCTGGTTCACATATCTATATTAATTCAGGATATGTATTAAATAGACATTAAAGCACACGTTTTTATTATGCACATAAAACCGTACTTTTTATAAATGAAAATGTTAAACAAAAGCTCACAATGTGTAAGTTCCTATTGAAAAGAACAGAAAACGTGTTGGTGTTCAACTTTAGTACCTTGTTCAGTGACTGATGAGAAGAATTCGTATGACTCTATATAAGAGGACAGGGACACACTTCAAAAAAGCAAAAACACTATTTTTCAGCACAGAAAGTTGACTATAAAATGAAATCTAATTTGATGTCCTATGCATGCACCTCTTCCTCTGTCGCCTAATAGGTCACAATACAAATAAGATCCATAGCCATATGTCACATGCTATAAATATGCAATCTGTGCACCTTGTGTATTGTGATTACATTTACTTTCCAATGTCATAATACACTGACATAGGGTTATAATGCAAAAAAAAATATTTTGCACCAATTTCAGGGCTTCTTCCATAATGTGCCCCAGGGCCGGACTGGCCATAGGGCATGGGCATTTGCCTGGTGGCTGCAGGGCCTGGTTGCCTTAGCCTCGTGCATGATATAGAGCCTCTCACTGCTTTGATGACATTTCTGGTCCTTATAGGGTTAATCGGACATTCCAGCCAAAATTGAAATGCACAAAGATGAATTACATCTTGGGATAGAAGCATATTTACAATTTACATATATTGACAAAAATGCTTCTAGTAAAACTTATTATTTTTGTCTGCATGTAAAGCTTAAATATATATTTTCAGTGCAGCAGCATTTTATATACTACAGTTGCTCAGAAAACCAGTGGGTCTTCTCCATCATGTCAGCAATGGTTCAAATTCAGTTATTACCAAATTATACAAGCACCTTGGGCTGTCTGACCAAGTGTTGGTTTAAAATGCTAGTGCATGGAACATACCTGCTAGGTAATACATGTATATTGCAGTAATGCTTGTATTCAAAACTGAAATGCATCAGTGTGCATTCCAATTTTTCCTGGAATGTCCCTTTTACCCCTTCACTACTGGGAATTTCAGAGAAAAACTTACCCAAAGTAACAGAGGTTTGTGTTAGCATTTTTGCTATTACTCCATTTAAACAGAAATAGAGCCTTTTGTTTTTTATTATATAATTTACCTATAATATATATATATATATATATATATATATATATATATATATATATATATATTTTTTTTTTATTTTTTTTTAAAGTAGCCAACCCAAGGTATTGATCTAGGCCACCGGTTTTGAAACCTGTCGTCAGGTCTCTCTAACAGGCCACATTATGAGGATATCTGAACTGGGGCACAGGTGAAATAATAAGCTGATGTGCAAACACAGTTATTTTACCTGCTCTCATGCAAGGTAATCCTAAAAATCTAGCCTGTTGGGTTTCTCACAAATTACTTACACACAGCTACTGCCGTCATATGACAAATGGTTGTTAAAGCTTCTCTGGGGTCCCCCTTGTTCAGAAGTAGCAGACATTCATAGCTTTGCATCTAGTTTTTAGCAATTAGAAGGCAGATAATTGCAGCTGCGCACCACACTAGAAATTCCTGGCCGTGAAAAGGTTAATTGGTTAGCTTGTAAGGTTAATTTTTTTATGTAGTGTAGAGATTACCCTTTCACTTGACACCTCCCACCCCCTGATCCCTACCTGATCCATCCCAAACAGCATTCTTCAAACCACCCCCCTTACTGGTCACCACCATCTTACTGGCAGACAGTCTGCAAGCATGCAGTTTTAGGCCAGTATCCCATACAGGCACTGACATTGCCTGTATCATATCTGCCTTCATATGGTAACGGAGCAAGATTAGTTCTCCTCTAATATATAAAGGCAGGTGCCTTTTGCTCCCCGGCTGTGCTCCTGCTGGCAGCTGGGGCCGCAACTGCCAGATTATTGGACATAGGTACTTCATCAAAACAGTATGCTGGGCAAAGTACTGTGTGATGTAGTACCTACGTCCATTTGACGCAAGGGGTTAAATATGTTTTGCTTTTGTGTAAAAAAAATACGCTTTGTTTGACGCTCCTTAGAGATTCCAAAAGGCAAAATCTGTAATCTATGTTTTCCAAATGCTGCGAATTGCCTAAACCAGCTGTTTGATTTGCTGCATTTGCAGGTTACAGAATTTACTTTGTGGCCTCTCTAGGGTGTGTGAGACAAGCACAATTTTACAAAGGTTTTAGGGAAAAAAGTACTTACAGCTTTGGTTACCAGCTGTCCGTCCCAAAAATACTGGATGGCCTGCAGTAGACTGGGCATCCTTGACACTCTCATATATATATATTGTTCACAACTGAGCAGTGGTTGCATTCCATTGGATGCCAGTTAGACACAAATACATTTGGCTGCCAGTAACACAGCAGTGAATTGACCCTCTTAACTGCCAGTAACATACAGAACAATGTTTATACACCCTCGTTGTTGACTGTAAAAAAAACACAAAGTAGAGATTTTACACCCCGAGGTGCCAAGTGACACACAACAAGTGTTTTAATTCATCTCATGACTACCAGTAACACATAAGACAATGATTCCTACCTTCTTGGCTTTGAGTAACACAAATTGCAGTGCGTTAAAATTAGCTGCCACTCAGGGGCTTTAAAAAAGCAAACACATAATAAACTAACTCTTAACATATGAGTTTATAAACAATATGGAAGAAAAAGTACTCCCCTCTGGAGTGGACCTCTGCTGTGCCACAGTCTCTCCCAGAACCATCTATAGAATTGTGTTTGGAAAAGGAAGAGCTGGTCCAAAGGGTATCCTCAACATACCGGAACCCCTCTTATAGGTGTCACAGTCTTCCACAAACTTGACACCAAATGGAAAATACTCAAAGAGTATGGATGTAAACAATCAGCTACTTTATTAAGGGGACACTAAACCCAAATTTTTTATTTTATAATTCAGATAGAGCGTGCAATTTTAAGCAACTTTCTAATTTGCTCCTATTATCAATTTATCTTCATTCTCTTGCTATCTTTATTTGAAAAAGCAGGAATCTAAGCTAAGGAGTTGACCTATTTTTGGTTCAGCACCCTGGGTAGTGCTTGCTGATTGATGGCAATACCTTTTTAGAGTACATTGAGAATACTCTTTGGAGCAGCGCCTCCTTTTCCAAGCACAATTCTATAAGACTTTAAAAAACCAAGGCCTAGATTTAGAGTTTGGCGGTAGCTGTGAAAACCAGCGTTAGAGGCTCCTAACGCTGGTTTTAGGCTACCGCCGGTATTTGGAGTCAGTCAGGAAAGGGTCTAACGCTCACTTTCCAGCCGTGACATTTCCATACCGCAGATCCCCTTACGTCAATTGCGTATCCTATCTTTTCAATGGGATCTTTCTAACTCCGGTATTTAGAGTCGTGTCTGAAGTGAGCGTTAGAATTCTAACGACAAAACTCAAGCCACAGAAAAAAGTCAGTAGTTAAGAGCTTTCTGGGCTAACGCCGGTTCATAAAGCTCTTAACTACTGTGCTCTAAAGTACACTAACACCCATAAACTACCTATGTACCCCTAAACCGAGGTCCCCCCACATCGCCGCCACTCGATTAAATTTTTTTAACCCCTAATCTGCCGACCGCCACCTACGTTATACTTATGTACCCCTAATCTGCTGCCCCTAACACCGCCGACCCCTATATTATATTTATTAACCCCTAATCTGCCCCCCACAACGTCGCCGCCAGCTACCTACACTTATTAACCCCTAATCTGCCGTCCGCACGCCGCTGCCAGCTACATTATAGCTATGTACCCCTAATCTGCTGCCCCTAACACCGCCGACCCCTATATTATATTTATTAACCCCTAATCTGCCCCCCACAACGTCGCCTCCACCTGCCTACACTTATTAACCCCTAATCTGCCGAGCGGACCGCACCGCTATTATAATAAAGTTATTAACCCCTAATCCGCCTCACTCCCGCCTCAATAACCATATAATAAATAGTATTAACCCCTAATCTGCCCTCCCTAACATCGCCGACACCTAACTTCAAGTATTAACCCCTAATCTGCCGATCGGAGCTCACCGCTACTCTAATAAATTTTTTAACCCCTAAAGCTAATAAACTACCTACAATTATCTACAATTAAACCTAACACTACACTATCAATTAATTATTTAAATAAAATACCTACAATTACACCTAACACTACACTATCAATACATTAATTAAATACAATATCTACAAATAAATACAATGAAATAAACTAACTAAAGTACAAAAAATAAAAAAGAACTAAGTTACAAAAAATAAAAAAATATTTACAAACATCAGAAAAATATTACAACAATTTTAAACTAATTACACCTACTCTAAGCCCCCTAATAAAATAACAAAGACCCCCAAAATAAAAAAATGCCCTACCCTATTCTAAATTACTAAAGTTCAAAGCTCTTTTACCTTACCAGCCCTGAACAGGGCCCTTTGCGGGGCATGCCCCAAAGAATTCAGCTCTTTTGCCTGTAAAAAAAACACATACAATCCCCCCCCCCCAACATTACAACCCACCACCCACATACCCCTAATCTAACCCAAACCCCCCTTAAATAAACCTAACACTAAGCCCCTGAAGATCTTCCTACCTTATCTTCACCATACCAGGTTCACCGATCGTCCTCGGAAGTGTTGATCCAAGCCCAAGTGGGGGGCTGAAGAGTGACGTCCATCGTCGGGCTGAAGTCTGGATCCAAGCGGCGGCTGAAGAAATCCATCATCGGGCTGAAGTCGGAAGTCCATCATCGGGATGAAGTCTTCAATCAAGCCGCATCTTCAATCTTCTTTCTTCTGGAGCGGAGCGGAGCCATCTTCTTCCAAGCCGACGCGGAACATCCTCTTCTAACGACGCCTACTCGCCGAATGACGGTTCCTTTAAATGACGTCATCCAAGATGGCGTCCCTCGAATTCCGATTGGCTGATAGGATCAGCCAATCGGAATTAAGGTAGGAATATTCTGATTGGCTGATGGAATCAGCCAATCAGAATCAAGTTCAATTCGATTGGCTGATCCAATCAGCCAATCAGATTGAGCTTGCATTCTATTGGCTGTTCCGATCAGCCAATAGAATGCGAGCTCAATCTGATTGGCTGATTGGATCAGCCAATCGGATTGAACTTGATTCTGATTGGCTGATTCCATCAGCCAATCAGAATATTCCTACCTTAATTCCGATTGGCTGATAGAATCCTATCAGCCAATCGGAATTCGAGGGACGCCATCTTGGATGACGTCATTTAAAGGAACCGTCATTCGGCGAGTAGGCGTCATT
Organism: Bombina bombina; assembly: GCF_027579735.1. Classification (NCBI taxonomy): domain Eukaryota; kingdom Metazoa; phylum Chordata; class Amphibia; order Anura; family Bombinatoridae; genus Bombina; species Bombina bombina. The sequence continues at coordinate 1,007,476,672 of NC_069504.1, read as the reverse complement.
AGAAGAGGATGTTCCGCGTCGGCTTGGAAGAAGATGGCTCCGCTCCAGATGGACTTCCGACTTCAGCCCGATGATGGATTTCTTCAGCCGCCGCTTGGATCCAGACTTCAGCCCGATGATGGACGTCACTCTTCAGCCCCCCGCTTGGGCTTGGATCAACACTTCCGAGGACCGATCGGTGAACCTGGTATGGTGAAGATAAGGTAGGAAGATCTTCAGGGGCTTAGTGTTAGGTTTATTTAAGGGGGGTTTGGGTTAGATTAGGGGTATGTGGGTGGTGGGTTGTAATGTTGGGGGGGTATTGTATGTGTTTTTTTTACAGGCAAAAGAGCTGAATTCTTTGGGGCATGCCCCGCAAAGAGCCCTGTTCAGGGCTGGTAAGGTAAAAGAGCTTTGAACTTTAGTAATTTAGAATAGGGTAGGGCATTTTTTTATTTTGGGGGTCTTTGTTATTTTATTAGGGGGCTTAGAGTAGGTGTAATTAGTTTAAAATTGTTGTAATATTTTTCTGATGTTTGTAAATATTTTTTTATTTTTTGTAACTTAGTTCTTTTTTATTTTTTGTACTTTAGTTAGTTTATTTCATTGTATTTATTTGTAGATATTGTATTTAATTAATGTATTGATAGTGTAGTGTTAGGTGTAATTGTAGGTATTTTATTTAAATAATTTATTGATAGTGTAGTGTTAGGTTTAATTGTAGATAATTGTAGGTAGTTTAATTAATTTATTGATAGTGTAGTGTTAGGTTTAATTGTAACTTAGGTTAGGATTTATTTTACAGGTAATTTTGTAATTATTTTAACTATTTTAGCTATTAAATAGTTCTTAACTATTTAATAGCTATTGTGCCTGGTGAAAATAAATACAAAGTTACCTTTAAAATAAATATAAATCCTAAAATAGCTATAATATAATTATAATTTATATTGTAGCTATATTAGGATTTATTTTACAGGTAAGTATTTAGCTTTAAATAGGAATAAATTATTTAATAAGAGTTAATTTATTTTGTTAGATTTAAATTATATTTAACTTAGGAGGGTGTTAGGGTTAGGGTTAGACTTAGCTTTAGGGGTTAATACATTTATTAGAATAGCGGTGAGCTCCATTCGGCAGATTAGGGGTTAATGTTTGAAGTTAGGTGTCGGCGATGTTAGGGAGGGCAGATTAGGGGTTAATACTATTTATTATAGGGTTAGTGAGGCGGATTAGGGGTTAATAACTTTATTATAATAGCGGTGCGGTCCGCTCGGCAGATTAGGGGTTAATAAGTGTAGGCAGGTGGAGGCGACGTTGTGGGGCGCAGATTAGGGGTTAATAAATATAATATAGGGGTCGGCGGTGTTAGGGGCAGCAGATTAGGGGTACATAGGGATAATGTAAGTAGTGGCGGTTTACGGAGCGGCAGATTAGGGGTTAATAATAATATGCAGGTGTCAGCGATAGCGGGGGCGGCAGAATAGGGGTTAATAAGTGTAAGGTTAGGGGTGTTTAGACTTGGGGTACATGTTAGAGTGTTAGGTGCAGACGTAGGAAGTGTTTCCCCATAGGAAACAATGGGGCTGCGTTAGGAGCTGAACGCGGCTTTTTTGCAGGTGTTAGGTTTTTTTTCAGCTCAAACAGCCCCATTGTTTTCTATGGGGGAATCGTGCACAAGCACGTTTTTGAAGCTCTCCGCGTCCGTAAGCAACTCTGGTATCGAGAGTTGCAGTGGCGGTAAATATGCCTGTACCCTCCCTTTTTGGAGCCTAACGCAGCCATTCTGTGAACTCTCAATACCAGAGGTATTTAAAAGGTGCGGCCAGAAAAAAGCCAGCGTTAGCTACGCGGGTCGTTACCGACAAAACTCTAAATCTAGGCGCAAGACATTTCTGTGTCTAGTATTTTTGCATAGATGTTACTGGACAGCCTGCTAAAATACTGGACTCCAAATGAATGCTGACACCTGGCAAACTCTAACTACGACACTGAATTTATAAAAGACACAAATGTATATTTAAAATTCCAATTAACTATTTCCTTACCTTACATTTAAAAGCCTGTCTTGATGTTTTGTTTTGCGTTTAGCATTATAAAAGGACGGCTTATAAAGTTATATTTCATCTTGCAGCACGGACAGCAATGTCTCCACTCTTCCCTAATTTGACCAGATGGCCAGGTATCAGGATCTGTATAGAGGGCTAATGCAAATTTTTGTAGCCATCATTGTTGTACTCAAGTCCTTTTCTAAGCAAACTATAAGTGGAGCCCACAGATAGCGACAAATTACAAAGTGTGTCTACTAGAGAAGTCATTTTTCATGTACAGTTTTAGTCATTTTGAAAACATGATTTAATAATTTATTTCAATGATATAAAGGCTAAATCAAGACCTCAAAATAAATGACAGAAAACCTCTATTTAATTATAGTTTGTTTTTGTTTTTTGTTGAGAGGCCACCAGTTTACTATGTTCTATAACCGCCTTGCGACATGTGATTTTTCTTATCTGTTAATGTAGGAAAACTCTGGCTGCAAGGTCAGCACTTTGGAAAAATAAGGTAATAATAATCACAATATCAGCCGCTTTCACATCTCCCCTTCTTCACACAGAGGACCTGGTAATAAAGTCCTTCCAGTGAGCCGCAAGGCCCTGACAGGGTGACGCGTTTGATAAATGCATCCTGTTATTTCTGTCTGTTATATCCAGGGGCAGAGCAATCTTGGCACATGTTTAGCTTAATACAGTGTGGAGAGGGTCAAAAAGGCTATTTGCTGGATAAGGATGATGAGAGAAAAGATTTTAAATGAATTAAAAATATATAATAAGCAACGAACAGTCGTTCTTTCATCGGCAACCCTGTCTATTCTCATCAATTGGTGTGCATTAAATTAACACATTATTATACAACTCATTAACATCCAACAACTGATGCTTTCTTTGCCTGTGCGTAACTCTTTGTTTTCCAAGCAAGCAGTAATATGTAACTTGTCCCCGTCATTAGGGACCTCAATGCCTATAGAGTAAGCAGTAAAAATGGACCAATTCTCTTACATGCACGATTGCACACTGTTCCAAAAGCAAAAAGGAGATTCAAGGGTGCAAATCCAGCCAGACTTTATATATATATTAGAAATATAATGTTTAAAGAGACATTAAACTCAAATGTAATTACACATAAAATGTTAAATTATGTACACAAAAAAACTTTAAAGGGACATTCTAGAGGAGAAAAAAAGCAAAATTTCACTAAAATATTCTTTTTCTTAACCAATTCCTGTGTGCTTTATGTTTTTAAAAAGGGTTAAATAGACACAAAACCCATTTTTTTTCCTTTCATGATTCAGATAGAGCATGCAATTTTAAACAACTTTCTAATTTTCTCCTGTTATCAATTTTTATTCATTCTCCTGCTATCTTTCGGCCAGATTACAAGTTTTGCATTATGAGCGGCTCGGTACTAACTTGCAAGTTATTTCCACCACTCACCTACCTATAGCGCTGCTATTACAGGTTTTCATAAACCCGGCATTAGAAGCAATATGTGAGCGTAGAGTAAAATTAAACTCCATACCGCACTCCAATACCAGCACTGCTTTGAGCTAGTTTTACGTGCTCGTGCATGATTTCCCCATAGACATCAATGGGGAGAGCCGGCTAAAAAAAAGCCTGCAATAAAAGGAGCGTAAAGCTCCGTAACGCAGCCCCATTGATTCCTATGGGGAAAGAAAACTTACACCTAACACCCTAACATAAACGCAGAGTCTAAACACCCCTAATCTGCCGCCCCCGACATTGCCGACACCTATATTACACTTATTAACCCCTAATCTGCCGTCCCCGACATCGCCGCCACCTACCTACACTTATTAACCCCTAATCTGCCACCCTAACTTCGTCGCTACCTGCCTACACTTATTAACCCCTAATCTGCCATCCCCAATGTCGCCGACACCTACCTACATTTATTAACCCCTAATCTGTGGCCCCCGACACCACTGCCACCTACATTACACTTATTAACCCCTTAAATCTGCAGCCCCCAATGTCGCCGCCACTATACTAAAGTTATAAACCCCTAAACCTAACCCTAACACCCACTAACTTTAATATAATTAAAATAAATCTAAATAAAAATTACTATCATTAACTAAATAATTTCTATTTAAAACTAAATACTTACCTATAAAATAAACCCTAAGCTAGCTACAATATAACTAATAGTTACATTGTAGCTATCTTAGGTTTAATTTTTATTTCACAGGCAAGTTTGAATTTATTTTACCTAGGTAGACTAGTTAGTAAATAGTTATGAACTATTTACTAGCTACCTAGTTAAAATAAATACAAATTTACCTGTAAAATATAACCTAACCTGTCTTACACTAACACCTAACCTTACACTACAATGAAATAAATTACATTAATACAATTAACTAAATTACAACAAAAAAAACACTAAATTAAACAAAATAAAAAATAAATTATCAAATATTTAAACTACTTACACCTAATCTAATAGCCCTATCAAAATAAAAAAGCCCCCCCCCAAATAAAAAAAACCCTAGCCTACAATAAACTACTTAAAAGGGCCTTTTGTGGGGCATTGCCCCAAAGAAATCAGCTCTTTTACCTATAAAAATAATACAACCAACCCCCCAACAGTAAAACCCACCACTCACACAACCAACCCCCCAAATAAAATCCTATCTAAAAAAAACCTAAGCTCTCTATTGCCCTGAAAAGGGTATTTGTATGGGCATTGCCATTAAAAGCGCATTTAGCTTTTTTCCACCCAAACCCTAAGCTAAAAATAAAACCCACCCAATAAACCCTTAAAAAAACCTAACACTAACCCCCGAAGATCCAATTACAGTTTTTGAAGACCCGACATCCATCCTCAACGAAGCGGCAGAAGTCCTCATCGAAGCCGGCAGAAGTCTTCATCCAGGCGCCAACTGACGGAAGTCTTCATCCAGACGGCATCTTCTATCTTCAGCCATCTGGCGCGGATCGGCTCCATCTTCAAGACATCCGGCGCGGAGCATCCTCTTCAATCGACGTCTCTTCCACAACGAAGGTTCCTTTAAGGGACATCATCCAAGATGGCATCCCTTCAATTCCGATTGGCTGATAGAATTCTATCAGCCAATCGGAATTAAAGGATAAAAAATCCTATTGGCTGATGCAATCAGCCAATAGGATTGAGCTTGCATTCTATTGGCTGATTGGAACAGCCAATAGAATGCAAGCTCAATCCTATTGGCTGATTGGATCAGCCAATACGATTAAAGCTCAATTCTATTGGCTGATTGCATCAGCCAATAAGATTTTTTACCTTTTAATTCCGATTGGCTGATAGAATTCAAGGGACGCCATCTCGGATGACGTCCCTTAAAGGAACCTTCATTCTGGAAGAGACGTCAATGGAAGAGGATGCTCCGCGCCGGATGTCTTGAAGATGGAGCTGCTCCGCGCCGGATGGATGAAGATAGAAGATGCCGTCTGGTGAAGACTTCTGCCGGCTTGGATGAAGACTTCGGCCGGCTTTGATGAGGACTTCTGCCGCTTCGTTGAGAATGGATGTTGGGTTTTCAAAAACTGTAAGTGGATCTTCGAGGTTAGTGTTAGGTTTTTTTAAGGGTCTATTGGGTGGGTTTAATTTTTAGCATAGGGTTTGGGCGGAAAAAGAGCTAAATGCCCTTTTAAGGGCAATGCCCATACAAATGCCCTTTTCCGGGCAATGGGGAGCTTAGGTTTTTTTAGATAGGATTTTATTTGGGGATTGGTTGTGTGGGTGGTGGGTTTTACTGTTGGGGGGTTGTTTGTATTATTTTTTACAGGTAAAAGAGCTGATTTCTTTAGGGCAATGCCCCGCAAAAAGCCCTTTTAAGGGCCATTGGTAGTTTATATATAGGCTGGGGGGGGGGTTTGGGGTGTTTTTTTTTTATTTTGATATGGCTATTAGATTAGGTGTAAATAGTTAAAATATTTGATAATTTATTTTTTATTTTTATGTAATTTAGTGTTTGTTTTTGTAATTTAGTTAATTGTATTTAATGAAAGTAATTTATTTAATTGTAGTGTAAGGTTAGGTATTAGTGTAAGACAGGTTAGGTTTTATTTTACAGGTAAATTTGTATTTATTTTAACTAGATAGTTAGTAAATAGTTAATAACTATTTACTAACTAATCTACCTAGTAAAAATAAATACAAACTTACCTGTAAAATAAAAATACAACCTAAGATAGATACAATGTAACTGTTATATTGTAGCTAGCTTAGGGTTTATTTTACAGGTAAGTATTTAGTTTTAAATAGGAATTATTCAGTTAATGATAGTCATTTTTATTTTTATTTATTTTAATTATATTAAAGTTAGGGGTGCTAGGGTTAGACTTAGGGTTAGGTGTTAATATCTTTAGTATAGTGGTGGCGATGTTAGAGACAGCAGATTAGGGGTTAATAACAGTAATGTAGGCTGTGGCGATGTTAGGGACAGCAGATTATGGGTTAATACTATTTAATGTTTACGATGCGGAAGTACGGCGGTTTAGTGGTTAATATGTTTATTATAGTGGTGGTGATGTCCGGAGCGGCAGATTAGGGGTTAATAATTTTATTTTAGTGTTTGCGATGCGGGAGGGCCTTGGTTTAGGGGTTAATATGTAGTTTATGGGTGTTAGTGTACTTTTTAGCACTTTAGTTTTATGTTACGGCATTGTAGCATAAAACCCATAACTACTGACTTTCAGTTTACGGTATGGATCTTGACGGTATTGGCTGTACCGCTCACTTTTTGGCCTCCCAGGCAAACTCGTAATACCGGCGCATACCATTGAAAAATGACTTTCGGAAAGCTGCGGTAGTTACGTTGCGTTACGGCCAACAAAAGTGTGCGGTGCAGCTAAACTTGCAAAACTCGTAATACCAGCGGTAGTGAAAAAGAGCCTTAACGCTACTTTTTCACTCATACCGCAAAACTCGTAATCTAGCCGTTTATTTGCAAAAAAAAAAAAAAACACAGGAATCTAAGCATAGGAGCCGGACCATTTTTGGTTCAGAACCTGGGTAGCGCTTGCTGATTGGAGGCTACACTTATCCACCAATCAGCAGGCGGTACCAAGGTGCTGAACCAAAAATCATCCGGCTCCTAAGCTTTGTGGTGTATTGCTGCATCCTATGACAGAAGCAGTGCACTTTCACAGATCGGTGATGTTACTGTGTTTGTGACAGCTGTACCAGTTTAGCTCACATAATAGAGAGCTGAAGCATTATATTTTTGCAGTTAAAAGTCACATAACAAACATAAAAAGTCTTCAGGGATAATATAGTGAAATGCCGTTGCTGCAAAAACATACAGCTCCCACTCTGTATTGTGCAGCTAAATGGAAGTGCATTATATGGCGTGTCAAACAATGTCACTGATCTGTAAACGGCATCAAAAATACGTAAGCTCCAAGATGGTGGTGCCCAGTGTGAAGGTGCAGAGCTTCACTAACTGATACTTGTAAGGGGATTAAATAGGAGAACGACTCTGACAGCTGCAGCACAGGAAGAAAAACAATAACATGGTGAGTAGCAACCTTGCTACTGAATTTGTACTCAGTAGTTTAATATCCCTTTAAAATAGCAGGCTGAATCATGAAAGTTTGATTTTGACTTTACTGTTCCTTTAATACAAATTATGGGCATTACCTCAGAATTTCATTCCAACGAAGAAAAAATAAAGTATTCAGTGAAGATGTTCTAGCTAAACTGCTGCTTAAATCAATTTAAGACACAGATCTGCCCAAAATATTTATTTTCATTCAAACATTGCCTTTAAAAGCATGATTATGTAAATATGAGTTCCATCAGCACTCTTTAAGTCTTCCTAACATTAGCTAAATGTATGTACATTTTATTGTGAAAGTGTCAGATGTTGCATATTAAGGAGGAATAAGAATAAAAAAAAACACCACCAAGTAACATTTATATAGAACAGAAATGTATACAGTAACGTTTTTAGCATCTCACTCAGAATATCTGGATATAATAATCACTGTGTTTGCTCAAAAGCTAGGTCTCTCACTTGGGACATTAAAGGGACACTGAACCCAGATAGAGCATGCAATTTTAAGCAACTTTCTAATTTACTCCTATTATCAATTTTTCTTCGTTCTCTTGCTGTCTTTATTTGAAAAAGAAGGCACCTAAGTTTTTTTGGTTCAGTAATCTGGACAGCACTTTTTTATTGGTGGATGAATTTATCCACCAATCAGCAAGAACAACCCAGGTTGTTCACCAAAAATGGGCCGACATCTAAACTTACATCCTTGCATTTCAAATAAAGATACCAAGAGAATAAAGAACATTTGATAATAGGAGTAAATTAGAAAGTTGCTTAAAATTGCATGCTCTATCTAAATCACGAAAGAAAAAAATTTTGGGTTCAGTGTGCCTTTAACCCCTTAATGACCACAGCACTTTTCCATTTTCTGTCCGTTTGGGACCAAGGCTATTTTTACATTTTTGCTGTGTTTGTGTTTAGCTGTAATTTTCCTCTTACTCATTTACTGTACCCACACATATTATATACCATTTTTCTCGCCATTAAATGGACTTTCTAAAGATACCATTATTTCCATCATATCTTATAATTTGCTTTAAAAAAAATTACAAAATATGAGGAAAAAATGGAAAAAAACACACTTTTTCTAACTTTGACCCACAAAATCTGTTACACATCTACAACCACCAAAAAACACCCATGCTAAATAGTTTCTAAATTTTGTCCTGAGTTTAGAAATACCCAATGTTTACAAGTTCTTTGCTTTTTTTGCAAGTTATAGGGCCATAAATACAAGTAGCACTTTGCTATTTCCAAACCACTTTTTTTCAAAATTAGCGCTAGTTACATTGGAACACTAATATCTTTCAGGAATCCCTGAATATCCCTTGACATATATATATATATTTTTTCTTTAGAAGACATCCCAAAGTATTGATCTAGGCCCATTTTGGTATATTCCATGCCACCATTTCACCGCCAAATGCGATCAAATAAAAAAAATGTTCACTTTTTCACAAATTTAGGTTTCTCACTGAAATTATTTACAAACAGCTTGTGCAATCATGGCACAAATGTTTGTAAATGCTTCTCTGGGATCCCCTTTGTTCAGAAATAGCAGACATATATGGCTTTGGCGTTGCTTTTTGGTAATTAGAAGGCCGCTAAATGCCGCTGCGCATCACACGTGTATTATGTCTAGCAGTGAAGGGGTTAATTAGGTAGCTTGTAGGGAGCTTGCAGGGTTAATTTTAGCTTTAGTGTAGAGATCAGCTTCCCACCTGACACATCAGACCCCCTGATCCCTCCCAAAGAGCTCTCTTCCCTCCCCCACCCCACAATTGTCCCCGCCATCTTAAGTATTGGCAGAAAGTCTGCCAGTACTAAAATAAAAGGTATTTTTGAAGTTTTTAGCATATTTACATATGCTGCTGTGCAGGATCCCCCCTTAGCCCCCAACCTCCCTGATCCCCCACCAAACAGCTCTCTAACCCTCCCCCTCTGTCTTATTGGGAGCCATCTTGAGTACTGGCAGCTGTCTGCCAATACCCAGTTTGCAAAAAAAATGTTTTTTTTATTTTTTTTTTATTTTTTTCTGTAGTGTAGCTTCCCCCCCCCCCCACACCCTGCCTGATCATTTAGATCATTTTTGTCAGCTTGCCTCTCCCCCATTTTTCCCACTTTTCACAAAAAAATTTCTGTAGTGTAGCGGTTCCCATGCACATGCACATGCGAGCCCCCGCAACCCCCCCCCCCCGTGCACGCACGAGGGTCCGTACGCGCCCCCGGCGATCCCGCACCCGATCCCGCCCCCCCTCTTGCATCATCAGATGCATCGATGGCTGCCACCCGCCTCCCAGACCGGCTCCCACCCACCAACGATACCGGCCATCGATGTCCGGTGCAGAGGGGGCCACAGAGTGTCTCTCTCTGCATCGGATGGCCAAGGAAGGTTATTGCAGGGATGCCTCGATATCGAGACATCGATGCAATAACCGGAAAGCGGCTGGAAGCGAGCAGGATCGCTTCCACCGTTTTCTAGACCGACGACGTACAGGGTATGTCCTCGGCCGTTAACTGTATTTTTTAGAGGACGTACCCTGCACGCCGCCGGTCATTAAGGGATTAAACACCTTTTGCTTTACTGTAAATATTGTGCTTTATCCCACACTCCCTACAAGATCAAAAAGCAAATGATGTAGCTAGCAAATGCTACAAATTAAATAGCTGATTTAGGCAGTTTGCAGTATTTTTAAAACCCAAGTTAAAGGTACAGTCTACTCAAAAATTGTTATTATTTAAAAAGATAGATAATCCCTTTATTACCCATTTCCCAGTTTTGCACAACCAACACGATTATATTAATATACTTTTTACTTCTGTGATTACAGTGTATCTAAGCTTCTGCAGACTGCCTCCTTATCTCAGTACTATTTATAGACTTGCATTTTAGCTAATTAGTGCTGACTCATAAATAACTCCACGGGAGTGAGCACAATGTTATCTATATGGCACACGTGAACTAGCAGTGTCTTGCTGTGAAAAGCTATAAAATGCCCTGAGAAAAAGAGGTTTAGAACAGGCAGAAATTTATAACAATGTTGGTTGTGCAAAGCGGGGGAATGGGTAGTTAAGGCATAATCTATCTTTTAAAAAAATAATTTTTTTGGTGTAAACTGTCCCTTAAAACCCTTAAGGACGGTGAATTTCTGAGAAAAACTTGCCCAAAAGACAAGCACATTTTTAGTATTTTTGCTATTACTCAATTTAAACAGAAATAGAGCCTTGCTTTTTTTATTTACCTATCAAATATATACAGGTATATATATATATATATATATATATATATATATATATATATATATATATATATATATATATATATATATAGTTTTAGTAGACAACACCAGATATTGATCTAGGCCCATTTTGGCATATTTAATGCCACAGTTTCGCCTGATAATGCAATCATATTAAAAAATGTGTTAGCTTTTCACAAACCTTGGGGTCCTCACTGAAATTATTTACATACCGCGTATACAGTCATAATACTTTTTTGGTAATTACAAGGCTGCTAATTGAAGCTGTGCACCTCACTTCTGAAATTCCCGGCAGTGAAGTAGTTAATCAGTTAGCTTGTTTTGTTAAGTTTAGCTGTAGTGTAGAGATTACCCTCCCAGCTGTCACACCCACCCCCTGATCCCTCCCAAACAGCTCTCTTCCCTCCTTCAGACAGTGTGCCAATATGAAGTTTTAGGGCGGCAGTTTGTTTTTTTCTGCAATGTAGGATCCTTCTTACTCTCTAACCTCCCTGATCCCTCCCAAAAAACTCTATAACCCTCCCCCCTTTAACTAGTTTCCACCGTCTTAGGTACTGGCAGCTGTCTTCCAGTATCCAGGTTTTATATGAATTTAACAAATTTTTTTATATTTAAAAAATAATAATTCTTTAGTGTAGCAGACTCCCTCCAAGCGATCGTTAAGTAGGGCTCCCCTCTAATAACATATTTTCTGTAGTGTAGCAGATCCCTCCCTCCATTAAACCCTTTTCTGCAGAGTAGTGGTCCCACTCAGCTCCCGCCCACTCCCGCCCCCCAGTGATGGGCCGCTCACCTGCCACCCTCCTGACCCTCCCACACCACCAACAGCACCACTACAACCCGATACACTACTAGTTCTGCATTGCCACACTTGAAGGACGTGCAGAAATAGCGTGATTTTACCTCTGACAGGGTAAGGGGCTGGTCTTAAATAGCTAAACGACCCGATAAGAGGTTAAAGCTTTAGGGCCAGGTTACAAGTCAATTGCACTGATAATTTTTAGATTGTTATTTTGCCCTCAGCTAAACAATAACAGACAATCGGACATGAAAAGTTTGGGTTTCATGTTCCTTCAACCAAAGCATTTTTGATCAACTCGATACATGAATAGTGATTCCGATACTTTTAAAGAGAAGCAGTATGAACGCTCACTGAGCTTGTTTTACAAATTGCTGGTTAAGTGTTGAGTATGCACGCAATTCAAACCACCTCTTTTTCATTTATCGTTTTTGATAAACAGGATTTCTAAAAAGTATTCAGCATTACTGTTTCTCACACAGATAATGTGCTTTACTTCAGTCAATCAAAGCTATAATTGTTCATTTATTGTTCACTGGCATCTACTGTTAATAGCGCCACAAAAATGACAGACAATCCTAGCCTTACAAATGTCACTTACACCAATGTCAGCATTACTTTAGATTAGAATTAAAGTGACTTCAAACCCAAAATTTCTCTTTCACTATTAAGATAGATCATACAATTTTAAACAACTTTGTAATTTACATATATATTACAATTTTGCTTCATTCTCTTGCAATCATTTGTTGAGTGTTATTGGGAGTTGCTGGACACATTGGATGAGCCAACGCGAGTGGCATATATGTATAGCAACCAATCAGTGGCTAGCTCCCATGAATTTCAAAACTATATTCCCACCTCCTATAACCTCCGATCCAATAACAGCACATTATTTAGCTTGCCTCAATACAAACAGAAAGCAGCTCGATCCTCTTTTTCCTACAGAGCGCCACAATTATGGAATGACCTCCCTCACACTTTAAAAACTTCCCCAAGCCTAAAATCCTTTAAGAGATCCCTCTATACATATCACAAAACAGAATGCTCCTGTCATGGTTGATTAAATATTTTGTACCTGCTCTATGTTAAATGTTTGCATATATTGTGTATTATTATTGTTGTTTTTGTATTTTATTGTACCCTATTGTATCAATGCAATGTTTTGTGGTCCCAGGACATACTTGAAAACGAGAGAAATCTCAATGTATCCTTCCTGGTAAAATATTTTATACATAAATAAATATTAGGGATGTCACAACACAAAAAGGTGTGACCACTTATTATTAACTAAATCAAATAATAACTGTGAGAGATTTGATTGCAATTAATTAATTAGAAATGACCATCTGTTTTTTACAAGACAAATCATTAAAGGACCATTATACACTATTTTTTTCTTTGCATAAATGTTTTGTAGATGATCTATTTATAAAGCCCATAAAGTTTTTTTTTTTTTAAAAAAAAGTATAATTTTGCTTATTTTTAAAGAACATTGCTCTGATTTTCAGACTCCTAACCAAGCCCCAAAGTTTTATTTGAATACCGTCAGCTACCTTCTCCAGCTTGCTCCTGTTTGTGTAAAGGGTCTTTTCCTATGCAAAAGAAGGGGGAGGGGGGGGTCTTATTTCCCACTTGCAGTGGGCTTTCCAACTACCTTTTCAACAGAGCTAAACTGAAAGCTTCTAAGTACGTTTTTAAACCATTTTATAATGGATTTTTATATCAGTATCTGTGCATCTTATTCTTTATAGTAGTGTCGATTACATGCAGTTATATGAAAATGAGTGTATACTGTTCCTTTAAGTGATTTAAATTTGAAATCATTAAAAGCAGAATCCTATATGTCTGCCCATCTAAATATCAACACATTATTTAATTATTGAATTTTCATTAAAAATCATTAAAATACTTTTTTTCGGAGGGGCGGAGCCGGCCGGGAAAGAACATGGCCGCAACTAACTGAAGCTCCGGCTACATCCACTTGATATAAGCATAGCTAAGGGGGCTAAAGCAAAGTAAACGGGCATGCAATAACGTGCCATAATCTCTGAATTAGGGGGTTAGGTGTGGAGACCGAAAACAGGCATATAAACGGCGGAGAAACCCAGACTACAGCGGTCATTAGCAGAGGCCTCTCGGAATCACCCACGTGGCGAGCAGCGTCTCGCGGTTAGAGAAAGACCGACAACTTGGGACAGACAGAGCAGTGCACTTACAAAGGTATCCTCAGACACCGGCTTCCAAGGCACCGATTGCCACCTCCGGCCAGACGCTACAGAACCCGATACAGGGAACGAGCCTCTTGGAAACACAGATACAGAATCAACCCTGTAACAAACAGGAGAGAGCAGCAGCGACACCAAACATTAAGTAAGTCGCACATCCCAACGTTATAACAGTTTACTAACCACATATGCGAAGAGAGAGGCCCTGCACACTGAACGATATACCAGCTAAAGGGACACAAACCAAAACCACATAATACAGACGGAGCTAGTTGCCACGCACATAAGAAACTAGGCCCTGGGGACATAACTCCGCAGAGACACATCATTACTATATTCTGGGGGAAATACAGAGGAAAAGGACCCCCGATAAGGCCATCATTATTGTTACCACTCTATGTTAATACTGCCATATGGCTACCAGAAAACAGAAACCTGACAAGCAACAGAAAACTACAACCCCTGGTGGGGGGAAATTAAATGCATTCTTTAAGCCATTTGACAATGTAAATGCGCTTTCTGTGGAAACTGCACAGTTAGACATGTCGGATCTCACGGATCACGCAACTGATCACACACCTATAACGCGGGCAGACCTTAACCTACTACCCACTAAAGATGACCTGAGCACATTTATGACCCATGTCAGCAAGGCAATAAAAGACAGTTTAGCTGAAGTTAAGAGAGATGTTAACGCACTGGGTCACAGAGTACTGCATTTGGAGGAACAAGCAGAGGATTACACCAGAACCACAGATGACATGACTATAACATTACAGCAACAGAACACGACAATATTGCAACTGCAATCCCAAGTCGAAGACCTTGATAATAGAGGCAGACGTCAAAACCTGAGAATCAGGGGGGTGCCAGAGGAAATTACACCACCACAAATTCCATCATACTTACAAAACCTATTCAAATTTTTACTAGGTCTAGGCAAAGATGACATGATATCTTTAGACAGAGCACACCGTGCCCTTAGACCCAAACCATCGCCATCGGCACCCCCTAGAGATATAATATTATGTTGCCACAAGTTTGCAGATAAGGAGAGAATCATGCTGGCGGCAAGAAAAAGTTCCCCACTTAGATTCGGGGAGGACTCTCTACAGATCTTCTCAGACCTGAGCCCACTAACATTAGCAAAGAGGAAGGAGGCGAGATACCTTACATTGCATTTAACAGACTTAAATATACCCTACAGATGGGGTTTTCCCTTTGCTATAAAAGTCATTAAGGACAATAAAACATACACATATAAAGACCCCGAAGACATAGAAACATTCTGCCAACAGCTTGACATCCCACAACCCAAGTTGCCTTCAATAAAAGATCTCATCACAGATAAACCTTCACAAAAGAAAACTCCGAAAACTAATCAACAATCAAACTGGTCAACAGTACCGAAGAAAAGAAGAAACAACTCCACAACTTCACAGGCCCAATCGGAAGCGGACTCTGAACCATCATGAAGGGAGTACTTTATTTCCTTTTATATTTGTTCTGCACTTACTATAACTCCCTAAGAGAGTTTTGAACAAAGACTATTGCGGGAATGTCCACCCAATTGAAAAGACTCTAGTATATAGTACAAAGCTATAATAGGTTGCTCAGTGACCCACGGAAATTCCCCCCCCTCCACCCTCTCCACCCCATACCCCTTTAACTTAAAAGCTAGCCCCCATGACCACAACAAATATCTTGACATAATATCAAGAATGGATAGGCACAATAGATGCCTTTCTCCCCCTACCACTCTTGCCTACCATCCCCTCTCAACGGAAGCAAGAAAATTCATTTCCCTAATTCCCCATTACCTTGCCCCCCCCCTAATTGTACGATGATAGTACATCGTACTCTACGACAAATGGAATGTTATTGTTATTGTTGTTTGATACTTTTACCATTGTTGTTTTGCTTACATGTTTTGCTTATTTATTTCAGTATTGGAACCACCATCCATCCTTTTTCTTTTTTCTGTGTCATTTCCGGAGAACTGAATACAGCCCTCTTATCTACAACTCTCTTCCACTCTTACCTACGCTGTACCAGTAAAGTATTACAAACCAAGCTACAGATGATCCTCCTGAGGGTAAGATCACATTGTTCGCTAACACACACACTCCAACATGGCTGACCCAGCAGTAAACATTATATCTCAGAATGTGAAGGGCCTCAACTCCCCTACGAAGAGAGCGATTGCACTGCGCAGCTTAGCTAAGCATAAAAATGCGATCATATTCCTACAGGAGACACATTTCATAAGGGAGTCAGAACCTAATTTTCACTCAAAAGAATTCACAACAAGTTATTACAGCTCAGACAGAGTTAAAAAGAACGGGGTATGCACTTTAATACATAAAAACATACAATTCCAACTTAACAAACAGATTGTTGATACAGAAGGCAGAATATTAATCCTAACAGGTTTACTGTTCCACCAACCTGTGACGTTAGTAAATGCATATGCCCCCAACGGTAAGAAAGCCCAATTTTTCCAGACACTACAGAACCTAGTAGTAGAAAATAAAATTGGTACTCTCATTTTAGGAGGAGATTTAAACGTCGCTCTAAACCCAACACTGGACGCTTCCTCTCACAGACCAACAGCTCAAACACGACCTCCTAACACAGTATACAAATTCCTAACACATTTAGGCTTACTTGATACATGGAGACTAAAACATCCGTCACAGCGCAACTACACCTTTTTCTCCTTCCCCTGGTCAGTGTACACTAGAATCGACTATATCTTCATAGACAGAAACCACCTCTCTTTACTTAAAGACGCAGACATCCAGCCAACACCATGGTCAGATCACTCTCAAGTTTGTGCCCAACTACAATGGCCCGACCACCCAACGACCCCCTATATTTGGAGAATGGACGACTCGTTATTACATCAACCAGACACAACTGACGCCTTGGCAACTTCACTAAAGGAATACTTTAGCATTAACGCTACTCCAGACACCTCTCCACACACGTTATGGGAGGCTCACAAAGCGGTACTCAGAGGCCACTGCATTAAACATACTTCATATAGGAAGAAAAGGTACAATCAGACGATAGATGCCCTGACTACTCAATTAGCCGGCTTGGAACTCTCCCACAAAAATTCTCTGAAAGACAATACATTACTTAAAAGGGTGACAGACACCAGACAAGAACTCAATAAAATACTCTTGAAAGAGGCCCAGAGACGTGCATTAAATCTTAAAAAAATCTACTTTTTCGAGGGCAATAGAGCAGGTTCGCTCCTAGCCAGAGCCCTAAAAACCCAGACACTAAAAGCACAGATACATAAGTTAACAACCCCTGACAAGCGGGATATACTAGACAGTGAAGGTATTGTTAACCACTTTAAAGAATATTACGCTAAGTTATATAACCTTAGCAAAGACGACACACCAGAACACCTAACGCAGATGCGGGTATACATTAACGACGCAGACCTACCCTCTTTGCAACCAGAGCAACGCACTACACTAGAAAACCCAATAAGCTTGTTAGAGGTCTTGTCTGCAATAAAAGATTTACCCACAGGTAAAAGTCCGGGTCCAGACGGCTTCTCAAACACATACTATAAGACTTATAAACATATCCTAGCCCCACACCTACTTAAATTATTCCAAACATTGGAGAACGAGGGCTCTTTCTCGCAAGACATGCTGTCGGCACATATTTCTGTAATACCCAAACCCCAGAAAAGTCCAACAGACCCCAGTAGTTATAGGCCGATATCCCTCCTAAACACGGATATAAAAATTTTAGGCAAAATCTTAGCAAAAAGAATCAACGTAGTACTGCAGTCCCTAATACATACGGACCAAGTGGGATTTGTCCCGGGGCGAGAGGCAAGGGACAATACAATAAGAGCCCTGACTTTAATATCATACGCTAAACATAACAAAATTCCATCAGCCCTCTTGGCGGTAGACGCCGAGAAGGCGTTCGATCGCATAAATTGGAGATTTCTTGAAGAGACACTAAAGGCGATAGGATTTGGACCACACATGATCTCACGCATACTTAGCCTATACACCAGTCCCACCGCTAAAGTTAAGGCAAATGGAATGCTATCAAACCCCTTCCAAATTCAAAACGGCACACGACAGGGTTGCCCCTTGTCGCCCATATTGTTTATTCTAACAATGGAGGTCTTTGCTACACATATTAGAAATAACAATGAGATACATGGTATAAAGATAGGCCCTCACGATTTTAAAATTGCATTATACGCTGACGACGTACTATTCACAATTACTGATCCACACCGCACAGTTCCTATAATCTTAAAAGAAATTAACACCTTCGGCCGGTTCTCGGGCTTCTCGATAAACCCGCAGAAATCGGAGATTCTAAATATTTCCATGGCCCAGACTGATTTTCTTAATGTTTCAAACACCTGCCCAATGATTGTCCGAGACAGGTCCATAAAATACTTAGGGATACATATCTCCCCTAACCACACACAACTATTTAAAGAAAATTACACCAAACTTTTATTAACAACGCAACAAGATCTTCGCACTTGGTCTTTAAAACCAATTTCATGGTGGGGACGCACACAATGCATTAAAATGACCACTTTGCCCAGGGTATTGTACCTACTTCAAGCGGTACCCATAACTCTTCCCAAATGGTACCTAGCTCAACTCCAAAGACATATAAATGCCTTTATCTGGGGAAAAGGAAAACCTAGGATTAACAAATCCAACATGTACAGAGCCACAATAAATGGAGGACTGGGGTTACCAGACTTAACAGTATATTATAACGCAGTCACCTTACAAAGAATTCTAGACTGGCATAGAGCAGGTGACTCGAAAGCCTGGGTATCCTTAGACTCTAACATCCTTAGAGTTCCTTCAGTGGGAGCTCTATGCTGGGTACCAAAATCTTTACGGCCCCCACAGTGTTATGATCTAATGATTCATAAACATGTTTTTGACTCCTGGGATAATATTAATCTTCACCAGACGTATCTCACTGGAGCTCGCTCCCCTCTTTTTCCCATACCACTGAACGCTGAGATGATAGGAGGGTTGGATAAAGGACAACAGAGACTAACTGAATGGGGATACACAGTGCCACTAAAAGAATTTACGCTTCATGGGAAGTTAGCAGGGAGAGAAAATCTAAGTGCAGTAGCGGGAGGACGATACTCTAACTGGTTAAAATATTCTCAACTACACCATTTTATATACACTTCACCACACCAAAAAGACTTCCTTAGGGAACTGACACCGTTCGAAACTCTTTGCATAAATACAACTCCGCTGCGGCACTCACTGTCATTGACACGCAAACTTATACAAACAGAACACACACACACGCTCCCCTCATACACGACCAAATGGCACGAGGAGCTGGGACATGATATAAATGGGAAGGATTGGAAGAAAATCTTTCAAAACACAAAAAAGTCGTCAAGCTCACCCCAAATGTTAGAACTTAATTTTAAAGTGCTACTGAGATGGTACTTAACACCTTCACGCATCCACTCCATCTACCCGGAGGCAAGCAGTAACTGCTGGAGAGGTTGCCCTACTAGAGGCCAATACCTACATATGTGGTGGGAATGTGATGTAATCAAACCACTCTGGTGCGAAATAGAAACTTTTTATAGGCAAATACTGACTGAGGAATTTGAGCTGACACCCAGACTAGCGTTATTAAATGACCTCCCCCCGTTCCCTTGCAAACTGAGACTTAGACTTTTACAAATAGGCATCACAAGCGCCAAATCTCTAATAGCGTTTCATTGGAAAACACAACACAGGCCAACGCTATTAGAATGGATCAATAAGGTCACGGACATGCTAGCACTCGAGGAATATAGTTACTACAAAAGAAAACAGATCGGCACTTTTGCAGACATTAAATTTCTCTGGGAAGAACTAACTACACGGCAGGTCCCTTTACGTAGGCCAATAACATAAAGTCCCTTCTCTCCCTATTTACCTGTCTCTCTCTTCGTTTCCTCTTATATCTCTTGTTGACGCTGATCTCGGGGGCCTCCCCCCCTTGGAAGGAATGGTGGTTCCAAAGTTTATAGTTAAGTTTATCGTTACAAAGTTATGAGAATAATTTCACCAAGGAGCAACGAAACTACACACCTATGTGTTAACCTCATCCAAATCGTTACATTGGGAGAAGACTGTAAAAGACTATATTTATGTAATTGTTGTCTCTTAATTTTCTATTTTTCTTCCATGCTCTGTACATTTTTTTATTTTTGTGGATGACAATAAAGCTCTTTGAAAACCTAAAAAAAAAAAAAAAAAAAAAAAAAAAAAATACTTTTTTTCGAAAAAGACCACTAAATACAATAGAATTTAATAATTGACAAATACACAATAATAAGGCAATGCAATTGCACTAAATTTAAATTTTAACCTCTTAAGGACATATGACGGAATTTTTCCGTCATAAAACAATTGAGCAAACTGAAAGCTGTGTCCTTAAAGGGTTAAATGAGCAGGAGAATATTTCCAGGCGAATTTCAAAGTTAATTCAATTCCCCCACCCCCCTGTATCATGTGACAGTCATCAGCCAATAACAAAATGCATATGAGTATATACTGTGCACTTTTGCACATCCTCAGTAGGTGCATATAAAAAGAATGTGCTCGTTTTGATAATGGAAGAGTATTGGAAAGTTGTTTTAAATTGCATGCTTTATCTGAATAATGAAACTTTATTTTTGACTTTAGTGTCCCTGTAATATAACATTTTAAAAACATTCGGCTAGATTTAGAGTTTGGCGTTAGCCGTCAAAAGCAGCGTTAAGGGGTCCTAACGCTGGTTTTGGCCGCCCGCTGGTATTTAGAGTCAGGCAGGAAAGGGTCTAACGCTCACTTCCCTACCGCGATTCCAGGCTACCGCAGATCCCCTTACACCAATTGCGTGTCCTATCTTTTCAATGGGATCTGCCTAACGCCGGTATTTGGAGTCTTGGGAGAAGTGAGCGGTAGACCCTTTACCGACAAGAATCCTACCGCCAAAAAAAGTCAGTAGTTAAGAGCTTTATGGGCTAACGCCGGAATATAAAGCTCCTAACTACTGTGCTCTAAAGTACACTAACACCCATAAACTACCTATGTACCCCTAAACCGAGGCCCCCCCCCCACATCACTGCCACTCTAATACATTTTTTTAACCCCTAATCTGCCGACCGGACCTCGCCGCCACCTACGTTATACTTATGAACCCCTAATCTGCTGCCCCTAACATTGCCGACCCCTATATTTATTAACCCCAAATCTGCCCCCCCACATCGCCACTAATTACTACACTTATTAACCCCTAATCTGCTGACCAGACCTCGCCACCACTATAATAAATGTATTAACTCCTGAACCGCCGCACTCCCGCCTCGCAAACACTATAATAAATTTTATTAACCCCTAATCTGCCCTCCCTAACATCGCCGCCACCAACCTACAATTATTAATCCCTAATCTCCCGCACCGTCGCCGCTACTATAATAAAGTTATTAACCCCTAAAAATAACTCTAACCCTAACGCTAACACCCCCTAACATAAATATAATTTATATTAAACAAAATAATATTCCTAAAATTAACTAAATTATTCCTATTTAAAACTAAATACTTACCTATAAAATAAACCCTAATATAGCTACAATATAATTAATAATTACATTGTAGCTATTTTAGGATTTATATTTATTTTACAGGCAACTTTGTATTTTTTTTAACTAGGTAAAAAAGCTATTAAATAGTTAATAACTATTTAATAGCTACCTAGTTAAAATAAATACAAAATTACATGTAAAATAAATCCTAACCTAAGCTACAATTAAACCTAACACTACACTATCATTAAATTAATTAAATAAATTACCTACAATTAAATACAATAAAATAAACTATTCTATAATACAAAAAAACCCCCACCAAATTACAAAAAATAAAAAAGAATTACAAGCAGTTTAAACTAATTACACCTAATCTAAGCCCCCTAATAAAATAAAAAAAACTAAAATAATAAAAGTCCCTACCCTATTCTACATTACAAAGTAGAATAAGTAGGCAGAAGAGGACATCCGGACCAGCAGACATCTTCATCCAAGCGGCATCTTCTATCTTCATCCATCTGGAGCGGAGCCATCTTCTTCCCAGCCGACGCGGATCCATCCTCTTCAAGCGACGCCTACTCGCCGAATGAAGGTTCCTTTAAATGACGTCATCCAAGATGGCGTCCCTCGAATTCCGATTGGCTGATAGGATTCTATCAGCCAATCGGAATTAAGGTAGGAAAAATCTGATTGGCTGATTCAATCAGCCAATCAGATTCAAGTTCAATCCGATTGGCTGATCCAATCAGCCAATCAGATTGAGCTCGCATTCTATTGGCTGATCGGAACAGCCAATAGAATGCGAGCTCAATCTGATTGGATCAGCCAATCGTATTGAACTTGAATCTGATTGGCTGATTGAATCAGCCAATCAGATTTTTCCTACCTTAATTCCGATTGGCTGATAGAATCCTATCAGCCAATCGGAATTCGAGGGATGCCATCTTGGATGACGTCATTTAAAGGAACCTTCATACGGCGAGTAGGCGTCGTTTGAAGAGGATGGATCTGCATCAGCTGGGAAGAAGATGGCTCCGCTCCGGATGGGTGAAGATAGAAGATGCCGCTTGGATGAAGATGTCTGCCGGTCCGGATGTCCTCTTCTGCCCAGATAGGATGAAGACTTCTGCCGGTCTGGATGTCCTCTTCTGCCCCATCGGATGAAGACTTCGGCCCGGCTGGGAGAAGACGACTCAAGGTAGGGAGATCTTCAGGGGGGTAGTGTTAGGTTTATTTAAGGGGGGTTTGGGTGGGTTAGAGTAGGGGTATGTGGGTGGTGGGTTTTAATGTTGGGGGGGTTGTATTTTTTTTTACAGGCAAAAGAGCTGATTACTTTGGGGCATGCCCCGCAAAAAGCCCTTTTAAGGGCTGGTAAAAGAGCTGATTACTTTGTAATGTAGAATAGGGTAGGGACTTTTATTATTTTTATTTTTTTAATTTTATTAGGGGGCTTAGATTAGGTGTAATTAGTTTAAAATTCTTGTAATATTTTTTTATTTTCTGTAATTTAGTGGGGTTTTTCTGTAATTTAGTTTAGTTTATTTAATTATATTTAATTGTAGGTATTGGTAGCTAATTTATTTAATTAATTTAATGATAGTGTAGTGTTAAGTTTAATTGTAACTTAGGTTAGGATTTATTTTACAGGTAATTTTGTAATTATTTTAACTAGGTAGCTATTAAATAGTTAATAACTATTTAATAGCTATTGTACCTAGTTAAAATAAATACAAAGTTGCCTGTAAAATAAATATAAATCCTAAAATAGCTACAATATAATTATTCGTTATATTGTAGCTATATTAGGGTTTATTTTACAGGTAAGTATTTAGTTTTAAATAGGAATACTTTAGTTAATAAGAGTTAATTTATTTCATTAGGGTTAGGGTTAGACTTAGCTTTAGGGGTCCGGTCGGCAGATTAGGGGTTAATACTTGAAGTTAGGTGGCGGCGACGTTGGGGGGGCAGATTAGGGGTTAATAAATATTATGTAGGTGTCAGCGATGTTGGGGGCAACATATTAGGGGTGCATAGGGATAATGTAGGTGGCGGCAGTGTCTGGAGCGGCAGATTAGGGGTTAATTGTGTAATGCAGGTGTCAGTGATAGCGGGGTCGGCAGATTAGGGGTTAATAAGTGTAAGGTTAGGGGTGTTTAGACTCGGGGTTCATGTTAGGGTGTTAGGTGCAGACTTAGAGAGTGTTTCCCCATAGGAAACAATGGGGCTGCGTTGGGATCTTAACGCTGCTTTTTTGCAGGTGTTTTTTTTCAACCCAAACTGCCCCATTGTTTCCTATGGGGGAATCGTGCACAAGCACGTTTTGCCAGCTTACTGCTACCGTAAGCAACGCTGGTATTGAGGGTTGAAGTGGCGGTTCATTCGGCTCAACGCTCCCTTTTTGGAGCCTAACGCAGCCCTTCAGACAACTCTAAATACCAGCGTTGTTTGGAAGCAGCGATAGGAAAAAAAGCTGCGTTAGCTACGCGGGTCTTTACCGACAAAACTCTAAATCTAGCCGATTATTTCCAGGAGCTAGGTTACTAAAGCTCTTTTATTATAACAAGCTACTACTGTGAGATTCATCAGGTCTATGAGGTCCTTGCAGAATTCATAAAAAATAAAATGCCACTGAGACCTTCATAGCTCGCTTAGGGGCATTAACTTCAACTCTGGATAAGAAGGCAAGAGAAATACAATGCTTTCAGGAAGAACACATATTTTACAAAATCAATTAGTATGTTGCATTAACATAGAACATAATATCAATTACATTTTAACAATTTAAATCTGCATAGCTATAATAAAAATTAAAAAATAAGGCTCAAGTGAACGAAACTGTAAATTGTTAGAATTGAAAATTGTGTTCTTTATTGCATAAAATTAGGTTCCGGCCACTAATTTTAAACCAATTAAATTATTTAAAGATATTTACAATTTCATAATTTTCTATTAAGTAACTAAATATTTCATTTTTCCAACTGTGCATAGTTCAACCAAAAAAAAAGCTTTCAACTGTGGACAAGAAGTAGTTAAAAAAGGGGTTGAAAGTTAAGAGTTATCTATAATATTGCCAGATATGCCACAAGAAAATGTTTTAAAAAGAAATGGCTAGAATAATACAAAACATTTAAAGCCAGAGGTAAAATTTAGGACAGGTTCCCTGGCTTTAGGGATTTGTCCAGCTCCATGTAAAGTGAAGATTTACATGATTTCAATTTACTTCTTTTATTAAATGCACTTTGTTTTCTTCATATCATTTGTTGAAAAGCATATCTAGGTAGGCTCTGGAGCTGCAGTGCTCTGCTGGAAGCTAGCTGGTGAATGCTAGATACACATGTGTGCCTCTTTTTGCCATACCATATGTGATTCAGATAGATCATACAATTTACTTTTATTATCAATATCACTTTGTTCTCTTGGTGTTCTTTGTTGAAAGACAGGTTTGTAGACTACAGAGTATGCATGTGTCTGCAGAACTAAATGGCAGCAGTTTTGCAAGAATGTTATATATTTGCCAGGACACTAGATAGCATCCTTGTTTCCATCCATGTAGTGCTCCGAAGAAATAAATGATATCTAGGTATGCTATTCAACAAGAATACCATAAACAAAGCAAATCAGATAATATCGCCAAAGACAGGGGACAGCCATGGGGGCGAAATTTGCCCCCACATATGCCAACCTATTTTTAGGTTGGTGGGAGCTGTCCCGTGTCTTTGGTGATGGTAATCCCTTCAAAGAACGGATTGCATATTACGGCCGTTATATAGACGACCTTGTGTTTATATTTGATGGTGATGATTCGATGGTGAATGACTTTTTTGATTATTTATCTGATAACCAACAGAATTTGCAGTTCACTATGAATGCAAGTAGAAAAGAAATGCCTTTCCTTGATGTACTAATTAAACCTAATATTGACACACATAGTGTAGAAGTAGAGCTGTATAGGAAGGAGAGTGCAGGCAATACCCTTTTGATGGCTAAATCTAGCCATCCAAGACATGTTATAAAGGCCATACCAAAAGGCCAGTACATGAGGACAAAAAGAAACTGTAGCACCATAGAGGCATATGAAGCACATTCAGTAAAAACTACAGAACGTTTTCTGGAAAGGGGATACAAAATACAGGATCTAAGAGAGGCTAAGAAACAAGTAGATTATATGGCTAGACAAGACATGATCAAAGGTAAATCAAGGAAAAAGGCTGATTACCAGCAGAAACCTGTATTTACAACAATGTACAGTAAGGAATATAATGACATCTGTCAAATTATCAAAAAGTCTCTCCCTATTCTTAGAGTTGATGAAACTATGGATAAGATTATAGAAGGAGGTTGCAAATATGTGACACGTAAATCAAAAACGCTGGCTAACATTCTTTCCCCCTCTATGCTACCTACTAGTACTACAGACAATTGGCTTACACCAAAAAATGGTTTTTTTCACTGTGGAAGTAGGAAATGTACATCATGTTCATATGCCCAATTGGGTGATACTTTTAAATCCACGGGGGATGAAAAGTCCTTTAAAATTAAAGAGTACATAAATTGCAATACTTCATATGTGATATATTTACTCACGTGTAAACTTTGCAATATAAAGTATGTTGGTCAAACGACCAGACCCCTAAAAACTAGATTTTTGGAGCACTTGAGGTCTATTGGAGATGAAGATTCGGACACTCCAGTTGCCCTGCATTTTAAGAATGAACATAATGGAAATAAAAATCTACTAAGTTTTCAGGGTATACAACATGTAAAGAGACCCAAGAGGGGGGGAAATAGACTTAAACTTTTGAGTCAGAAGGAAGTATATTGGATTTTCCAGTTAAATACAAGGGTCCCGAAGGGACTTAATTCTGATTGGGACATTAAACTTTATGTAGAGTAATTAGACCTAGGTCATAGTGGGTAATTTATGTTCATTTTTCATTCCATTAGAATGTATTATAAAATGTGGTATGTATCCCATCTATTGGGTGTTTCTTAAAGTACATTTTTGAGAGCATTTTCTAGTGCATTTTTTAGTGCATTTTTTAGTGCATTTTTTACTCATGACCAGTCATAAGAATGTTTACTAATTATATCTATATATTTTTGATTATAGCAATGATAGAGAAAGTTGGGAAGTTTCTAGGTTCACAACAATTTTATTTACTCCTTTCTACAATTAGGTGATAGTTACAAATACTTCCAAAATCAGTCAGCTTTCGTTCATAATGATCTGATATATTCACACTAGAGGAGTTTATATGAAACTATTACAAAGTACCTCTTGATATTTAAAATTGTGGATAAATCAGGTTTGGTTATTAATTAGGAACTTGTTGTGAGAAATAAAGTTAAGTCTCTTTAAAATTTAAAATGTAACATCTAAATTAAATTCTACAGAAAATAAATGTTAATATTTTAAAATGAAATTATATCTTACTTAACTCTCTGTAACTATGTTAATATGCTTATCTGTTAGAAATTACACTATACATATGTTAAATGTGATTGCCCTCCTTTTTTCTGTGATACACCTGAACCAATGTTTTGCACCTGTAATGGGGGAGTGGTTAAAACCTTTATTAAGGATGAGTTTTCAGGTGTTGGTATAGGTCACTGAAGAAGTTAGAACTATGAAACGCGTTTGACCTCGTAACCTTGCTGGCGTGTATGCCTTTTTAGTGTATTTCAAAATAAAGGAGCTTTCTACTTTTAAGCCTTTGGACTGACGGTACTTTATTTATATTCACCCTAACCTACCTACCCCTTTTGAGTGCGAGGATTCCAGTTGTTCAACTATTCTTACCTTTGAGGGAAAAAGGTGAAGTTCCCTGCACATATCCTATCTGCACCAGTCAGACCGGAACGTTTGTTTTGATCATAGCTCCCGTGGGGAGCGCTGAGGAGGTGAGACAGAGCGGTGCTGCAGAGGCAGTGAAGACACAGCACAGCGCGGCACAGAGAGAGGTGAATGAAACTGCCCAACACACTGAGCGCTTGCTTACGGATTCTGGCAAATCAGATAATAGAAGTAAATGTAATGCTCTTACACATTAAAGTCCCTTTAATGGATCTAGAATATGTTGCCTTTTAGTATCTATGGGATATAGATCGCAACATGCTCTCATTGCAAGATCCAGTGCCATTTTGGATGGACCTTCTGAGTCATAAGCTCAAAAAAGCCTGTAAGAATAGTTCCAGCAGACCTGCATATACAGGGAGTGCAGAATTATTAGGCAAATGAGTATTTTGACCACATCATCCTCTTTATTCATGTTGTCTTACTCCAAGCTGTATAGGCTCGAAAGCCTACTACCAATTAAGCATATTAGGTTATGTGCATCTCTGTAATGAGAAGGGGTGTGGTCTAATGACATCAACACCCTATATCAGATGTGCATAATTATTAGGCAACTTCCTTTCCTTTGGCAAAATGGGTCAAAAGAAGGACTTGACAGGCTCAGAAAAGTCAAAAATAGTGAGATATCTTGCAGAGGGATGCAGCACTCTTAAAATTGCAAAGCTTCTGAAGCATGATCATCGAACAATCAAGCGTTTCATTCAAAATAGTCAACAGGGTCGCAAGAAGCGTGTGGAAAAACCAAGGCGCAAAATAACTGCCCATGATCTGAGAAAAGTCAAGCGTGCAGCTGCCAAGATGACACTTGCCACCAGTTTGGCCATATTTCAGAGCTGCAACATCACTGGAGTGCCCAAAAGCACAAGGTGTACAATACTCAGAGACATGGCCAAGGTAAGAAAGGCTGAAAGACGACCACCACTGAACAAGACACACAAGCTGAAACGTCAAGACTGGGCCAAGAAATATCTCAAGACTGATTTTTCTAAGGTTTTATGGACTGATGAAATGAGAGTGAGTCTTGATGGGCCAGATGGATGGGCCCGTGGCTGGATTGGTAAAGGGCAGAGAGCTCCAGTCCGACTCAGACGCCAGCAAGGTGGAGGTGGAGTACTGGTTTGGGCTGGTATCATCAAAGATGAGCTTGTGGGGCCTTTTCGGGTTGAGGATGGAGTCAAGCTCAACTCCCAGTCCTACTGCCAGTTTCTGGAAGACACCTTCTTCAAGCAGTGGTACAGGAAGAAGTCTGCATCCTTCAAGAAAAACATGATTTTCATGCAGGACAATGCTCCATCACACGCGTCCAAGTACTCCACAGCGTGGCTGGCAAGAAAGGGTATAAAAGAAGAAAATCTAATGACATGGCCTCCTTGTTCACCTGATCTGAACCCCATTGAGAACCTGTGGTCCATCATCAAATGTGAGATTTACAAGGAGGGAAAACAGTACACCTCTCTGAACAGTGTCTAGGAGGCTGTGGTTGCTGCTGCACGCAATGTTGATGGTGAACAGATCAAAACACTGACAGAATCCATGGATGGCAGGCTTTTGAGTGTCCTTGCAAAGAAAGGTGGCTATATTGGTCACTGATTGGTTTTTGTTTTGTTTTTGAATGTCAGAAATGTATATTTGTGAATGTTGAGATGTTATATTGGTTTCACTGGTAAAAATAAATAATTGAAATGGGTATATATTTGTTTTTTGTTAAGTTGCCTAATAATTATGCACAGTAATAGTCACCTGCACACACAGATATCCCCCTAAAATAGCTATAACTAAAAACAAACTAAAAACTACTTCCAAAACTATTCAGCTTTGATATTAATGAGTTTTTTGGGTTCATTGAGAACATGGTTGTTGTTCAATAATAAAATGAATCCTCAAAAATACAACTTGCCTAATAATTCTGCACTCCCTGTAGACCAACATCTCTTTAAATAATTACATTAGAAATAAAAAATGTGCACAGAAAATGAATAGGGTTAATTGTACATAAAAGAGTGCATTATTATTTTATATGTTACTCCAGGGGCGTATTATGGCCTAGGCCAACAAGGCCGGTGCCTAGGACAGCAGATTTGGGAGGGGCAGGACATCTGCCCTATCCTGTCTCTAAAAGCCAGCACACAGTACAGTGAGCGATAAAGTGCAGGCTTTTACAGAGAAGACAAGGCATGTGCGCTGATTAAAGTGACACTGAACCCAAATTTCTCTTGCTATCTTTATTTGAAAAAGAAGGCTTCTAAGTTTTTTGGTTCAGTACCCTGGACAGCACTTTTTTATTGGCGGATGAATTTATCCACCAATCAGCAAATACAACGCTGGTTGTTCTCCAAAATTGGGACTGCATTTATACTTACATTCTTTCATTTCAAATAAAGATACCAAGAGAAGAAAATTTGACAATACGGGTAAATTGGAAAGTTGCTTAAAATTTCTCTATCTGAATCATGAAAGAAAAAATTTGGGTTCAGTGTCCCTTTAAGGTCGCTCTTCATGGGCAGTGCTCCTTTAAACATTGCTATATTAAGAGCCGCCAGCATTTTTGCAGTGGAAGCGTTCTTGGTGAGAAACTTGCCCGGGGACATGTTTACTAGGTGAGGTTGGAGGAGAAGACCTTGTATCGATATGCTGCCTTCCTTTGTCAGCTGTGGTGGGTCTGCGAGCGCAGTGCTTATTGCAGGTCTTAGTAGCTAACAAAATGGATGCGTCTGTGCACTGCTTAGATCAGCTTGTGATGTCTAATCATAAACTCTCAGTGCTAATGTATGTTAGCTACTTATAGCAAGCTTTCTCTGCATTCATGTGATGTCTAATCATAAACTCTCAGTGCTAATGTATGTTAGCTACTAATAGCTAGCTTTCTCTGCATTCATGTGATGTCTAATCATAAACTCTCAGTGCTAATGTATGTTAGCTACTTATAGCAAGCTTTCTCTGCATTCATGTGATGTCTAATCATAAACTCTCAGTGCTAATGTATGTTAGCTACTAATAGCTAGCTTTCTCTGCATTCATGTGATGTCTAATCATAAACTCTCAGTGCTAATGTATGTTAGCTACTAATAGCTAGCTTTCTCTGCATTCATGTGATGTCTAATCATAAACTCTCAGTGCTAATGTATGTTAGCTACTAATAGCTAGCTTTCTCTGCATTCATGTGATGTCTAATCATAAACTCTCAGTGCTAATGTATGTTAGCTTCTAATAGCAAGTTTTCTCTGCATTCATGTGATGTCTAATCATAAACTCTCAGTGCTAATGTATGTTAGCTACTTATAGCTAGCTTTCTCTGCATTCATGTGATGTCTAATCATAAACTCTCAGTGCTAATGTATGTTAGCTACTTATAGCAAGCTTTCTCTGCATTCATGAACCCATGGAGTAAATAGTAAATGGACACTTAAAAAGTTTCATTACTTGAATGATGGTAATTACTGTATGTTGTTGCAAGTAAAGGGCAGTGATTGTTTCAAAGTGTATTCTTCTTACCCTCCCTTTCTCTCTCCCTTCCTCCCTCAACTCACTCCCTCCCTTCTTTCTTTCCCTCCCTCCCTTCTTTCTTTCCCTCCCTCCCTTCTTTCTCTCAACTCCCTCTCTTGCTCCCTTCTTTCACTCCTTTCCCTCTCTTCTTTCCCTCCCCCTTTTCTCCTCTCCCTCCCCACTTTTCTCTTATCTCTCTCTCTCCCTTCTTTCCTTTCCCTCCCTTTTCTCCCGTCCCCTTCTTGTCTCTCCTTTCTCTCAGGGAGAAACTGGTATGAGATGCATGCAATTTAACCAACCTGTTTGCAAGTGTTTTGCTAGCCCATTTTCTTTTGAATTGTTATGGAAAAAAAACATTTTATTTAACACACTCACCCAAAAAAATATTGAGGGGAAAAAATGCCTAAAACCTTTGGGCGGTGGGGGGACAGAAGCACAAAAGCTAAATACGCCACTGTGTTACTCTATAGGCCCATGGCCTCAACAAGAACAAATAACTAGAGTACATTACTATCAATGCTTTTTTTATATGTTACTCTATAGGCCCAAGGCCTCGTCAAGAATAAATAACTCAAACAAACATGCTCCTTGCATTCTTCTAAAACAGTGAATAGGTTTAATGCTTTGTAGGAGAGTTTATGGTTTTAAGTTGCTAATAGCAATCAAATGCACCTTAATACACACATCAAGAGGATAGTTGTTCATTGTTCTTGATAGATAGATAGATAGATAGATAGATAGATAGATAGATAGATAGATAGATAGATAGATAGATGACAGACAGACAGAGAGAAATATAGGCAATAGATAGACGATATATAGATGATAGACAGACAGAGAGAAATATAGACGATAGATAGACAGACAGAGATAGATAGAGAGATAGATATAGATAGATTAATAACTGCTAGACCTTTCTCATATAATGTGAATAAAACTTACTGTGGGTTGAATTAATCTCTGCTTGATCAGTCTCTTCCAATCCTTAACGTGCTTGACAAGTAATGATATCTAACACAGCTTTTCAGAGGCTGCTGAGTCCACTTCAATTCAATTTTAATGAGAGGAGGCGCGGGAGTTTTGAGACGTCATGCAGAGTGTGCGTAATTCAGAACTAAACTCATTGCTTCCACTTTCTGCCGTCGTGCAAAAAACTCTGAAATGATCAATATAAACAAGAGAACATTTTAGCTGAATGGCACTTGTGCAAAAAATAAACAAATAAATACATATTTTTTGTTTTTTCTAAAACATAAAAGTATAATGGAAAATGTTCACCATATTGATATGTAGATAAATGATAATTCTCCCGTATTAAAGCAAAGACAAATTTAGAAAGACAAATTTAAACTTTCATGATTTAAACAGAGCTGCAATTTCAAGAGACTTTTAAATTTGCTGCTATTAACAAATATATGGCTAGATTATGGGTCTTGCGTTATGAGTAAAAAAGCAGCGTTAAGCCTCATAATGCTGCTTTTTTACTACCGCTGGTATTACGGGTCTTGCAGATATAGGGGCACCGCACACTTTTTTGGCCTTACCGCAAATCAACTTACGTAAATTGCGTATAGTTTTTTTTCTATGGGACTTCCATAGCGGCGGTATTACGAGCTTGTCCTGGGAGGCCAAAAAGTGAGCGTTACACCCTATCCCGTCAAGATACGTAACGCATTTTAAAGTCAGTAGTTATGAGTTTTACATTACAACGCTGTAGAATAAAACTCATAACTAAAGTGCTAAAAAGTACACTAACACCCATAAACTACCTATTAACCCCTAAACCGAGGCCCTCCCGCATCGCAAACACTATAATAAAATTATTAACCCCCTAATCTGCCGCTCCCGACATCGCCGCCACTATTCCAATCAGCCAATAGAATGCCAGCTCAATCCTATTGGCTGATTGCCTCAGCCAATAGGATTTTTTCAACCTTAATTCCGATTGGCTGATTCTGGAAGAAGACGTCGATTGAAGAGGATGCTCCGCGCCGGATGACTTGAAGATGGAGACGCTCTGCGCCGGATGGATGAAGATAGAAGATGCCGTCTGGATAAAGACTTCTGCCCGTCTGGAGGACCACTTCTCCCAGCTTGGATGAAGACTTCTCCTGGCTTCATTGAGGACTTCTCCCGGCTTCGTTGAGGATGGATGTCGGATCTTCAAAACTGTAAGTGGATCTTCAGGGGTTAGTGTTAGGTTTTTTAAGCGTTTATTGGGTGGGTTTTATTTTTAGGTTAGGGCTTTGGGCCACAATAGAGCTAAATGCCCTTTTAAGGGCAATGCCCATCCAAATGCCCTTTTCAGGGCAATGGGGAGCTTAGGTTTTTTTAGTTAGGGTTTTATTTGGGGGGTTTGGTTGTGTGGGTGGTGGGTTTTACTGTTGGGGGGGTTGTTTGTATTTTTTTTTCAGCTAAAAGAGACGATTTTTTTTGGGGCAATGCCCCGCAAAAGGCCCTTTTAAGGGTTATTGGTAGTTTAGTTTAGGCTAGGGTTTTTTTTTATTTTGGGGGGGCTTTTTTATTTTAATAGGGCTATTAGATTAGGTGTAATTAGTTTAAATATCTTGTAATTTGTTTTTTATTTTCTGTAATTTAGTGTGTTTTTTTTCTAATTTAGGTAATTGTATTACATTTATTTAATTATATTTAATTTAGGGAATTTATTTAATTGTAGGGTTAGGTTAGGTGTTAGTGTAACTTAGGTTAAGTTTTATTTTACAGGTAAATTTGTATTTATTTTAGCTAGGTAGTTATTAAATAGTTAATAACTATTTAGTAACTATTCTACCTAGTTAAAATAAATACAAACTTGCCTGTAAAATAAAAATAAACCCTAAGATAGATACAATGTAACTATTAGTTATATTGTAGCTAGCTTAGGGTTTGTTTTACAGGTAAGTATTTAGTTTTAAATAGGAATAATTTAGTTATTAATAGTAAGTTTTCTTTAGATTTATTTTAATTATATTTAAGTTAGGGGTGTTAGGGTTAGACTTAGGTTTTGGAGTTAATAAATTTAGTATAGTGGCGGTGACGTTGGGGGCAGCAGATTAGGGGTTAATAAATGTAGGTAGGTGGTGGCGATGTTAGGGGCTGCAGATTAGGGGTTAATAATATTTAACTAGTTAAATATGCAAGAAAAAAGCATACACCTTAAAAGTACTCCTAGGTCAAAATGCAAGCTTGTTGCAAGTAACAATCACTAAGCTGATGATCCAAGGATGGTATACGGGAATAGGAATTTTGACTAAATCTAAAATATAACTTTTATTGGGTTCAAAAAATTAAAATAGGAAAAATTGATTAAAACCACACTTAAGTACCGACTGTAGTTAGTAAATAGTCAATAGCCACTTATTAGTTAGATTAACAGGTCATCTTTACTAAAGTGCAAGAATCACGTACCAGTCAGTAATATTACATCACAGTTGAATATCGAGATGTAATGGTAGATGTTACTTAGCACTCTTTATAGGTTAATGTGTGAGAGAGTAGATAGTATGTCCCTGTTTGATTAAACAGGTAAGTTTGACCGTTAATGGTTGATCGATATTTAAGATTCAGGTTATGGTATGAAACGAACTTAAACTGGATATACTGACTCAGTAAATAACACGAAATTATGTATATATATATATATATATATATATATATATATATATATATATGTATTCTCCTCCTAAATTATTATGTGAGTAACGGTAATAATGGAAACGTTAACACAATATTAGGAGAGAGGTTGTGCTTTACTCTTAGTCGTCTCGTGTACCCAGTATTATCATATACATTCAAAGTTTGTTATAGTGAAACCGGATGCTCTTAACAATTACAAGTAGATTACCTAGATATTGGGAATACCAGGATCGACTAGTTTGTTATATTTGATATATTCTATACTGATTGTGCATGATATGATATTAGTGAACAGAATGTTAGAGGTGGCTAATTACTACTCAAATTGTAGTTAGTCCGACAAGTTAATGTATGCCTACTGTTTATACAGAGTAAATGCAGTATCAGATGTGCCACTAATCCCATTCAGTCTCGTGCTTGTTACTGAAAAATCACAGTATTATCAAAAGATCCACTCAAAGTGTTATAAATCAAACACTCCCATAATCTAGTATTTTGTATTATATGCTTGCCCCACTTAATTATTGTACAAAAATAAAAAATAGATTAAATAGTTTCACAAATATTGGGCATGGTCATAATACCAAGTTTCACAATGTGTGTTAAGAAGTATTACTAATGATTGTAACAGTGATACCATAAACCTGATATTAACAGCAAGTGAGTGTGTGGTAATTCAAGTGTACTTTATGTTGATGAAAGTGTCATTCGGCGCAGCCGTTTGAGTTATGACCGCTCATTTATATTTCTCTTTTCTGGTTTCTCTATAGGAGTTTTCCTGTTTTATTAAGCAAGTAAATACACACACACATATGATCATAGTATGTTTATTACTGATTTACTTAAGCAACTTAACATTAAATCAGTTTGAGGTTCCAATACAACACACGACTAATCGCAAATATGGTATACAATGTTTTGCTTCTATTCATAAATGAAGACTTATGAAACAAACCTCACTACTTATAAATATACACTAGATTGTATCTAGTTCGTATATCTTATATTTGACATCGTCCTTTCATTTACCCTGGTTGTTTATAATAAGAGAATTTGCTTATAGTCTGGCATTTAAACGAGTGTGCCTCTCTTACCCCATGCAGTCACTAAACAGTTAACTATCACAGACACTATCCTGCAAATATCCTCCTTATTATGACACATACATCTCAACCGTCAATGATAGGTCAGAAGGTGTATGCACGCCTATTGGGGGTGTGATTCTTATCAGCCTTAAATAGCCGAATACTGTGCGGCGCGTTCACCTTTGAAAAAGCCACACTAAGTGGCGAAACATTTTAGGGACGTTAGGGCAATGGTGAGGAGTCCTAGGAGCTCCTGTGTTTTAGACAAGCCTTAATCTACCGTTTCATTACTGTAGTCATTATTTGGAGTATTAATCTACTCTCCTAATACCCAGTAGGATATAACTATTTCTAGCCAATACGAGTTATCCTGCATTAACCTTTTAGTGTGATTGTGAGTGTATGTATGGAAGCTTGTTACGGAGCGTTACTTCAATTTTAGATTTAAAATAGTGCACGGTCAATATATATTTAACCTTATTTAGCTTACGCCTCTAACGCAAGACTAATGCCTTATTTACCTCATATAATCTAAAGCTGTTTGAGTCAACACCATCAGCAGGTACATCTGCTAATACCATAAGGTGAATAGACCGTACTACAGAGCCGCTGTAAACATATGACAGTGGACCTGAGATTTATACAACCGGAGATTAAATACAAGGGAAACCTTTAATATAACGTTATAACAAGCATAGACTAACAATACCGTTAGTATATTAACTACCATTGCTATATGATAACTAAACCAACCTCCGCTTGTATTTTTAACATCCGGGTGGCACTTGAGATTTGTACTCATTGAAACAGCTTTAAGAGGCGTACTACCGCCATAATTTAAATACCGGCACTTAGCAACAGCTAAAATCAGCTACTAGTAACTAAAGTATAATACTAAATATAAATGAGCGGTCATAACTCAAACGGCTGCGCCGAATGACACTTTCATCAACATAAAGTACACTTGAATTACCACACACTCACTTGCTGTTAATATCAGGTTTATGGTATCACTGTTACAATCTATAGTGATACTTCTTAACACACATTGTGAAACTTGGTATTATGACCATGCCCAATATTTGTGAAACTATTTAATCTATTTTTTATTTGTGTACAATAATTAAGTGGGGCAAGCATATAATATAAATCAAACACTCCCATAATCTAGTATTTTGTAACACTTTGAGTGGATCTTTTGATAATACTGTGATTTTTCAGTAACAAGCACGAGACTGAATGGGATTAGTGGCACATCTGATACTGCATTTACTCTGTATAAACAGTAGGCATACATTAACTTGTCGGACTAAATACAATTTGAGTAGTAATCAGCCACCTCTAACATTCTGTTCACTAATATCATATCGTGCACAATCAGTATAGAATATATCAAATATAACAAACTAGTCGATCCTGGTATTCCCAATATCTAGGTAATCTACTTGTAATTGTTAAGAGCATCCGGTTTCACTATAACAAACTTTGAATGTATATGATAATACTGGGTACACGAGACGACTAAGAGTAAAGCACAACCTCTCTCCTAATATTGTGTTAACGTTTCCATTATTACCGTTACTCACATAATAATTTAGGAGGAGAATACATATATATATATATACATAATTTCGTGTTATTTACTGAGTCAGTTTATCCAGTTTAAGTTTGTTTCATACCATAACCTGAATCTTAAATATCGCTCAACCATTAACGGTCAAACTTACCTGTTTAATCAAACAGGGACATACTATCTACCAGTGATGTGCAGTCACTAGAGGCAAGTGAGGCAGTGCTTCACCTCTCATATGGGCAAAAAAAAATATATATTTTTTTTTATTGGCTTTAAAAAAAAAATAAAAAAAATTTCCCCAGCATTTTTTTTTTCACAGCTATATGTTGTGCAATGGAGAGGCACAATCAGGTCTGCCCACCATTACACAACATACTGCGCCACCTACTGGATGAAATTGGTTAAGATCATTGCATGGCCCATTAACTGCTTATTTGAGGCAGTCCTATTTGGTCTGAACCAATCCAGTGAGAGGCATTAGTAAGTGGAACTTAGGGTTGGGGCTGGATGTTAAATCATATAAAACAAAACAAAAACAGAAAAAAACAACTTTCATATATTTTGTTGCTGTCCTGTGAACCTGCTAGCTTTGCTAAAGTGAAAAAGAGAGTTCTGTTCTTCCCCTCTAAGTGCAGTGGAATGTGCCACTGTCACTTCCTGAATCATTATACAGAGCAGGAAGAGAGGCAGAGAGAGCAGTGTTTCAGCCACATCTTATTAAAGTAAGCTTTTACTGATAGGGATTCTGT
This sequence comes from Bombina bombina, assembly GCF_027579735.1. Taxonomy (NCBI): domain Eukaryota; kingdom Metazoa; phylum Chordata; class Amphibia; order Anura; family Bombinatoridae; genus Bombina; species Bombina bombina. The sequence continues at coordinate 1,007,438,802 of NC_069504.1, read as the reverse complement.
TAGTGAAAATGATAATTTAATGAATGTGGTTTAGTGTTTTTTTACTCTTTTACAGCAAAGGATCGTTTTTGTATTTTGTTTACTCAAAATTTACACCCACTAAGTTAGCAGCTTGCCTCTGTACTTCACACTAAATTATAGTCTCACTTTATGAACTCTCTGTAGCTCTGCTGTTTAATTACTTAAAAATGCAGTGGTCCCTCTTCCCCCCCCCCCCTTGTGTGTGTGTGTGTCTGTCTCTCTCTATCTATCCATCTATCTCCTTATGTGTTGTTCTCCTCCATGGTCTCTTTCTCTCTCTGTCTCTCTTCCTCCCCCTCTGACTCTCTCATCCCTTATGTGTCTCTCTAACCCTCTGTGTGGGATTGTGTCTCTCTCTCTGTGTCACTCTCTAAACCTCTGTGTGTTATTGTCTCTCTCTCTCTAACCCTCTGTGTGTGATTGTGTCTCTCTCTCTAACCCTCTGTGTGTGATTGTGTCTCTCTCTCTCTCTTTCTCTCTCTCTCTAACCCTCTGTGTATGATTGTGTCTCTCTTTCTCACCCTCTGTGTGTGATTGTGTCTCTCTCTTTCTCTCTCTCTAACCCTCTGTGTATGATTGTGTCTCTCTTTCTCTCTCTCTAACCCTCTGTGTGTGATTGTGTCTCTCTCTCTAACCCTCTGTGTGTGATTGTGTCTCTTTCTCTCTGTCTAACCCTCTGTGTGTGATTGTGTCTCTCTCTCTCTTTCTCTCTCTCTAACCCTCTGTGTGTGATTGTGTCTCTCTTTCTTTCTCTCTCTCTCTCTAACCCTCTGTGTGTGATTGTGTGTCTCTATTTCTCTCTCTAACCCTCTGTGTGTGATTGTGTCTCTCCTTCTCTCTCTCTCTCTCTCTCTCTCTCTCTCTCTCTCTCTCTCTCTCTCTCTCTCTCTAACCCTCTGTGTGTGATTGTGTCTCTCTCTCTCTCTTTCTCTCTCTCTAACCCTCTGTGTGTGATTGTGTCTCTCTCTTTCTCTCTCTCTCTCTAACCCTCTGTGTATGATTGTGTGTCTCTCTCTCTATTTCTCTTTCTCTAACCCTCTGTGTGTGATTGTGTCTCTCTCTCTAACCCTGTGTGTGTGATTGTGTGTCTCTCTCTCTCTCTAACCCTCTGTGTGTGATTGTGTCTCTTTCTCTCTCTCTCTAACCCTCTGTGTGTGATTGTCTCTTTCTCTCTCTAACCCTCTGTGTGTGATTGTGTCTCTCTTTCTAACCCTCTGTGTGTGATTGTGTCTCTCTCTCTAACCCTCTGTGTGTGATTGTGTCTCTCTCTCACCCTCTGTGCGTGATTGTGTCTCTTTCTCTCTCTCTCTAACCCTCTGTGTGCGATTGTCTCTCTCTCTCTTTCTCTCTCTAACCCTCTGTGTGTGATTGTGTGTCTCTCTCTAACCCTCTGTGTGTGATTGTGTCTCTTTCTCTCTCTCTCTAACCCTCTGTGTGTGATTGTCTCTTTCTCTCTCTAACCCTCTGTGTGTGATTGTGTCTCTCTTTCTAACCCTCTGTGTGTGATTGTGTCTCTCTCTCTAACCCTCTGTGTGTGATTGTGTCTCCCTCTCTCTCTCTCTCACCCTCTGTGTGTGATTGTGTCTCTCTCTCTTTATTTCTCTCTCTCTAACCCTCTGTGTGTGATTGTCTCTCTCTTTCTCTCTCTCTCTCTCTAACCCTCTGTGTGTTATTGTCTCTCTCTCTCTCTCTCTCTCTCTTTCTCTCTCTCTAACCCTCTGTGTGTGATTGTGTCTCTCTCTCTCTCTCTTTCTCTCTAACCCTCTGTGTCTCTCTCCCCCCTGCCTTTCCCTTTCCCCCCGAGTGCTTTTCTGTGTTTCTGTCTACCTTTTATTTATTTAATTAATGAATTGGTAGTGCCATCTGATGGTGTGGCTTTATTTAAAGGGGTGGGGTCAAGCGCCCCACCATCTTTAAATTTCACCAGCCGCCACTGGATCAAGACATTTTTATATTTACTGAATAATGAAAGAATCTATAAGCATAATTTGCAGCATTAAAGTAAAAAGTATGTTTTAAACATATTTTAATGGGCATGGATTTTTAGATCTCATAATCAGAGCAAGCATTGTGTTATCTGGCAAGAGTTTCTGTTACAATCCTTTAAGACTAAGTTGACCAGTTTTCCAAGACACCATTTAAAGGGACATGAAACCAATATGAAATCCATATGCAAATTTAAATAACTTTCCAATTTACATCTAATATCTAATTGTCTTCATTCTTTTGATATCCTTTGTTGAAAATCATATCTAAATATGCGCAGTAGCTGCTGATTGGTGGCTGCACATATATATCTCATGTGATTAGTTCACCCATGTGCATTGCTATCTCTTCAACAAAGGATATCTAAAGAATGAAGACGTATCCTAGCCACTGCCTCACCAGGCTCTGACGTCACTGCACGTCATTGCTATCTACTCTACTCTCTCACTCATTAACCTATAAAGAGTGCTAAGTAACATCTACCATTACATCTCGATATTCAACTGTGATGTAATATTACTGACTGGTACGTGATTCTTGCACTTTAGTAAAGATGACCTGTTAATCTAACTAATAAGTGGCTATTGACTATTTACTAACTACAGTCGGTACTTAAGTGTGGTTTTAATCAATTTTTCCTATTTTAATTTTTTGAACCCAATAAAAGTTATATTTTAGATTTAGTCAAAATTCCTATTCCCGTATACCATCCTTGGATCATCAGCTTAGTGATTGTTACTTGCAACAAGCTTGCATTTTGACCTAGGAGTGCTTTTAAGGTGTATGCTTTTTTCTTGCATATTTAAGTATTCAAATTCATACACTAAGCACCCACATCTAGCCGTATTTCGTTGGCATAATTAAAGATATAAACAGGTCTATAACACACAAGTAGTGCCATTGGTAATTTTTGGTAAATTTATCCAATATTTAACTAGTGTTTGCGATGTGGGAGTGTGGCGGTTTAGGGGTTAATATGTTTATTATAGTGGTGGCGATGTCCGGAGCGGCAGATTAGGGGTTAATAAGTATAATGCAGGTGTTGGCCATGTCGGGGGCGGCAGATTAGGGGTTAATAATTGTAAGGTTAGGGGTGTTTAGACTCGGGGTTCATGTTAGGGTGTTAGGTGTAAACATAAATTTATTTCCCCATAGGAATCAATGGGGCTGCGTTACTGAGCTTTATGCTGCTTTTTTGCAGGTGTTAGACTTTTTCTCAGCCGGCTCTCCCCATTGATGTCTATGGGGAAATCGTGCACGAGCACATACAACCAGCTCACTGCTGACTTAAGCAGCGCTGGTATTGGAGTGCTGTATGGAGCTCAATTTTGCTCTACGCTCACTTCTGGCCTTTTAACGCCGGGTTTGTAAAAACCTGTAATACCAGCGCTGTAGGGAAGTGAGCGGTGACAATAACGTGCAAGTTAGCACTGCTCCTCTCATAACGCAAGACTCATTATCTAGCTGATATTTAGTAGGCTCATGAGCAGCCATGCACTACTGAATGAATGCTGGTAATTGGCTCCAACACACATATGCCTCTTGCCATTTGCTCACCAGCTGTGTATAGCTAGCTCCCAGTAGTGCATTACTGAACTACAAGTGACTCTATGTGTTTGGCCCTGTTGTAAGAATTAAAGGGACAGTCAAGTCCAAAAAAAACTTTCATGTTTCAAATAGGGCATGTAATTTGAAACAACTTTCCAATTTACTTTTATCACCAATTTTGCTTTGTTCTTTTGGTATTCTTAGTTGAAAGCTAGACCTAGGAAGGCTCATATGATAATTTCTAAGCCCTTGAAGGCCGCCTCTAATCACATGCTTTTGTATTTGCTTTTCACAGCAGGGGAGAGCTAGTTCAGGTAAACCCTATAGATAACATTGTGAGCACGCCCGTGGATTGTGGCAGACACTGCACTAATTGGCTAAAATGAAAGTCAATAGATAATAAATAAAATGTCATGTGACCAGGGGCTGTCAGAAGATGCTTAGATACAAATTAATCACAGAGGCAAAAAGTGTATTATTATAACTTTGTTGGTTATGCAAAACTGGGGAATGGGTAATAAAGGGATTATCTATCTTTTAAAACAACAAAAATTCTGGTGTTGACTGTCCCTTTAAACAGAACATTTTTATTATTGCACCAGTACTTGAATATAAAACATAGTGCATTTCCTTTTTGCATCCGTATCTCCCATCATTCACCATTTTCCATGTTTTAGGTAAATGCATTAAGCAACAACTCTATTTTTCTATGAAATATAGAGATGTCAAAACCATTGTTTTTCTTTTTCTTTTCTTTTTGCTGCATCAGAGATAGTATACAAATCTTTCTTTTGTATAAAAAATGTTTTTCTTTTGTGCAAAATAAAACTTTTTTTGTTGGTGGACAATTGTCTCTGACCATCAATACTACTGTGGTTTAGTTTGCAAATCAGCCAATGAGCATTAATACTGCACTATGATTGGAGTATACATTTGTTGCTAGCTTTATATAAAGCAAAGCAGTTTTTACCAAACCTTTGTCCATGCAAACTAAAAAAATATTTTAACATTGAACTTTTCTTTTCATAAATAATCTTGACTTGCCACTTCCCTTTAAATCATTACATTCCTCTTGCTAATTCTTTCCCTGATTATAAGTCAGCATGGTCTCCTTTATTCTGCAATCGAAGAAGTGCAGAAACTATGACGTCCCAAGCGATTGTTGATCGGGGAAAAGCAAAAGGAAGGTAAGGATTAAAAAGATTTAAAGCAGAAATTGATTTTTCCAATGTATTTAAAAAAAAATAAAACCTACAAATCACTGAGCAAAGAAAACAGTACTGACTGCTAAGATAACTAGCCACTGACTGCTATGAGTTTAAGTTTAGCCCCTACAAAATGCATTTCAGTCCTTTCATTGCAGCAAGGGGTTAACTAGTCCTCCATGCTGTTGAACAAATTATAATACTGGCCATATCTCATTTACAAGCCTGGGTGGATCAGCCAAATAAAAAAAATGTACCCATATGCATGGGCCATAAGAAATCATTATTCCTGTCACTTGGCAACAAGTACACAACATCTTAATTCAGAGCCATTATAATAATTCAGTAGTAAGCATCATTTTAATTGAAAACTTTTCTAAAGCTTCCAGATTATCTAAATTGTCTCATCAGTACTGCAAGGTCCAACAAAGGACAGAAAGGCAAATTGTGGTCCTGGATACGGAGAGACATACATTACATTATAATGCCCCCCAAAAAAGTGTTTGCATGATTTCTTTGAATGCTGTAAATCCTGTTATCCAGCATTTATTTTTGATAGCCTAATTTTTGGGATATCCTCATGTGATAAAATCTGTGTCTGAGTAACAGATTAATCTGTTCTGACAAATGGATATTGCTAATATCTAGTCTGTATTTAGTCACCAAAAATAAACTTTTCAAAATTGTGTTTTGTCTCCTTTTAGAATTTTGAAAAAGTAGGTAAAAATGTTTCACATTGAAAAAATAGGTATAAATTCATCTGACTGTGTAAAAGGCTAATCAAAAGAATAAGGTTTGAAAATCAAGGGTTAACTTGTGTTTGTTTTAAAGTGCTAAAACTGGCTTTGCTTTGGCTGACTAAAAATTTAGGACTTAATGTTTTTATTAGTTTTAATAGGCACTTTCAATCCATCTCTGTATCTCCAGGTAATGATTGATAAGTATGACTTCACCTTTGGTTGGGAATACACAACTCATTCATATTTAATGTTGCTTTATTTGGTCTTGCCCCCAAACAATAAGTTCAAAGAAGACTGTCCTTATAGAATAGAAAAACAAAACAAAAGCAACTACACTAATAAATCAAAATATATTCTTATTCAAATAAGGTGACTTTTCCCTCACAAATGACCTCAGCAAACAATGCATTGGCTAAATTATGGGGGTTCTAGTGAAAAAAGCAAAAAAGAGTGAGTGCACCTATAAATTTAATAACTCTATTACTAAACACTGCTTCAACCCTGGATTGACATAAATTCCTCCAAACAAATGTCAGGTATGAAATGGTGTGAACAGATTAGGGAGCACTAATTGTTTTTCCAAAAAATGTATATATATATATATATATATATATATATATATATATATATATATATATATATCACAAATAGTGTTAAAAACCGTGTAATCAGTATATATGAAATCAGTAAATTTTAAATAGTATTTGTAGGATAGGATTCAAATCGATATTGTGGATACAGTGCTGAGGTAAGAGAAGTGTTAATTAAATAAATAATGATTTATTTATTTATTGATGTTTGAATGAAGAGGAGATATATAAATTGATGTAAAAATAATTTAATAAAACAAATAAAATTGTAATAAACAAAGGATTATAATACCATATCAATAATTTATTTTTTTAAAAATAGTGTATTCTGTCATAGAGAGTAAATATATCAAAAGCACGATGTTAAAATATTAGAATCTGATATATGAGATATCTATATATGAGTGATAACAAAAGAATACAGTAAATCGACACAATGAATCAAATGCCAAATGTATCAGTGAAGTGATCATAAGAATATATATATATCCACTGCAACATCGCTTTGCAGTGAAACAAAATTCTAGATGTACATTTATTTATATTCAACAAATTAGCAACATGTAACAGTTAAAAAGTACTAATAATTAAAATGCTGAGCTCGAGAAATAAGAATCACACTGCAGTGGATAAAAACAAACACTCTTAAAATTATATTTGGTGTTTGAAAAAACTTTGATTAATGGCCAAATATTAAGTGAGTTCCGTATATGTAAAAGTTCCGTATATGTAAAAATTATTTGGAAAATATAAGGAACTCTGAAGAAAGTACCTGTGCAGTGGTCTCTCTGTTTTTCAAATAATGGCAAGCCGTTACGGATTGTAGCTGTATGTCCGTCTCTTTTTAATTATAGATCCGTGGTGAGTTCTGACCCGAACTTCTGGGTTACAGCTGATGGCGGGTCACTAGTAGTGACGTGTGATGATGATTGCTGATAGGGTAAAAAAGAAAAGCCCTTATCTGTTCCAAAGATTATTATGATAGTAGGCAATTCTAGTATGCAGGAGTCCCTTTGTACAAATCAAAGCCGCTTTGTGTAGATTGCGGGATATTGATTGCGGGCCTGACTTCTGTGGTTGAAGTTAGTTTCGGGTGCTATTAGTAATAGCTTGCTTGCTCGCCTGCTTGTTGTTAGATCTTCTGTTGTTAGATCCTCAGTAGGCTACTGTTGCAGCTTCCAATGGCAAACGATTATAGTTGGAATCGGGTGCTATTAGTAATAGCTTGCTTGCTCGTCTGTATGTTGGATCTCAACTCAGTGAAATCGATATGGAAAAGTTAGCAGAGCTGTTGTTTCCTGGGCAAAAGATTAAATTATGGGTTTCTAGGTAAGAAAATACAAATATTATTTTCAATGGTGTAAATGTTTTGTTCTAAAATCTGTTTTAAACGTAGATCCCTAATGCCACTGCAGTGCTGCTCAAAATAGCTTTAAGGAATAGCAGGGATATATATTATATCTTTACCATAACATATATTGAGATTGCTTAAGTCTGTAAATAAAAAATTGATTTTTTTTTTTTCAATTAAAATGTGACTCTTCAGGCCTCAATATCCTTCCTACCAGAAGAAACTTAAGAGTTCTGTGAATTCTGATTAGCAGTGATCCATAACTAAGCTTTAGTGTCATCCATGGTACTGATATCGCATATACGCTGTGCATTGCCAACAGGAACTCTGTATATATTTTTGTTTGCCAAAAGGAAATAGGCAGCCTAGAAGCCCAGAATAAGTTCCCAAAAAACAAATGTAAGATACATGTAGTAAGTATAACACACACATAGCTATTAGCTCATTATTTTAATGTCACAGAAATAAAGCCTTATGGCAATGTCTAAACACACAATCAATGCAACAAAACAGCTAGGAACAATTTCAGAAATCATTCCTGTAGTGTATTGCTAGTGAAATGTAATGACTGCGATTGGATGTGATAATAATATATTTGACTTTTCATTCTACCTGCATACTAAAGAAGCCATTTTTTAAATAAGGTTGGGTTACTGATCACTTACACTGAATACAATTTTTGTGTTATTGGAATGAAAGGGAACATCCATTGATTTTGCCATAAACTACTACTTTGTCGAGATAATGATTGCTTTTCTCTTTATTTTTATTACACTGGAACATGCATATATCCTATGTCTCTCATTTACTTTCAAAGCTTACATACTGTCTAAAAAGTAAAAATGTAAATTAGCTTCTTGAAAGCATTACCCAGTTTTAGTACATTTTAGAATTGTAATCCCTTTCAAGACACTTAAGGGTGATACATTGCAGCACTCTATGGGGCCCATTTAACAAGCTCCGTATGGAGCTTGTGGGCCCGTGTTTCTTGCGAGTCTTCAGGCTCGCCAGAAACACAAGTTATGGAGCTGCGGTCTAAAGCTCTGAGCAGGCAGACAGGAATCGGCAGAAATCAACCCGATCGAGTACGATCGGGTTGATTGACACCCCCTGCTGGCGGCCGATTGGCCGCGAGTCTGCAGGGGGCGGCGTTGTACCAGCAGCTCTTGTGAGCTGCTGGTGCAATGCTGAATACAGAGAGCGTATTGCTCTCCGCATTCAGCGAGGTCTTGCGGACCTGATCCGCAGTGTCGGATCAGGTCCACAAGACCTTTCTTAAATAGGGGCCTATGGATGCAAAATGTTTAAAGAACAAATATGATTCATAGGAATTATTTTAAATTATACTTGTATGTGTCTCTGGACTGGTTTCCTGTGAGAGAACAGGTACTTCCTTGCCACTTAAAACAAAAGCTACTTGATGGACAAGGGGCTGACAAATCCCAAAGACCAGTTGAATGCTATTTCCTTCAGCCTCCTATCACTTTGGATTCTACTTTCTATACACTTTCATTAGTTTTTACCAAAAAAAATTGTGCAACCTTTCTTCTACACGGTTTTATATATTTCTGAGGCTCTATATCCTAAAAATGGAGAAAACATTGATAAAGAATGGAGAAGAGATAACTGAAGAACAGAATAAGAGCACAGATGTATGTGGAGGAAAAGATGAGAAATATATTAGAGAGCGAAAGAAAGAAACAGAGAGGGCCTAATGATCGGAAGTTTGCCGGCATGGAAAAAAATCAATCAAAATCTTTGGGGTGTTTTTCTTAGCATTATATTGTAATATATGTGTCTCATTTTCAAAACCAGAACCCAGCACAGCTAGATAAACAGCTTTCAAGAAAAAATTTGCCTTTATAAAATAGTTTGAGGGACCTCACAGTGCAGAGACTTCTTGCCAGTGCAGAGAACTTTAGATCATAAAGCTCTGAGAAAGAAATGCTCATACTCTTTATTCACATGAGCTGTAGATTCCATTCTATTGTACTGCCACAAATGACCATTATGAGAGCTATCTTGGTTACAAGTCTAAGGTTACAAACACAAAATATTGCAGCACTAAATGTTGTGCCAATGCTGCTACTTAAAGGGACATAAAACAGGTTGATATCTGTGCATATCCTAAAAGGGCTAAATAATTAAAAAGAGTTTGCATAAAAAAATTTGTTTAAAAATTGCTGGCAAGTATTTTAAAATAATTTTCATAAATAAGCAAAATTAATTACATAGCTAAGCTGCCTGGAGCAGCCAACTCCACCCACCCTTATCAGTTTAGACACAGGCATTGTATTTCAACTGAGTTCACAGCTTCTAGGCATGCTCCAGCAGATAATCCCTATGCATTTTAGCATTCTACCAAAAGAACAATAGATATAGATACAGTCATAGAAGGAAATGTGTGGGGGGAGTTAGAGCTTTACAATTCAGAAACTAAAAAGAAAGGGTTAATGGCGAGGCACTGCAGTATAAATTTGCAGGTAAAGTAATTAAAGTACATATTATTATATTTTGTCTCTATCTAAACTTGTTTTATGTCCCATAAAATGAAACAATTAACTCTCACAATAGCGTATTATAAGTACAAAAACTATACTTATGGTCTCAGTCCATCTGTGATAAAAAGTATATTAATATAACTGTGTTGGTTATGCAAAACTGGGGAATGGGTAATAAAGGGATTAGCTATCTTTTTAAACAATACAAATTCTGGTGTAGACTGTCCCTTTAACTATGTGTTTAATCCATTTACAGAGTTTAAACAAATAGCTGTATACAAGCAACCGTGCAATAATAAAATGCTCTAACACATTAGAGCATTTCTTTTTTTTTTGCATTTTTATGTCCCTTTAACATTTCAAACCCTCTGAACCTGACCTGTGTCTAAGGGTTAACTTGTGGTATATCTAGACCTCAGATCACTTACATTCAATGCTTAACAAAACAAAAGACTATAAAACGTTCCCATTAAATGTAAATTGTTGTCTTTATTTGCAGATGTCAGCAAGGGTAACCCAGACTGTAAGGGACGTATTGGGATTAACAATGATTTCAGTCTATTTCAGACTGAGCTTGGCTGCTATTCCTACATAACGACAGTTTTGTATTTTTCAGATACATTACAGAGTTATTAGTTTAATTTAGTGGCCACCGCTGTTACCAGACAGTGCTGGGACTGATATATTTTGTGGGTGCCTGCTTAATTCAACTGGGTAGTTATTTTCTGCTATATCGCCCCAGGCTGGCAGCAGCTGTTCTCAAAGGGTTAGAACAGACCTGCTGGACTTGGACTTGTGGTGACATCCAGAACTAGTGAGGATCTGGACAGAGAGGCAGAGCTGTTCAAGCGAGCCTTGATGAAGCAGACGTAATCTTGCCCAGCCTCAGGCTCTAAGTCTGCTCTGCCTGCTTCTATTGAGGGAGGGAGATAATAACCAGAGCTGAGTGAGATCCCTTAGACCGGTGCAATTAAAAAGGCTGATTTCAGCTGCTGGGAATGGCAAACACAAGCGAGGGAGAGTGAGACTTATTAGAGCGACACAAGGCAATAAAGCAGGCGAAACAAACAGCAGTCTAGCACTAATTAGGAACGTGCACTGAGTGAATTGCTGAAGGTATATTCCAATGGGTAGCACGATCAGCATGTTTGCTGCAAGCCAAATAGGAAAGACTCCTTCCCTAATTCAGAAATTTAGCTCATTATAGGAGTGAGATGAAGTCAAGGTAGGGAGTGAAGAACCACCAATGATCGTGCGTCACCCAGCAGGGGGGGGTATTTGTAAGCTCTGGGGAATGAAAGCATTGCAGCCTAAAAAAGACAGAGTAACTCTTTCAGGGGGAGACTAAAGTCACCAGAGAAGATGTGAACCTGATATGCCAAGCTATACATTTTGCTCATCTTAACTCTTAAATGCCTGAAAGATAATATTTTTAAAGCTTCTATTTATGAAGGACACTGATTTCCAGAGTATAGTTTTGTTTTAGTATTCCTAACTAAAATTAAATGGACATTAAACCCAATTTTTTTCTTTCATGATTCAGATAGAGAATACTATTTTAAACAACTTTCTAATTTACTTCTATTATCTAACTTGCTTCATTCTCTAGATATTCTTTTCTGAAAAGCATATCTAGATAGGCTCAGTAGCTTCTGATTGGTGGCTGCACATAGATGCCATATGCGATTGGCTCACCTGTGTGCATTGCTATTTCTTTAACTAAAGATATCTAAAGAATGAAGCAAATTAGATAGAAGTAAATTGGAATGTTGTTTAAAATTGTATTCTCTGTCTGAATTCTGAAAGAAAAATTTGGGGTTTAATATCCCTTTAAACACACAAATAATATATTTCCTAAAAATGTCATAGGGTCACAGGGCAGATCTAAATAATGTTGCAGGGTAATCTCTACCTTATATTCTCCTCTTCAGCTCATTTGAATTTGCCTACTAACCAGAAGTTTCCAAAGCACATATATTTCATTCTGCTTTTTCCTGGACCACAAACACTATGGCACACATTCTCAGTTCTACTTTTTCCATGGGTTCACAAAAACTTGTACAGAGGGATGCACTTGATTGGTCTCTAACACAGAGATAGAAAGATAGATAGATAGAACCCTGATTAATAGTGATGTGAAGTTTTATGCATTTAGTAGAGTAACCATCCTATTCTTTTTTTAAATAAAGACTCTGGGCTATACAGCCAATCAGTAACGTCTGAACCATTATCCTCTACTGAAAGAAACTGCTGTAAACTTTTAAAGTATTGAACAGTTTTTTTCTTTTTATAGAAAACTTACTGAATCAAGGACACTATCTTGTATAAAGGTTTCTTTTTTACTCATATCATCAAAGTTGGCGTAAGAATTTTGTGTTTTTAAAAATGTAAAATTTTGATAGAAGTTGCAAACTATTTATTTTTTGTAGCCAGCATTTCCCCATAGCTAAAAAATACTAACAGAATTACCTTTGCTCATTTATGTCAATGAATTATGAAAGAATAATCATTGTGATTGTACTTAGATGACTTAAATAATTTGGTTTTAAATATTTATCTTGTTGTGAAACTACATTTATTTCTTGGAAGAGCTTCTATTGGAATAAACAGTCGAAACAGTCTCTTAAAGTCTATAAAAATTTTAAAAAAAATCCTTTCATATTTGAGATAGAGGATACTAGTTTAAGGATTGTCCAATGTGCTTCTATTATCAAATTGACTTTGTTTTCATTGTATTCTTTGCTAAAGAAATAAGCTGGGTAGGTGGAATTGGCAGCAGTTTAGCAAAAAATGCTTTTGAGTACTAGATGGCAGTAAGCTTTGCACAATGTATTAAATTGTGAAAAACATTCTTGCAAAACTGCTGACATATAGTGCTTCAGAAATCTGTACAATCCTGAGCTTGCCTACCTGATTTTCACAAAGGATACCAAGAGAGTGAAGTCAATTTGACATTAGAAGTACATTTGAATTATTTTTTTAAACTATACATTTCATCTGAATCATGAAAGTGTTTTTGTGCCACTGTCAGTCACATTTGTAACATGATTATGTATCGGTAATCTAAAAAACTACAAAGTGAGCGCAGTGAGGAAGACATTTCAAGGTATTAATTGAATTAAAACAGTAAGGTATGTTTCATAAAAACACATCTCAAATTGACTTGTCTTCTGTCTGATTTCTCAAGTTAATTTATGTAGCTCAGAAACATGTCAAGATAAAAACAAATGCTGCAGCATGGTTTGTTAATCACATTTTATGAAATGCCCTCTGCCAGGCTATCATTTGGAATGCCACCACCCAAGCAGCACTGCTCCAGATGTCATCTGTTGTAAAAGTGACATTCCAAATGGTGCCAGAGTAGGGTTAACTGTTTTGATGCCAAACAGTGCTGAAACAGGTTGCATCTAAGTGATGAATAACGCTAGACTGGACATGACATTACAACTGTGCCAAAATGGCATTCATGACATTTCCTATCTATGCCTTTTATACAGCAAGATTTCATAGTAAGATTTCTGCCAGTGCCCTTTAATACAGTTATTTAATCATTTGCATCTGGTTTGAGGACCACTTACCACCTCACTAATTAATCTCTATAGGACAAAACAGATGTCAAAGTGAGTTCTCTCTTGCAGCAATTCAATAGAGACTGAAAAATGATCCATTACAGCACAGATATATCTAAATCAGCAATCTTCAACCAGGGTGTCACTGGCCTCTGCTAGAATTGTCACAGAAAATTAAATAAACTAAATTCCTTCGTATTTTTTTCTGAGCATAACATTTTTTTGTGCAGGGATGCTCTGGAGTTGCCTTAACTATGTGATTGGCAGGGGTTAAACACATAGGTATATGCAAGCATGTTCTTACACATTATGACATTATAACCCTTTAAAGAATAATAAACAATAAAAAGCATGCCAAGAACATAGGACAGTGAGAGGTTTGGTTTAAAGGATCTATGTAAATCAAATAAAAGCAAAACAAAATATTACGCTGTTGAAATCATTTGCATGTCAATACCAATAGTCCTTAAAGGGACATGAACGCAAACATTTTTCTTTTGTGATCCAGATAGAGCATGCAATTATAAACAACTTTTAAATTTACTTTTGTTATCTGATTTGCTTTGTTCTTTTGGTATCCTTTGTTGATAAGCGTACATAGATAGGCTAAAGAGCAGAAATGTACTATATTAATATATAGTTGCTGATTGGTGGTTGCACACATATGTCTCTTGTCTTTGGCTCTCCAGATGTGTTCCGCAAGCTCTCAATTTGCTGCATAGCTGCTCCTTCAACAAAGTATACTAAGCAAATTAACCAAATTTTATAATAGAAGTAAATTGGAAAGTTGTTTAAAATTGTACGCTATTTTTGAATCATGAAAGAAAAAATTGGGTTACCTGCCCCTTTTAACACCAGAGGAATCACAATACATTGTTAATGGTGCAAACAATATGATTGACTGTATTGCTTAAATAAGAATCTCATCTGCCACAAATATGATGACAAAGGCCATTAACCAACCCCCATATAGCACAAATTACAAAAGTCTCCATGTTTGTTTCTAATGCTAATTTTCATAGCTGGCCTTAGGGATTACAGTCCTCATCCATAATTAACCCTCACCACAGTAGTCAAGTTCAAATTAATGAGTATGTGACCTCTTATTCAAAATCAGTAATGCCCCTGCTTCAAATGATGAGACCCTTGTACATCTAGGTCAAATAAGGAACAGCGAGAAATTATTTTATTGCCTCACTCCCCTCATTTAAAACTACACGCTGCTAAATTCTACAGGAAATCTGCATTGTGGATGATATGTGACCCCTTGAGGGATTGAGGAGCAGAATCCCTTTTAGAGGTGTGGTATAGTCAAAATAATGGCTCCTTAAGAGCCTACCCCCTGTACCATAGTTATAGATTATTCCTCCAGGTGAGGAAATACCAAAAATGAGCAGGGACCTATGTTTCCTCATTCTGACACTTGAAAACAAGGACAGTGGGTACATACAAAGGACGTTATCCTCACTACATAAGGAAAAGATAGAATGTATTCCATGAACTCAATCAATCAGTTAAAACATGTAGTTTGTATGCAAATTGTTTGCAATCCAATGCTTAACTGCTGAAATTAAATAAGGCACATATTAAACAAATGATTAAAGGGATAGTCTACTTGAAAAATTGTATTTATAAAAAAGATAGATAATCCCTTTATTACCCATTCCCCAGTTTTGCATAGCCAACACTGGTAAATTAATACACTTTTTACCTCTGTGATTACATACACCGAGATTATGAGTTTTGCGGCAACAGGGGTGCGTTGCTAACGAGCAGTTTTTTTCTCACCGCTCACTTAAGACAATGCTGGTATTACAGGTTTTTTTAAACTCGGCGTTAGCCGCAAAAAGGTGAGCGTAGAGCAAAATTTTGCTCCACATCTCACCTCAATACCAGCGTTGCTTACGGTAGCGGTGATCGGACAAAACGTGCTCGTGCACGATTTCCCCATAAGAATCAATGGGGCAGAATCGGCAAAAAAGCAGCATTCAGCTTCTAACGCAGCCCCATTGATTCCTATGGGGAAACAAAAGCTATGTCTACACCTAACACCCTAACATGAACCCCGAGTCTAATCACCCCTAATCTTACACTTATTAACCCCTAATCTGCCGCCCCCGACATCGCCGACACCTGCATAATATTATTAACCCCTAATCTGCCGCTCCAGACACCGCCGCCACCTACATTATCCCTATGAACCCCTACTCTGCCGCCCCCAATGTCGCCGCCACTATAATAAAGTTATTAACCCCTAAATCTAAGTCTAACCCTAACACCACCTAATAAATATAATTTAAAATAATCTAAATAAAATAACTACAATTAACTAAATTATTCCTATTTAAAACTAAATACCTATAAAATAAACCCTAAGCTAGCTACAATATAACTAATAGTTACATTGTACCTATCTTAAGGTTTATTTTTATTTTACAGGCAACTTTGTATTTATTTTAACTAGGTACAATAGTTTTTAAATAGTTAACTATTTAATAACTTCCCAGTTAAAATAAGTACAAATTTACCTGTAAAATAAACCCTAACCTAAATTACAATTACACCTAACAGTACACTATCATTAAATATATTAACTAAATTAACTACAATTAATTACAATTAAATTAAATAAACTAAAACACGAAGAAAAAAAACTAAATTACAGAAGAAAATAAAATAATTGCAAGAATTGTAAACTAATTACACCTAATCTAATCCCCCTAATAAAATAAAAAAGCCCCCCAAAATAGTAAAATTCCCTACCCTATACTAAATTACAAATAGCCCTTAAAAGGGCTTTTTGCGGGGCATTGCCCCAAAGTAATCAGCTCTATTTAAATTATTAACCCCTAATCCGCCATGCCCCCACAATTCAATCTAGCTATTAAAACTATTAACCCCTAATCCACCAGGCCCCACATTGCAATCTAGCTATTTAAACTATTAACCCCTAATCCGCCATGCCCTCTAACCTAACACCCCCTAAATTAACCCCATTACATAAATGAAAATAATCCTAAATTATAATTAAAATAATACATTTAAAAATTAAATCTAAGATTAAATTATAATACTTAAATCTAAAATTTCAAAAAAATTAAAAAAAGTCTATAATTGCAGTAAAAAATAAACCAAATTATCCAACATAAAAAAAATTAAACCTAATCTAATACTCCTATAAAAATAAAAAGGCCCCCAAAATACAAACACCCCTTAATCTAAGACTAAACAACCAATAGCCCTTAAAAGGGCCTTTGTAGGGCATTGCCCTAAAGCAATCAACTCTTTTACCTAAAAATAAAAATGAACCCCTAACAGTAAACCCCCCAACCCACCAAGCCCCCCAAAAATAATAAAACACTAAAAAAAACTAAGCTACCCATTGCCCTTAAAAGGGCATTTGTATGGGAATTGCCCTTAAAAGGGCATTCAGCTCTTTTGTGCCCATTAAAATAAAGTCCTAATCTAAAAAAAAAACACCCAAAAAAATAAACCTAAGTCTAACCCCCAAATAGGTACTCACCGTTCCTGAAGTCTGGTGGAAAAGGTCTTCTTCCAGACGGCGATATCTTCATTCAGCGCAGGGACCTCTTCTATCTTCATCCAGGAACAAGGCGACATGGAGCGGAGGTGACCATGGAACAGGACCAGCGACCGTGGAGCTATCCAGTGTGGAGCATCCTCTTCGTACGATCACCGACGCACACTGAAGATTGAATGTAAGGTACCCGTTTAAAAATGGTGTACCTAGTTGCATTCCTATTGGCTGATTTAATTCTTCAAATTCAAATCAGACAATAGGATGAGAGCTACTGAAATCCTATTGGCTGTTCAAATCAGCCAATAGGATTTCAGTAGCTTTCGTCCTATTGGCTGTTTTGAATTTGAAGAACCAAATCAGCCAAAAGGAATGCAAGGTACTTCATTTTTAAACGGGTACCTTGCATTCAATCTTCAGTGTGCAGTGGTGATCGTACGAAGAGGATGCTCCAGGCTGGATGGCTCTGCTGTCGCTGGTCCTGTTCCCGCGGTCAACTCCACTCCGCGTCACCTTGGTCCTGGATGAAGATAGAAGAGGTCCCCATGCTGGATGAAGATATAGGGGTTGGCAGATAAGGGGTGAATACATTTATTAGTTATTGCGGTGGGGGGGTTGCGGTTGAGAGGTAGTTATTAGGCATGCGTTAGGTGTTTGATTTTAACAGCGAGTGACGGGGAACATGTATGCGCCACACCTGTATGTGGCGCCGTATATGCGATCGAGTGTAGTGTAAGGTCGGGTTACCATAGTAACCTATTAATGTTTTAGAAATCTGGCATCGGGTGGAAGCGTTAACACAACGCTAACTTACACCTACACAAAAAGAGCGACTGCACGCAAAGCGGAAATTATTTAAATGAAAACCTGGTACTACAATGGAGCCATAAATTACTTTTAGATGTCGGCCGCTTTGGTAGCTTACAACTCCATTTTTAACGGCTCAATGGAAGCGAGCTCATAGAAATCAGTTTATGTGCCTACCTAGGTTGAGCTTTCAACAAAGAATACAAAGTGAACAAAGCAAATTTGTAAAAATTAAATTTGAAAGTTGCTTAAAATTGCATGCCTTGTCTGAATCATAAAAGTTAAATTTTGACTAGATTGTCCCTTAATCTTCCTTTTTACAGTTCTCATGTCCTATTGATAAGTGTCTCATTGACCCAGCATTCCCCCTACCTAAGCAAAAAACAGAATTTATGTTTACCTGATAAATTTCTTTCTCCTACGGTGTATCCGGTCCACGGCTTCATCCTTACTTGTGGGATATTCTCAATCCCTACAGGAAGTGGCAAAGAGAGCACACAGCAGAGCTGTCCATATAGCTCCCCTCAGGCTCCGCCCCCCCAGTCATTCGACCGACGGTTAGGAGAAAAAGGAGAACCATAGGGTGCAGTGGTGACTGTAGTTTACAAAAATAAAATTAAACCTGACTTGTTCCCTCCCTTCATCCGTGTCCTAAAGCTTTGGTATTGGTTCCCACAAGTAAGGATGAAGCCGTGGACCGGATACACCAATGTAGGAGAAAACAGAATTTATGTTTACCTGATAAATTTCTTTCTCCTACGGTGTATCCGGTCCACGGCTTCATCCTTACTTGTGGGAACCAATACCAAAGCTTTAGGACACGGATGAAGGGAGGGAACAAGTCAGGTAACCTAAACGGAAGGCACCACTGCTTGTAAAACCTTTCTCCCAAAAATAGCCCCTGAAGAAGCAAAAGTATCAAATTTGTAAAATTTGGCAAAAGTATGCAGTGAAGACCAAGTCGCTGTCTTACAGATCTGTTCAACAGAAGCCTCATTCTTGAAAGCCCATGTGGAAGCCACAGCTCTAGTAGAGTGAGCTGTAATTCGTTCAGGAGGCTGCCTTCCAGCAGTCTCATAAGTCAATCGGATGATGCTTTTCAGCCAGAAAGACAGAGAGGTTGCAGTCCCTTTCTGACCTCTCCTTTTGCCAGAATAGACGACAAACAAGGACGATGTTTGTCTGAAGTCTTTAGTTGCTTTTAGATAAAACTTCAAAGCACGAACCACATCAAGATTATGTAACAGACGTTTCTTGTTAGAAACTGGATTAGGACACAGAGAAGGAACAACTATTTCCTGGTTAATATTCTTATTGGAAACCACTTTTGGAAGAAAACCAGGTTTGGTACGTAAAACGACCTTATCTGTATGAAATACCAGATAGGGTGAATTACACTGCAAAGCAGACAATTCAGAAACTCTTCTAGCAGAAGAAATAGCTACCAAAAACAAAACTTTCCAAGATAGTAACTTAATATCTATGGAATGTAGAGGTTCAAACGGAACACCTTGAAGAACTGAAAGAACTAAATTGAGACTCCATGGAGGAGCCACAGGTCTGTAGACAGGCTTGATTCTGACTAAAGCCTGTACAAAAGCTTGAACATCTGGCACGGCTGCCAGACGCTTGTGTAACAAATCAGACAGAGCAGATATCTGTTCTTTTAAGGAACTAGCTGACAGACCTTTCTCCAATCCTTCTTGGAGAAAAGATAGTAACCTTGGAATCCTAATTTTACTCCATGAGTAACCCTTGGATTCGCACCAGCAAAGATATTTGCTGGTAAATTTTCCTGGTCACAGGCTTTCTAGCCTGGATCAGAGTATCTATAACTGATTCCGAAAACCCACGCTTAGCTAGAATCAAGCGTTCAATCTCCAAGCAGTCAGTTGCAGAGAAACTAGGTTTGGATGTGTGAATGGACCTTGGATTAGAAGGTCCTGCCTCAAAGGTAGCTTCCATGGTGGAACCAATGACATATTCACCAGGTCTGCATACCAAGTCCTGCGTGGCCACGCAGGAGCTATCAGAATTACCGAAGCCTTCTCCTGTTTGATCCTGGCTACTAGCCGGGGGAAAAGAGGAAACAGTGGAAAGACATAAGCTAGACTGAACGACCAAGGCGCCACTAAGGCATCTACCAATGTCGCCTTGGGATCCCTGGACCTGGACCCGTAACGTGGAACTTTGGAGTTCTCAGATAATCCACTTCCCAGTTGTCCACTCTTGGGATGTGAATTGCTGATAGATGGCAGGAGTGATCCTCTGCCCATTTGATGATCTTGGATACCTCCCTCATTGCCAGGGAACTCTTTGTTCCTCCCTGATGATTGATGTACGCTACAGTCGTCATGTTGTCCGACTGAAATCTGATGAATTTGGCCTCCGCTAGTTGAGGCCATGCCTGGAGCACATTGAATATCGCTCTCAATTCCAAAATGTTTATCGGGAGAAGAGATTCTTCCCGAGACCATAGATCCTGAGCTTTCAGGGATTCCCAAACCGCACCCCAGCCTAAGAGGCTGGCGTCGGTCGTGACAATGATCCACTCCGGTCTGCGGAAACTCATTCCCTGAGACAGGTGATCCTAAGACAACCACCAGAGGAGTGAGTCTCTGGTTTTCTGGTCCACTTGTATCTGGAGAGACAAATCTGCATAATCCCCATTCCACTGTTTGAGCATGCACAGTTGCAGTGGTCTTAAATGAATTTGAGCAAAGGGAACCACGTCCATTGCCATAACCATGAGTCCTATGACCTCCATGCACTGAGCTACGGAGGGTTGAGGAATGGCCTGAAGAACTCGAAAAGTGTTCAAAAGTTTTAACTTCCTGACCTCCGTCAGAAAGATCTTCATTTCTACCGAGTCTATTATTGTTCCCAGGAAGGGAACCCTTGTGAGCGGGGACAGAGAACTCTTTTCTATGTTCACCTTCCACCCGTGAGACCTTAGAAAGGCTAGAACAATGTCCGTATGAGCCTTTGCTTTGTGAAAGGACGACGCTTGTATTAAGATGTCATCTAGGTAAGGTGCTACTGCAATGCCCCTTGGTCTTAGCACCGCTAGAAGGGACCCTAGCACCTTTGTGAAAATTCTGGGAGCAGTGGCCAATCCTAAGGGAAGAGCCACGAATTGGTAATGCTTGTCCAAAAAGGCGAACCTCAGGAACTGATGGTGATCTTTGTGGATAGGAATATGCAGGTACGCATCCTTTAAGTCCACGGTAGTCATATATTGACCCTCCTGGATCATTGGTAAAATTGTCCAAATAGTTTCCATTTTGAATGATGGAACTCTGAGGAATTTGTTTAAATCCAGGATTGGCCTGAAAGTTCCTTCCTTTTTGGGAACTACAATGAGGTTTGAGTAAAAACCCAGTCCTTGTTCTGCTGTTGGAACTGGGTGTATCACTCCCATTTTTAGAAGGTCTTCTACGCAACGTAAGAATGCCTGTCTCTTTATCTGGTCTAAAGATAAGCGAGACATGTGGAACCTTCCGTTTGGAGGGAGGTCCTTGAATTCCAGAAGATACCCCTGAGAGACAATTTCTAGCGCCCAGGGGTCCGGAACATCTCTTGCCCAAGCCTGAGCAAAGAGAGAAAGTCTACCCCCTACTAGATCCGGTCCCGGATCGGGGGCTACCCTTTCATGCTGTCTTGGTAGCAGCAGCAGGCTTCTTGGCCTGTTTACCCTTGTTCCAGCCTTGCAATGGTTTCCATGCTGGTTTGGGCTGGGATGCGTTACCCTCTTGCCAAGTGGCTGTAGAGGTAGAAGCAGGTCCGTTCCTGAAATTGCGAAAGGAACCAAAATTAGACTTATTTTTAGCTTTGAAAGGTCTATCTTGTGGAAGGGCATGGCCCTTTCCCCCAGTGATATCCAAAATAATTTCTTTCAACTCTGGCCCGAATAGGGTCTTACCCTTGAAAGGAATATTAAGCAATTTTGTTTTGGACGACACATCCGCCGACCAAGATTTTAGCCAAATCGCTCTGCGCGCCACGATTGCAAAATTAGAATTTTTCACTGCTAATTTAGCTAACTGAAAAGCGGCATCTGTAATGAAGGAATTAGCCAACTTCAGGGCGTGAATTCTGTCCATGACTTCATCATAAGAAGTCTCCTTCTGGAGCGAGTTTTCTAGTTCCTCAAACCAAAAAGACGCTGCAGTGGTTACAGGAATAATGCAAGAAATTGGTTGAAGAAGAAAACCTTGTTGAACAAAAATTTTCTTAAGCAAACCTTCCAATTTTTTATCCATAGGATCTTTGAAAGCGCAACTATCTTCTATTGGTATAGTCGTGCGCTTAGCTAGTGTTGAAACTGCCCCCTCCACCTTAGGGACCGTCTGCCACGTGTCCCTTCTGGGGTCAACAATGGGGAACATTTTTTTAAATATGGGGGGGGGAACAAAAGGCACACCTGGTCTCTCCCACTCCCTAGTCACGATATCCGCCACCCTCTTAGGTATCGGAAACGCATCAGTGTGTACTGGGATCTCTATGAATTTGTCCATTTTACGCAATTTTTCTGGGACCACCAAAGGGTCACAATCATCCAGTGTAGCTAGGACCTCCTTAAGCAGGGCGCGTAGGTGTTCTAACTTAAATTTAAATGCTATTGTATCTGGCTCTGCCTGCTGAGAAACTTTTCCTGTGTCAGAAATTTCTCCCTCAGACAGGCCCTCCCTCACCGCCAAGTCAGATTGATGTGAGGGTACTACAGATAAATTATCCGCTGCGTCTGCTTGCTCATCTTCTGTATTTAAAACTGAGCTATCACGCTTCCTTGGAAAAGCTGGCAGTTTGGATAAAAATGCTGCGAGAGAATTATCCATAACTGCTGCTAACTGTTGCAAAGTAAGAGCAATCGGTGCGCTAGATGTACTGGGCATCGCTTGCGTGGGCATAGCTGGTGTTGACACAGAAGGAGAGGATAGCGGACTATCCTCGCTAACTTCAACTAAAGAATCATCTTGGGCTACATCTTTAAGCGTGACTGTACGGTCCTTAAGCTGTTTGGAAGCTATAGCACACTTCACACATAAATTTAATGGGGGCACCGCCTTGGCCTTTAAACATACAGAACAAAGGCTATCTGAAGGGTCAGACATGTTTGACAGACTTAGACAGAACTTCAATGCAATAAAAAATAATTTTGACAAAAACGTTACTGTGTCTTTAAATAATAAAAGTGCACACTTTATTACTAAAACATCAAAAAACCATCAAATAAACATCCGATTTTAATGAAATTTTTACCACATTGTCTTAATGTTTTGAAAAGATTGCACACAATTTTTCAGACCAATTAACCCCTTAATGCCCAAACCAGAGCTAAGAACAGCAGTTAACCGGTTAAAAACACTACAGCACAATGCCACAGTCTCTACTGTGGCTTTTACCTTCCTTAGGGATTATTTGAGTAGGAAATAAGCCTCTCTGAAGTCCTTTATGAGGTCTCTGGACTCCCCACGTGAAGCTGCATGAACTGTCTAGCAAAAACAACTGCGCAACTGAGGCGCGAAAAGGAGGCCCCCTCCCTCTTGATTCCAGAGTGGTGGGGCCTTTTTGACTAGGTTATGTGTCTAAATAAGTGCCAGGCGCCATAATAAACCCCATAAGTGTTTTAATAGTCTCAAAAACACCCTAATCATACTGAATCATGCTAATAAAGCAATTGATTAATCCCACAATAGTGTCAACCAGCATTGAGCCCTTGATTTAAGCCATCATTTTATACAGAGTCTGAAAAAAATGGCTTACCTATCCCTGAGGGGATTTCTGACAGTCTTCTAGCATTACTTGGTCTTGTTAGAAAAATGACTGATCATACCTGAAGCAGTTAAGCCTGCAAACTGTTCCCCCAACTGAAGTTCTCCTGTATTCAACAGTCCTGCATGGGAACAGCAATGGATTTTAGTTACTGGTGCTAAAATCATCTTCCTCTCAGCAGAAATCTTCATCACTTTCTGCTTCAGAGTAAATAGTACAAGCCGGCACTATTTTAAAATAACAAACTCTTGATAGAAGAAATAAAAACTACAAATCTAACACCACAAACTCTTTACCACCCCCGTGGGGATGCTACTTGTTAGAGCGGCAAAGAGAATGACTGGGGGGGCGGAGCCTGAGGGGAGCTATATGGACAGCTCTGCTGTGTGCTCTCTTTGCCACTTCCTGTAGGGATTGAGAATATCCCACAAGTAAGGATGAAGCCGTGGACCGGATACACCAATGTAGGAGAAAACAAAATCTGC
Source organism: Bombina bombina (assembly GCF_027579735.1). Taxonomy (NCBI): domain Eukaryota; kingdom Metazoa; phylum Chordata; class Amphibia; order Anura; family Bombinatoridae; genus Bombina; species Bombina bombina. The sequence continues at coordinate 1,007,414,686 of NC_069504.1, read as the reverse complement.
CCCCAACCCTAATCATTTTAGAACATATGTCTTACATACAGATCTTACCACTAAACGGTTAGTTTTCTTAATTTTTCTAAGAGACATTATTGACCACAAATTAACAACTGTCAGCCGCACAGAGAACAGTAAATAATTATACCCTTCTGTAATATCATAAAGAACAGAGTTTAACCCATTCCAGGACCACATATAGAAAAGTGTTTATCCCCTCCTGTTTGCCCCAGAAAGAACAAAGTTTAAACCATTTTGACAGTCACATATAGAATGTTTTTTAACTCCGTCTCTAATACACTAACCCCCTTTTAGAGTCTCACTTACCACCCTTACTGGCCAAGCTTGGCAACATGCTACTGACCAGCTCAAAAACAACAACAACAAAAAATACCTAAGACCAATATGTGGGGAGCCTAGCAATTGCAAGGTGGTGTGGTGCCAAGATGCTCCCGACATTTTTACTCCTTATACACAGAACTTCTCAAACTTGCATGAGTGCTGCCCCTAGAACCCATTGTATTGGATGGCCTCTAAAGACGTTTTCAAACCTTAGAATTGGTCAAATGTCTATAATATTTTTATCTGGAGTTGCACAGGATCACAAATTTAAGGTTTAATTTGAAGGTTTAATAACTATAAATACATTTAAAAGTACTATATTTCTACAGAGAAATGTCTTTAAATAGATGAAAATGCCTTGTAATTACAAGACTTTTCTGAAGTCTTGTGATAAATTAGCATACTAGTCAATTGTAAAAATATTCTGAGTGCAATAATACCTTGTTTGATGCAATTCTTTTTCAACGGCAAAACTAATCCCACCAGTTGTTTTATTTGTACAAGGCAGACTTCTTGCTGGAGTAGATAAGGCTCACAAATGCCTTTTTTTAGCAACATTTGCTCTGTTTTGCAATTTCTTATCGCATCTCCTGAAGTTAATCAGGGACCCATATGTTGCAAGTTTAGCCTTGCGGAGTCTGCAGTGTGCACTTCCAATTCTCATAATTGGAAAACCTACATTTTCAGAGTTAAATTATATAAAAAGGTGAGCCAGAATACTATTTAACGTTTTCAAGCAAGTAGAAAAACAGTTATTTCCAGGACAGAAACTTTTAATATACTTTACATTCATTAAAAAACATCCTTCAGATTTTGCTGTGCAAGAGTTCATTCAACAGCTGTGGAAAGTTACTGAAAGTCAATTAACCACCTTTCCAATTGAAAAATCTGACAAGTAGGAAATATCAGATTCCTGTGTTGGGATCTAACACCCCCTGCAATAATCTATCCAATTACTATTACTGCGGACAACTTTAAAGGTCAGATAAAAATTATTTCACACCAATATTTCTCTCAAGTACAGACCGAGTGCAGGATTTCACAGTGAAAGATGTTCTGTGCTTGCCTAATATTCATATCCTTTAATAAGTGTGCAGCCTTCCCTTATGGATAAAGAGGGGATATAATTTAATCAAACATTCCATCATTTTTATTGCAGAAATTGACAAAATAATCCATTTGTCAAAAAGGTAATAAATGACACTTTCATTAAGCAAATACTGACAGTTCTAATGAACGCAAGCTGAAGATGCAGTTTAGCCTCTCAAATATACACTACCTCTTGTCTCACCATATTTTTATATTGATAAAATGACAGTTTGATTTAAAATAATCTTTTACCACTTTCAAGTCATTGCATTGATAAAATAATTAAATCATCAGATGTAAGTGTTATAAATGGCTAGGTAAATGCTATCTAATGATTATCAAACCTATCATGAGCACTTGTTTTAAAGAGATACACACATTTACTAATTTTAGGTTGACTTAGGGTATCATAGAACTCCCATTATAAATGTTTTTTTCTGTATCTATTATCAATATTATTATTGTTTATTTATTTGTATAGTGCCACAAAATTCCGTAGTGCTGGGTTTTATACAACACAGATTTGTGGTAGGATAGAACAAAGCAAATTATTACAGGATAAGGAGGTCCCTGCTCCAAACAGCTTACAGTCCTTTGTTGAAAAGCATACCTAGATAGGTTCAGAATCACTACTGGGAGCTAGCTAAACATATATGTAAGCCAATGAGAAGAGGTGCATATATGTGCAGCTACAAATCAGCAGGTATTCTTATCAACAAAGGATACCAAGACAACAAAGCAAAAAAGATAACAGAAATAAATTGTAAACTTGTTGAAAATTAAAAAGCTCTATTTGAATCATGAAAGAAAGATTTGGGGTTTTATGTCTGTTTAAACTTATAGTTAAAGTCAGCTCCAGAGCGGTGATAACGTACTGGTTGCTGTCTGAACACATCTGGTGAGCCAATCACGAGAGAGAAGCATGTGTAGCCACTAAATTACCAGCTAGCTAACATTAGTGCATTGCTGTTACTGAGGTTATGCACATATCATTTTCAACAAAAATTACCAAGAGAACAAAGTACATTTGATAACAGAATTGAATGTAAAAGTGTCTTAAAATTACATGCTCTATCGGAATCATGACGGTTTAATTTTGACTTTTATGTCCAGTTAACTGTTAGTTATTTGACTGGTGTAAGGGATATTTAATCTTCCTGTTTAAGCGAGAAAAATATTAAAATAATTCAAAACTTCCTATGTGAAGACCAATATATCTGAAATAATTTACTGCTACATAATAATGTTTCATTACATTGCACTTGAATTAATTTGGCTTAAGAAAAGCGGCAACGTGCTTACAAATGTGTACCTTAAAATGGCAAGAAAGGGTTATTTTCTCCCGCCTTCCTCCCTAATGGCTAGTGAAGAGCTCTCCATTGAAGTAAAACATTTTTATCGTGTTGTGTAGGAGTTATGATAATGCCTACCATAGGTCATAAGAGAAAGGAACCTCCAAGGAATGAATCTATCTCTACCTTGAAGAAATGCCAATTGGATCTTTGTCCCCAGGGAAACGGTAATGAATCTGCTCCAAGTTCTCCAATAAACGCAAATAATTCACTCAAATGAGCTTTGCTCTGTCTCTCTGAATTCTATCTTGCTAGAGTGACTGCATCAATGACCTTTAATGCAAAGGTTATTTGATACTGGCTTACCCCTTTAGTTTGGCTCTCATGATCTCTTGTTTATACAAGCTTACCTTGGTCGCAATTCACAGACCTTTACAAAAGATTATTATTGCTTTTATTACATTTCTGCATTTTTGTATGTGTGTTTTTTTCAAAGAGCTGCTATTAAATTCCATAGTTCTTTCAAGATGTCAACTTTGTCCTCAGATCAGGTTTGCTTTCATAATAGCTGTAACGTTATAGAACTGTAAAAGGAAGATCTCGGATTCTCTGGCAATTTGCTATGATCCACTATGTAATAAAATTGATGTTGATAATATCAAATTTACCAAGATCAGATTTAAAAACTTGTGGCTTTTTACAAGTAAAGTTGATGTATGATTTTAATAAAAATGTAATGATTATTTTATTATTATTACTATTATTTATTTATTAACTAATTTCTATTAAAAAATCATACATTTTTTTGAGGGTTATATGGGTTGTCTTAAAGTAACAATACCAATATAAATTACACTAACCATTACTATCTATAAGAAAAATGTTTCCCAATATTAAGTAAATACATAAAATTCAAAGAGATTATTTTCTTCTTATTCTTCTTATTATCATTATTATTATTATTATTATTATTATTATTATTATTATTAATAATAATATCATTGTCACCAGTAACAACAACAACAATAATAATACTAATAATAATTATAGTAACAATAATAATATAATTCTCACCAGTAACAATAATAATAATTTTGGGGATAATTAATACTGATGATAACATATTTTTCAACATTAGTTAAATTATAACAATACAAACATCTGGGTTTATTATGTTATATTTGCTCTATCAATTAATTACTTAATCTGTACAGAATCTGTAATTCTTGACTAAATACTGAATTGTTAATCCAAATGAAAAATATCAGTCAACTATAATTAACTTATATTTATGTACTAATAATCATGATAATAAAAAGTTAAATTACACTTAATAAGGGATCTTGATTATAAAATGAAGAAAATTGAAGAAAGTATTATTCTTTTTTTTTCCATTTCCACATCTAATTTGCAATCGTTTTTTTTTGAAGGTCAAAGTCAACAATTCCATTACAGTGTGAATTTAAAAAAAAAGGAAAAAAAAGCATTGTGGTAATTTTAGAGATCGTCAGATCATGTTGTCCCAAAATAAACACTCTGTAGACAGACATAGATGTTTTAAGGGAAAAATAATAGAAGTCTCCAAAGATTTAATTATGGTGGAGGACAGGTTAAGAAAAACTCAATTTCCTCATTTATAACCTTGTGTGTTTCAATTTTCATTGCACAATAGTGCACACAAAGAAAGAGGGTTTTTTTTGTGAGCTGTCGTAGGCATCAGAAAATACAACTCTGGTCTCATAGAAAACAATTTGTAGAAAAAACAAAAATCAAGCATTAGAATAGAAATACAATTTTAAATTGCTTTACAATTATTGAATGCTTAGAATTTCTATTTACCTTTGCAGGTTATGTACAGCCATTGGGGCAAAATTTCCAAACAATCAACATGACGGATGTTATGTATGCAACTTTAAGCTATGTTTTCTCTAAGGACACTAACTATACATGGCTGCTAGTACAAAACACTCTATCTTAGATTGTGAGACAAAGCAAGCTCTAAGCAATGAACAAATAATGCAGGTTATATTGTTCCCTGCAGCTGCAGATGGTGGGTTAGGCTTAGCAGCCTTGCCACAAAACCATCAATGAATTATTTGCAAGGTCTGTGATAATGTGCTTTGCTTTTGGAAATGCTATTCTATGGACTGGAACACAGGGGAAACAATATAATTGGTCAAAATGAACCAGTAATATTTATCTGAGGTTTAAACAGTTGAAGGTAGAATTAAAGAGGCTCCCTATAATTAAATTGTTCTTTATTACTAGATCATGTTCTTTTTTTTCTGATTAATATGCTGGTTGTTCTCAGCTGCTTCCATAAATTATGTACGAAACTCATTTTGGCTCCACCCACTTATAATGAGACAAATATAGAAAGAGATATATGATGGCTAAATGTGGTAAGCAAAAAATAAACAGTTCTAAAATAAAGATAGAAAAGATAAAGTCAAAATTAAACTTTCATGGTTCAGATAGAACATCCAATTTTAAGAGATCTTTCAATTTACGTCTACTATAAAACTTTGTTCTCTTGTTACCCTTAGTTGGAAAGCATACCTAGGTAGGCTCAGGAGCAGCAATGCACTACTGCAACCCATCTGGTGATTGGGGGATGCACATATATGCCTCTTGTTATAAGACCATTTTCTTTTTTGTACTTTTATGTATAGCAAAATGGCATTAAAGTGAAAATTAGATTTAGATACAGAGTATACATCAGCAATTAAGCACTGAACTGTAAAATATCTAAATTAAAACAAAAGTTTAAAAATAAGTAATAAACCTATCGTAAATTAATTCAGGCAATTGTCAGTATTTTGTAGATATTTAGGTTACAGAGCTTGATCTTTGATGAAGCGCCACTAGAGGGCGTGAAACGCGTCAGTCTTGTCATTCCTGTCCATGTCTGTCTGGGTCTATATGTTCAAATAAATTCTGACCTTTTTTTGGGACCTATTAGTGCAGCAGGTGCCTTATTTCTTGATCTCAATTCACTAGGGAGGGTTAAACAAGCACAATTTCCATTGTATTTTAAAGCTAAAGCCAACAAAATAGATCATTAATATATACTGCATTGATATTTTGTCATTAAGTAAATGAATTGCGTTGCCCTATATGCACAACAACTTATATGAGTAAAATGCTTTTTGTATGTGCGCGCAAGTATCACATTTGAATGAAGGTGGGAGCAGGAAGAGGTGACTTGTGAATCTAATGCCTTGGCTTAAAGGAACATGAAACACAATTTTTTTATTTCATGATTCAGATAGAGCACACAATTTTAAACAACTTTCTAATTGACTTCTATTTTCAAATTATTTTAGCTTTCCTGGTATCTTTTGTTGAAAAACCCGGACATTCTAGAGCATTATTTTTACAAGTATGTTATCCATATGCAAGAGCACTATATGGCAGCACAATTTCCTGCAATGTAGTGTTCCAGACATCTACCTAGGTATCTCTTCAACAAAGAATACCAAGGGAAAGAAGCAAATACTGGAAGAAAATTGGAAACCTTTTTTTAAATTGTATGCTGTTTCTGAATCACAAAATGAAAGTTGTGGGTTTCATATCCTATTAACAATCTATGAATAAAACAAACAACTGTTTTAACAGAAAATAAAGTATTTGTCATTTCTGTCTACCATTAATAGCCCAAAATCTAGGAGACAAATTTGCTTTGCGATTCTGGGTTACGTCTGCCACGTCTGCAGATGATTTAGAAACCAGGTGGCATTCAGAGCATGAAGGAGATACAAAATATCACTTTAGCAGTTTTGTACTGAAAACTGCTTGTAACTGTAGACTCTTTCTAGTCTTTTACAGGTTGTCATGCAAAAACTTTTAACTTAACTCAGGTCTTTTTGAAACCATCCATTATAAGTGACTCTCTTGGAATTAGTCCAAATCATGGTCTAGATTACAAGCGAGCGAATGCTAGCGCAGGCATAATACAGCAATATCACGACCACGCTAACTTGCATGCGTAATGCAAGTTCAAAGTAAATGTGCACAGCTAAGCGCAGTTTAAATTTGAGCTCGTCGGTTTAACTAGAGCGAAGACCTTGCATAAAGAGTTAGAGCTAAAATGAAACGTGCACCAAACACAACATAAAATATATTAAAATAAATTGTTGCACGATCTAATAAAATTATTCATATAAATGTTAAATATTTTTCGAAATCTAAAAAATATATAATTAAAAAAAAAAAAAAAAAAATATATATATATATATATATATATATATATATATATATATATATATATATATATAAATATATAAATAAATAAAAAGAACATTTTCTTATATGTGAAGAACATTTGAATGTAAGTCACGTTGGGTTGAGTGCAGTTGGTCTATTGCAGTATTGGGTTAGCGCAAGCTCCATTAAAGAGTATGAGGAGAAGAAATTAATGTGTTTGCAATATTCGAAGTTCGGAAGTTAGCATGTGCCAGGTTTTGCTGCTGCGCAAGCTAATTACTTTCAACTTGTAATATGCGCGCTAACCCACTTGCATTGATAGTTTACATCTGGCTGTATTTGCGCTTGAGCGCATCACTTGTAATCTGGCCCCATATAAGCCAGGCATCTGAAACATATGGATTTACTACATTTAGATGAATTATACATACAAAAACCCTGTAATGAACAACAGTTTTCACAACCTTCTCGGAGACCCCCTTGGACGCAAATAAAAAGCAGCCAATCGGAAAGCAGAAAGTCATACACAGAGTGAATCATTATCACTGATTACTGTCTTGTGTATTTAATTGTCATTTCTCATTCCTAACAAGCTCAAACCATGGCTGCTTGTGTGGAGTTAACACTTTTCTAACATTTTGTAATTCATTTTAACTAACATATTTTTCATGTCCAAACACATTAAATGCCAAAGATATCAATGTCATTTCTGAATATGATTCAGAGCTTAAAAATCAAATCGTATTACTATTTCTAAATTTTTTATAAAATAAAAAATATTGTGGTTATTAAAATATGAACAGGGTGTGCATTAGGGCTGTCAAAAATAATTGTTTTGACGATGCATCGCGATGCGGCATAAAACGATTCTGCATCGATGCGCTGAGGCGCGAGAATCGATTCACGTTACCCACGTGACCCCGCCTCCAGGACAAGTAACAGAAAGTGCGCGGTACAGCGTTTTGACGTCACGTCACCCAATAAAGCAACATGGGCGCTCCATGGGCGGTCTCTGGAAGTGCCGAAGTTACGCAGTAGGAGCAGGACTGTTGCCTGAGAGATTGATGATGGTGATAATGATTCCGACTCCGAGTATACACGGCGGTATACAGTTACACGGCTCATTTTTATTTTGTGGGAGACAGAGACAGAGGAGGAGACCTATGGTGAGAAACTAATAACTTTAAAAGCTTATTTATTTATCAAAACGTCGTACATTTTGCCAATGCCATTGCCATGCCATAATTTGAATTGCCTATGCCATTGCCTACTTGCCTAGTAATTACTAATTAGCTTACTGAAAGAGCACAATAAGGGGTACAAAACAACAATAAGGGGTACAATTAAATTATTAATTATCAAATCAATATTATTTACTTAACGCTACTACTACTGACTGACTGAGGCTCAGGCTGCTGCATTATTGAATATTGCCTATATAAAATTTATTATAAATAATAAATAGTATACTATTGTCTATTACTCTCTAATCTATCTATGCTTTTCACATGGATGCCGGTCTGTGGCCCCTCTACAATACTACAATCAATAATCTTGTAGATGTTTTTCACATGGATGCCTTGCCTGGTCTGAAGTGCAAATATTTTAAATGATATATACTTATATTATATATATATATAACTATAGTATACTATTTATTTAATATAATAAATTTTATTTATGCAATTTAATATGCAATGCAATTGCAATGCAAATGCATGTGGTGAGTGCTCTCTTAAAAGATGCCACATGCCAATCCGAAGAACCCAATCCCTGTTTTATAAGTTATTTAACAAGGCTAAAAGCTGCATTTTTAAACATACTAAACTAAAGGCCATAAAACCCAATTTTTGATTCAAGAAAGTGCATGCAATTTGAAACAACTTTCCCTATTATATCATTTGCTTATCCTTTGTTGAAATGCATTGCCTCCTCCTTGTGTCGTGCACTAATGTGTGTTGCGCATTGCTATTTCATCAACAAATTATATCTGAGAAGTATTAAGCAAATTAAATAATAGAAGTTAGTTATGTTGTTTATTTAAAATTGTATTCTCTATCTGAATCATGAAAGTAAATGTTTGGGTTTCATTGCACCTTTAAGTGTGTAATATATTACAGTAACTTACAGTGTCAGTGAGTGATGTCCCCTGAAATGCAATTCGTTTTAAAAATTATGTTGGCAAAATGTATGGCAAGTAGTTGAAGTTACTAGTACTTGTTGATTTTACATTTGCGGCTTGACATTTTGACAACTTGAACTTAGTGTTTTTTTTGTTTTTTTTTAACACTGACAGAGTTCGGCGTTGACAACAACATCATCCGTCACATATGTACATGTCATGCTAAAATGACAGAGGGAGATAAAAAAGATAGAGAGATAAAAAATGCACCTAGCATTTTAAAAGCAAGCATCTGGGCACATTTTGGATTTTATGAACATACTGGAAAGCACGAATTGGACAAGACATACGCGGTTTGTAAAGCCTGTCACACAAAAATTAAATACCTAGGGAATACTACTAACTTGAGAAATCACGTTAGACATTTTCACTCTGAGATGCTAACCCCTGCCGCTGCCGCCAGTGCCACTGCCAAGGAAATAACAAGACTAGCTGAAGCTCATCAGCCAAGAATTGATGCAATGCTGTCAACTTTGCCGCCCAACTCTGAAAAAGGGAAGAGAATAACCAAAGCTGTGGCAACTTTCATAGCGAAGGACCTACAGCCTTACTCTGTTGTGGAAAACCTTGGATTTCGCAACCTGTTGAAGACGCTAGAGCCACGTTATAAGATCCCGTCACGCAATCACTTAACAGAAAACGTTATACCTGCACTCTACCACGAAACAAAAGCTCAGGTAATTGCATTAATGAGCCAAGCCAGTCGAGTCGCAATAACGTGTGATTCATGGACTTCAGTCACGACGGAGTCTTATTTTACAGTAACTGCACATTACGTTAGCAAGGACTGGCAGGTCTTGTTGCATGTGCTGCAAACGAGAGCAGTTTATGAGTCTCACACGGGTTCTCATCTGGCGGAGCTACTGTCTCGTGTCGTGGAAGAATGGCAGCTGTCCGATAAATCTGTAGTGCTTGTGACCGACAATGCGTCGAACATGATTGTTGCTGCTCAAGTTGGAAAATTCCCTCATGTAAAATGCTTTGCCCATACACTGAATCTCGCATCCCAGCGGGCGCTGAAAGTGGCCACACTCTCCAGGCTTTTAGGCAGAGTGCGACGAATATCAACATTTTTTCACCGCAGCACTACAGCAAACCACTGTCTGAAAGAAAAACAGAAATGTCTTGGCATGAAGAATCATAAGCTGATAACTGATGTGACAACAAGGTGGAACAGCTCATATGACATGGTCGAGAGGTTCCTAGAACAGCAACCTGCAATCTGTGCCACATTGTTGTCTCCAGAAGTCAGAAAAAGTGAGTCAGATCTCTGCACTCTCAACGAAACAGATGTGTCAAATGCAGAGGATGCTGTGAGTGCATTAAAGCCAATGAAAGATGCAACCACACTGATGTCAGAAGAGCGCAATCCAACTGTTTCTCTCATTGCCCCTCTAAATGCACAACTGCTCCAGAACATGACAGACACCATGGGAGACACACCCATGATCCATGAGATCAAGAATGCCATCAAAACAGATCTCCTGAAGAGGTACAGCAGTGAGGCAGAGAAGAAGATACTTTATACAGCCTCTGCCCTGGATCCTCGTTTTAAGGGACTGCCTTTTATTCTCACAGAGGAGGAGAGATTGGAGATATACAGAGGAGTGACTGAGGAGGCTGCATCCTTGGAGGTAATTTTAATTGCATCATGTTTCTTGAAAAATGTATAAATTGAAAACAAACATAAAACATACCAGCATCCATAACAAAATAGGCTTAGCTAGCTAGCAGTAGCTTGCTTAGTAGCTAGTTTAATGAGTACAAGGGTTATTATATAAGTCAGTTCGAAAACGCCACAGTCAGTCAACTTTCCTCCTCCTCCGTCCACTCCAGAGTCCTAATAGATGTGAGCTGTTACTGTCTCTCTGAGCACACACATAGCATTAGCTGGCTGGCTGCTCAAGGTAATAATGAATGCTATTTTTTCTATTCTTTTGTTCAAACACAGATTGAGTGTACTAGTACAGTTACATCTAGGAGGACAAACGTGGATGAAGTGCCACTGCCTGAGGGAAAAGAAACTCTGGAAGAAGAATCACCCATCGAGGAGGATAACCCTTCTCCTCCCAAAAGAAAGTCCACATCGCTGCTCATGACTTTGCTGGGACAGTCTTTCACTGACACTGAAGGTACAATAGAACCCAAGACCCCCTATGCCAAGGCTGAAGAGGAAATAGAGAAATATTGTAAAGCCCCATCTCTGCCTCTCACTGAAGACCCTTTGAACTGGTGGCATGTACATGAGGTCATATTTCCCCTCCTCTCTCATTTGTCAAGCAATACTTGTGTATCCCAGGTACAAGCGTGTCTGCAGAGCGGGTTTTCTCCACTGCAGGAGATGTGGTAACGGCAAAAAGAAGCACCCTCAAACCAGAGCATGTGGACCAACTAGTGTTCTTACAGAAAAACCTACATATTCCATAATTCTTTCTGAGTAGTGATTCAGGTTTATATTAATATTTAATGTTTTCTGGCACATCCAGAAGAAAGTGCTGTGTGCTCCACTGCCCAGTGTAGACTACTGTTAAGTTATTTTATATTTGTTACTGTTATATAGCTTATAGCTTTTTGAAAAATGAAGCTTAAAACCTTGAGTAAATCTTTGTTGGATCACAAAATATACTAGTACACTACACGACTGACTGTGAGTGAGTGCCAGTTTGAATGTTGTTTGTATGTATCTATCTATGAGTGTGTGTGAGACCGAGTGCCTTAATTGCCTTTGAATGTTTTTGTTTGTATGTGTGTCTGTCTAAGTGTCTGTGAGTGTGTGTGAGTGTGACTGTGGCTGACTGGCTGTGGTGCCTTTGAATGTTTTTGTTTGTGTGTGTCCCACTGTGTCTCTAGTGTCTGTCTAGTGACTGTCTAACTGTCTATGAGTGTGCAGAGAGTGAGACTGAAGCCAAACCACTATGTTAGGGGAAGGAAAAGCCTTGAGTAAATCTTTATTGGATCACAAATATACTGTACCCTACAGACAGTACAGCAGCACACACACACACACAACAGCACAATACAAAAATAAAGCACACACACCTCAGGTGAGTGGCGTGCCACCCTTTCTTCACCATGATTTACTCCTTGATGTCTGTGTGCTTTTTTATGTATTGTTTCTTTGTGTGTGACTGTGACTGCTGTGTACTGTGTTCAGTGACAGACTCAGTCACTGTTCACTGTGTTCAGTTGTGTGTAGTACTGCTTTAACAGTAACTAATAACTAACTAATTATATTTGTGATCCCATAAAGATAATATAATCAATCATCAAGAAGAAACTGTAGTTATAGTAATTCAGTTCAATGCTACTTGTTTTAAATGTCTCTCTAGTACTACTGTAAGTCTGTAACTGTAAACTAATTGTATATGTCACAATCACGTGTGTGTGTTGTGTGCACACTCTGTGCTGTGTGTTGTGTTCCAGATTCATGTGATGTTTGTTTGCCACAAATTGACAGTCATGAAGGCAAAGAGGAGTGCACCTGTAATTTTGTACCGTATATAAGGTATTTATGTTTTGTTTTCTGAGGAGGACAATTTTCACACAAATAAGGTATTATGGTGGTAACTTAAGCTTAACCTATCTATTTTGGTTTTAATTTAATGTCTATTATTATATTATTATTACTAAGTAAGTAAAGAAAGACATTAAATTAAAACCAACATAGATAGGTTAGACATTTATTTGTTGTTCATGTTTCTTTACAAGTGTATAGTGTACTTACTTACTATATATAAAATATACATTTAAATATTTTCTTTTATTGAAGATGTACACTGCGAGTGCGAGCACTGCACTTTTTACACTACGTACTCTGTAACTACAGTTTGATGCCATAATATTGTTTCCAAACCAATACAACAATTGCCATTTAGTATTTACTGTTCTATAAACTGTTGTTGTCTGCTGTGTTCAGACTTTGCCACAGGAAGAGTGTCCTTTTTTGAGCTAATAAAATAAAAAAAGAGTTTATTTTAATATTTTGACTGCTTGAATTTTTTTTCTGAAAAATTTAAAAAATGGGCAAAAATAGTGCAGTAATCGTGATGCATCGCGATGCATCGTAGAATCGAATCGTATCGAATCGTTACGATGATAATCGAATCGAATCGTGAGACAGGTGAAGATGCGCAGCTCTAGTGTGCATGACATTAACCCCATAAAAGCGTATTGAAACACTAAGATGCTCTATGTTAAACGGAACAAACTGGCACTCAGAAGGTTAAGGCTGTAGATAAGTGTTTGTGATGGATTGACATACTGTTGGTAACTGTTGCATAACAGAATAAAAGAAGAAGGAAAATCAGTTGATAGCACAATGCATCAACACTGATAGCTATTTTAGAGCCTTTATACAACTTTAAATGTTCTATACATTTTTAAAATCTAGTTTTTTTTTCAAATATAGCATGTAACATTTGAAAACTAAATGTAAACTTAAGTATTCAAAACTTAAGGGAAATGAGTATCCGTTACCAAATATAAAATGAAACAGTAAGCATTTTTCAAAAGCTTTCAATCATTAAATCTTAGTACTCCTATGAAGTATCAAGAGTACTGACATATCATAAGTATTCATGTCATCCCTAACATATACATTTATAGGTAGATGCATACACACATTTATATATACTCTTGATTTAGTTTGGTTATTTGAACTACTAATGCCTATCACGGATGTCAGATGAAGTAACGTTAAGCATCATTTGTTTTATATATTTTGTTTTTGCCAAGGTGGGCACATTCTTTCGTTGTTTATTTTGTGCAATAATCAATACTGTTTTATTTCACCTGTGGGGTCTGTGCTTAAATAGAGCTGAATCTTTAGACCGGATATCGATTCATTCAGCTTGAGGAAGCCCTCTGTGACGTAGGGTGAAACACGTGTAGCAGCAGTTAGCTTTCGGCTCGTTGCCGACTCCCACACTGTCTGGAATTACAGCATTTGAATTAACAGATACCTCTGACTGTATCTTCTACTTTGTCTGTTATACAGAGGATACTTATGGAAATGTGGTGAGCGGTGGTAATCTTGCTTGGACGAGACACGGGGGTGAAGAATCTTTGACACTCTGAATTCAGGTAATATTGGTAATGTGAAGTGGTTTAGCGTTACACCTGACATGGAGTAAGACGCTGGTTATCCCTGCTGAGTGATATTCTCAGCCCCTCTGGCATTCGTTCAGCTCTCTCTGGCTCAGAGTGAGTGGTGGGGACTTTATACAGGGACTCTGATATACAGTTTGCCCCGGCAGTGTCATTCAATATTTGCAAGCACGCTTTGCAACACCCTGAACTTTCCCTTATAGGCCCCTATTTAAGAAAGGTCTTGCGGACCTGATCCGACAGTGCGGATCAGGTCCGCAAGACCTCGCTGAATGCGGAGAGCAATGCGCTCTCCGTATTCAGCATTGCACCAGCAGCTCACAAGAGCTGCTGGTGCAACGCCGCCCCCTGCAGACTCACGGCCAATCGGCCACCAGCAGGGGGGTGTCAATCAACCCAATCGTACTCGATCGGGTTGATTTCTGGCGATTCCTGTCCGCCTGCTCAGAGTCTGAAGACTCGCCAGAAACATGGGCCGTCAAGCTCCTTTCAGAGCTTGATAGATAGGCCCCATAGGATCCAGTCAGTCATATATATCAGGGGGAGTGCCGTTTATGTTTTGTTTGAATCTTACACTAATACGGCTTCTGTGTATTTTTCAGTGGACGCACTGAGTTACTGGACAATTGAGCTCTCCTGTATGTGTGTGAGGTAACGAATGAATTGCATATACTTGTTATGATTTTTTGATAATGAATTGTATCATCTTTACTTTGTTTCTTTTTGCACATTATTTTCTAACATTTGAATATTAAAATTACTTTGTTGCATTATCTTTGACATCTGTGTGTGTGTGTGTTAGCTTTGAGATGCTCACAGTCCCGACACTATTATTTAATTAAGACTTTATGTGAATGTGCTGGATAAGGTTTACTTTATTAACTTTCTGTATTTTATCTCAGTATTCAGGGTAGGTGGGCCCCAGATCATAGTCCATTTATAATCCTGAGCTAGCAGATATTTACTATTAATATATATATATATACACGTTGATTGGATAGCCATGTCAGTCCAGTGTCAGTTTAGATATAAAAATAACAAGAGTATTGCATTGAGCAATGATACTTTTTATTGGACTAACTTTACATTTATAAGATGACAAGCTTTCAGAAGAGTGTCTTCCTTTTTCAGGTCTGAAGCAATATCTGTGTATGCATCTACACAATATTATTATTGGGGTAGAAGAATAGAGTGGATTGTTGTACACATGAGTTGAATATCATTTTAAAACTGCCAGCTCATTGGCATCGAAAGAGTGAATCCCATTGGTGGGAGTGCTTACATATTAAGAGCAACATTTCAGAAGAGAAGAAGAGACATCACTTCCTCTTGCCCCCCCCCCCCCCTCTCTAGACACCAAGGGCAACAAATGTTGTCCAATTTAAATATCTCTCTCTTTGTTCACTACACCAGGGCTGCCAAACTATGGCTACTGGCCACATCTGACCACCCAAGAGTTTCTGTGTGGCTTTCAGGATTACTGAACAGAAAACACTGCTTAAAGGGACAGTCTACACCAGAATTTTTATTGTTTAAAAAGATAGATAATTTCTTTGTTACCCATTCCCCAGTTTTGCATAACCAACACGATTATATTAATATATGTTTTACCTCTGTGATTACCTTGTATCTAAGCCTCTGCAAACTACCCCCTTATCTCAGTGCTTTTGAAAGACATGCAGTTTAGCCAATCAGTGCAGACTTCTAAATAACTCCACAGGAGTGAGCACAGTGTTATCTATATGAAACAAATGAACTAGCAATGTCTAACTGTGAAAAACTTTCAAAATGCTCTGAGCTAAGAGGCGGTTTTCAACGGTTTAAAAATCAGTTTAAGCCTAGCTAGGTTCAGCTTTTCAAAAATACCACCAAGGGAACAAAGCAAATTTGATGATAAAAGGAAATTGGAAAGTTGTTTAGCATGCCCTATCTTGTGAGCTGCTGGTGCAATACTGAATACGGAGAGCGTATTGCTCTCTGCATTCAGCGAGGTCTTGCGGACCTGATCCGCACTGTCGGTTCAGGTCCGCAAGACCTTTAATAAATTGGCCTCTATGTTTTTATGAACCTTTTTGATTGTAATCTACCTTTGTATAGCACTGTGTAAAATGTTGGAACTTTATAAAAAAAACAATAATAATAACAAATAACTTCTATTGTAACAGTAACTTCTTATTGAAAAATATGTTTCACACTTCTCATTCTATAACTTGCATGTGTACTTGTACCAAATTTTGTAAAATTGAGTAGTATATACTTTTAAATTTATTAACAGAAAATCATTTTATAATTTTATTTTATTTTGAGGCTATATCATTGGCCAAACCCAAATATCCCGACCAGAACTCCATACCAAAAATACAAGCAGCAATATTTTAAAGCAGAGGTTTAGGAGAGATGGGTAGAGTAAATAAATGTATATTTATAGATTCATATCTAAACAAAAATAAAGGTGCAGTGGTTAGTCACACCAGCTGATGTGTTTCATTTCACTAGGGACAATCCAATAGAGCATCATAATACAACACAATTAAATCACATAATTGCAGTGACTTAAAGGGACATGAAATCTAAAAATATTCTTTCACGATTCAGATAAAGAATACAATTTTAAACAACTTTCCAGCTTACTTCTATTACCTAATTTGATTAGTTCTCTTGGTATCCTTTGTTAAAAAGGATACCAAACTATACTCGGGAGACGGGACCTATCTGCTGATTGGTGGCTGCACAAAGATACCTCTTATCATTGGCTTACCAATGTGTTCAGCTAACTCCCAGCAGTACATTGCTGTTTCTTCAATAAAGGATACCATAAGAATGAAGCAAAATTAATAATAGAAGTAATTTGAAAAGCTGTTTAAAATTGTATGCTCTGTCTGAATAATGAAAGAAAAATGTGGAGTTTTATATCCCTTTACCTTCAGATTTAAATATGTTGTCACTTTCCATTAAGCAATAAAACATTATTTAAGGCCAAAATCAGTTTCTGTTTTCTAAAATGCTGTTCATTAAAGTAAAATAAAAACATTCAAAAAGAAAATGCTCTAATGTATTATAAAATTTTATTATTGCACTATTGTGTGCATAAAAGTATTTGTTCAACCCCTGCAAATGGGTTCAGTACATAGTTAAAGTGATAGACTAGTAAATTTCAGACCTTAAAGGGACGCTGAACCCAAATTTTTTCTATCGTGATTCAGATAAAGCATGCAATTTTAAGCAACTTTCTAACTTTCTCCTATTATCAAATTATTTTCATTCTCTTGTATCTTTATTTGAAATGCATTTTTGGTGAACACACTGAGGCCTATTTATCAAGCTCCGAATGGAGCTTGAAGGGCCGTGTTTCTGGCGAGTCTTCAGACTCGCCAGCAACACCAGTTATGAAGCAGCGGTCTAAAGACGGTTGCTCCATAACCCTGTCCGCCTGCTCTGATGAGGCGGACAGGAATCACCGCAATTCAACCCAATCGAGTACGATCGGGTTGATTGACACCTTCCTGCTGGCGGCCCATTGGCCGCGAGTCTGCTGGGGGCGTATTGCTCTCTGCATTTAGCGAGGTCTTGCGGACCTGATCCGCACTGTCAGATCAGGTCTGCAAGACCTTTGATAAAATGGCCTCACTGTGTTGTTCTTGCTAATTGGTGGGTAAATTCACCTACCAATGAACAAGTGCTTTCCATGGTACTGAACTAAAAAAATAGCTTAGATTCCTTCTTTTTCAAATAAAGAAAGCAAGAGAATGAAGAAAATTTGATAATAGGAGTAAAGTTGTTTAAAATTGCATGCTCTATCTGAATCACGAAAGAAAAAATTTGGGTTCAGTGTAAAATATAGTGTACAAGCAAAACCGCATAATCATTTTTAATAAAAAGTGTATATATATTTTATAATAAAAGATTTATAATCCTACTTGGTATCTTTTGTTCCTCCACCCCTCTTAATTTCCTCTTTTGGCTGGGCTGTGACAGAGTCCCACCCACTCTCTACATAGGCTTCCTAAGGACTTTAAAAGTGCTGGACTTTAAGGGGGATATTTATCAAAGGTCTGGCGGATCTGATCCGACAGTGCGGATCAGGTCCGCCAGACCTTGCTGAATGCTGAGAGCAATACGCTCTTCGTATTCAGCATTGCACCAGCAGCTCTTGTGAGCTGCTGGTGCAACGCTGCCCCCTTGCAGATTCGCGGCCAATCAGACGCCAGCAGGGAGGTGTCAATAAACTCAATCATGTTGATTTTCGGCGATGTGTGTCCGCCTGCTCAGAGCAGACGGACAGGGCTATGGAGCAACGGTCTTTAGAAACACGGGCCCTTAAGCTCCATACGGAGCTTGATAAATGGGCCCCCCAAGAGTGTCATATGACACACACACTGATTGGATGTTCATTGGAATTGTCATAAAAAAGAGTGGGCCAGCATAACATTGTAATAGAAGCATTACTATAGCAACGGATTTAACCCTTTTCACGGATGGATAGATAAAAAAAAAAGGTTCACCTATACTTTTTTAATGGCAAAGATTACATAGATAGCTTTTGATTAGCTAAAGTCTACCATCACTTTAAAGTCGACTCCAGAGCAACAGTACACAACTGGGAGTAAGCTGAACAGCCAATAATAAGAGGAATATGTGCTAGTCACCAATTACCAGATAGCTACCAGTAATGCATTGCTGCTCCTAATACTACCCAAGTATGATTTTCAATAAAGCATACTGAGAGAATGTTGAAAATTTGAGAATATAAAAAGTCTCCAAGTTACATTTTGATTTTCATGCCCCATACAGTTTCTCATCCGACTAGTGAAGCAATTGTAAAAGTATTACAAGCACAGTAAAAGGTGCTAATAAAAAAGAAAGAGACATTTTCAAATGAAACTTTAATAAAAATGAAATGTTACTACAGTTGGAAATCTACTTATATATGGCTACAGCATGCTGCTTTAACATGAGTTATTCAATCATCTCAGAAAGCCACTCTTCTCAGTTCTGTTCGGACATAGCAAGATCCATACCAGCGGTTGCTTTGCTAAGAGAAAAACTCAGATTTACAGTCAGCTAGCTCATGGTAAGAGATAAAGCATACTGTGAATCAAGCAGTCTGTTGTAACAACGTACATAAATTATTCAATGTAATTTCCTTTTGCTAGTGCATCAAATGTAATGATAAATATTTTTTATGCATAGTACACTGGAACTGGGATTCATATTCAAGGCTAATTCTAATTCAAACCTACAGGATTTCGTCATTTTCTTATTTTAATTTGTTTTTTTCTTTTAGATTTATAAAATCAGTCTTCTCCTGAGGAGGTAAAATCAAAATGTTGATAAAATGTGTAACTTTCTGAGGAAGTATTGGCAAGTTATTTGATCCTACTAAGAAAATGAACCATTTTACTAAATTATAACAGCCATGCTATTTCATACAAATGCAACAGATGGTGAACCATGCTTTGTATCTATTGCTGGAACGGCCATTTTTTTTTTCTGTCCTTTGTTTTCCAATTTGGTCTGTTTGATAAGACAGTCCAAGTGAATATTTGTAAATGTTTGCAATGTTGTTTTTTTGTTTGTTTTTTTAATCTGTGGTAAAAGTCCATTATGTTTTAGTCATTTAATACAGTGCAGAAAATAAAATGGCAAACATCACTAAAATCTGCTATTTTTTTTATTTACGAAAAGAGACCTCATAACTTTGGTCCAAATTATTGAACATCATCTGGATACAACTAGGTGTTTAAACAATAAAACCTTTCCTATGGCAAAAGACTTTCTTATTTGGCTTGCTACCAAAATATTATAGGTCATGCTTAGAAACAGAAGATACACAATGCAAGTTTAATCAGCCTATTTTGTGGTCAAATTTAAAATCGGGTAGAATATATATTCGGAATAGGTATCCAAAAGGACTAGATCTATCAAAGTGTCTAAAAATTGAAGTGAAATTTTAGGAGACTGTCCACCTCAATTTGCGTATATATTTGCATCAAATCGGGCATGATAAGAGGCGATGCTTGATAAATCAGCAGTCTGTCTGTGGTTCTGAATACACAATTTAATTTAGATATGTTCAGATTACACAATTTAATATAGACTTGTAGTTGTGACTTTGTTTTATCTTGGGAGACTTTATTATCTAGGGCGACTCAACTTCAAGACTATTGTGTTCTATGGCAAGGCTCTTCAAACTTGTTTTTCCCAAGACCCAGTGCCATAATACCTTTGCGACCCTATTTTTATCCTTGGTCTGAAAATGTCTGAAGTAATATACAACAAGATAGATGCAATTTGTGGCAAAGTGAGTAAAATGTGTGCGTACTTTATTCCTAATTGTAGTTAAAAGTGAAATGGCTAGATTACAAGTTTTGTTGGTAAAAACTTGCGGAGCTAACGCTCCATTTTTTTCCAGCGCTCACTTTAAACAATGCTGGTATCACAAGTTTTCTGAATGGCTGTGTTAGCCTCAGAAAAGTGAGCGTTGAGCAAATTTAGCTCCACTTCTACCTGTAATACCAGCGTTGCTTACGGTAGCGGTAAGCTGGAAAAACGTGCTTGTGCACGATTTCCCCATAGGAAACAATAGAGCAGAATCGGCTGAAAAAAACCTAACACCTGCAAAAAAGCAGCATTCAGCTCCTAACGCAGCCCCATTGTTTCCTATGGGAAAACACTTTCTAAGTCTACACCTAACACCCTAACATGAACCCCGAGTCTTAACACCCCTAATCTTACACTTATTAACCACTAATCTGCGCCCCCCCGGACATCGCCGACACCTGCATAATATTATTAACCCCTAATCTGCTGCTCCGTAAACCGCCGCCACCTACATTATACTTATGAAACCCTAATCTGCTGCCCCCAACATCGCTGACACCTACATTATAGTTATTAACCCCTAAATCGCCGCCACTATAATAAATGTATTAACCCCTAAACTTAAGTCTAACCTTAACACCCCCCTAACTTAAATCTATTTTTAATAAATTTAAATAAAATTACTATAATTAAATAAATTATTCCTATTTAAAAATAAATACTTACCTATAAAATAAACCATAAGATAGCTACAATATAACTAATAATTACATTGTAGCTATTTTAGGATTTATATTTATTTTACAGGCAACTTTGTATTTATTTTAACTAGGTACAATAGCTATTAAATAGTTAATAACTATTTAATAGCTACCTAGTTAAAATAATTACAAAATTACCTGTAAAATAAATCCTAACCTAAGTTACAAATGCACCTAACACTACACTATCAATAAATTAATTAAATAAATTAACTACAATTATCTAACATAAAATACAATTAAATAAACTAAACTATATTACAAAAAAAAACACTAAATTACAAAAAATAAAAAAATATTACAAGAAGTTTAATCTAATTACACCTAATCTAAGCCCCCTAATAAAATAAAAAAGCCCCCCAAAATAATAAAATTCCCTATCCTAAACTAAATTACAAAGTAATCAGCTCTTTTACCAGCCCTTAAAAGGGCTTTTGCGGGGCATTGCCCCAAAGTAATCAGCTCTTTTACCTGTAAAAAAAAACTAATACAATACCCCCCTCAACATTACAACCCACCACCCACACACCCCTACTCTAAAACCCACCCGATCCCCCCTTAAAAAAACCTAACACTACCCCATTGAAGATCACCCTACTTTGAGCCGTCTTCAGCCAGCCGGGCACCGATGGGGCAGAAGAGGACATCCGGACCGGCACAAGTCTTCATCCGATCCGGCCAGAAGTCTTCATCCGATTCGGCCAGAAGTCTTCATCTGATCGGGGCAGAAGAGGTCCTCCATCCAGCAGAAGTCTTCATCCAAGCGGAATCTTCTATCTTCATCCACCCGGCGAGGAGCGGGTCCATCTTCAAGACATCCGACGCAGAGCATCCTCTTCTTTCTGACGACTGACGACGAATGAAGGTTCCTTTAAATGATGTCATCCAAGATGGCGTCCCTAAAATTCCAATTGGCTGATAGGATTCTATCAGCCAATCGGAATTAAGGTAGGAAAAATCTGATTATATATCATAGGTATAATGTAAGTGGCGGCAATGTGTGGTCGGCAGATTAGGGGTTAAATAATTTTATTATAGTGTTTGCGATGTGGGGGGCCTCGGTTTAGGGGTTAATAGGTAGTTTATGGGTGTTAGTGTACTTTGTAGCACTTTAGTTAAGAGCTTTATGTTCCAGCGTTAGCCCATAAAACTCTTAAATACTGACTTTATATGCGGTAGGAGTCTTGGAGGTAGAGGCTGTACTGTTCACTTTCTCCAAGACTTGTAATACCAGCGTTAGGAAAATCCCATTAAAAAGATAGGATACGCAATTGACGTAAGGGGATTTGAAGTATGGAAAAGTCGCGGTAGACCCTTTCCTGCCTGACTTGTAATACCAGCGGGCGTTAAAAAGCAGCGTTAGGACCCCTTAACACTGCTTTTTAAAGCTAATGGAGAACTCGTAATCTAGGCGATAGTGTTGTAAAAGGTAATAGCACACACACCCTCACCTGCAACACACACATAAGTCGTATTTACAGACATAAATACATATATAAACACATAAATACATAACTATACATATATAGACACAGATATAAGTGCATTGGACCCCTTTGTCATTAAGTAGATGAAAACATATAAAACATAATTTATGCTTACCTGATAAATTTATTTCTCTTGTGGTGTATCCAGTCCACGGATCATCCATTACTTGTGGGATATTCTCATTTCCAACAGGAAGTTGCAAGAGGACACCCACAGCAGAGCTGTTATATAGCTCCTCCCCTAACTGCCATATCCAGTCATTCGACCGAAAACAAGCCGAGAAAGGAGAAACCATAGGGTGCAGTGGTGACTGTAGTTTAAATTTAAAAATTACCTGCCTTAAAATGACAGGGCGGGCCGTGGACTGGATACACCACAAGAGAAATACATTTATCAGGTAAGCATAAATTATGTTTTCTCTTGTAAGGTGTATCCAGTCCACGGATCATCCATTACTTGTGGGATACCAATACCAAAGCTAAAGTACACGGATGAAGGGAGGGACAAGGCAGATACTTAAACTGAAGGTACCACTGCCTGTAAAAAACGTTCTCCCAAAAATAGCCTCCGAAGAAGCAAAAGTATAAAATTTGTAAAATTTTGAAAAAGTATGAAGAAGACCAAGTCGCCGCCTTGCAAATCTGTTCAACAGAAGCCTCATTTTTAAAGGCCCAAGTGGAAGCCACATCTCTAGTAGAATGATCTGTAATCCTTTCAGGAGGCTGCTGGCCAGCAGTCTCATAGGCTAAGCGGATTATGCTTCTTAGCCAAAAAGAAAAAGAGGTTGCCAAAGCCTTTTGACCTCTCCTCTGTCCAGAGTAGACAACAAACAAAGCAGATGTTTGACGAAAATCTTTAGTGGCTTCTAAGTAAAACTTTAAAGCATGAACCACGTCCAGATTGTGTAATAGACATTCCTTCTTTGAAGAAGGATTAGGACACAAGGATGGAACAACAATCTCTTGATTGATATTCTTGTTAGATACCACCTTAGGTAAAAACCCAGGTTTGGTACGCAACACTACCTTATCCGTATGGAAGATCAGATAAGGAGAATCACATTGTAAAGCAGATAACTCAGAGACTCTACAAGCCGAGGAAATAGCTACCAAAAAAAGAACTTTCCAAGATAAAAGTTTGATATCTATGGAATGAAGAGGTTCAAACGGAACTCCTTGAAGAACCTTAAGAACCAGATTTAAGCTCCATGGCGGAGCAACAGGTTTAAACACAGGCTTGATTCTAACTAAAGCCTGATAAAATGCCTGAACATCTGCCAGATGCTTGTGAAAAAGAATAGACAGTGCAGAAATCTGTCCCTTTAAGGAACTAGCTGACAATCCTTTTTCCAAACCTTCTTGGAGAAAGGATAATATCCTGGGAATCCTGACCTTACTCCATGAGTAACCCTTGGATTCACACCAATAAAGATATTTACGCCATATCTTATGGTAAATTTTCCTGGTGACAGGCTTTCGTGCCTGTATTAAGGTATCAATGACTGACTCGGAGAAGCCACGCTTTGATAAAATCAAGCGTTCAATCTCCAGGCAGTCAGTCTCAGAGAAATTAGATTTGGATGATTGAAAGGACCTTGTAGTAGAAGGTCTTGTCTTAACGGCAGAGCCCAAGGTGGAAAGGATGACATCTCCACTAGATCTGCATACCTGGTCCTGCGTGGCCACGCAGGCGCTATCAAAATCACTGATGCTCTCTCCTGCTGGATCTTGGCAATCAGTCGAGGGAGCAGAGGAAACGGTGGAAACACATAGGCCAGGTTGAAAGACCAAGGCGCTGCAAGAGCACCTCGGGATCCCTGGACCTGGATCCGTAACAAGGAAGTTTGGCGTTCTGGCGAGACGCCATGAGATCCAGTTCTGGTTTGCCCCAACGATGAATCAATTGAGCAAACACCTCTGGATGGAGTTCCCACTCCCCCGGATGAAAAGTCTGACGACTTAGAAAATCCGCCTCCCAGTTTTCTACCCCTGGGATATGGATAGCTGATAGGTGGCAAGAGTGAATCTCTGCCCAGCGAATTATCTTTGAGACTTCTAACATCGCTAGGGAACTCCTTGTTCCCCCTTGATGGTTGATGTAAGCCACAGTCGTGATGTTGTCCGACTGAAATCTGATGAACCTCAGAGTTGCTAACTGAGGCCAAGCCTGAAGAGCATTGAATATTGCTCTCAGTTCCAGAATATTTATTGGAAGGAGTGTCTCCTCCTGAGTCCATGATCCCTGAGCCTTCAGGGAGTTCCAGACTGCACCCCAACCTAGAAGGCTGGCATCTGTTGTTACAATTGTCCAATCTGGCCTGCGAAAGGTCATACCTTTGGACAGATGGACCCGAGATAGCCACCAGAGAAGAGAATCCCTGGTCTCTTGATCCAGATTTAGTAGAGGGGACAAATCTGTGTAATCCCCATTCCACTGACTGAGCATGCATAGTTGCAGCGGTCTGAGATGTAGGCGTGCAAGCGGCACTATGTCCATTGCCGCTACCATGAAGCCGATTACTTCCATGCACTGAGCCACCGAAGGGCGCGGAATGGAATTTAGAACACGGCAGGAATTTAGAAGCTTTGATAACCTGGACTCCGTCAGGTAAATTTTCATTTCCACAGAATCTATCAGAGTCCCTAGGAAGGAAACTCTTGTGAGTGGGGATAGAGAACTCTTTTCTTTGTTCACTTTCAACCCATGCGACCTCAGAAATGCCAGTACTATGTCCGTATGAGACTTGGCAATTTGGAAGTTTGACGCCTATATCAGGATGTTGTCTAAATAAGGGGCCACTGCTATGTCCTTAGGACTGCCAGAAGCGACCCCAGAACCTTCATAAAAATTCTTGGGGCTGTAGCTAATCCAAAGGGAAGAGCTACAAACTGGTAATGCCTGTCTAGAAAGGCAAACCTGAGAAACCGATGATGATCTTTGTGTATCGGAATGTGAAGATAAGCATCCTTTAAATCCACTGTAGTCATATATTGACCCTCCTGGATCATAGGTAGGATGGTACGAATAGTTTCCATCTTGAATGATGGAACTCTGAGGAATTTGTTTAAGATCTTTAGATCCAAAATTGATCTGAAGGTTCCCTCTTTTTTGGGAACCACAAACAGATTTGAGTAAAATCCCTGTCCCTGTTCCTTCCTTGGAACTGGATGGATCACTCCCATAACTAGGAGGTCTTGTACACAGTGTAAGAATGCCTCTCTCTTTATCTGGTTTGCAGATAATTGTGAAAGGTGAAATCTCCCTTTTGGAGGGGAAGCTTTGAAGTCCAGAAGATATCCCTGGGATATAATTTCCAACGCCCAGGGATCCTGGACATCTCTTGCCCACGCCTGGGCGAAGAGTGAAAGTCTGCCCCCTACTAGATCCGTTACCGGATAGGGGGCCATTCCTTCATGCTGTCTTAGATGCAGCAGCAGGCTTTTTGGCCTGCTTACCTTTGTTCCAGGTCTGGTTAGGTCTCCAGACCGTCTTGGACTGAGCAAAATTTCCCTCTTGTTTTCAATTAGAGGAAGTTGATGCCGCACTCACCTTGAAGTTTCGAAAGGCATGAAAATTAGACTGTTTGGCCCTTGATTTGGACCTATCCTGAGGAAGGGCATGACCTTTTCCTCCAGTGATATCAGCAATAATCTCCTTCAAACCAGGCCCGAATAGGGTCTGCCCCTTGAAGGGAATGTTAAGCAGCTTAGACTTTGAAGTAACGTCAGCTGACCATGATTTAAGCCATAGCGCCCTGCGCGCCTGGATAGCAAAACCAGAATTCTTAGCCGTTAGTTTAGTCAAATGAACAATGGCATCAGAAACAAAAGAATTGGCTAGCTTAAGTGCTCTAAGCTTGTCAAGTATGTCATCCAATGGAGTCGCTACCTGTAAAGCCTCTTCCAGAGACTCAAACCAGAACGCCGCAGCAGCAGTGACAGGCGCAATGCATGCAAGGGGCTGTAGGATAAAACCTTGTTGAATAAACATTTTCTTAAGGTAACCCTCTAACTTTTTATCCATTGGATCTAAAAAAGCACAACTGTCCTCGACAGGGATAGTAGTACGCTTTGCTAAAGTAGAAACTGCTCCCTCCACCTTAGGGACTGTCTGCCATAAGTCCCGTGTGGTGGCGTCTATTGGAAACATTTTTCTAAAAATAGGAGGGGGAGAGAACGGCACACCTGGTCTATCCCATTCCTTATTAATAATTTCTGTAAACCTTTTAGGTATTGGAAAAACATCAGTACACACTGGCACTGCATAGTATTTATCCTGTCTACACAATTTCTCTGGCACTGCAATTGATCACAGTCATTCAGAGCAGCTAAAACCTCCCTGAGCAACACGCAGAGGTGTTCAAGCTTAAATTTAAATGTAGAAATATCAGAATCAGGTTGCATCATCTTCCCTGAGTCAGAAACATTACCCACAGACTGAAGCTCTCCATCCTCAGCTTCTGCATATTGTGAGGCAGTATCAGACATGGTTCTTAAAGCGTCAGTATGCTCTGTATTTCGTCTAACCCCAGAGCTATCTCGCTTTCCTCTAAATTCAGGTAGTTTGGCTAATACCGCTGACAGTGTATTATCCATGACTGCCATGTCTTGTAAAGTAAACGCTATGGGAGCCCTAGATGTACTTGGTGCCATTTGAGCGGGAGTCAAAGGATCCGACACGTGGGGAGAGTTAGTCGGCATAACTTCCCCCTCGTCAGATTCCTCTGGTGAT
The DNA here is from genome assembly GCF_027579735.1 of Bombina bombina. Taxonomy (NCBI): domain Eukaryota; kingdom Metazoa; phylum Chordata; class Amphibia; order Anura; family Bombinatoridae; genus Bombina; species Bombina bombina. The sequence goes on along the minus strand of NC_069504.1, from coordinate 1,007,387,174 downwards.
AATTTTTTTAAAGACATAATATGATCTTTATTGCTTAAAGTGAAATCAGTACATTTGGTACACATTCTAAGAGGGGGTTCTACCATGGCTTTTAAACATAATGAACAAGGAGTTTCCTCTATGTCAGACATGTTTGTACAGACTAGCAATGAGACTAGCAAGCTTGGAAAACACTTTAAATCAAGTTAACAAGCAAATATAAAAAACGGTACTGTGCCTTTAAGAGAAACAAATTTTGTCACAATTTGAAAAACAGTGAAAAAAGGCAGTAAATCAAACGAAATGTTTACAGTGTATGTAATAAGCTAACAGAGCATTGCACCCACTTGCAAATGGATGATTAACCCCTTAGTTCAAAAAACGGATCAAAAAAACAATATAGACGTTTTTTAACAGTCACAACAAACTGCCACAGCAAGCTGTGGCCCTACCTTCCCCAATAAACGACTTTGGAAAGCCTTTGAGCCCTTTAGAGATGTCCTATAGCATTCAGGGGACTCCTGAGGGAAGCTGGATGTCTCAGTCTGTAATTTTAACTGCGCAAAAAAGCGCTAAAATAGGCCCCTCCCACTCATGCTACAACAGTGGAAAGCCTCAGGAAACTGTTTCTAGGCAAAATTTAAGCCAGCCATGTGGAAAAACTAGGCCCCAATAAAGTTTTATCACCAAAACATATATAAAAACGCTTAAACATGTCAGCAAACGTTTTATATAGCAATTTGATAAGAGTATTACCTCTGAGAGTAAGCATGATACCAGTCGCCATTAAATCACTGTATCCAGGCTTACCTTACATTAATCCGGTATCAGCAGCATTTTCTAGCATTTACATCTCTAGAAAAAATTGTAACTGCACATGCCTCATAGCAGGATAACCTGAACGCCATTCTCCCGCTGAAGTTACCTCTCTCCTCAGACATATGTGAGAACAGCAATGGATCTTAGTTACAACCTGCTAAGATCATAGAAAACACAGGCAGATTCTTCTTCTATTTACTGCCTGGGATAAAATAGTACAACTCCGGTACCATTTAAAATAACAAACTTTTGATTGAAGAAAAAAACTAACTATATTTCACCACTCTCTCTTACTACCTCCATGCTTGTTGAGAGTTGCAAGAGAATGACTGGATATGGCAGTTAGGGGAGGAGCTATATAACAGCTCTGCTGTGGGTGTCCTCTTGCAACTTCCTGTTGGGAATGAGAATATCCCACAAGTAATGGATGATCCGTGGACTGGATACACCTTACAAGAGAAAAGCATATTTATGCAAAATATATATATATATATATATATATATATATATATATATATATATATATATATATATATATATATATATATATATATATATATATAAAATAAAGGTTTTAACTATGTATTTACTGTAAATATTTCACATTCCATTGTTCTCCACATAGCGAAATATGTTCTATGTATTTATAAATATATATTTCTGTATATATCTGTACATATCTATACCTATATATAATCATCTATATATATATATATATATATATATATATATATATATATATATATATATATATATATATATATATATATATATATATATATATATATATATATAATAGATATATATTGTACCAAAATACCATCAGATATATGCAGAATGTGAAATATACAATGGAATGTGAAATATTCATATTTTCATGTCGGGTTAGCGCAAATGAGAATATGCGATCAGGTATGCGCAAGAGTGGGATGTTAGATTTTTTTCCTACTTTTTTTTCTCCATTGAATACTATGGACTTTTTTCTCCATTGACTATACATGAACACACATGCGATATTCTAACTTCGGATTTTTGCGTTCATCAAGTTAGCTCAAGAGCAAAAACAATTTACTTTCAACTTGTAACACGAGCGCAGCCCGACAAGCTTAAAAAATTTACTTCTAGCGCAATTAATGCTCAAGCAGAAGCATTAATTTGTGCTCCACTTGTAATCTGGCCCTCAATGTTATATTGTAATCCTTAATTCAGGGGTGGCCAAATGTTTATCTTTGGGGGCACAGTCAGTAATGGTAATCGGCAGCGGGCTTATGCTAAAGGTAACTTCTCAAAATAAAGATTATAATCACATTTTACTGAAGTTTACAAAATTTGGTACAATACACATGCTTAATTAGCTAATTAGAAATGTGAAACTGCTTTTTAGATAGCAAACTACTAATGCTTTCTTCTCAGAGGTGCTAAGGGCTACAAAAAAAATCTAGCAGAGCCAGATGTGGACATATATACACACACATACATACATACATATATATATACATATATATATATACATATATATATATATATATATATATATATATATATATATATATATATATATATATATATATATATATATATATATACAGGTATACCTCACTTTACAGCGCTTCACTTTACAGCGATTCGCTAATACAGCGCTTTGTGGAGCTGAAGTTCAACCTCCAAGGATTTTGAAACAGTGCTGTAATCTTCATGAGAGTGCAAGATAAGTGACTGGCACCATTTTGTTATGCTTAGTTCACTCTGTTTATAGCATTGCAGTGCAATCAGTGTCTCAGTGCTATACTCTGGCAAATTTTACTACAGTAATTGTCACAATTTTACAGGTACAGTATTTATTGAATACTTGCTGTGCTAGTGTTAAACTAAACATAGCACTATTGCACCCCTAATATATGTTAGTTCAATCATGTTTTCAGGATTTTAAACACTAAAAAGAAAGCTAAATCTGCCTTGTTTCACTTTAAGGCGGTTTTCACTTTACAGCGGGGCTCCGGTCCCTAACCCGCTGTATGAGCGGGGTATACCTGTATATATATATATATATATATATACACACATATACATACACACACATACAGTATGTATAGATATATACAATGTGTATACAGTATACAACAGAAGTGGGCAATATCACTTAAAGGACAGTCTACACCATAATTGTTTTTGTTTAAAAAGATAGCTAATCCTTTTATTACCCATTCCCTAGTTGTGCACCACCAACACAGTTATATAAATACACTTTTTACCACTGTGATTACCTTGTATCTAAGCCCCTGCAAACTGCCCCCTTATTTCAGTTCTTTTGACAGACATTTTAGCCAATCAGAGCTGGCTCACCTGTGTGTGAACACAGTGTTATCTATATGACACACATGAACTAACACCCTCTAGTGGTGAAATTAGCATATGAACCTCAAAGGTTTAGTTTTCAACTAAGAATACCAAGAGAACAAAGCAAAATTGGTGAGAAAAGTAAACTGAAAAATTGTTTAAAATTACATTTTCTACCTGAATCATGAAAGTTTATTTTGGACTAGACTGTACCTTTAAATATCAAAATTGTATCACCTCAATAATTGTTTTATTTTTAAGTTGACAAGTAGAGTATTTCCTAATATAAACAATAAAAAAACAAATACTTTAGAAAAATTATATTGAAAATAAAGACCCCAAAGAAGAAACTTAAAGGGACAGTACACTGTAAAATTGTTTTTCTATGAATGTATTTGCAATGACTTGTTATACCAGCTGCAGAGTATAACATTTATGAGAAATTGCATTTTTTGGTTTATTTGTGTATATGAAGTAGCTGGTTTTGTGCTTTGAAACCACAGCCTATTACAATGGGTTGAACTTCAGGTAATATCAGATCTCATTATGTTATCACTTTTATGTACACAGACTTGCTCCCTTATTTTATACTTGTCTGGAACACCAAAGCTCAATACTTAGAGAGAACAATAGAAAATTATCATTTTATTACCTAACTATCATGCCCCCCACTGAGAGTGTAATCTCTTCTGCTGGCTGTGTTTACTTAGGCTTGTCAATAGCGTATACGCCAGTATAGAAACTTTCAGTATAGGTTGTATACCGCAGGCTAAAACAGCTATTTCAAATACCAAAATAGGCGTAAAGGAGCTACTTGTAAACAATTTAAAACACTCCAGCAGGTAAAATGAATCATTAGGAACAATTTAAAGGGGAGAAAATGTTGGGGTGAACTGTCCCTTTAATGCAACAAAGTGAATACACCTGTGGTCACTGACACACAAGTTAGATCACTGAAACAAAATTGAGTACACCTATGATTTCCAATTAGCCTAATTGCATGAGCATAATTACCAGAACAGTCTAATTTTTTGACCAATGGGCTGTGTCTATCTGCAAGTCAGCATCATGTCTCCAAATGGAAAAGAATTGCCAGAGAAATTGAAAAATCTGATTGTGAGACTTCACAAAGATGGAAAAGGATACAGGAAGATTGGCGACCAACTAAAATCAGTCAAAACGCAGTTGCAGCAGTAATCAGGAGGTATAGATAGATACACAGTGCCAAAAATCAGAGACGCAGTGGCTGTCCTCCTAAAATGACGCCACGGACAGTGCGCTACTTGCACAATCTAGCTCTGAAAAACAGGCAACAGGCAAGTGCTTCAGATTTGCATCAAGGCAAGTGCTTCAGATTTGGCTCAGGGATTATCTAAAGAAATTGGAGTTTCTGTGACAGCTCAGACAGTGCTAAGGACATTGCATAATGTCAACTTCTATGGACAGCATCTAAGGAAAAAACCCTTGCTTGCTCTTCGGAACAACACTGCAAGATTAAACTTTGCTAAACAACATGAAACGTCTGATGAATATAGGGAGCACATTATTTGGTAAGATGGCCAAGATACAATTTTCAACTCAGATGGGGTGCAGCATGTTTGGTGGGAACCTGGTGAGGATTATCACAGTGAATGCATAGTCCCAACAGTGAATCATGGAGGTGGGAGTGTGATGATATGGGGCTGCATGACTGCAAAAGGTGTTGGGGAGATGACATTTATAGATGGCACCATGAATGCCTGGGATATACCAAAATACTGGCTGAAAAGATTACTCCCAGTCTCCAGAAGTTTGGCAGAGAACAAATATTCCAGCATGATAACGATCCAAAGCACACTGCCAAAATCACAAAGGAGTTTCTAAAGGAGAAACAAGTAAAAACTATGACCTGGCCAAGTATGTCACCTGACTTGAATCCAGTAGAATACCTTTGGGGTATTTTAAAGAGAATGGTAGAGCAACACAACCGCTCCAGCAAAGAGCAGCTAAAATGAAATTATCTCTGAAGAAGGGCAGAACATCTCTCCAGAAATTTGTATGACACTAGTTTCCTCCATGCCAAGGAGGATTGAGTCTGTCATCAAAAATAAAGGTGGACATGCAAAGTATTAAAAAAATAATAGATTTGAATGTCAGTCATAAAAGGTGCACTGACTTTGTTGCATTGATTTCCTGCTTTGGGGCGGTATTTTTAATATCGTAAATCTAAACTGTTAGTTTTTAATTTTACATAAGAGCAAATACCCTAACTTAGACGTAATGCAGTTACTGTTAGGTCATACAATTTTTAATCATTTGACAAAGGGAGTCATCTCAAAGCTTTATCGCTAAAAATAAGGAGCTAATCTGCAGGGATTTGAACATTGTACCTGACTATAAACTGAGTAAAACTCAAACACCTCAAATAACCTTTTTCTAGATTAAATAAAAGTAAAATGGATATGCTTCTACTAAAACATCATTTATTACACTGCAAGCAAAAAGACAAATTCATTGTACCTTTAAGGAAAATAAAGATCTATATTTATGTACTAGATTTGTTTTTTATTTTCGTTCTACAGCGGAACTAAATGTAAAATGCTAGTAAATCAAATTTCTAGCATAAGACATTGATTAGTTGCCTGAAATATTTATAACGTTGCAAAAAAGAAGAGTTTTTAAGATGCCTTAAAAATGAAGAAACCTGTGAAATATCTGATGTCTCATTTTGTATTTCGGTTTGTCAAAACTGCACTTGATGACATTTTTAAATAGAAAGAAAGCCATTAAAATAGCATTGATTATATTATCGTATTTTCATTTACATTATTTTGCAGATTCTAATTAGATAAAACAAGATTATGCTGTGTGCGCGTACTCATAAAGGAAATATTTAAGTTCTTACTCAAATATGGAGAAGTTAAGGAATTAATGTTTAAATGGACATTCTACCATGCATATAAAAGGGCTGCATTTATACTTGTTGGAATTTTTTTTTTTACCAATGTAAATTGAATCTAATCATTTAGTATCAGCTGTGAACAACCAACTAGTGTTCATTTACTAATAAGGGCAACCCCTTTAGTTCTATTGGCTGAGAGGAACACATCTCTATTAGACCCAGATATTCAAAGCATTAACAGACCGAAGAGAAACTGCCTTTCTGGCCCCGTTGGCCTTGCAGTCCATCGGTCTGTCGATATATTCGCAAAGTGCCGGCGAGTGGTGATGTGTCTCCCATAAGTTATAATGGTAAGCACATCGTCAGGAAAACATCGCTGACATCACTACATGTCGGCACTTTCTTTGTGCGGGGGGGGGAGACGTATTTGAAGTGCTCCTACACAGTGCGCTCTCTGACACCATACACGATTTCTGAGTTGTAAAAACTTCAAATAATGCCTGTGTGACCTTACTTTACTTAAACCTACACTAACTGCCTCTAACTGTAAAGTTCTGCCACTGAAAAGGTGTTGAGACGAACATGGCTGACACCCTACTTGTAACCTATACTTCAGAGATTGGAATATATTACACTGCTGGTGATGTATCCCAATCAAAATACAGGTTACTCCCCCTGAAACACCCAGCTAACTCCCACAGAACGCTTACACCTACTTCATATTTTAGCTATACTCTCCCTGGAATCCCCAGCTAATTCCATAATACTGCTTACTCTAACATCATGTCTTAGCTACACTCCCCTGAAACACCCAGCTTACTCCCACAGAACGCTTACACCTACTTCATATTTTAGCTATACTCTCCCTGGAATCCCCAGCTAATTCCCTAATACTGCTTACTCTAACATCATGTCTTAGCTACACTCCCCTGAAACACCCAGTTAACTCCCACAGATTGCCTACACCTACATAATGTCTTCCCTATACTCCCCCTGGAACTCCTGGCTAACTCCCACAGAACACCTACACCTACGTAATGTCTGCAATCTACCTGACTAATAAAGTATACAAAAAAAACCTCCCGATTATAACTATAGGAGCTATGTCGCTACATTTGTATACAATGTTAAAATTATATGCATTGTCATGTATAATGCATATTATTTTAAAGGGACACAAAACCCTTTTTTTTTTTATTTCATGATTCAGATAGATTATGCAATTTTAAGCAACTTTCTAATTTACTCCTATTATAAAAATGTTTTCATTCTCTTGGTATCTTTAATTGAAAAAAACAGGAATATAAGCAGAGGAGCCGGCCCATTTTTGGTTCAGCAACTGGGTAGCACTTGCTGATTGGTGGCTACATTTAGGTGTAGGCATTATGTAACTTAAAGACCTAACCCACCTAACCTTTTAGCCCCATACAGCGCCACAACCCCTCAATGCAATAAGCCTCCTAACCTATTAACCCCTAATCCACCACAACCCCCCAACACAAACAATACTTCTACCTAACACCTAACCCCCCACCTCTAAGCTAACACCCCCTAAATTACAAAAAGTAACAAACACTAAATTTACAAAAAAAAATAAAAACTACCAAGAATAAAAAAAAATAAAAAAAAAACAGTTATGCTTTTATTTAACACCCCAAAATTATTGCATGGGGGGCCAATTAGGGGTTAATAGGTTAGGGGGCTTATTGTGTTGGGGGGTTGTGGAGGATTAGAGGTTAATAGGTTAGGGGGTTTATTGCATTGGGGGGTTGTGGCTGATTGGGGTTAATAAATTAGAGGGTTGTGGTGGTTTAGGGATTAAGTAGAGTAGGGGGATAAAACGTTGGGCTATTGGCGGTTTAGGGGTTAATATGGTAGGTTTCTAGTGTTAGGCTATTGGCGGTTTAGGGGTTAAGTAGTGAATGGTTAGTTTGCGGTGGTAGGTTCTGTTGGTTTAATCACAGCGCTTTTCGATTATCGGGGCCATAGTCTGGCAAGAAACATAGATTTTGATGGCTGATAAGTCTGTCTATACTGCTTTATTCAGAATAGGAATTTTGTGTGGGGGGGGGGTCCCAAAAACAAAGGCTAATAAACATAAAAAAGCATACTACAATGTATTAAAATCTGTTAAAGGTCTCTCTGGGGAGTGTGTTTGTCCCCTGCAAACAGTGATTAATTTTGACATGCATGCTTTTTTAAACAAACAAAGAAAAACTAAATATAATCTCCCTTCTACCGTTTAAAATTTGTTTTCTGTTAATTGCAAAATAATATCAATCCTAATAACAAGATAGAAGTATATAAGCACATAAGACTTTCTCGCTCACTGCACTGCTATCTACCACCTCTACAGGAAGTCTAATCCACGTATCTACTAATAAACAGGAACATCTTAAATATAGCTTTGGTTCATCAGATTGTGCGTGATGGATTGTAACAAACCTTCTTGAAACCCCTACAGTATTATTCAAACCCCAACAATCAATATATGTGGCTAAGTCATTTTTAAATTAAAATCAAACCATAATAAAAGTAAACAGTAAAATCAATAGTCCCTGGTCCTCAAGTTAACCTAATCATGAAGAATAACTATTTGAATCCCTCAACTATGAGGATTTAGAAAACCGTTTTTGCAGAAGTTATTAGTCTGTCTTCACACAATTTAGATCTAAAATGTTACACCAAGTGTAACACTGATGAATATAATTTTTCTCCTGCTGGACCCTATGGATTTTTTCCCAAAAAGATGAAAGGTTAGTGAGAGTGGAGACTTAGGGGCCAATTTATCATCGGTCTGTCCGACATGATCCGCTCAGAAATTGGTTAAGGAGATATTAAATTAAAAATTGAATTTAGAATGTAATTAATTAATTAACAAAATTGCATGATGCATTGATTTGATTTTGCTTGCTATTGCTATAAAAAATGTGCTTGTCCTACAATCCCTAGAGACGGAGGGTGGAGTTAATCTCTTGACCCAACTGGCCATTGGTCACAATCAAGGTGGAAAAGATAATGTAGGTGATTCAGGTAATGTGCAGTATTTTGCAGCAGACTTAGACTACAGAATATGATTTGTGGCCTCTCTGGCCAGTATGAGACAAACACACATTTGAACAGCAGGTATTTTATATTAAAGCATGAAAAATAAATCATTAATGTATACTGCAATATTGTTTCATTTTTTATTAATTATTTCACTTATGAGAAATTCATTTTTGATATTTTATGTCCCTTTAACCATGATCAGAATACTCCATGTGTTAATCTAATAAATATGAAGCAACAACCTATTTTTTGGTGGTCTTCTGAGGAAAGTATGTTACATGGTCAACAGGCAATTAACCTTTTACACCCTGGGTACTTTATCATACAGAGTTTTTGTAAGTGGATAAGTATGCACAGTTTCAGTTCCTTTGCAGGTTAATCATTATATGGATATCATCTTGCTACAATCATCTCCCAAAGGTGTAAAAGGAGTAGAGATTTTTTTTCCCTTCAAGAAATAAGAAAATATTCTAATTGTCACTGTTTTGCAACAGAGTATCATAAAGCTGCTACAAACCATATGGCAAACAAAAAAGTTCAACCTGGAAATCAAAAGGGTTTGAAAGCAAAGGAACTAGAAGTAAGAGTAAAGCGTCCTTTGTTCCGTGTGATAATTCTTTTCTGAGATTCATCCAGTTCAACAGAATATTTGAGTAGATTCAACTAGAATTCAAAGGATAAGAAAAAACCTGTCTCAAACTCCAAAAGTATTGTGTGGCACTCATACACTGCATGTTTAAAAGTAATTTCACTTGTACAGTGAACAAGATGATGAGACAACTATACTGTAATGTCACTCCTGTCTGTATGGAAGAACAGTAGCAGTTAGTATGGAAAGATTTCAGACGTACTCATGCTCAAGCTACAAGGGTGGATGAATGTGTCCAATCTCAAATTCTACATCCCTGGTCTGGGTGCACTCAGGCCATAGGATAGGAAATGTGTATTCGCAGGGTTTTACTGCTAATTCAAATGTGTATGTATATATATATATATATATATATATATATATATATATATATATATATATATATATATATATATATATATATATATATGTGTGTGATTAGTAACACATTAGTTTTGTTCTCTTGATATGTATTGTTGAAGGAGCTCAGGAGTGTGTTTAACCCTATAGCTAGCAGCAGTGTTTGCTAAATTGTATGCAGTAATGTTATACAGTTGTGCTCATAAGTTTACATACCCTGGCAGAATTTATGATTTCTTGGCCATTTTTCAGGGAATATGAATGATAACACGTACTTGGACATTCCAACATGACAATGATCCTAAGGCCAAGTCGACCTGTCATTGGCTACAGTATAATAAAGTGAAGGTTCTGGAGTGGCAATCTCAGTCTCCTGACCTCAATATCATTAAGCCACTCTGGGGAGATCTCAAATGTGCAGTTCATGCAAGACAGCCCAAGAATTTACAGAAACTGGAGGCTTTTTGCCAGGAACAATGGGCAGCTTTACCATCTGAGAAGATAAAGATCCTCATCCACAAATACCACAAAAGACTTCAAGCTGTCATTGATGTTAAAGGGGGCAATAAACGGTATTAAGAACTAGGGTATGTAAACTTTTGATCAGGGTCATTTGAGTAGTTTCTGTTGTCATTATGATTTAAAAAGAGTAAACACAGTTGACTGATAATAAATGGCTTCAGCCAAACACTAACTATGAGTGAAAGAAAAGTTTTTGTGTTATCATTCATATTCTCTGCAAAATGGCCAAGAAATCAAAATTCTGCCAGGGTATGTAAACTTATGAACACAACTGTACATTGAGCTTGATTTATCAAGCCGTTCTACTGCTGCCATAGAGTTCTAAGCAACCAAAAAGCAAAACCTGTAACCTAGATTTTCAAAATATTGCATTATGATTAAACCAGCTTTTCAATCTGCATCGTTTGCTGATTACAGAATTTGCTTTTTGGACTCTCCATGAAGTGTGGGGCAAGCACAATTTTACATAAAAACTAAGTGTTAATTTTAAATTAAAGGGACAGTTTAATTGAAACATTTTCTGTTGTTTGAATAGATAGATAATCCCTTTATTACCCATTTCCCAGTTTTGCATAACCAACACTCTTATATTAATACACTATTTACCTCTGTGATTACCTTGTATCTAAACCCTTTGCAGACTGCCCCCTTATTTCAGTTCTTTTGAAAGATTTGCATTTTTAGCCAATGAGTGCTGACTCATAAATAACTCTACAGAGTGAGCGCAATGTAAGCTATATGACACACATGAACTGGCACTGTCTAACTGTGAAAAAATGTCAAAATGCACTAAGAGGCAGCCTTCAACGGTTTAGAAATCAGTTTGAGCCTACCTAGGTTTAGCTTTAAAAAAAAAAAAATACCAAGAGAACAAAGCAAATTTGATGATAAAAGTAAATTGGAAAGTTGTTTAAAATTGCATGCCCTATCTGATTCATGCAAGTTTAATTTTGACTAGACTATCCTTTTAAAGAAAATGACAGTAACTTTATGGGGCCGATTTATCACGGCCCGAATGGGGCCGTATACCCGTTTCCACCCGTTTAACAGTAACTCGTATGCATTCCTCTGAGGTGGCGGATGGTAATCCGCCCGTTAAAATACGATCGGGTTGATTGACACCCCCTGCTAGCTATTAGCCACAAATCTGCAGGGGGCGGCATTGCACAAGCAGTTCACCAGAACTGCGTGTGCAATGTTAAATGCTGACAGCATATGCTGTTGGCATTCAGCTATGTCGGGAGGACATGATCTGCTACAGAGGATCATGCCCGTCTGATAGTTAGTAAATCGGCCACTAAGGAATAATTATCACACTAAAAAAGTAATGGGACAATCTACTTTAACATTTTTATTATTTAAAAAGATAGATAATCCCTTTATTACCCATTCCCCAGTTTTGCATAACCAAACACTGTGATATTAATACACGTATTACCTCTGTGATTACCTTGTATCTAAGCCTCTATAGACTGCTCCCTTATCTCAGTGCTTTTGACAGACATGCATTTCAGCCAATCAGTGCTGACTCCTAAATAACTCCACGGGAGTGAGAACAATGATATCTAAATGCCACAAATGAACTAGCACTGTCTAACTGTGAAAAACTGTCAAAATTAGTTGAGATAAGAGGCAGTTTTCAACAGTTTAGAAATCTGTTTACCTTTAAAAAAAGAATACCAAGAGAACAAAGCAAATTTGATGATAAAAGTAAATTTGAAAGTTGTTTAAATCTGCATGCCCTATCTGAATAATGAAAGTTTAATTTTGACTAGACTGTCCCTTTAATTGATTTAACCCTTCCCTCAAGAATGTAACATTTATCTGGCACCATGATCAGATCTAATAAACAATAGCATACTTTTGTGTGCAGTCATAACAATTATAAAAAAGGGAAATCTGTTATTATAACTGATAATAATACTAATCAGACGTGCTGGTTTTCACACAAACTTTTTTATTTTATCTGCTACTAAAAAGATTGGAAGCATTTGTGTGATGTTGCTGCACATAGGAAGGAAAATGAGTTGAGGATTTCACATTGCAGTGTGAGACAAAGAGACGATTTCTCTATGCTGACAATGGTATTTGTCACAATGTCCACTCAATGTGAGGCAAAATCATTATAAAAGGCCCGTTCTTCTGCCAGTTGCTCTCTGGCACTGTGATAAAACACTAAGGTTTGTGGAGCAAATGTGCAATTTCTCAAATAAATGTGCACTGCTCCTGCAAGATAGTAAAGCCGTCAGCCATGAAACATGCACTCCGATATTCATCCACAACAGGGTCCAGGTGCCAAAAGTCTTATAATATATAGATGATATAAAGAGTAACGTTAAACTACTATAACTTACAGTAGTTAATAACTAATAATGACTCAAGGACCAGGATTAACTAAGGTACTTTGGCAACATAGGCACAGATTATAATACCAGGTGCAAATAGGGGCTTAAAAAATATTTGTCTCTGCTCATTCTTTATAATAGCCGTATCTTTACACGCATTACAAACATATACCTAGATTACAAGTTTTGCGTTATGGTGCGGTACGGCTATAACGCAGAAAAATTGGCCATTGCACGTGGAATGACATGTAACGCATCTTACAAGTTGCGGCGGTATAGCTATATCGCAAGCATTTTAGCCTATAACGCAACGTCCATTGCGCACTCAAAATGACGTTTAAATGCAAGATTTTTCATAGCGCCGTATTACAGGTTGTGCGGTCCGGCTAAAATGCTTGCGTTACAGCATATACTGCCGTGAGCCATTCCGCGATCTGAGACCAGTAGTTATGGATTTTGCGAAACAAAAATGTTTAACAAAACTCATAACTAAAATGTTACAAAGTACACTAACACCCATAAACTACCTATTAACCCCTAAACCGGCTCCCTCCCGCATCGCAAATACTATAATAAACCTATTAACCCCTAATCTGCCGCCCACCCACATCAATGACACTAAAATAAACCTATTAACCCATAAACTGCCGGCCCCCACATCACAACTAATAAATAAAACTATTAACCCCTAATCCACCCCCCACCCACATCATTACTACTATAATAAACCTATTAACCCCTAAACCGCCGGCCCCCTCCACATCCCAACTAATAAATAAACCTATTAACCCCTACACCGCCAGCCCCCCACATCGTAACTAATAAATTAAACCTATAAACCGCTAAACCACCGGCCCCCCACATCGCAAAACACTAAATTAAACTATTAACCCCTAAACCTAACACCCCCTAACTTTAAATTAAAAGTTACAATATAACTATCTTATAATAAATAAAAACCTGTGAAATAAAAAAAACTAAGATTATACTATCAATTAACCTAACATAACTATTCTAATAAAATAAAATAAACTACCAATTAAAAATACTAAATTACATGATTCAAAAAAAACTAACACTACGAAAAAATAAAAAATCTGAATTACAAATTTAAATGAAACCTAATACTACGAAAATTAAAAAAAATCTAGCATTACAAAAAAAAGCTAAAATTCAGAAAAATAGAAAAAAAGATTACAAAAAATAAAAAACGAAATTATCCAAAATAATACAAATTACACCTAATCTATTACACCTAATCTAAAAGCCCTATAAAAACAAAAAAGCCCCCCCAAAAATAAAACACCCCCTAACCTAACCTAACAATAAACTACCAATAGCCCTTAAAAGGGCCTTTTGTAGGATATTGACCTAAGTTAAACAGCTCTTTTACCTTACAAAATTACAAAGTCCCCCCTAAAAGTTAAACCCCACACCCAACCAACCCCCCAAGTCTAAAAAAAACCTAAAATACCCATTGCACCTAAAGGGGCATTTGCATGGGCATTGCCCTTAAAAGGGCATTCAGCTCTTTTACTGCCCTTAAAAGGGCATTCAGCTCTTTTAAGATTGCCCATTAAAACCCTAATCTAAAAAAAAAACAAACCCCCAAAAAATAAAAGACTAAATCTAACCCCCAAATAGGTACTGTACATCAAAACCCTAATCTAAAACAAAAACCCACCCCAATTTTTTTTTAAAAAAAACTAACACTAACCCCAAGAAACATCCATCTTTAACCAGGCGGTGAGAAGTCTTTATCAACCGCGGAGGCATCTTTTATTTTCATCCCGGTGGTGCGGAGATGTGGAGGTGCGGAGCATCATCCGCGGGAGTGTGGACATCCAGCGTTGAGGATCCTCTTCATATGATCATCGCCGTACACTAAAGCTTGAATGTAAGGTACCCGTTTAAATATGGGGTACCTTGCATTCCTATTGGCAGACATTTTCAAATCTACTGACATTTACAAAGCTACTGAAATCCTATTGGCTGTTCAAATCAGATTTTTTTTAAATTTGTAATTTAGGTTTGTTTGTTTTTATAGTGTTAGGTTTTTTCAATCATGTAATTTAAGATTTTTAATTGGCGTTTATTTTATTTTATTAAAATAGTCATGTTAGGTTAATTTATAGTTTAATCTTAGGTTTTTTTTATTTCACAGGTACATTTTTATTTATTTTAAGATAGTTATATTGTAACATTTTAATTTAAAGTTAGGAGGGTGTTAGTTTAAGGGGTTAATATTTTAATTTAGTGTTTTGAGATGTGGGGGCCGGCGGTTTAGGGGTTAATAGGTTTTGTTTATTAGCTACGATGTGGGGCTGATGATTTAGGGGTTAATATGTTTATTTATTAGTTGCAATGTGGGGGGCCGGTGGTTTAGGGGTTAACAGGTTTATTATAGTAGTAGCGATGTGGGTGGGCGGAGGATTAGGGGTTAAAATGTTTATTTAATTAGTAGCGATGTGGGAGGCCGGCGGTTTAGGGGTTAATAATTTTATTTAGTGTCGGGCAGCGGTTTAGGGATTAATAACTTTATTTAGTGTCGGCGATGTCGGGGGGCGGCGGACTAGGGGTATTTAGACTAGGGTTTTATGTTAGGGTGTTAGATTTTAACGTAATTTTCTTTTCCCATAGACATTTATGGGCTTGCGTTATAGCGATTTGCCATTCCATGATCGGTGTTCGTTTTTTTCTTACACTTTCTCCCTATTGATGTCTATGGGGGATAGTGTGCACGAGCACCTAAACTCAGCCCTTGTTTTTTGTGCGGTATGGAGCTTATCGCACCATAACGCACAGCACAAGGAGAGTGCAAAACCTCTCCTTTTTTGCATTCTTTACGCACCCGGTACAGTGCACAACTTGTAATCTAGGTGATAGTTTTGTATCTCACTGCTGATTAACCATTCCTTTGGTGAAATATAAAAGATAACCCTTTAAATCACATAATCACTGGCACCTAATTATTTATGTGCCATGTTATCCCAATTATCCCAAGTCTATTGTCACAATATAACCTCCCGCCCACTGCATTAACTCAAATGGACCTTTGGACCCCTTAGCACATTAACTGTAACTGCATTGGCTCTGTAGCATATTTAACCTTTACACTTTGCCCCAACCTATTAACCCTTTTTACAATCGCCTAAAGATTTAAGTTGGCTGTTTTGTTTATAAGATTTCTTAGGGACATCTTAAATTAATGTGTAGGGGGGTCATTTAGTGTGGATCCAGACGGTAATGGATTAAGTAAGTATGGAGGAGGTAAATGTGTTGAGGTGACAGGATAGTAGCAGTAACCTTTGGTCACAGAAATGTAATATGTTGAGGACTTTGTAGGTTCTGTTAGGTGATTGCTAGTGTTAAAGGCTTTGTGCTAATTTTGATGTGGAAGTAAAAAAATGGCTTGTTGGCCGCTTATTGGTAGGTCGCAATATATTGCTCCCAGTTTACAATCTATAGCTGATTAAAGGGACTCTATACCCAAACATTTTCTTTCATGATTAAGGTAGAGAATACAATTTTAAACAACATTCCAATTTACTTCTATTACCTAATTTGCTTTATTGTTTAGATATACTTTAATGAAGAAATAGCAATGCACATGGTGAACCAATCACAGGAGGCATCTATGTGCAGCTACCAATCAGCAGCTACTAAGCATATCTAGATATGCTTTTCAGCAAAGAATATCAAGAGAATGAAGCAAATTAGATAATGGAAGTAAATTAGAAAGTTGTTTATAATTGTATGCTCTTTCTAAATCATGAAAGAAAAAATTTGGGTTTCATGTCTCTTTAACCCCTTAACGACTGAGGACGTGCAGGGTACGTCCTCAGAAAAAAGGCAGTTAACGCCTGAGAACGTACCCTGCACGTCCTCAGTGTGGAAAGCAGCTGGAAGCGATCCTGCTCGCTTCCAGATGTTTTCCGGTTATTGCAGTGATGCCTCGATATGGAGGCATCCTGCAATAACCTTTTTAAGCCATCCGGTGCAGAGAGAGCCACTCTGTGGCCCTCTCTGCACCGGAGATCGGTGTGTTACTGCGTTGGTGGGTGGGAGCCGGACCGGGAGGCGGGTGGCGGCCATCGATGGCCCTGATTGTGTGAAGGGGGGCAGGATCGTGGGCGGGGGTGGCTAGGGGCGCGCACGGGCGCGCGCGCGTGCACGGGAGGGTGGAGGCGGGCGCGTGAACGGGGAGGGAGCGGGTGGGAACCGCTACACTACAGAAAATGCTGAAATAAAAAATGTACAAAAAATGTAAATAATGTAAAAAAAAAAACGATCAGCAAGGTGGTGGGGGTTTGTCTGTGTGGGGGGGGGAGCTACAAAGCTACACTACAGAAAAAAACAAAAAACAAAAAAAAAGCACTTTTTATTGCAAACTGGGTACTGGCAGACAGCTGCCAGTACCCAAGATGGCCCCCAATAAGGCAGAGGGGAGGGTTAGAGAGCGGTTTTGGGGGGGATCAGGGAGGTTGGGGGCTAAGGGGGGGATCCCCTACACAGTAGCATATGTAAATATGCTTTTTTTTTTTTTTTTTAAAAAAGGGCCAAATACCTTTTATTTTAGTACTGGCAGACTTTCTGCCAGTACTTAAGATGGCGGGGACAATTGTGGGGTGGGGGAGGGAAGGGAGCTGTTTGGGAGGGATCAGGGGGTGGGATGTGTCCGTTGGGAGGCTGATCTCTACACTAAAGCTAAAATTAACCCTGCAAGCTCTCTACAAACTCCCTAATTAACCCCTTCACTGCTAGCCATAATACACGTGTGATGCGCAGCAGGATTTAGCGGCCTTCTAATTACCAAAAAGCAACGCCAAAGTCATATATGTCTGCTATTTCTGAACAAAGGGGATCCCAGACAAGCATTTACAACCATTTGTGCCATAATTGCACAAGCTGTTTGTAAATGATTTCAGTGAGAAACCTAAAATTGTGAAAAAATTTACGTTTTTTTTAATTTGATCACATTTGGCGGTGAAATGGTGGCATGAAATATACCAAAATGTGCCTAGATCAATACTTGGGGTTGTCTACTACACTACACTAAAGCTAAAATTAACCCTACAAGCTCCCTAATTAACCCCTTAACTGCTGGGCATAATACACTTGTGGTGCGCAGTGGCATTTAGCGGCCTTCTAATTACCAAAAAGCAACGCCAAAGCCATATATGTCTGCTATTTCTGAACAAAGGGGATCCCAGAGAATAATTTACAACCATTTATGCCATAATTGCACAAGTTGTTTGTAAATAATTTCAGTGAGAAACCGAAAGTTTGTGAAAAAGTGAACGATTTTTTGTATTTGATCGCATTTGGCGGTGAAATGGTGGTATGAAATATACCAAAATGGGCCTAGATCAATACTTTGGGATGTCTACTAAAAAAAAATATATACATGTCAAGGGATATTCAGGGATTCCTGAAAGATATTAGTGTTCTAATGTAACTAGCGCTAATTTTGGAAAAAAATGGTTTGGAAATAGCAAAGTGCTACTTGTATTTATGGCCCTATAACTTGCAAAAAAAGCAAAGAACATGTAAACATTGGGTATTTCTAAACTCAGGACAAAATTTAGAAACTATTTAGCATGGGTGTTTTTTGGTGGTTGTAGATATGTAACATATTTTGGGGCTCAAAGTTAGAAAAAGTGTGTTTTTTTCCATTTTTCCTCATATTTTATCATTTTTTTTATAGTAAATTATAAGATATGATGAAAATAATGGTATCTTTAGAAAGTCCATTTAATGGCGAGAAAAACGGTATATAATATGTGTGGGTACAGTAAATGAGTAAGAAGAAAATTACAGCTAAACACAAACACCGCAAAAATGTAAAAAATAGCCTTGGTCCCAAACGGACAGAAAATGGAAAAGTGCTGTGGTCATTAAGGGGTTAAGTGATTTTGCGTCTCTCATTGAAAATACTGCAACCTGTCAGTATGTGGTTGGAAGAACCTTTTAAATGTAATTGTTCATGAGACATGATTGATACTAGCAAGGCTGTAGCTACTTTATCAGTTGGGTCTCTACTGTAATTTCTGCAAAAGGGTGTAAGAGTGGATGCTTAACTTCCCCCAAAATAACATCTCACTAACAATCTTTGATATTCACCAGGTTAGCAAAAAACAATCTGCTTGTTTGATGCCATCAGATAAAAACCTATGTTGGAACGTTTCACGTTATGGTCTGGTGCACCAAAACCAAAAGTTAATTTTTGCTACTAGAGAGTATAACCGATGAGGAAACTGTGCCTGAAGCCAGAAACAGACAACTTTTCTGACTTATCAGGGTACTGGCAATTGCTTGAGACAATCTCACAGGATAAATAATACATTTACAAAATAATATGGTTTGGAGATGTGGAGCCAGAGTTCCTGACTCTGGGCTTCAGGGGCAAACTGAGACCAATCAGGGCCCCGGGCAAAAATTAGGGAAGGGTCCCCACTGTTTCACACTGACCCAAATGTATTCAAATGTATGCAAATGAACATGGTAGCCTCCCTGTCCTGTCCCCACAAGTCCACCAAACCTTCATGGTCAGGACTCCCAACCTCCAGGGCCAGACCCCACACTTCATGGCCCTCACAACAACAGACCCCTGACAGGGCTCCCCCAAGCAACACACCCAACATCCAGGTCCAAGGCCCCCTATTCTGGCCAGGGCCCCCACTAAACCCACACTTAACTGCTTAGTTACTGATAGGACAGTTGTCAGCCCCTGCTTAAGCAGCATACCAGGAGCCATGGAGATGCCATTTGTGCCCCCCCCCCCCCCTGACATGCTGGGCCCTTGATCCAGGTCCTATATTTGCCTGGCTGATCAGTCTGCCCCTGCTGAGCTTGATTACTAGTGGAACAGTACTTTGTGCTCCGACTCATAAATGCTGCCCAGTGGTTACTTGATAAGGTAGATATAATATATATATATAAATCTACACACACATATATATATATATATATATATATATATATATATATATATATATATATATATATATATATATATATATATATATATATATATATTTATTATCTGCCTCTAGTTGTCTACAAAAATAGAAGATATGGTAAACAACACACAAGAGTATTTTTAAGGGCTATGGGGTTATGTTCAAGGATAAGTTTTACATTATTTTAGAACATGTATTTTCTATGTAGATCTTTTGCAGTGCAATTTTCGATAGATTTGGAAATAATGACAATAATGCCTCTTTAATAACAATAATAACTTGCTGTCATTTAACAGAAATGAAGCTAAAGAACCTGAACGTCTAAATGTGCATCAGCAGATATTCTCTTAGTGTTAAAAGCAGAGCTGTGAATATATATTTAATGATCCTACTAAAAGGTAAAACCAAGACTTGCTTTTTACAACTGTTTCTTCTGCACTGTAAAATAACAGCGGTTAAAAGGGACACTGAACCCACATTTTTTCTTTTATGATTCAGATAGAGCATGCAATTTTAAGCAACTTTCTATTTTACTTCTATTATGAAATTTTCTTCATTGTCTTGGTATTTTTATTTGAAAAGCAAGAATGTAAGTTCAGATGCCAGCCCATTTTTGGTGAACAACCTGGGTTGTTCTTGCTGATTGGTGGATAAATTCACCTACCAATAAACAAGTGCTGCCCAGGGTCTGAACCAAAAATTGGCTGGCCTGGCTCCTTAGCTTAGATGTCTTCTTTTTCAAATAAAGATATCAAAAGAATGAAGAAAAATTAATAAAAAGGAGTAAATTAGAAAGTTGCTTAAAATTGCATGCTCTATTTGAATCACAAAATAAAAAAAAAATGGGTTCAGTATCCCTTTAAGTATAATTGTAAGACAATATGGTGATAGCTACAAATATTCTAGTTAAACCATCTCACAGAATGTGAGAATATACCTATGATGTGACAAAAGAAGGAGACTTTTAATAATATATAATAATATTAAATAAAAATATTAAACCTGATTTCCAAAAAAAATAAAAATAGAAAATAAATAAAATGTAATATTTTCAGAGACCATGCTTTATTTTTAAAGCCTATACATCATATTTATTTTCTTTCTTTTCAGATTTAGTTTTACAATATGGTTGACAATGTAGCTGTTTATGTTCAGAAATCATTTCTTTAATATATATTTAAAAACAAATTGCACTCTAATTCATTAAAGACACAATTCTTCCCATAGAGGTCAGGCAAGAGCAAATATTCAAAATGGTTCCCATCTCAATAGGGTGCAAACATTTTCTGGCATAGGGTGTCTGCTTATTATAACTTGAGGCAATGAATGTCGCTATAAAGAAGACATTTACTGTTGTATGTTTTCTTGGTGTCAAACTC
Organism: Bombina bombina; assembly: GCF_027579735.1. Classification (NCBI taxonomy): domain Eukaryota; kingdom Metazoa; phylum Chordata; class Amphibia; order Anura; family Bombinatoridae; genus Bombina; species Bombina bombina. The sequence continues at coordinate 1,007,365,911 of NC_069504.1, read as the reverse complement.
ATTATGTAAGGCATCTATTATCCTGATTTTTAAAGAAAGTGTTCAATTCCACAATTTTACAGGGCTTGCAAAGCAGTCTTACTAACTCAATAGAGCAGTACCAATGGGGGGAAAATGACAGAAAAAAACTTGTTTCATCATGTATCTTGGTTGTAGTACTCAAATGCCCACATTGTGATACCCATATAAACAATAAGGAACCAAGTCAAACACACTCTATGCATTAAATATCCATTGCCACATTCCAAAATCTTAGTGATGTATGTAAATATCATAGTGTAAGGTATATGTAGTCTCCCTATATGTACTTTATTGTCTGCCACAATCACATTACCGTCCAAGTTTTTCTAGACTGATCCCAATTACGGTAAATCTTCTCATAAACTTCAAGTTAACCTGGGATATTTTGCATCCTACTTTAAAAAGTGTTAGTCGTGTATATGCTACAATCCCTAACCCAATGTCTTACACTATATTAACCTAACAACCTCTTGAATCGCCCCCTTCAGCCAAATCACCCGTTTGCTCTCATCAACATTTTTATCAGATACTCTGTAATCTATTCCATTCTTAATACTCTGTTGACAAACAGCTTGTTCCCATATACTAGAGCCAGTACAGCCTTAAATGATCTCTTCTTTTAACATTGTTGAAAATAGTTCTACAGCAATTGTCCTTCTTAATGAGTCTTAGCTTTCCTTCATGGACTTATTTTCAGCTCCACTAACTCCGCTCCTGGTGACTCAAGATACAGTTTAATATTTAGTTTGGCTTTCTACATGTTTCCTAGTAATTGCAATTTTAGTATTCTCTCTTTGCTGATGTTATTGTAATAGGATTCATTTATCCCTTTTCTTTATCACAAAATATAAGGTCTAAATATTCCCCTTTCAGTTAATAAAAGTAACCAAAAAAAATCTCTCACTTTTCTTTAGCCAATTTTAATTTACCCTCAACTAATGCATGACAAGACAAAATTATACCAAAAATATTGAGGAGCTAGCTGCACATTTTTAGGAGCTAGACAAAAATATTAAAAAATATAGAATGTTCCAAAATGTTATCTAGATGAAAAAAGATAGAACCAAAACTTGCTGGCACCTTGGATCTGCCAAGACCTGGGGTAATCAATCTCAAACTTTTCATACTATAACTTCTCAGACATCGTTCCAACAACATCAATGTTACCAGATGCATCTACTTTCTATTAAAGGACAATAACAATCACGATATTACATTCTCTAATTCCTTAAAGCATGTCATTTTAAGGCTATCAACCATACACTACTGTGTGCTTAATGCCCTTAATGCCTGCAAATAGTTTAAACACACAGTAGAAGAACTGCTAGGGACATGCACAGCACTGCAGCATGCAGAAACTGCTGCTGATCCAATCAGAAGTGCTATTCGCATGACTCAGATGTTAAAACTAGCACTGCTGATTGGATCAGTGGCAGATTCCGCTCAGGACCAGCAGTGCTGTGGGTGTCCCAAGAATTACTTCTACTGAGTGTTGAACCCCTTTGTGGGGCTTAAACAGACAGTAGTGTAGGGTTGATAGTCTTAAAATTACATGCACTAACAAATTAGAGATTTTCATTTTTCAACTTTTATGGAGCTTTAATGTGCACCCAGCTCATGGTTTACTTTCCTGTAGCACATCAGTCTGATACTGACTAAACAGTGCGTTCCAGTCCCGAAACACCAGGCAATCCCTCTCTGAATGAGAGAAACAGCAAAGCCCCAGACGTACCTTTTGGCTTATTGAGGGCCTCGTCAGTGAGGTGCAGCCATATCACTCTAGGCACACTGAGCAACAGGTTCACGTCTGGCTTCCTGCATCACCCTTAGGGAGACCTCCCTCTGGGTCATAATTTGGATAAATAAAAACAGAGAAGCGCTCAACCCTACTCATTACACGCACACATCTGAACACTGCCTGAAAACAAAATTAATTTGAATTACAAGCCCAGCTAAGACTCACAACCCAGCTGATTACTGCTTGCAAACAAACTTCATCTGATCCACAAGCCTTTAATTGCTATTTGGTGGAACAGTCATAGGCACAGATTACAAGTTGAGGACAGCGCTAAAATCAGCGCACAAATTAATATTACAAGTCCACGGTAATACAAAATTACCAGAGAATGTTTAGCTGGCATCCCTTTAGCGTACTTTATACTTTCGTTGGCTATCATGACCGTGCTAAACATTGCATATATTACAAGTTGAAAGTTATGTGCTGCGCTCAAGCACAACACAGAAAAATTAGCGTGACTTGAGACCTGAAGTTAACTAAAGTGTAAGGGCTACAACATTTTTTCCAAAACACATATAAAACATATTCAAATACACTATTACACTCATATATAGAATAATAATAATAACAATACTGCCAAATACAAATAATTCTCTCATTGATCTATTTTACAATTAATATGGTTCCATCTAGTATTATTTCATTTACCATAAACAGGGGTGTATTATGGCCTAGGCCAACAAGGCCGGTGCCTAGGAAAGGAGATTTTGGAGGGGCAGCACATCTGCCCTATCCTCTCTCTAAAAGCCAGCACACAGTACAGTAAGCGATAAAGTTCAGGCTGTTACAGAGAAGACAAGGCACGTGTGCTGATTATGGTCGCTCTTCACAGGCAGTGGTCATTTAAACCGTTGCTTCATTTAGAGCCGCCAGCATTTTTGCAGTGGAAGGGTTCTTCTTGAGAAACTTGCCCGGGGATATGCCCAGAAGGTGAGGCTGAAGGAGAAGACCTTGTGCTGATATGCTGTCTCCCTTGTCAGCTGAGGTGGGTCTGTGAACGCAGTGCTTATTGCAGGTCTTAGTAACTAACAGACTGGATGCGTCTGTGCATTGCTTAGATCAGCTTGTGATGTCTAATCAAACTCTCAGTGCTAATGTATGTTAGTTACTAATAGCAAGCTTTCTCTGCATTCATGAACTTACGGAGTAAATAGTAAACAGACACTTAAAAAGTTTAATTACTTGAATTATGGTAATTACTGTATGTTGTTGCATGTGAAGGGCAGTGATTGTCTCAAAAGTGTATTCTTCTTACCCTCCCTCCCTTCCTCTCTCCTTTCTTTCCCTTTCTCCCTCCTTTCCTCAACTTACTCCCTCCCTCAGCTCCCTCCCTTCTTTCTCTCAACTCCCTCCCTTGCTCCCTTCTTTCCCTCCCCCCCCTTTTCTCCTCACCCTCCCCACTTTTCTCTTCTCTTCCCCTCCCTTTTCTCCCCTCCCCTTCTTTTCTCTCAGGGAGAAAATGGTATGAGGTCATGCAATTCAACCCACTTGCATGAAAGTGCTTTGCTAGCCCATGTTCTTTTGAATTGTTATGAAATAAAAAAACATTTTACACACTAACCCAAAAAATATTAAAGGGAAAAAAGGCCTAAAACCTTTGGGGGGTCTGCAGAATTTTGAGTGCCTAGGGCACAAAAACCTAAATACGCCACTGACCCTACAGAATCCCTTGTTCTGTGCATCATGACTTTCCACAAGTTTTTTAGAACTTACAACTGTCAATTTATGTTTTAAATTTGCCCAGCAACAAACCTATACAATGTATCTCCTAGTTGTCCTTTCATCTCTTGCCTATGTTTTCCTTTGCATCGGATTAAAAATGTATGAATTGTGTCCTCAATAACTGTTATATTGGTATATAGGCTTGTTGCCATATATCTTATATTCCATAGCACTGTATAAATATGGATAATAAGTATATCCTGAGCCGTTTCAATAAAAGGATATAAATGTTTATGCATGTTTTACAGCTGCCCGTAAAACGTTATACATTTTAGCACAAACAAATATAAATAAGAACGCTACAAAGAAACATAGATTGTGATGGCAACTAAGAACTACAGAACCAACAAAGTCTGCCCATATTTCCTATATACAGTATAAGCTTAAAGGGACATGGAATCCAATTTTTTTTTTTTTTTTTTTTTTTGTGATTCAGATAGAATATACAATTTTAAACAATTTTCCAATTTCCTTCCACTGTCTAATTTGCCTAGGTATCTTGGAATCGTTTGTTGAAAAGCATTTCTAGGTAGGTTCAGCACATGGAAGATTGCTGACTGGTGGCTGCAAATGTGTGCTTCTTTTAATTGGCTTATCAATGTGTTCAGCTAGCTCTCAGTAGTGGATTGCTGCTCCTTCAATAAAGGGATACCAAGTGAATGAAGCAAAATTAATAATAGAAGCAAATTGGTTAAAAATGTATGCTCTATCTGAATGGTAAAAAATGGGTTTTAATGTCTCTTTAAAGTAACATTGTAATATAAATGTTTTCCCCTTTGATGTGTTCCCAATTATTCATTTTAGCTGCTGGAGTAAATTCAGTGGTTTACACAAAGCTACTTTTTGCAATTTGAAATAGCTGGGTTTTTTTGCTTTTTTAAAACCACCACCTACAGTAAAATTATACGTACTGCAGTATTGGCTTAATTTGTTAGAAGTTCCCCATTGTATTTGTCTTTGCAACCTCTTATGGAAATGTATGCAATGAATCCAATTGTCTTTCTGTAAAGAAGTACTCCTGAACCTACTACCCTTCAACATGAGGTCAAGATACATTAAAATAAACTAGTAGTGCTCATTTTCATATAGAGAAATCTTCCACTCTTTTTGTTGACACAGATTCTTAGAAGGTTTTAGCAAAACCTCTGTATAAAAATGGACCAATATGTGCCACAACCTTAAAATGCAGTTAAATAACTATGATTAGATTCTTATTAGTCAAGGTTAATTATTCAATATAATATAGTTACATGTTATTGCTCTATGGATGCAAATATACAGACCAAGGCATGAGAAGCAAGGTGAACACTCTAAAAGATATTTGTTCTACTCCTTTCTTTTAAAACCTGGTTTAAATCTGACATAGACTCTAAGGGCCCGAGGATCAAAAACTTGCTGGCAAGGAGTAATATCATGCAAAACCTTTTGTGGTTTTTGTGAGTATTATATAAAAAAGAAAGAAAACAAGGCGCAACACCTCTAAGTGCAGTATGTTAAAACTCACAAGATATAACCTCAACAAAAATGAGGTATGATAAGGGCACCTGAGAACCGTATAGGTCTCTCAAACGATCTCCATCAGGATTCTGTAACAGCAACAGGTCTTTGAAATGTGAATGTGTATCCAAACTTTCATAAGCTGTGTTCCAATGCACTCCCTATGCATTAACCGGTGGGATCAGGATCTCCAAAACATTCCCAAATAGCGAGGTCCAAATACTTCAGAACAGTTTAAAAATCGTAAAAAAAAAATGCCACTTAACAAATCTGCTGTATACAAGCAAATGTGCCAGCAGCCTGCGACAGCTGATTGCAGTAGCGTGAAGACGGTAGGCTTGGCCTTACGCGTTTCATAGGGATTCTCCCTACTTCGTCAGAGGCTGCCCACTTGATCCACCATTGACAAATTATACTTATGCTAGAAACCTCCCCTTCTACTGCAATATATGTGCCCCTTCTTTACACAAAGTAACCAACATAGTGACATAAACAGCTTTTAAGCTTAAATGTGTCTTTCTCAAATAATTTGAGGCACCTCACAGTACTGATGAGACTTCTTAAGAAAATCTTGTCAAATCAGAAAGCTTTAGATCAGGGGTGGCCAACTGGTGGACCATTGGCCACATGCAGCCCTCTGCACTAGTTTTTGCGGCCCCAGAGATCAAGTAGAACTGTTAATGTGTGCCACAGTTTTTGTGGTCCCAGGAAAAAGAGGAACTAAATAAATGTACTTTGTGGACTTCTGGTTAGTGAGCAAACTCAAATGAACCTTCCTTCTGGAAAGGAAGAACAGCAGCTAGAAGGTACCCTGAAACATGAACCTGTGGAACTAGATATTTTTAGGAATTATATTATTTGTGTATTTAATATACCTAAATGAATATGTAACCCTTAAATAGACAGTATACATCAATTTTTATATAACTGCATGTAATAGACAATACTATAAAGAAGAATACAGGGAGTGCAGAATTATTAGGCAAATGAGTATTTTGACCACATCATCCTCTTTATGCATGTTGTCTTACTCCAAGCTGTATAGGCTCGAAAGCCTACTACCAATTAAGCATATTAGGTGATGTGCATCTCTGTAATGAGAAGGGGTGTGGTCTAATGACATCAACACCCTATATCAGGTGTGCATAATTATTAGGCAACTTCCTTTCCTTTGGCAAAATGGGTCAAAAGAAGGACTTGACAGGCTCAGAAAAGTAAAAAATAGTGAGATATCTTGCAGAGGGATGCAGCACTCTTAAAATTGCAAAGCTTCTGAAGCGTGATCATTGAACAATCAAGCGTTTCATTCAAAATAGTCAACAGGGTCGCAAGAAGCGTGTGGAAAAACCAAGGCGCAAAATAACTGCCCATGAACTGAGAAAAGTCAAGCGTGCAGCTGCCAAGATGCCACTTGCCACCAGTTTGGCCATATTTCAGAGCTGCAACATCACTGGAGTGCCCAAAAGCACAAGGTGTGCAATACTCAGAGACATGGCCAAGGTAAGAAAGGCTGAAAGACGACCACCACTGAACAAGACACACAAGCTGAAACGTCAAGACTGGGCCAAGAAATATCTCAAGACTGATTTTTCTAAGGTTTTATGGACTGATGAAATGAGAGTGAGTCTTGATGGGCCAGATGGATGGGCCCGTGGCTGGATTGGTAAAGGGCAGAGAGCTCCAGTCCGACTCAGACGCCAGCAAGGTGGAGGTGGAGTACTGGTTTGGGCTGGTATCATCAAAGATGAGCTTGTGGGGCCTTTTCGGGTTGAGGATGGAGTCAAGCTCAACTCCCAGTCCTACTGCCAGTTTCTGGAAGACACCTTCTTCAAGCAGTGGTACAGGAAGAAGTCTGCATCCTTCAAGAAAAACATGATTTTCATGCAGGACAATGCTCCATCACACGCGTCCAAGTACTCCACAGCGTGGCTGTCAAGAAAGGGTATAAAAGAAGAAAATCTAATGACATGGCCTACTTGTTCACCTGATCTGAACCCCATTGAGAACCTGTGGTCCATCATCAAATGTGAGATTTACAAGGAGGGAAAACAGTACACCTCTCTGAACAGTGTCTGGGAGGCTGTGGTTGCTGCTGCACGCAATGTTGATGGTGAACAGATCAAAACACTGACAGAATCCATGGATGGCAGGCTTTTGAGTGTCCTTGCAAAGAAAGGTGGCTATATTGGTCACTGATTTGTTTTTGTTTTGTTTTTTGAATGTCAGAAATGTATATTTGTGAATGTTGAGATGTTATATTGGTTTCACTGGTAAAAATAAATAATTGAAATGGGTATATATTTGTTTTTTGTTAAGTTGCCTAATAATTATGCACAGTAATAGTCACCTGCACACACAGATATCCCCCTAAAAACAGAATTTATGCTTACCTGATAAATTACTTTCTCCAACGGTGTGTCCGGTCCACGGCGTCATCCTTACTTGTGGGATATTCTCTTCCCCAACAGGAAATGGCAAAGAGCCCAGCAAAGCTGGTCACATGATCCCTCCTAGGCTCCGCCTACCCCAGTCATTCGACCGACGTAAAGGAGGAATATGCATAGGAGAAATCATATGATACCGTGGTGACTGTAGTTAGAGAAAATAATTCATCAGACCTGATTAAAAAAACCAGGGCGGGCCGTGGACCGGACACACCGTTGGAGAAAGTAATTTATCAGGTAAGCATAAATTCTATTTTCTCCAACATAGGTGTGTCCGGTCCACGGCGTCATCCTTACTTGTGGGAACCAATACCAAAGCTTTAGGACACGGATGATGGGAGGGAGCAAATCAGGTCACCTAGATGGAAGGCACCATGGCTTGCAAAACCTTTCTCCCAAAAATAGCCTCAGAAGAAGCAAAAGTATCAAATTTGTAAAATTTGGTAAAAGTGTGCAGTGAAGACCAAGTCGCTGCCTTACACATCTGATCAACAGAAGCCTTGTTCTTGAAGGCCCATGTGGAAGCCACAGCCCTAGTGGAGTGAGCTGTGATTCTTTCAGGAGGCTGCCGTCCGGCAGTCTCATAAGCCAATCGGATGATGCTTTTAAGCCAAAAAGAGAGAGAGGTAGAAGTTGCTTTTTGACCTCTCCTTTTACCTGAATAAACAACAAACAAAGAAGATGTTTGTCTGAAATCCTTTGTAGCCTCTAAATAGAATTTTAGAGCACGAACTACATCCAAATTGTGTAACAAACGTTCCTTCTTTGAAACTGGATTCGGACACAAAGAAGGCACAACTATCTCCTGGTTAATATTTTTGTTAGAAACAACTTTCGGAAGAAAACCAGGTTTAGTACGCAAAACCACCTTATCTGCATGGAACACCAGATAAGGAGGAGAACACTGCAGAGCAGATAACTTTGAAACTCTTCTAGCAGAAGAAATTGCAACCAAAAACAAAACTTTCCAAGATAGTAACTTAATATCTACGGAATGTAAGGGTTCAAACGGAACCCCTTGAAGAACTGAAAGAACTAAATTGAGACTCCAAGGAGGAGTCAAAGGTTTGTAAACAGGCTTGATTCTAACCAGAGCCTGAACAAAAGCTTGAACATCTGGCACAGCCGCCAGCTTTTTGTGAAGTAAGACAGATAAAGCAGAAATCTGTCCCTTCAAAGAACTTGCAGATAATCCTTTCTCCAAACCTTCTTGTAGAAAGGATAGAATCTTAGGAATTTTTATCTTGTTCCATGGGAATCCTTTAGATTCACACCAACAGATATATTTTTTCCATATTTTATGGTAAATTTTCCTAGTTACAGGCTTTCTAGCCTGAATAAGAGTATCAATGACAGAATCTGAAAAACCACGCTTTGATAAAATCAAGCGTTCAATCTCCAAGAAGTCAGTTGGAGTGAAGCCAGATTCGGATGTTCGAATGGACCTTGAACAAGAAGGTCCTGTCTCAAAGGTAGCTTCCATGGTGGAGCCGATGACATATTCACCAGGTCTGCATACCAAGTCCTGCGTGGCCACGCAGGAGCTATCAAGATCACCGAAGCCCTCTCCTGATTGATCCTGGCTACCAGCCTGGGAATGAGAGGAAACGGTGGGAATACATAGGCTAGGTTGAAGGTCCAAGGTGCTACTAGTGCATCTACTAGAGTCGCCTTGGGATCCCTGGATCTGGACCCGTAGCAAGGAACCTTGAAGTTCTGACGAGACGCCATCAGATCCATGTCTGGAATGCCCCATAATTGAGTTATTTGGGCAAAGATTTCCGGATGGAGTTCCCACTCCCCCGGATGGAAAGTCTGACGACTCAGAAAATCCGCTTCCCAATTTTCCACTCCTGGGATGTGGATTGCAGACAAGTGGCAGGAGTGATTCTCCGCCCATTGAATTATTTTGTTCACTTCTTCCATCGCCAGGGAACTCCTTGTTCCCCCCTGATGGTTGATATATGCAACAGTCGTCATGTTGTCTGATTGAAACCTTATGAATTTGGCCTTTGCTAGTTGAGGCCAAGCTTTGAGAGCATTGAATATCGCTCTCAGTTCCAGAATGTTTATCGGGAGAAGAGATTCTTCCCGAGACCATAGACCCTGAGCTTTCAGGGGTTCCCAGACCGCGCCCCAGCCCACCAGACTGGCGTCGGTCGTGACAATGACCCACTCTGGTCTGCGGAAGCTCATTCCCTGTGACAGGTTGTTCAGGGTCAGCCACCAACTGAGTGAATCTCTGGTTCTCTGATCTACTTGGATCGTCGGAGACAAGTCTGTATAATCCCCATTCCACTGTCTGAGCATGCACAGTTGTAATGGTCTTAGATGAATTAGTGCAAAAGGAACTATGTCCATTGCCGCAACCATCAAACCTATTACTTCCATGCACTGCGCTATGGAAGGAAGAAGAACAGAATGAAGTACTTGACAAGAGCTTAGAAGTTTTGATTTTCTGGCCTCTGTCAGAAAAATCTTCATTTCTAAGGAGACTATTATTGTTCCCAAGAAGGGAACTCTTGTTGACGGGGACAGAGAACTTTTTTCTATGTTCACCTTCCACCCGTGAGATCTGAGAAAGGCTAGGACAATGTCCGTATGAGCCTTTGCTTTTGACAGAGACGACGCTTGAATCAGTATGTCGTCTAAGTAAGGTACTACTGCAATGCCCCTTGGTCTTAGCACCGCTAGAAGGGACCCTAGTACCTTTGTGAAAATCCTTGGAGCAGTGGCTAATCCGAATGAAAGTGCCACAAACTGGTAATGCTTGTCCAGAAACGCAAACCTTAGGAACCGATGATGTTCCTTGTGGATAGGAATATGTAGATACGCATCCTTTAAATCCACCGTGGTCATGAATTGACCTTCCTGGATGGTAGGAAGAATTGTTCGAATGGTTTCCATTTTGAACGATGGAACCCTGAGAAATTTGTTTAGAATCTTGAGATCTAAAATTGGTCTGAATGTTCCCTCTTTTTTGGGAACTATGAACAGATTGGAGTAAAACCCCATCCCTTGTTCTCCTAATGGAACAGGATGAATCACTCCCATTCTTAACAGGTCTTCTACACAATGTAAGAATGCCTGTCTTTTTATTTGGTCTGAAGACAATTGAGACCTGTGGAACCTTCCCCTTGGGGGTAGTTCCTTGAATTCCAGGAGATAACCTTGAGAAACTATTTCTAGCGCCCAAGGATCCTGAACATCTCTTGCCCAAGCCTGAGCAAAGAGAGAGAGTCTGCCCCCCACCAGATCCGGTCCCGGATCGGGGGCCAATACTTCATGCTGTTTTAGTAGCAGTGGCAGGTTTCTTGGCCTGCTTACCCTTGTTCCAGCCTTGCATTGGTCTCCAGGCTGGTTTGGTTTGAGAACTATTACCCTCTTGCTTAGAGGGTGTAGAATTTGAGGCTGGTCCGTTTCTGCGAAAGGGACGAAAATTTGGCTTATTTTTAGCCTTAAAAGACCTATCCTGAGGAAGGGCGTGGCCCTTTCCCCCAGTGATGTCTGAAATAATCTCTTTCAAGTCAGGGCCAAATAGCGTTTTACCTTTGAAAGGGATGTTAAGCAATTTGTTCTTGGAGGACACATCCGCTGACCAAGACTTTAGCCAAAGCGCTCTGCGCGCCACAATTGCAAAACCTGAATTTTTCGCCGCTAATCTAGCTAATTGCAAAGTGGCGTCTAAGATAAAAGAGTTAGCCAATTTAAGTGCTTGAACTCTGTCCATAACCTCCTCATATGAAGAGTCTTTATTGAGCGACTTTTCTAGTTCTTCGAACCAGAAACACGCTGCTGTAGTGACAGAAACAATGCATGAAATTGGTTGTAGAAGGTAACCTTGCTGAACAAACATCTTTTTAAGCAAACCCTCTAATTTTTTATCCATAGGATCTTTGAAAGCACAACTATCTTCTATAGGGATAGTAGTGCGTTTGTTTAGAGTAGAAACCGCCCCCTCGACCTTGGGGACTGTCTGCCATAAGTCCTTTCTGGGGTCGACCATAGGAAATAACTTTTTAAATATAGGGGGAGGAACAAAAGGTATGCCGGGCCTTTCCCATTCCTTATTTACAATGTCCGCCACCCGCTTGGGTATAGGAAAAGCATCGGGGGGCACCGGGACCTCTAGGAACTTGTCCATCTTACATAATTTCTCTGGAATGACCAAATTGTCACAATCATCCAGAGTAGATAACACCTCCTTAAGCAGAGCGCGGAGATGTTCCAATTTAAATTTAAAAATAATAACATCAGGTTCAGCTTGTTGAGAAATTTTTCCTGAATCTGAAATTTCTCCCTCAGACAAAACCTCCCTGCTGGCCCCTTCAGATTGGCGTGAGGGTACATTAGAACCATTATCATCAGCGTCCTCATGCTCTTCAGTATCTAAAACAGAGCAATCGCGCTTTCTCTGATAAGTAGGCATTTTGGACAAAATGTTTTTAATAGAATTATCCATTACAGCCGTTAATTGTTGCATAGTAAGAAGGATTGGCGCACTAGATGTACTAGGGGCCTCTTGTGTGGGCAAGACTGGTGTAGACATAGAAGGGGATGATGCAGTACCATGCTTACTCCCCTCGCTTGAGGAATCATTTTGGGCAACATCATTATCAGTGGCATCATTGTCCCTACTTTGTCCGGACACTAAGTCACATTCATCACATATATTTAAATGGGGAGGAACCTTGGCTTCCAAACATACAGAACATCGTCTATCTGATGGTTCAGACATGTTAACAGGCATAAACTTGATAACAAAGCACAAAAAACGTTTTAAAATAAAACCGTTACTGTCACTTTAAATTTTAAACTGAACACACTTTATTACTGAATATGCGAAAAAGTATGAAGGAATTGTTCAAAATTCACCAAAATTTCACCACAGTGTCTTAAAGCCTTAAAAGTATTGCACACCAAATTTGAAAGCTTTAACTCTTAAAATAACGGAACGGAGCCGTTTTTACATTTAACCCCTATACATTCCCTGGTATCAGCTTTGCTGAGACCCAACCAAGCCCAGAGGGGAATACGATACCAAATGACGCCTTCTATAAGCTTTTTCAGTGGTTCTTAGCTCCTCACACATGCATCTGCATGCCTTGCTTTCCAAAAACAACTGCGCATTAGGGGCGCGAAAATGAGGCTCTGCCTATGACTAGAAAAGGCCCCCAGTGAAAAAGGTGTCCAATACAGTGCCTGCCGTTTTTTTTTTAATACATCCCCAAGATTAAAAGAACTATTTATAGATAACATCCATTAAATATACTCATAATGTAAACGTTTTAGCCCAGAAAAATGTCTACCAGTCTTTAAAGCCCTTGTGAAGCCCTTTATTCTTATACTAAACTAAGAAAATGGCTTACCGGTTCCCATAGGGAAAATGACAGCTTCCAGCATTACCAAGTCTTGTTAGAAATGTGTCATACCTCAAGCAGCAAAAGTCTGCTCACTGTTTCCCCCAACTGAAGTTAATTCATCTCAACAGTCCTGTGTGGAAACAGCCATCGATTTTAGTAACGGTTGCTAAAATCATTTTCCTCTTACAAACAGAAATCTTCATCTCTTTTCTGTTTCAGAGTAAATAGTACATACCAGCACTATTTTAAAATAACAAACTCTTGATTGAAGAATAAAACTACATTTAAACACCAAAAAAACTCTTAGCCATCTCCGTGGAGATATTGCCTGTGCAACGGCAAAGAGAATGACTGGGGTAGGCGGAGCCTAGGAGGGATCATGTGACCAGCTTTGCTGGGCTCTTTGCCATTTCCTGTTGGGGAAGAGAATATCCCACAAGTAAGGATGACGCCGTGGACCGGACACACCTATGTTGGAGAAATAGCTATAACTAAAAACAAATTAATCCTCAAAAAACATAATTTATGCTTACCTGATAAATTCCTTTCTTCTGTTGTGTGATCAGTCCACGGGTCATCATTACTTCTGGGATATTATCTGCTCCCCTACAGGAAGTGCAAGAGGATTCACCCAGCAGAGTTGCTATATAGCTCCTCCCCTCTACGTCACCTCCAGTCATTCGACCAAAGACCAACGAGAAAGGAGAAACCAAGGGTGTAGTGGTGACTGAATTATAATTTAAAAAATATGTACCTGCCTTAAAAAAACAGGGCGGGCCGTGGACTGATCACACAACAGAAGAAAGGAATTTATCAGGTAAGCATAAATTATGTTTTCTTCTGTTATGTGTGATCAGTCCACGGGTCATCATTACTTCTGGGATACCAATACCAAAGCAAAAGTACACGGATGACGGGAGGGATAGGCAGGCTCATTATACAGAAGGAACCACTGCCTGAAGAACCTTTCTCCCAAAAATAGCCTCCGAAGAAGCAAAAGTGTCAAATTTGTAAAATTTGGAAAAAGTATGAAGCGAAGACCAAGTTGCAGCCTTGCAAATCTGTTCAACAGAGGCCTCATTCTTAAAGGCCCAAGTGGAAGCCACAGCTCTAGTGGAATGAGCTGTAATTCTTTCAGGAGGCTGCTGTCCAGCAGTCTCATAGGCTAAACGTATTATGCTACGAAGCCAAAAAGAGAGAGAGGTAGCAGAAGCTTTTTGACCTCTCCTCTGTCCAGAATAAACGACAAACAGGGAAGAAGTTTGGCGAAAATCTTTAGTTGCCTGCAAGTAGAACTTGAGGGCACGAACTACATCCAGATTGTGTAGAAGACGTTCCTTCTTTGAAGAAGGATTTGGACACAAGGATGGAACAACAATCTCTTGATTGATATTCCTGTTAGTGACTACCTTAGGTAAGAACCCAGGTTTAGTACGCAGAACTACCTTGTCTGAGTGAAAGATCAGATAAGGAGAATCACAATGTAGGGCTGATAACTCAGAGACTCTTCGAGCCGAGGAAATAGCCATTAAAAATAGAACTTTCCAAGATAACAATTTTATATCAATGGAATGAAGGGGTTCAAACGGAACACCCTGTAAAACGTTAAGAACTAAGTTTAAACTCCATGGCGGAGCAACAGTTTTAAACACAGGCTTGATCCTAGCTAAAGCCTGACAAAAGGCCTGGATGTCTGAATTTTCTGACAGACGCCTGTGTAACAAGATGGACAGAGCTGAGATCTGTCCCTTTAATGAGCTAGCCGATAAACCCTTTTCTAAACCTTCTTGTAGAAAAGACAATATCCTAGGAATCCTAACCTTACTCCAGGAGTAATCTTTGGATTCACACCAGTATAGGTATTTACGCCATATTTTATGGTAAATCTTTCTGGTAACAGGCTTCCTAGCCTGTATCAGGGTATCAATAACCGACTCAGAAAAACCACGTTTTGATAAAATCAAGCGTTCAATTTCCAAGCAGTCAGCTTCAGAGAAGTTAGACTTTGATGTTTGAATGGACCCTGAATCAGAAGGTCCTGTCTTAGAGGTAGAGACCAAGGCGGACAGGATGACATGTCCACTAGATCTGCATACCAAGTCCTGCGCGGCCATGCAGGCGCTATTAGAATCACTGATGCTCTCTCCTGTTTGATTTTGGCAATCAATCGAGGAAGCAGTGGGAAGGGTGGAAACACATAAGCCATCCTGAAGTTCCAAGGTGCTGTCAAAGCATCTATCAGAACCGCTCCCGGATCCCTGGATCTGGATCCGTAGCGAGGAAGTTTGGCGTTCTGGCGAGACGCCATGAGATCTATCTCTGGTTTGCCCCAACGTTGAAGTATTTGGGCAAAGACCTCCGGATGAAGTTCCCACTCCCCCGGATGAAGAGTCTGGCGACTCAAGAAATCCGCCTCCCAGTTCTCCACTCCCGGGATGTGGATTGCTGACAGGTGGCAAGAGTGAGACTCTGCCCAGCGAATTATCTTTGATACTTCTATCATTGCTAGGGAGCTTCTTGTCCCTCCTTGATGGTTGATGTAAGCTACAGTCGTGATGTTGTCCGACTGAAACCTGATGAACCCCCGAGTCTTTAACTGGGGCCAAGCTAGAAGGGCATTGAGAACTGCTCTCAATTCCAGAATGTTTATTGGCAGGAGACTTTCCTCCTGACTCCATTGTCCCTGAGCCTTCAGAGAATTCCAGACAGCGCCCCAACCTAGAAGGCTGGCGTCTGTTGTTACAATTGTCCAGTCCGGCCTGCTGAACGGCATCCCCCTGGACAGATGTGGCCGAGAAAGCCACCATAGAAGAGAGTTTCTGGTCTCTTGATCCAGATTCAGAGTGGGGGACAAATCTGAGTAATCCCCATTCCACTGACTCAGCATGCACAATTGCAGCGGTCTGAGATGTAGGCGTGCAAAGGGAACTATGTCCATTGCTGCTACCATTAAGCCGATCACCTCCATGCATTGAGCTACTGACGGGAGTTGAATGGAATGAAGGACACGGCATGCATTTAGAAGCTTTGTTAATCTGTCTTCTGTCAGATAAATCTTCATTTCTACAGAATCTATAAGAGTCCCCAAGAATGGAACTCTCGTGAGAGGAAAGAGAGAACTCTTCTTTTCGTTCACTTTCCATCCATGCGACCTTAGAAATGCCAGAACTAACTCTGTATGAGACTTGGCAGTTTGAAAGCTTGAAGCTTGTATCAGAATGTCGTCTAGGTACGGAGCTACCGAAATTCCTCGCGGTCTTAGTACCGCCAGAAGGGCACCCAGAACCTTTGTAAAGATTCTTGGAGCCGTAGCCAATCCGAATGGAAGGGCTACAAACTGGTAATGCCTGTTTAAGAAGGCAAACCTTAGATACCGGTAATGATCCTTGTGAATCGGTATGTGAAGGTAAGCATCCTTTAAATCCACTGTGGTCATGTACTGACCCTCTTGGATCATGGGTAAGATTGTCCGAATAGTTTCCATCTTGAACGATGGAACTCTTAGGAATTTGTTTAGGATCTTTAAATCCAAGATTGGCCTGAAAGTTCCCTCTTTTTTGGGAACCACAAACAGGTTTGAGTAAAACCCTTGTCCTTGTTCCGACCGCGGAACCGGATGGATCACTCCCATTAATAATAGATCTTGTACACAGCGTAGAAACGCGTCCTTCTTTATTTGGTTTGTTGACAACCTTGACAGATGAAATCTCCCTCTTGGGGGAGAGAATTTGAAGTCTAGAAGGTATCCCTGAGATATGATCTCTAGCGCCCAGGGATCCTGGACATCTCTTGCCCAAGCCTGGGCGAAGAGAGAGAGTCTGCCCCCCACTAGATCCGGTCCCGGATCGGGGGCCCTCGGTTCATGCTGTCTTTGGGGCAGCAGCAGGTTTACTGGTCTGCTTGCCCTTGTTCCAGGACTGGTTAGGCTTCCAGCCTTGTCTGTAACGAGCAACAGCTCCTCCCTGTTTTGGTGCAGTGGAAGTTGGCGCTGCTCCTGCTTTGAAATTCCGAAAGGGACGAAAATTAGACTGTCTAGCCTTAGCTTTGGCTTTGTCTTGAGGTAGAGCGTGGCCCTTACCTCCTGTAATGTCAGCAATAATTTCTTTCAAACCGGGCCCAAATAAAGTTTGCCCCTTGAAAGGTATATTAAGTAATTTGGACTTAGAAGTTACATCAGCCGACCAGGATTTTAGCCACAGCGCCCTGCGTGCCTGAATGGCGAATCCTGAATTCTTAGCCGTAAGTTTGGTTAAATGTACTACGGCCTCCGAAATGAATGAATTAGCTAGTTTAAGGACTCTAAGCCTGTCCGTAATGTCGTCCAGCGTAGCTGAACTAAGGTTCTCTTCCAGAGACTCAATCCAAAATGCTGCCGCAGCCGTGATCGGCGCGATGCATGCAAGGGGTTGTAATATAAAACCTTGTTGAACAAACATTTTCTTAAGGTAACCCTCTAATTTTTTATCCATAGGATCTGAAAAGGCACAGCTATCCTCCACCGGGATAGTGGTACGCTTAGCTAAAGTAGAAACTGCTCCCTCCACCTTAGGGACCGTTTGCCATAAGTCCCGTGTGGTGGCGTCTATTGGAAACATCTTTCTAAATATTGGAGGGGGTGAGAACGGCACACCGGGTCTATCCCACTCCTTAGTAACAATTTCAGTTAATCTCTTAGGTATAGGAAAAACGTCAGTACTCGCCGGTACCGCAAAGTATTTATCCAACCTACACATTTTCTCTGGTATTGCAACAGCGTTACAATCGTTGAGAGCTGCTAAGACCTCCCCTAGTAATACACGGAGGTTTTCCAATTTAAATTTAAAATTTGAAATATCTGAATCCAATCTGTTTGGATCAGAACCGTCACCCACAGAATGAAGCTCTCCGTCCTCATGCTCTGCCAGCTGTGACGCAGTATCAGACATGGCCCTAGAATTATCAGCGCACTCTGTTCTCACCCCAGAGTGATCACGCTTGCCTCTTAGTTCTGGTAATTTAGCCAAAACTTCGGTCATAACAGTAGCCATATCTTGTAATGTTATCTGTAATGGCTGCCCAGATGTACTAGGCGCCATAATATCACGCACCTCCCGGGCGGGAGATGCAGGTACTGACACGTGAGGCGAGTTAGTCGGCATAACTCTCCCCTCGCTATTTGGTGAAATTTGTTCAATTTGTACAGATTGGCTTTTATTTAAGGTAGCATCAATACAGTTAGTACATAAATTTCTATTGGGCTCCACCTTGGCATTGGAACAAATGACACAGGTGTCTTCCTCTGAATCAGACATGTTTAACACACTGGCAATAAACATGCAACTCGGTTACAATTTTATTTAATAAAAACGTACTGTGCCTCAAGAAGCACTAAACGATTAAATGACAGTTGAAATAATGAACTGAAAAACAGTTATAGCATCACTCTTAACAAACAACACAACTTTTTAGCAAAGGTTTGTTCCCATTAGTAAAATAACACTAATTAAATTTTAAACATAAAAATTACAGAGCAACGTTTTAAATCACAGTCACTATATAAGTCTCACAGCTCTGCTGAGAGAATCTACTTCCCTTCAAAGAAGTTTGAAGACCCCTGAGTTCTGTTAGAGATGAACCGGATCATGCAGAAAAACTGACTGGAAATTTTTGATGCGTAGCAAAGAGCGCCAAAAACGGCCCCTCCCTCTCACACACAGCAGTGAGAGAGAAACGAAACTGTCATAATTAACACAAGCAAACTGCCAAGTGGAAAATAATGCCCAAATACTTATTCACTCAGTACCTCATTAATGCAAACGATTCTACATTCCAGCAAAAACGTTTAACATGAAAAATACCTAATAAAAGGTTTAATGTACTTTTACAGAGTAATTCCGGTGAAATACCATCCCCAGAATACTAAAGTGTAGAGTATACATACATGTTCATTATAACGGTATGGCAGGATTTTTTCATCAATTCCATTCAGAAAATAAAAACTGCTACATACCTCAATGCAGATTCAACTGCCCGCTGTCCCCTGATCTGAAGTTTTTACCTCCCTCAGATGGCCGAGAAACAGCAATATGATCTTAACTACTCCGGTTAAAATCATAAGAAAAACTCTGGTAGATTCTTCTTCAAACTCTGCCAGAGGGGTAATAACACGCTCCGGTGCTATTGTAAAATAACAAACTTTTGATTGAAGTTCTAAAAACTAAGAATAATCACCATAGTCCTCTCACACCTCCTATCTAGTCTTTGGGTGCAAGAGAATGACTGGAGGTGACGTAGAGGGGAGGAGCTATATAGCAACTCTGCTGGGTGAATCCTCTTGCACTTCCTGTAGGGGAGCAGATAATATCCCAGAAGTAATGATGACCCGTGGACTGATCACACATAACAGAAGAAATACAACTTGCCTAATAATTCTGCACTCCCTGTATGCATAAATACTGATATAAAAGTACAGCAAAGAAAACTATTAAAAACTTACTTAGAGGGGGAAGAGCTGGCCGCAGCCAAGATGGTTGTTTAAGTCCGGGGTTCCGGTATGAGGGATCAGCATTACGCATAAAATTCGGTGGTGTTCTAAAATGAAACCCAGTACCTCTAGCAGGCGCAAAGGACTTTTTATTTACGGTGCATTCTCGGGTTCAGCTCTGCTAAATATAGGCAGGGCACACATGGAAGCGGCCATTGCAGAAGCACATGGAGCAGAGTTATATACGGCTGAACCACAGGACTGCTCCCTAAGTCTTCTATACCTCCATGGATCACGGATCGTACGGCATGGTTAATACCTACATTCTGTTTATCCTGAGGCGATATCTGCTGGAGTCCTCTATGGATCTATGTTGATCTCTTCATGCCGGTTTCTGTCTCAGCTTATCGTGCCTGGTTTTTGTGACACTCTGGATACACTGGACTGGTAAACACCTACATTGATTTTAATGGAGAGATGTAAAATGTTTACTGAGTGTCCTCATGGCTTAACATATTAGAGCTGCAGAGTTTTAATAGTACAGCCACTGATAGAGGCTATATAGAACCATTGTTGCTGCAATAAAAGCCTATTACAGATACCGTATAATGAACTCTTCTATGACAATATAGCTCCCCTCTCAATCTTCCCTGACAAAGTTCTAGGTCTTTACGTAGATCCAGTGCAGCATTGTAGCTAATACCTTCTGAACCACTTCATATACTCAGGAGAAAACTCTCAAGATGACTTAAAAAAAAGTCTCAAACCTGCTAAAGCTAATAGAGCTGTGACGTCTAAGGGGCAATCAGTTAGCTCATATTTTAATGCAATGGATTATAATTCTGAAGAAGCTGACAGCCCTTTAACTAACTTATCATCACAAACCCATCTTGCACCAGATGTCTCTGAGAACTCTCCATCTGCAATGACACAGATACCTACACATATTCTCTCCTCACTTGCATTAACTAAAGATATAGCAGGCACAATTAGATTATGCCTAAGAGAAGAACTTGCAGACCTTAAACAAGATGTTCATGCTCTAGGATTTAGAGTGGAAGCATTAGAAGGCCAAGGTGAAATGGTCACAGAGGAACTTTCTTCCATGCAATCCCTCATTGACCAACAATCTGAGACAATCTCCTTGCTGCAAGACAAAATGGAAGAATAGAATCTGCAGGAAAAACCTCAGAATACGAGTTCTGCTTTATTTGTACATTTGCAAGGTTTACCATCTACAGCCAAAATACCTTGGGATAGAGCACACTGCACACTAATGCCTAAACCCCCAGAAAGCGCACCTCCTAGAGATATTATCATAAAGTTTAAAAACTTTACAGATAAAGAGGAACTTATGTCTGCTGCCAGGAAAAATGCACCGATTACATTTAGAGGAACGGTTTTGCAATTTTACGCTGACGTTTGTCTCAGCAAACTCTTCAGAGAAAAAAGGAATTATCCCTATTGACAACTTTATTGAAGCATAAAAAAAAATTCCTTTCCATCTCTCTATGATCCATGAGAATAGACAAATAATTTTTTCCAATATTAGAGAAATACCCACCTTCTGTGCTTGCCTAGGCCTGGATTCTACAGAAATCCCTTCCATACAACGACCAACACCCCTCCTTAAATCCAAACTACCTGACGGAAAAGACAGGGAGGAACTGGGGGTCAATACCCCCAAAGAAGAAGGGAAAATCTTCTACAACATCTAACTCTGGAGGACAAGACACAATTAAAAATCCTAGATTGTGTTTGCTCATCTCTCAGCAAGACCCGGATGGATATCCTCACATATGACACCAACTTTGTATCCTTTTTAGACTTACTCTACAGGTCTTCCAAGGAGAAGAGCTTACTCTGAAGGATGTATGCTGTGTATTTGATAAAAGTTTCATTTCATTTTATATATAGTATTGTTCTTTAGCAACTACTCTTTGGGATATGTCCCAACACAGTAGTAATATACTATGTTATATGTTGTACCGTACAATGTTATGTCCACACTATCATTGTTTAAAGATGTGTTAGTTATAGACTCACTGGTCCTTATAATTATTTTTTTAATAGATTCCTATACCCTCATGTTAAAATAAATACTCTACATAGTATATGCTGTCCCTCAGGGATGCAATGATGTTTTCGATGTGTTGCTGCAGGGATACTGTGAATAGCATACCAAACCCTGTCTTACACAGGTTCATGTTTTTCAAATTTATCTACCTGTTTTGTTTAAGTTTTTAAATTGTAGGCGTCTCCAATGATCTATTGATAAAGATATTACTTAATGACCTATGGATACCTTAAATAAGCAATCTGTAATAATTATATCCCAGAAAGTTAAAGGATTAAATTCCCCACATAAAAGAAGGGCGGCCCTAATAGGTCTAAAAAATAAAAATGCAGATAAACTTCTACTCCAAGAAACCCATTTCAGGCCATAAAAAACCCAAAGTATTTCAATTCCACTTATCCTACACATTACCACAGTTCATTTAACTCCAGACAAAATGGAGTGAGCATTCTTTGTAAAAGAGGAACCCCTTTTCAGGAGCCAAAAATTCACAGAGACAAATATAGAAATCTAAATATCTTCATTGAACAAACACTAGGGATAGTTTTAGATTAGAGGTATATGACAACTTGATGATTAAAAGTTACACTCTAGCCTTAGCTAGCCATAATAGAAACAGGATGTGCAATAACAAGACTGATGGCCTTTCTAACATTGTTTATGTAAGATGTGAATGTAAACAATGTAAATGTCTTTTTTTTCTTAATTTTGTTTATTCTCTTTCTCCTTTGTATGTAGCCTTAATAAAGAGATATGATTAAAAAAACAACAACAAAAAGCAACAAGGTTAAACATACCCAATAAAGAACTGTAATGTACCATAAGAAGGCTTAGTAAATACAGTGCATGTATAACGCTGGTCGATCTTTATGAATCCCAACAATCGCTTTCGTAACTAAACTGTTGCTTATTAACTTAAAGGGACAGCAGACACCTTGAGATTTTAATATAAATTGTTAAAATGTGTAATATTCATACTAGAAATGCTCACTGCAGATCTCTCACGGCTAACCCCACTACATATCTTTCCCTGATTGGATTTAGCAGATAGCTGCAAAACTATGCACTTTATACTAACATAATGAATGTAGCTAGCCTTGTTTTCTGCAGACTCAGATTGGCTCCTCAAAATAAGGCAAGTTGTAGGAGGTGTTTGGCTATTGAAAAATAATTGCAGCAAACAACATTTGTTGTAAAAATGTTCAGACTGCAGATTTGTTATTCTATTGCACTAATATAAACAACATATGGGATTGATTTAGGTTTCCTACTGCTGTTAGGGTCCCAAAGTGGATGAAATATCATTCTAAATAGATTAATACATAAGTATATGTATTTGGTATAGTTCTCTTTTTACATATAATTTTAATAGATAAACACATTTCCATGTGCTGGTAATTTGACATAAGAAATCCCTTTTTATTTAGGACAATTGTGTGTTTCACAAGCAGCAACAGTATTGCCTCTTTAATTAAATAAAGATACTGGAGAAATAACAAAATAGAACAGATTTGACAATCATTTGAGTACACATTTTCTTTAACAACCAAGAAATAATTGTTTTACCAATTCTTGTAATTGCAGGAAGACGAAAGCAAAGGCAACTGCTAATTACAAAATGAATATGAATAATAATAATAGTTACTGTAAAGGAGCAACATCAGCCACTAGGGCTCACAGTTAAAGGGACATGAAACCCAAAAAAGGATTCTGAGAGAGCCTATGATTTTAAAAAACGTCCCAATTTCCTTTTATTATAAAATGTATTCATTCTCTTGGTATCCTTCATTTAAAAAGCTATGTACTACTGGGAGCTAGCTAAACACATTGGGCCAGATTACAAGTGGAATGCTAATTAACACTCCCGCTCAAGCATTAACTGCGCTAGAAGTAATATTTTTGCGCTCATCAGTTTGCGCTCGTATTATGAGTTGAAAGTAAATTATTTTCTCTTGTGCACTAACCTGGCAAGCACAAAAAGACAAACTTAGAATAGAGCGCACAATATCTATCCCCCCATAGAAGTCATAGGAGAAAAACCCTACTTGCGCAAAAACCTGATCGCTTATTCTCATGTGCGTTAACCCAACATGAAAATATGACTATTTCACATTCCAATGCTCTTAACATAGAAGAATATGTTCTATTTATTCTTAATTGATTATTTCTACATATATCTGATGGTAGTTTTGTAGAATATATATTTAAAATACATTACAAAGTACACTTACTGTCATAATAACACCATCTAAAAAAAATATTCAAAAAGTTATAAGGGCTCAAAGAAATTAAGTTTAAAGATGTATATGTACTGTATATATATATATATATATATATATATATATATATATATATATATATATATATATATATATATATATATATATATATATATATATATATATATATAAAACACGATTATATATAGGTAAAGATATATACAGATATATAAAAGAATATATATTTAAAAATACTTCGTACATATTCTGTTATGTGCAGAACTTTGGAATGTGAAATATTTACACTAAATACAGAATATAACACTTTATTAAATATTAATATTGCATAAATATGCTTTTACATGTTTTCATCTACTTAACTGCAAAAGACTCCAATGCACTTATATATATGTCTATATATTGTATGTGTTTACATATATACACATATAAATACATATATACAGATATATGATTGCTTTTCATTTAATTTAAAGTTTTCTGCTGACTCCAGAGAAATTGTAGTGTATATATATATATATATATATTCAACGAAAAAAGAAAGACAAGAGATTTATAATAATATCTCATGAAAGACTGGGAATTCAGCACTCTTTTAAAAGATTTTAAATTTTATTAAATTTAAAATTTTAAAAGAGTGCTAAATTCCCAGTCTTTCATGAGATTTTATTATAAATCTCTTGTCTTTCTTTTTTCGTTGAATATATAAAATTAAATGGGTCTGCACCATACGTTTTTATCCTTCTCGTACATATTACATTAGAGTTGGATACTTTTAGTGCCCCGTAATTAGGTGCACTATCAACAACACCATATATAGCAAAGTTTCCATTCACAGCATATCTTCTTTCAAATATATATATATATATATATATATACTGGTAGCCCTCAGTTTACGCCAGGGTTAGGTTCCAGAAGGAATGGTTGTAAATCGAAACCGTTGTAAATTGAAACCCAGTTTATAATGTAAGTCAATGGGAAGTGAGGGAGATAGGTTCCAGGCCCCTCTCAAAATTGTCATAACACCACCTAATACATTATTTTTAAAGCTTTGAAATGAAAACTTTAAATGCTAAACAGCATTATAAACCTAATAAAATAATCACACAACACAGAATATATAATTAAACTAAGTTAAATGAACAAAAACATTTGCTAACCAGCATTATAAAGATAATAAAATAATCACACAACACAGACTTCACTTGCATTTTTCTGCAAACAGTTCTTTCTATGCATTCCAATCTGGACTGATTTATAGACAGGAAGATCTTGTTTCTTTGCTTGATAGCTCAGGTCTGGTTAAACTGATTAATTTCAGCTTGCTTGGCTTTGCTGTAACACAAGCGGACAGCTCCACCTACTGGCTATTTTAATAAATGCACTGCTTCTCAATGCTTTTCAATAGCGGTCACATGACTGGAAAAAAAAGGTTGTTATTCTGAACCGTTGTAAAACGAGGGCCACCTGTGTATATATATATATATATATATACTGACTCCAGAGAAATTGTAGTGTATATATATATATATATATATATATATATATATATATATATATATATATATATATATACACACATACATACAGTACATATACATCTTTAAACTTAATTTCTTTGAGCCCTTATAACTTTTTGAATATTTTTTATTAGATTGTGTTATTATTACAGTAAGTGTTCTTTGTAATGTATTTTTGATGTGTTTTGTGACACTTTTTAGTTTAGTAAAACAGTTAACCAGAGTTCTGAGATCTCTGTAATCATTCTACCGTAAAACGCGATTGTGCTCATACATTTGCATCTCCTTTCAACTTGTAATACGAGTGCAATTTAACTTGCGCACAAACAAATGCGAAAACCCAATATCGCTTGCGCAAACAATAGCACCCCACTTGTAATCTGGCCCATAGTAATTACAACTAGCCTTGGTTAAAGTTATCAAGTCTCCTGTGACCAAGCCCAATATTTATCATCTGCAATTAGAAAACGTAACGCATGAGTGTGTTCATGGATGAATGGATGGTCATCCAGATGTCTCTTATTCTTACTAATTGTCTTTGCTTTCCCCTATTTGTAAAACCGTTGTATGTCCCACTGTGTAGATATCTTTCAGTTGCCTGTTTGTGAAGAATATTAATGTTCAGCAAAGCTTCCAAGCCCTCTAATTTCGAGAGCTAGTTTACTGATCACACAGCAGGAGCAGTCAGCATGCAATACATGGTGCATGGTTGCCTCAGTCAGGCATGAACTTGTAGTAAAATCAGCATGTGTTATATTCTCAAAACACCTTAGCTATTAGGTCTAGATTTGAAGACATTTTGAACATACAATGAATTATAGAAACTATTGCAGTGGTGAAAAGGTTATATGGTTAAAATGGTAAGGTTAAAAGTGACAATACTCAGATCTTAGGAGCCAAATCCAAAGCAGATTTACTAATATACTAACTGCCCTTACATACAGGTTTTTAGACAGAGGGGGTGGGTCCTAGGGTTATAAATTAGGGAGAAGCATCTTGGTCTTGGAATTTTTCACAATACATGGGCTAAACTTCATCAAAACAACCCTTTTGCTTTAATGGTATGGTGTATGATTTCTTTTTTTTCTTCTTCTAATATTATTCATGCTGCAGACATATATTGTGTATGGGCACTTGGAATGGTAAATAATTGTGTATTAAGATAAGTACAGAAACAATAGGTTATCACTGAGAATTGGGGGTCAGGCTGCAGTTTCCAGTGTAGCATTTATCTAAAGAAAAAAGTAGTTGATATATAAAATAGCTAGTCAGCTTAAAGGACCAGTCAAAACAGTAGATTTACATAATCAACAAATGCAAGATAACAAGACAATGCAATAGCACTTGGCCTGAACTTCAAATGAGTAGTAGATTTTTTTTCTGACAATTTTAAAAGTTATGTCTTTTTCCACTCCCCCTGTACCATGTGACAGCCATCAGCCAATCACAAATGCATACACTTATCATGTGACAGCCATCAGCCATTCACAAATGCATACACACTTATTGTTGCACATGCTCAGTAGGACCTGGTGACTCAAAAAGTTTAAATATAAAAATACTGTGCACATTTTTTTAATGAAAGTAAATTGGAAAGTTGCATGGCATGCTCTATCTGAATAATGAAAGTTTATAGGGAAATGAATGAGGGAATTGAAGAATGCATTGAACATGCTTAGAAATATACTGAGCACTTAAACTTCACAGGAAATTGGGAAGGTTAAAACCTGAACCTCTTGTTTCTTTCTTTGAAAGCAAAGGACAATTAAAGGGACATAAATATATATACACACATAAATCACATCCACACATTCATACATCAAACACCAACATACCTACACACACACAAATGAAAGTATGTATGTATGTATGTATGTTGTATGGATAGATAGATAGATAGATAGATAGATAGATAGATAGATAGATAGATAGATAGATAGATAGATAGATAGATAGATAGATAGATGATATATATTCATAAATAAGCCCCAGCAATGATCAAACAATCATTGTGCAGAATGTTGCAGGGTTATTCTAAAGGATACACTACAACTTCTCTAGAGTCAACAGAAAACTTTAAATTAAAAGAAAAGAAATCAACAAGATAAATTATGAAAGTACATTACCACTATTTTTTGCTTTGCAATATTATGCATTTTATGATTAATTAAATGTTGAGTTTAATGACCCTTTAAGTAGAGTAAGCAGAAAAATCTAAATGCATAAAATACTTAAACAAATATCTGCCCTTTGACAAAATTGATGAATCCAAGAAAACATGTAGGTGCTCAGCCATGCAGCCTCTGAAGGTTCGTCCAGGCCCAAACAAGCACCAGGACCAGCAGGTGCATAGAGAACATTTTAGAAAATGCTTTACCCTATCAGTTCCAACATGACAGCAAAATGTTTTACGCTGTTCCCAGTCTGCCAAACTAAATAACATGTATTAAAGCATATAGAACAGAGCAGAGCACGTCCACAACAAGGGACAGCTTTCAATAAGATGTTTTTCTGTGATTTACTTGCATCTTCTAACTGCCTGAGACCTCTGCCTCTCCCCGTGTAGCAGTGCAGATAAGTGGAACAGCTCTCAGCCTAAGTATCCGAGTGACAAGGAATCCCCGAGGACCATGATAAGGAGGGCACTTCTCTCCCATCATCTCCAAAACATCAACTGTCTTCACAGCGCTGACATGACCATTTATTCTGTACCATGCTTAGCCACTTAGTGCAAAATGTACTCAGCAGCATCTGCCTGAAGTTAGTGAAATCCCAGGGCCGTGCTGCCACTTCTCAAAACCAATCAAAATCAGACATTAGAGGGAAAAAAATTCTAATATTATAATAATATTAATACTAATAGTCTATAGGACCAAATGTTCTGATATGATGCGTTAGGTAAACAGGCATCGCCGGGGCTTCCCCTTTTGCGTGGTGACATCACGCGCAATAACGTGATGACGTCACCACACAACTTTATTTAACATTAACAATGTTAACTATAGGAGCAGGGGTATGCTGCTTAGAAGCCTGTATCTCAGGCATCTAAGCAGCTACAGACACCCAAGACCCACCGTTGGAAAGGTAATCGCCTAACCTTTCCAACAGTGCATTTCACAGCTGAGATTCTTCAGAAAATGCAATTAATTGTAATTACAGTAAGACAGTTGCAAGTAAAGATGGCTACACGTCACACTATGACAATTACAAAATGAGATTTTTTAAATGAGTAAAAAGACCCATACAAAAATATTATATTATTGCCTTACAATTATATAACATTATTATTACTACTACTAATAATAATAATAATAATATAAAAACTACAAATCAGCGATCGGTGCTGCATAATGACAGGCATCGCCGGGGCTTCCCCTTTTGCGTGGTGACATCACGCGCAATAACGTGATGACGTCACCACACAACTTTATTTAACATTAACAATGTTAACTATAGGAGCAGGGGTATGCTGCTTAGAAGCCTGTATCTCAGGCATCTAAGCAGCTACAGACACCCAAGACCCACCGTTGGAAAGGTAATCGCCTAACCTTTCCAACAGTGCATTTCACAGCTGAGATTCTTCAGAAAATGCAATTAATTGTAATTACAGTAAGACAGTTGCAAGTAAAGATGGCTACACGTCACACTATGACAATTACAAAATGAGATTTTTTAAATGAGTAAAAAGACCCATACAAAAATATTATATTATTGCCTTACAATTATATAACATTATTATTACTACTACTAATAATAATAATAATAATATAAAAACTACAAATCAGAAACCTTTTTAAGTTCATTGTTAGGTATAGAGATGTTACTATGATAACAATATCATATATATTTGCAGTGTTCTCCACAGAAATTTTGCCAGCCGTATGGCATTATAAAGTAGCCAGGTGGCATTATAAAGTTACTGGGTGGCATTATAAAGTAGCTGGGTGGCATTATAAAGTAGCCGGATGGCATTAAAAAGTAGCCAGGTGGCATTATAAATTAGACAGGTGGCATTATAAAATAGCCAGGTGGCGCTTATAAAGTAGCCAGATGGGGGCAGTGTAATATTTTTTAAAATTATTATATCTTCTGCTATCCAAAGCACAAATTAATTGCATAATTAAACAATTAATGTATTTAGTGATAATTTGTGCAATACGATTATTTAATATTAGCTCATTTTAGCTTAAAGGGACACTGAATCCAAATTTTTTCTTTTGTGATTCAGATAGAGCATGCTGTTTTAAGCAACTTTCTAATTTACTCCTATAATCAATTTTTCTTCTTCTCTTGCTATCTTTATTTGAAAAAGAATGCATCTAAGCTTTTTTTTGGTTCAGTACTCTGGATGGCACTTTTTATTGGTGGATGAATTTATCCACCAATCAGCAAGAACAACCCAGGTTGTTCACAAAAATGGGCTGGCATCTAAACTTACATTCTTGCATTTCAAATAAAGATACCAAGAGAATAAAGAAAATTTGATAATAGGAGTAAATTAGAAAGTTGCTTAAAATTTCATGCTCTATCTGAATCACGAAAGAAAATATTTGGGTTCATTGTCCCTTTAATATTGGCTAAAGTTTTAAATGGGTGGTCAGTAAGATTAGCTGGGGCCTGGGGAGGACATGTATTAGGGTTACAAACTGGCATATGCTACAACTGTGGTGAGATCAAGAACATACACACTTAAGCACCTAGTTATAAATATATTGCTTAAAGGGACATCAAAATCAAAATTAAACTTTTATGATTCAGACAGAGCATGTACTTTTAAGAGACTTTTCAATTTACTTTTATTATTACATTTTGTATGTTTTCTTTGTATCATTGGCTCAGGAGCAGCAATAAACTACTGGGTGCTATCTGCTGATTAATAGCAAAACATATGTCTCTTGTCATTGGCTCACCAGATATATTCAGTTAGCTCCCATTAGTGCATTGCTGTTCTGGAGATGCCTTTAACTATACATTTTACCCCTTTGCACCCAGTTATGCAGCAACAGATCAATAATAAAATGTTATAAAAATACGTTTTCTTTTTCGACTGTTATGTTCCTTTAAAAACACATGCATGCTCCGGAGCCTACTCCTGTAAGCCCTTAGAGAAGGGAGCTAGATTTTAACAAAGGATACCAAGAGAAAAAGGTAAATTTAACCCCTTGAGTGCTAATGACGGCTCTGAGCCGTCACAGAGTTTCCCACTCTGGTGCTAATGACGGCTCAGAGCCGTCACTAGCACTCTCCCAACTTGAGGGAGATCTGGGGCTCCCACCCGCTCCTACCCTGGCGATCGGTGCTGCATAATGACAGGCATCGCCGGGGCTTCCCCTTTTGCGTGGTGACATCACGCGCAATAACGTGATGACGTCACCACACAACTTTATTTAACATTAACAATGTTAACTATAGGAGCAGGGGTATGCTGCTTAGAAGCCTGTATCTCAGGCATCTAAGCAGCTACAGACACCCAAGACCCACCGTTGGAAAGGTAATCGCCTAACCTTTCCAACAGTGTAAGTCTTGGGGATCTGAAATAAATAAAAAAAAAGTAAAACAAAAAATATTTTTACAAATATAAAATAAAAAACCCTTTAAAAAAACCTTAGCACCCAGGTGGGAAAGTGCTTAGCACTCAAAGGGTTAAAAATATAATACATTTGGAAAGCTTTCTTCAATTGCACTCTCTATCTAAATTATTAAAGGAAAACTTTACTCCAAAACTTTTATTGTTTAAAAAAACAAAATTTATGTTTACCTGATAAATTTGTTTCTTTCCGGATATGGGGAGTCCACGGCTTGAGTAATTACTGTTGGGAATATCACTCCTGGCCAGCAGGAGGAGGAAAAGAGCACCACAGTTAAACTGCTAAGAAGGGAAATTGAGAAAAAGGAGTAACACAAGGTGTAGAGGTGCCTGAGGTTATATTCAAAAGAACAACTGTCTTAAAATAAAGGGTGGGGTTGTGGACTCACCATATTCGGAAAGAAATACATTTATCAGGTAAGCATAAATTTGTTTTGCTTTCCTAAGATATGGTGAGTCCACAGCTTGAGTAACTACTGTTGGGAACCAATACCCAAGTAAGAGGACACTGATAAAGATGGAGGGATAAGACAGGGAGTCTTAAACAGAAGGCACCACGGCTTGAAGAACCTTTCTCCCAAAAGAAGCCTCAGTCGAGGCAAAAATATCAAATTTGGAAAATTTTGAAAAAGTTTGTAGAGAAGACCAAGTTGCAGTTGTTCCACAGAAGCTTAATTTTTGAAAGCCCAAGAAGAGGAAACAGCTCTTGTGGAATGAGCCGTAATTTTCTCTGGAGGCTGCTGTCCAGCAGTCTCATAAGCCAAACGAATTATACTTCGTAACCAAAAAGAAAGAGTAGTAGCAGTAGCTTTCTGATCTTTACGTTTCCCAGAGAAACAAACAAAGAGGGCAGAGGACTGGCAAAAATCCTTAGTCGCCTGTAAGTAGAATTTAAGAGCACGTACAACATCCAAATTATGTAACAAACATTCTTTGGAAGAAGGAGGATTAGGACACAAGAGAGGGAACAACAATTTCCTGATTGATATTACTATTAGAAACAACCTTAGGAAGGAAGCCTAACTTAGTACGAAGAACCGCCTTATCGGCATGAAAAATAATATAAGGGGAATCACACTGCAGAGCTGAGAGTTACGAGACTCTTTGAGCAGAAGAGATAGCAACAAGGAACAAGACCTTCCAAGATAACAACTTAATGTCCAAGGAATGCAGCGGCTCAAATGGAGCCAGCTGTAAAACTTTAAGAACAAGGTTAAGGCTCCAATGAGGAGCAAGAAACTTAAAGACAGGTATGATTTTGACCTAGGCCTGACAAAAAGATTGCACATCTGGCACATTCGCCAAACATTTATGTAGTTAAACTGATAAAGCAGAAATCTGATCCTTCAGGGTACTGACTGACAATACCTTCTCCAGGCCTTCCTGAAGAAAAGATTAAATTCTAGGAATTATAATTCTACTCCAAGAGTAGCCCTTAGATTCACACAAATAAAGATATTTACTTCATATCTTATGGTAAATCTTTCTAGTAAAAAGCTTGTGAGCCTGAATCATGGTCTCAATGACCGAAAAACCACGCTTAGACAGAATTAAGCGTTCAATCTCCAAGCAGTCAGCTTCAGAGAAATGAGATTTAGATGAAGGAAGGGACCCTGAATCAGGAGGTCCTTCCTCAGAGGTAGTCTCCAAGGTGGGAGAGATGACATCTCCACTAGGTCTGCAAACCAGATCCTGCTAGGCCACGCAGGGGCTATTAGAATCATTGACGCCCTCTCCTGTTTGATACGAGCAATGACTCGTGGAAGGAGAGCAAATGGAGGAAACAGGTATGCCAACCTGAAAACCCAAGGAACCGCCAGAGCATCTATCAGAATGGCCTGCAGATCTCTTGACCTTGAACCGTACCTTGGAAGCTTGGCTTTCTGACGGGAAGCCATCAGATCTAACTCTGGCACCCCCTATTTGAGGACTAAGCTGGAAAACACCTACGGATGGATTTCCCACTCCCCAGGATAAAAAGTCTGTCTGCTCAGAAAATCAACTTCCCAGTTGTCTACTCCTGGAATGTGGATGGCAGATAGACAGCAATTGTGGGTCTCTGCCCACTGAAGAATCCGAGTAACCTCCTACATGGCTAAGGAACTCTGAGTTCCTCCCTGGTGATTGATGTAAGCCACAGAGGTTATGTTGTCTGACTGGAACCTGATAAACTGAGCTGAGGACAACTCAAGCCAATCCAATAGAGCATTGTAAATCACCCTCAACTCCAAGATGTTGATGGGAAGAGCAGACTCCTCCCGAGTTCAAAGGCCCTGAGCTTTTAACAAGTTCCAAACTGCTCCCCAGCCTAGCAGGCTGGCGTCCGTGGTCATGATCACCCAGGAAGGTCTCTGAAAGCATGTGCCTTTAGACAGATGTTCCTGAGAAATCCACCATGGGAGAGAGTCCCGTGATGACTGATCTAACTATATTCTCTGAGATAGATCTGCATGGTCGACATTCCATTGTCTGAGCATGCACAACTTGAGAGCTTTCAAATGGAATTGAGGCAAAAAGAATGATGTCCATGGAAGCCACCTTCAGACCGATTACCTCCATACATTGAGCCACTGAAGGATAAGCAGTAGCCTGAAGAGAGAGGCAAGAGGAAATTATTTTGTTTTTCCTGACCTCTGTCAGAAAAATCTTCATCAATAGAGAATCTATTATGGTCCCTAAGAACATTACTCTTGTAGCAGGGGAAAGGGAGCTTTTTTCCAGATTCACATTCCATCCGTGGGAACGAAGAAAAGACAACAATATCTCTGTGTGAGATTTTGCTTGCTGAAAAGATGGCGCCTGAACCAATATGTCACCCAGGTAGGGTGCCACAGCAATTCCAAGAGAACAGATCACTGCCAAAAGAGCCCCCAGAACCTTTGAAAAAAATCTGGGAGCCGTGGCTAGACCAAATGGAAGGGCCACAAACTGGAAATGTTTGTCCAGAAAGGCAAATCTCAGGAATCTGTGATGGTCCCTGTGAATAGGAACATGAAGATACGCATCCTTTAGGTCTATGGTTGTCATGAACTGAACCCGAGACCCTGTTCCTGCACTGGAACTGGAACTATCACTATCAGGGAGGAAAGATGTTAAATACATTTCAAGAATGCCTCTCTCTTTATCTGGTCTGCAGATAATCTTGAGAGATGGAATCTGCCTCTGGGAGGAAAAGTCTTGAATTCCAATTTGTAACTCTGGGATACTATGTCCACAGTCCAGGGATCTTAAGAGAAATAAGAAAGTCTGCCCCCACCTGACCCTTTAATGAAGTCCTCGACAGGAAATATTTTGTTAAAAATGGGAGACAGGGAAAAAGACACCCATGGTTTTTCATATTCCTGTGAGATAATCTCCCTAGCACAATCCGGCACAGGAAAAACCTCCAAAATGGAAGGTTCATCAAATAAACTATTAAGTTTACTAGATTTCTTAGGAGTGACAACGACAGGGGTATCAGAGTCATCTAAAGTAGCTAAAACCTCCTTAAACAATACAAAAAGGTGTTCAAGCTTAAATCTGAAAGATACCACCTCAATCTCAGAAGAAGGAATTATACTGTCCGATTCTGAGATTTCACCTTCAGAAAGTCCAGATGTATCTTCCTCATCAGACTTATGAGAAAGGGCAATTTAGGAAGCAGAACTGAGGACAGAAACCTTACTTTCAGAATTTCTAGATTTCCTCTTTGTGTTTTCCCTGTAATCTGGGAATGGCAGCTAATGCCGCAGATACAACTGAAGATACCTGGGCAGCAATTTCTGCTTTTAAAAAAACTCAACTAGGAGTTATATAGGAACTGCAGGGCACTGCATGTGACGCCATTGAGGCTTGGGACGTAGCAGGATAAAGGTGAGTTATTATTTTAACAGCATCATCCTGAGAGACATTAGGCTCAAACATTTTACTTTTATTTTGCAAGGTTTTCTTGACACATGAAGAACAAAATTGCATAGGAGATTCAAATTATCCATCTAAACATAATAAGCATGAATTCATGAGAGCAGGCTCTTGCTCCATATCAGACATGTTGTAAAACAGTAAATAAACTTGTACAGATTCGTTTAAAAGATTTGAATATTCAATTAAAAAAGCCAAGGAAAAAATACACTTAAAATTTTATCCCAAATTAGGATCAATCCCCAGCTAAAATTATCTGAGAAAAGATAAGAAAAAACATTTAATAAACATCAAATAAACTTCTAAAATACCCCTCAGGCAACGCCACACCTCAATTACTGAGGTGCCTTTCCGCTACCAATTAAGACCGGATCACCCAGAAATGGAAAAAAAAAACTTTTTCCTCAGAAACGTTATGAAGTACAGCCGGTCATGTAGACCGCAACTGCCAAGCTCAAATTACTGCTTGCGACACATAGAGGCACTATTTGCTGGTACACTCAGTACCAGAAATAACAGTTTTTTCAAACCTGATAGTTTAAAATGTTGCATTGTTATATTTTAAAGCAAAGGGGAAATGAATAAGGTGCTGAAATAGAAAATTCAGCCTTACTTTTAGTTTAAACTTGTATTGTTTTATCAAGTAAATATGTGTCAGAAAATAAAGCCTAATAAAAACATTTTACCCTTTCTTTTTAAAAGAGTTTAAATGTTAGTCTCACACATGCTAGGGTGCCTGCTTCATGCCCCAGTGTAACCCATACAACAGGATTATCTATGTCCCAATAAAAAGTGCATGGTCTCCCCAACTGGAAGAAAAAGCACTTACCTGCACCGCAATCCGGCATATAGACAGTTACAAGGTATGAGAGGACACAGTTCCTCACAGAGACCTTTGAAAAAGAAAGAACAGAGTAGCCAACTCTGACTTTCTAAACTAGGGCAGCAATTGTTAGAAACTTGCAGAGGTACTTACTGCATTTTCCTAACTGCTTTAAAACTACCACTACCCGACTGCAAGAAATGACGTGGAATACGGCTATACCCCAAAACTTGCTTGAAGAAGAAATCAAAATGTTTCTGCAGACACCTAAACTTCACCTCCTCCATGCACCGAAGACAAAGAGAATGACTGGGGGTTGTGGGTAAGGGAGTGATACTTAGCAGTTTAACTGTGGTGCTCTTTGCCTCCTCCTGCTGGCCAGGAGTGATATTCCCAACAGTAATTACTCAAGCCGTGGACTCACTATATTTTAGGAAAGATAATCCCTTTATTACCCATTCCCCAATTTTGCATAACCAACAGTTATATTAATATACTTTTTACCTCTGTGATTACCTTGTATGTAAGCCTTTGCAGACTGCCCTCTTATTTCAGTTCTTTTGACAGACTTGCATTTTAGCCAATCAGTGCTGACTTATAAATAACTCCAAAGAAGTGAGCACAATGTTATCTATCTGGCACACAAGAACTAGTGCTGTCTAGTATTGAAAAACTGTCAAATGCATTTAGATAAGAGGCGGCCTTAGAAATTAGCATATAAGCCTACCTAGGTTTAGCTTTCAACAAAGAATACTAAGAGAACAAAGCAAATTTGATTAAAAAAAAAAAACATTGGAAAGTTGTTTAAAATGACATGCCCTATCTGATTCATAAAAGTTTAATTTTGACCAGACTGTCCCTTTAACATTTCATTCTGACTTTCACTTCCCTATAAAGAACAACTACCACATTTCATTACCAACATAGCATGGAATTGACCTACCTATATTACAATCTGAGCAGCTAATCATTTTATCATCTTTGTAAAATACTCATTATTTTTTTAAACATGATATCCTATACAATTAAATACAGCTATGATGAATCCCACATTGATTATAATTAATGTTTTTTAACATCTGGATTTTTGCAGTTCTGAAATAAAAAAAAACTTCATCCGCCTTGAAACAGCATGAGTCTAAAAGTCAGCAACCTAAATGCATGCTCACATTTACAAATTACTATCATTTTTGGCTTCGCTTTTTAAAACATGACTAATATATTTTTGCAGCTGCCTGATAAGTGACAATAGTACTTTATACATTTCCACACAGTCACGGTCTCTAGAAATATATAATTAAAAGTAAAATAGATTGCCCCCAATCAAACGCAGGAACATACAGATAGCCCATAGGCAAGACATCTAGAGGTGCCTGAATCTTGCTGGAGGAAATTAGTTTTATTTCCAAGGCTATAATATTTGAAGTAGCCAGCATGTGGGAATCCTTTGAAGACAAACTAGTTACCTGGAAATGTATAAAAAAAATGAGTCAACTCTCAAGGCAAATGTTACTCCTGAGATTTTAAAAAAATACATACATTTGCAAAGCCTTTTTAACTTAAAGGGACACTGTAACTAAAATATTTCTTTCGTGATTCAGATTGAGCATGAAATTTTAAGCAACTTTCTAATTTACTCCTATTATCAAATTTTCTTCATTCTCTTGGTATCTTTACTTGAAATGCAAGAATGTAAGTTTAGATGCCGGCCCACTTTTGGTGAACAACCTGGGTTGTCCTTGCTGATTGGTGGATAAATTCATCCACCAATAAAAAAGTGCTGTCCAGAGTATGAAACCAAAAAAAAGCTTAGATGCCTTCTTTTTCAAATAATGATAGCAAGAGAACGAAGAAAACTTGATAATAGGAGTAAATTAGAAAGTTGCTTAAAATTGCATGCTCTATCTGAATTACAAAATAAAAAATTTGGGTTCAGTGTCCCTTTAAGAATATATTTAAAAGGACATGAAACTCAAAATGTTTCTTTCATGATTTAGACAAAGCATACAATTTTAAACAACTTTACAGTTTATTTATATTATCAAATTTCCTTCATTCTCTTGGTATGCTTTGTTGAAGGAGCAGCAATGCACTACTGGTTTCTAACTGAACACATGGGTGAGCCAATGACAATCGGTTTATATATGCAGCAACCAATCAGCAGCTAGAACCTAGGTTCTTTGCTGCTCCTGAGTTTTCCTAGTTAATCCTTTCAGCAAAGGATAGCAAGAGAAGGAAGCAAATTAAATATTAGAAGTAAATTGGAAAGTTGTTTAAAATTGTATGCTCTGTCTAAATCATGAATGTCTAATTATGACTTTACTGTCCCTTTAAAAATCACTGACTTTTCATGTTTATCCCCATATTTTCCTAAGAGGGATGAAGTACATTGCTCTGCAATGCTCTGCAGCCTACTCCCGCAGCCACGCAGAATACATATCAAATATTTCACAGCATGGATTTGCTCCCATATCTATAAAACAAATATATAAATACAAATCACAAAAAGCTTGGCCTACATTACGTATATATCCTCATTAGGAGAAGAACTAATTAGGT
Source organism: Bombina bombina (assembly GCF_027579735.1). Taxonomy (NCBI): domain Eukaryota; kingdom Metazoa; phylum Chordata; class Amphibia; order Anura; family Bombinatoridae; genus Bombina; species Bombina bombina. Next base: position 1,007,327,900 of record NC_069504.1, on the reverse strand, counting down.
CATATATCAGAAGTCTCCTACATCCTCCAGAATACCAAATACTAATGTTTCTGAAGCATTGTCTGTTTCTTTGTATAAAACCCACAAACTGTGTTGTCATTGTTGTTCCTCTGCAAGAGTAATCGATTCTTCAGAGATAATGAAATTTGAAGCTGTGAATCATCCCTTATTTAACAGTAGTAATCAAAGTATGTAAGTCTGATAGCATCGGAAATGGCATACCAAGTACATAAAAAAAAAATACAGGGCAAGCTAAACAGCTAGTACGGCAGCCAGGATTTCATTTTTCTTTATGCCACATTGATCACAATGTTGCTTAAAGGGGCTTTAAAGTGACAGTCAACTCCAAAATTGTTATTGTTTAAAAATATATATATAATCCCTTTATTACCCAATCCCCAGTTTTGCCTAACCAACAAGGTTATATTAATATACTTTTTACCTCTGTGGTTACCTTGTATCTAATCCTCTTCTGATAGCCCCCTTGTCACATGATATTTTATTTATTATCTATTGACTTGCATTTTAGCCAATTAGTGCTGTGTTGTTCACAACCCACAGGTGTGAGCACATGAACTTGCAGTGTCCTGTTGTAAAAAGCTAATAAAAAAGCATGTGATAAGAGGCTGCCTGTAGTGGCTTAGAAACGGGCAGAAATTTAGAGGTTAAAATGTTATAAAGTATATTAATGTAACAATGTTGGTTGTCAAAGCTGAGGAATGGGTAGTAAAGACGTTATCTATCTTTTAAAGGGACAGTCAAGTCCAAAAAAAACTTTCATGTTTCAAATAGGGCATGCAAATTTAAACAACTTTCCAATTTACTTTTATCACCAATTTTGCTTTGTTCTCTTGGTATTTTTAGTTGAAAGCTAAACCTAGGAGGTTCATATGCTAATTTCTTAGACCTTGAAGGCTGCCTCTAATCTAAATGCATTTTGATAGTTTTTCACCACAAGAGGGCATTAGTCCACGTGTTTCATATAAATAACATTGAGCTCATGCACATGAATTTACCATGCAGACAGCTCTGATTGGCTAAACTGCAAGTCTGTCAAAATAACTGAAATAAGGGGGCAGTCTGCTGAGGCTTAGATACAAGGTAATTACAGAGGTAAAATGTGTATAATTATAACTGTGTTGGTTATGCAAAACTGGGGAATTGGTAATTAAGGGATTATCTTTTAAAATAACAAAAATACTGGTGCTGACTGTACCTTTAAACAATAACAATTTTGGTGTTGACTGTACCTTTAAACTCAAACTGTAATTTGCCATATAATGTTAATTACGTAGTAACTCATAAAATGTGTTTGCCTATTACCCAAGAAAGAATGGAGTTTATCCCGAAGGAACTGTGTTCCATTGATACTTCATCAGTGAAATTAAACTTTCATTATTTAAATACAGCATGCATTTCTAAGATACTTACGTCTAATATGGAATTTTATTTGGTCTCTTGGTATCCCAGGTTGAAAAGCATACCTAGGTAGTCTAAAGAGTAGCAATGTACTACAAATAGCTAGCTGTGATTGGTGACTACACAAATATGTCCCAAGTCATTGGCTCACCAAACAAATACAGCTATGTCTCAGTGGTGCATTGTTACTCTTCAAAGGGGTTAAACATATTGGGGTTAATTACAATCTATCTTTTGATAATTTTAAGCATGTTAATTGTTTCTGACGAGTCATGTTTGACATTGATGCAAACAGAATCAACCATTATTATTATTGGCAGCACTTTTTTCATTATCATATAGTTAAAACATGGCTCTAACTTGTTTTTCTAAACACAATCTGATTTCTCATTACTTGACAAAACATTTACACAGACATTTTCACTTATCAAATTTAACAGCGAAAAGAACTTGAAAACATCCAGACAACACTTATTGAATCACTGCACACTATAAATGGGATCAGTCAACATAGAGGAACCTCAGCCTGTGATTTAATCCCTAACTGCGCAATATCACAATTTGTAGTTGTTTTTAATCAGGTCCATTTTTACTCCAAAATTGCGGGATTAACGGCACAGCTTTCAAATTTGCGTTGTTTTTCAGGAGATAATGATTTTGAGCTTCAGAGATACAAACAGCAAAAACACACTGACAATACATGCCGAAGTTCAGAATTCATTATCTGCTGAAAATAAATTCAATCAAAATTGTGTTCAACCCCTTAAAGAGACAGTCTACTCCAGAATGTTTATTGTTTAAAAAGATAGATAATCCCTTTATTACCTATTCCCCAGGTTTGCATAACCAACACAGTTATAATAATACATGTTTTACCTCTGTGATTACCTTGTATCTAAGTTTCTGCAAACTGACCCCTTATTACAGTTCTTTTGACAGACTTGCATTTTAGCCAATCAGTGCTGATTCCTAGGTAACTCCACATGCGCAAGCACAATGTTACCTATATGACACACATTAACTAACACCCTCTAGTAGTGAAAAACTGTCAAAATGCATTCAGATAAGAGGTGGCCTTCAAGGACTAAGAAATTAGCATATGAGCCTATGTTTAGCTTTCAACTAAGAATACCAAGAGAACAAAGCAAAATTGGTGATAAAAGTAAAATGGAAAGTTGTTTAAAATGACATGTCCTATCTGAATCATGCAAGTTTTTTTTGGACTTGACTGACCCTTTAATTTACGTTTTACCTCTGTTGTTACTAGATTAGACTGTCCCTTTAATTGTATGAAAGTAATAGTGCAATAATAAAATGTGCTAATACACTGCAGCATTTTCTTTTTATACTTTATATGTCTCTGCCTACAGGGAAGGAGATAAATTAACAATGTTTAAAAGTCTTTTCAGGGGGTGTGCCCCTGGATTAAAATGTCATTTTAATATGTCAGAAAATGAAGATTTTTTTCAGAAAAATTTAAAAGTTATGTCTATTTCTACTACTCCTGTATCCTGTGACAGCAATCAGTCAATCACAAATGCAAATATGTACAGTCTGTGAATTCTTGCACATGCTCAGTAGGAGCTGGTGACTCAAAAAGTGTAAATATAAAAAGACTGTGCACATTTTGTTATTGAAGTAAATTGGAAAGTTGTTTAAAACTGCATGCTCTATCTGAATCATGAGTTTAATTTTGACTTGAGTGTCCCTTTAAAAGTTTAAAGGGACAGTCAACACCAGAATTTTTGTTGTTTAAAAAGAAAGACAATACCCATTTCCCAGTTTTGCATAAACCATCAGTTATATAAATACACTTTTTACCTCTGTGATTACCTTGTATCTAAGCCTCTGCAAACTCCCCCCCTCCCCTATTTCAGTTCTTTTGACAGACTTGCTTTTTAGCCAATCAGTGCGCGCTCCAGGGTGACTTCACGTGCATGAGCTCAATGTTATCTATATGAAACACATGAACTAATGTCCTCTAGTGGTCAGAATGCAGTCAGATTAGAGGCAGCCTTCGAGGTCTAAGAAATTAGCATATGAACCTCCTAGAATTAGCTTTCAACTAAGAATACCAAGAGAACAAAGCAAAATTGGTGATAAAAGTAAATTTGAAAGTTGTTTAAAATTACATTCCCTATTTAAATCATCAAAGTTTTTTTGGACTTGACTGTCCCTTTAAATAACAGTCACATGTAGAGGGTAAGCTCTTGGGGCAGCACTTCCTATGATTGTTTTGAATAATCTCTTTTTTGAGTCTGTATTGCTACCATGAAACAGTCCTTATGTACCCCTACTCATGCGTTATACAGATAAATTATACAATGATAATATTAATAATAGTATACAAATATGTTAATGTAAATTGTTTTCCAACACTACCCATTATGATTTGGGTCTAAAATAAATAAATAAATAAATAGAGATTGAAAACAAAACATAGAGGAAAGAATCACTTGCACACAGCTATTGATTTGAATAATTTACATACACTATTTTAAGATTTAGCTGATGCATAAGCCTGTTCTTGGAATGCATTACAAAGTAGGTCTCTGGCAGTGAACAGGTTAGCAAATTGATGTTATCAACAAATGGATTAAATTCGTACTGGAAATCATAAAGTAGCTGGATAAAAGAACGTAACCCTAAGTACTCATTTGTGCAAGGTGACTTCTTTCAGGGAAATGCCACTTTAACAGCTGCGGGAATCAAACGAGATAAGCACTATATTAGCTCTCTTCAGTTTGGACACAATATGAACAGGAATTAGAGGGTGTATAGTATGTCTGCCTCTGCTATTCAATACATTTAACAATGTCGATGACATCCAATTACTCCACACACAATCTTGTACAATTGCAATGCCATTTCTTCACAAAAAAAAACCTGACTAGAGGTTTTTTAGGTCTCTTTTTTTTATTAAAGTTATGATTATTGGGAAAAAATATATCTGCAGTTTCTTAGGACCAAAAACTCAGTGCCAGATACAGTGCTGCATCATCTTAGAACAGTCAACAACAAAAATATTAGTTCCATTTAGGATTTACAAGTGGAGTGCAAACAATATTAGTGCTATTGTGCATTAACATTGCTTGAGCACAATCAATCGCAATTATATTTTTTAGCTCATGTTACAAGTCCAAAGTTATTTTCTATTGCTTGAGTGATAGTCTAGGGCGGTGCTTTCCAAACTGTGTGTCGTGACACATTAGTGTGTCGGCGGCAGTGTGTAGGTATGTCCCTGCTTCAGCACAAATTATGTGGAATTTAAATTTTTTGAAATGTTTTTCTTGGTTTCTGACTTTCCGCCTGCTGCCTGCTACGTATATCACATGGTTCACACATGATTGATATCTAGTGGGTCACAGATCATCCTATCCTATTGGCGCAGCTCAGTGGGAACTGAAACTATTCCCATTGGCGGCTTTGACTGCATGTGTAGTCTCCTCAATCGGCTCATGACTGCATGTGTAGTCAGTGAGTGGGACAGCTGCTTGATGATGAAATGCGAGTGTCTTTATCTAATATTCAACCAAATATTCAGAAACAGTGTTTATCCCATCAACCTCATGCATCCCTTTAAAATAGTAAATAGCTATTGGTCTTATTAAACTATTTTTTTTAATTCTTGCACATACATACTGTTACTTGTAGTTATAAATACATTTTGTTATTATATCATATATGTATGTGTCCGTATCTCTTAAAACAAGTTAGTTTAACCTCCTGTTTGCTAGTACAACTGAATTACTGTGTCACGAAATGATGTAGATCTGAAAAGTGTGTCACCAACATGAAAAGTTTGGAAAGCTCTGGTCTAGGGAGTGCTAAAGTCTACAAGCTGGAGAATGCAAGTGTACTAAATAACTCACGCAATAGACTTCTATGGGGGTGGGCATTAAAAAATGAATGTCAGAAAGCACTCGAGCCATAGCTGATCGTACCCTGACCAATGCCAAGGGTGTGCTAAGCCATTAGTTGCACAAGTAGTGGCATTTCTTCATGTAGTTCTGTGCTATATTATTAATCATAACGGTTTGCAGGTCTTAAAAAGCTCTAAATTTTACAGCTGTATTTCACATGGTTCTAAAACTCAACACTTAACTCACCATTTGTAGTACAAGCACAACAAAATATTTTTAATAGGGCAGCTAGGCCATATATTAAAATAAATAGAACCACTTGGGGTCAAGACACAATAAAGACACAATAATGACACAATAAAGACACAATAATGACACAATAAAGACACAATAAAGACACAATAAAGACACAATAAAGACACAATAATGACACAAAGACACAATAAAGACACAATAATGACACAATAAAGACACAATAATGACACAATAATGACACAAAGACACAATAAAGACACAATAATGACACAATAAAGACACAATAAAGACACAATAATGACACAATAATGACACAATAATGACACAATAATGACACAATAATGACACAATAAAGACACAATAATGACAAAATAATGACACAATAATGACACAATAAAGACATAATAATGAAACCTAGTTATGCTGAGTCAGTTGAAATAACTTGTAGAATAATCTTTGTAGAATAATCTTTGTAGAATAATCTTTGTTTGCCATTCTTTAAAAGAAACTCACCTTTAAACAAGAGTCACCCTTTACAACTGAGTTGCTTAGCCCTTGACTCAAGTTGGTTCAAGAAAAAAAAAGTCGACTTGCTGTAAGAAGTATCAGCTATCCACAAATAACCCAGTAAAAACTGATCTGAGTGTATTTAAGTATGTACCGTGCACTTACTCATAGAGCCCAAGGTGCTTGTACCATCTGGTAATGACTCAATTTGTTAATTGCTGACATGATAAAAGCCCCACTGGTGCTCCGAGCAGCTGCGGTATATAAAATGCTGGTGCACTGAGAATATCTAGCTATGCTTCACATGCACGTGCAGAGAAAAATGCTAACATTAAAAAAGTGATAACTTTTACTAGAAATATTTTAGCCAATACATGTATATTGCAAATATGTTTTTATTCAAAGATATAATTAATCTATGTGCATTTAAATTTTGCCTGGAATGTCCCTTTAACTCTAACTCATCTTCTGTCTCCTTTTCTTCACATTTACCTCTTGGGTCAGAGATGACCGAACAGACAAAGTTATCATATTTAGAGGTAATATTTCTTTCAAATTTCCCATTCACTCCCTAGATTCATTAAGAATTCAAAGAACTCTCTAGTAATAAATATAATAATCAAATTCCATGTCATCCTGTGGAGCCAGCTCACAATGATTCCGAGCATCACCTCTTACTTCAGTGAATGAGATGAGCAGGAATAATAGATGTTCTGTCTGTAGATCATATGAGAGACTGAATGGCACATCATTCCCTCTATTCTTCCCTCTTCTCAGTTCCTTGCTGTTCCTATATTCTGCCTCTTTTTTCCCCTTTTACTCCTCTGCCGGTTTTAGCCCTTTTCCATATTCAGATTTTCAGTTCTATTCGATTTCTGTGTCACTCTCTAAATCAATTTTTTAGTAATGTTTACCAGTACATAAGATACAAGAAGTAAATTGAAAATACTTTTGAAATTGCATCCTCTATTTGAACCATGACAATTTAAAGGGACAGTCTGCTTGATTTATTTATTTATTTTGTTTAAAAAGATACATAATGTCTTTACTACCCATTGCCCAGTTTTTCATAAACAACATTGTTATATTAATAAACTTTATCAACTCTAAATGTCTGCCTTTTTCTAAGCCCATGCAGGCTGCCTCTTATCTCAGTGCTTTTTATTTGTTTTTCACAACCTGACAGTACTAATTCATGCGTGCTATATAGATAACATTGTGCTCACTCCCGTGGAGTTATACAGGAACCAGCACAATTTGGATAAAATGCAAGTTTGTAAAAAACACTGAGATAAGGGTCAGTCTTCAGAGACTTAGATACAAGGTAATCACAGAGGTAAAAAAATGTATTAATATAGCAGTGTTCATTATGCAAAACAGTGGGATGGGTAATAAAAGGTAGTATCTATCTTTTTTTAAACAATAAAAAAATCCAAGTAGACTGTCACTTTAAGTTTGGCTTACATGTCCCTGTTCTCTGTCACCTGCATCAATAGCACATGTATGTCCCTTTTATCTTTCTTTGTACACAAGTCTATAAAAGAAACCATATGGTACAATTTTCACACATAAAAACCTGCTTCATTTTTTGCATAGTACACTTTATTTTGATGTCTGAAATAGATCTCTTCCCTTTAATTCACCCATTTTAAAAAAAAAAAAAAAAAGTGGAAAAAAATGGCAAAAAAGTGAAAAGAATAGGATAAGAATCATAAATAAAGCAATGATATATTGCTGGTTGGAAGAGAAAAATAATAAAAGAAGATTAGGGCAACCAAGTGAGAATAGGTAATGAAGTCCTGTGTGGCTTTGCCTATTGTACTTGATTACTTGCGGCTCAAAGGCTGAAATTGTTATCCTTATGAAGAATACGGCTAAAGTTTGTGCCCCACTTTTCCCTTAATTTACATATACAATCAAGATTCCTCTCACTTTCCTCGTCCCTTCGTCTAAATATATCATCTTTATGCTTTTTACCCATAATGCCTTCTGCTAAGACCATCTTTACTGGTTTCTTTCTATTCTATTCAGTTTTTGTTTCGAGTTCTTCTCTCACATACATTCTCTCTCCTTCTAAAGTATGTACAGGTAGCCCTCAGTTTACGCCGGGGTTAGGTTCCAGAAGGAATGGTTGTAAATAGAAACCCAGTTTATAATGTAAGTCAATGGGAAGTGAGGGAGATTCCAGGCCCCTCTCAAAATTGTCATAAGTAACACCTAATACATTAATTTTAAAGCTTTGAAATGAAGACTTTAAATGCTAAACAGCATTATAAACCTAATAAAATAATCACACAACACAGAATATATAATTAAACTAAGTTAAATGAACAAAAAGATTTGCTAAACAGCATTATAAACCTAACAAAATAATCACACAACACAGACTTCACTTGCATTTTTTTGCAAACAGTTCTTTCTATGCATTCCAATCTGGACTGTTTTATAGACAGGAAGATCTTGTTCCTTTGAAATTTGCTCGATAGCTCAGGTTTGGTTAAACTGATTAATTTCAGCTTGCTTGGCTTTGCTGCAACACCAGCAGACAGCTCCACCTACTGGCTATTTTAATAAATGCACTGCTACTTAATGCTTTTCAATAGCAGTCACATGACTGGAAAAAAAGGTTGTTATTCTGAAATGGTGTAAATTGAACCGTTGTAAAACGAGGGCCACCTGTACTCATTTTTATCTTTATGTAACTGGCCACAGCAGAAGAGATAAGATAAACCAAACTCAGGTGGTTTTTCAAAAGGTGCGTCACTAGACTTTAAAGCAATACAAGTTCTTGCTAACAATATGATAGCTTTAAATAAGTTTAAAATGTTTGCTTTGCCACTCAGAATTTAAAGAGACATAGAAGTCAAAAGTGTACCCCATGTTTTTTAAGACACTTTGCATTTCAAAGTGTGTTAAGAAAAGGATTTGTTCGCTTTTATTTTCAATACCGAGATTGGCTCCACATGCACTGGGTGCCAGTCTCAGAGTTTACCGGGGTTTTGACTGTTAGATACTAGACATGTGCACAGGCAAAAAAATTGTTTCATATTTTTCAAAGTGTTTGGTTTGGCCGAATTTCGTTCAGCCGAATATTGTCTTCAGATTTGTTAACATTATTTCCAATAGAAATAGCAAATTTACAACTATTTTTAATTTAAATCTTACATTATAGAAATGAAACAATTAAAATAACCTATCTTTCAACAAAACATATAGGGTTTGTTTACAATCATTTAGAAGAGCTCATCTAATGATTTTTATATAAAATTCACAATCTTCACTATTACATTCCATAGGGATTTTTGGAGTTAAATCATTTGATAAGCTTTTCTAAGGGATTGTGATCTACCCTATAACTTGCTGATTTTGTGATTTGCCTCTGACCTTTTTTAGTAAAAGTGATCTACAATGGCTGAATGTCCTCTAGTCTCCCACCTCCATTTGACAGGGTTAGCCTATATGACTAAATTCCTTTCCTGACCCTTTTTTGGTGGCAAATGGTATGAACTAACAAGCAATCTTCATTCTTCATCTGTTTCATTCTATAATGTATTTGGTTGCTTGTATAACAGAGGTATCGCCTAAATGGCATAAATTTGGATGAATTTGTATTCGTCCAAAGCTGAATAAACTTCTCTATTGGATACTATGTGGGTGCTGCCTCGTAGGTACCTATGCATGTATATTTCTAAAAAGGCATTAATGCCCCTTTAATTACTGTACAATTCATAGATCCCTATTGCATTATTGCCCCATTAATTACTGTATGGTTCCTAGATCCCAATTGCATGTTTTTGCTGCTGTATTGGTAGCTCACATATACAACTCTGAAACAAACACAATGTTCTCCCTGCAATAAATATTGCTGTATCGCGAGAACATAAAAAACTATATATCCTGACATTTTACCATGAACTAAATGTAAGCTACATAGGCTCAACTAAGGAGAGTTCTTCACAGCAGTGTATGTGAATCAATATGCTGATCTGTGAAAGACACACAGATTTACAAATATTGTAATCTCCTCTTCAGTTTTCTCAACTCAAAAGTTATTCTATGTAGCTTATTTACTAAGAATGAAAGGATGGAATAAGAATCAAAGTCTCTAGAGAGTATTTTCCAGTCATGGTGAATCTAGTAAGCTTGGTATTTGCTTAATAACTGTAGGTGATAACACTATATATATCAATATATGAATTTAATCCTCCACAGAAACAAATTAGCAAAACATAAAAATATGATATGGCGCCAAATCAATGAACACTATATAGCTTGAGAACAATTTAATTTTCTTAGAAACAACTGCTACAATGTATATACCCAGTTATAACAACTTTTGATTTATTTTGGCAAAGTGTGTCTGTATTAGTTTGGTTATTTTCAAAATAAAGCTGATGTAGAACCAACAAAACCGGAACCGTACTATTTTTGGACCAGTGGCACAAAGTCTAACCATCATTTCAGTGTGCATATATCATGCAAGTGGAAATAGCAATGTACTTAATATATTCTATGACTCATCTTACACTGGCAGAGTTTAACGAGGCAGTGTCACTTTTTTTTAACAAGCAAATGTAAATAGTATAATACCCCTGTTCCTATTACTCAATTCTAAAACACTATAATATTAGTATGTTTGTTTTATTTGTTTGTTTTAATTGGCTGTTATCCTACTGCTTCTTTACACCCTGCATAATACATTGACATTTCTATATAATCCATTTTCTTAATCACTCGGATTACTGAGGTTATGTCATCTCTGATCATGTATTATATTACAGATTTATTTTATTTTCATTAGCTTTTTAAATAAGATAAACCTCATAATTTGACAACTATCTAATCAGGGTTTGAATTTGTGATTCAGACAGAGCCATTTTCCAGTTTCCAATTTACTTATAGTACCACATTTGCTTTGTTCCCATGAAATTCTGTGTTGAAGAGATACCTAGGTAGGCACCTGGAGCACTATACGGCAGGAAATAGAGCTGCCATCTAGTGCTATTGGAAATGGATAACATTCTTAAAGGTCTGCTGACATATAGAAATGGGCCGGCTTCTAAGCATACGTCCCTACTTTTCAACAAGTGATAACAAGAGAACTAAGAAAAATTAATAATAGAAATAAATTTGAACGTTGTTTAAAATTGCATGCTCTATCCGAATCATGAAAGAAAAAAAATGGGGGTTTCATATCCCTTTAAAAGTGGAAGTGTAGACTCCAGACTTAATATCGCTATAGCCATATAGTCATTGGTAGCAAATTCTGATTGAACGGCCTCAACAGAGAACAAAACCTAGGTTACAATATGGCAGCTCCCATTGCTCTATTAAAGAATGAATATCATTTTAAAAAATACATATGCATATTATTCTTAGGCTGATATTTGCTTAAAACATAAGATTATTTCTAATGTATCTTTAGTGATTAATCTCCCTTTAATGTATATTAATGTCATAAATATGTTGAATTTCTGAAAACAAAACAGATTGTGTTAGCAAAACAATGTAATTAGAAAAATTACACTTAAAAATCAATCTCCATACCTTTCAACCAGCATGAATTATACATAAACGAACATATATTTATAAACACACAGACAGGACTGACAAACAGACAGACAGACAAACTTTTTTTCCATCTCACTACTTACCCTCAATGATATCTGTACATTCCTGGAATTATAATTTATTTACTCACAAATGTTACTGGTGCCTTCTTAGAATAAAAAATGAATTAGTCCATGGTGCATTGCTCTCAGTTAACAACAACCAAAAACAAGGTATGAATTACCTAACAAAGACGCAAGGTAACATTTACAACTTTAACTCCAGCCTTAAACCTTGTTCATTCCTTTGGAGATAGTGCATTTTTCAGTTTTGTATTGATAACTCTACCGTTCTGTTTGTTTAAGAACACATCTTCAGCAAAACTGTTTACTCTCCACTCCCTGACTACCCAATTACAAATTCTCAGCAAATCACAGATTTCCAGTCACAGAATCTCTGTTGTAGGCACTGATTCCCCATGTCTTACAGACTCAATGATGCATAGAGCCTCCCATCTACAATTTATGAGAATCAGAACATGAAGAGGATTCGCAGATGTTAAGATATGCAGAAGTATTACTGGGTTGGATGCACAGAGTCACAAATACTATTTAGGAACAGACACAGACTCCAAGAAACAAATATTGTATACAGCTTACTGCAACATTCCCAATATTGTATTTATTTATTAATAAAGCAGATTCTGAGTAATTAAAATGTTTTAGCAAAAGAAAATGCTCTTTTACACATAAAGCAGCATTCCATGTACAGCAATGTCTATAGATCAGATATGCATTCACATCTGTACATGTTCCCATTTCTTATACAAAGTTCTAGTTTGAAAAATAAAATCTCTATATTTACTGTTGCATAAACATTTTTCCAGTAAATATTCATTATATCTAAGTTTTTTTATACTGTTTCAGAAAAATGTATAACCGCTTTAAAATCAGAAAATATCTGGTAAATGAACAGATTATTGCAAAATATTTCAACTCTTTTATATCAATTACTGGTAATATAAATGATAATGTCAATAATCTATATACTGGTATATATATATCTGCAGTATACAATTTACATTTCCAACAACATTAAATAGAAATTTTCCGTAACAGATTTTGATTCAACAATAGTTTTTCAATTAGTGACACTGATTTCCAGTTAGAATTATCCACACTCATAAATATTTATTACTATTACAGAGAGCGAAAGAAAAGATCCCAACTAGAGTTATTATTACATAGTTCTATATGTAGACACACCTCTAACTATAGATTGTATTTACATAGAATTATCTCAGGCTATATACAGTCTTGATTCAAAAGTGATTACCAATTTCAACAAATTCCTAGGCATAAACACTGTACTACAGTTACTTCCATTGATTTGCAGTTACAGAGAACCAGTTACAGCCTCAGATTTACTATTATAGACACCCACTAAAGGGCCAGTACTTAAATGGATTCCCATTAAGGCTACTGGTCCCATATACTAGTGATAACAATACATGATGACCTCAGTTACAGATTCTGGCCCTATATGCTGATGCTTATTCTAGCAACAGATGTTGTTCCCAGGAAATGTCACTGTGCCAAGTGACAGACACTAGTCTTATATACAGATATTAGTTCCATGTAAAAGAATCAATCCTGATTATAACTCTTGTATGTGCTGGCTTTGGATTAATTTACAAATATGTTCCCACTTAAAGGGACATTCCAGCCAAAATTGGAATCCACATGGATGCATTTCAGTTTTGAATAGAATCATGTTTGTAATATACACGTATTAGCAAAAATGCTTCTAATAAAAGTTATAACTGTTTCAAAAGTGTATTTAACTATACACTGTGCACCAGCATTTTAAACCCAGTACTAGCTCAAAGAGCCTGAGGTGCTTGTACCATTTGGTAGTGACTCTATTTGTAAATTGCTAACATGATAAAGGTTCTACTGATACTCTGAGCAGCTGCAGTATTTAAAATGCTGGTGCACTGAGAATACCTAGCTATGCTTCACATGCACGTGCAGATAAAAATGTTAACACTAAAACAGTGATAACTTTTTCTAGAAGCATTTTTGCCAATACGTGTATATTGCAAATATGTTTCTATTTAAAGATGTAATTTATCTAAGTACATTTAAATTTTGACCGGAATTTCCCTTTAAAGATAGTATAAGCTAACTCAGTGTTGTTAAAGATACCATTGCCCAAGTTACAGGTGATAATTAGTTACTAATTTAGTCCTAGTTACTACAGAAGTGCCAGCCACAGATAACAAACCCTAATCATACCTGCTTCTCCCACTTGCAAAATTTAATTCTGGCACACACTGTATTCTCTTTAAAAGATTTTGGTAATGATTATTTAATTGACTAATAATTACAAATTCTGTTTATCGATATAGGCAAATTATAAAAACTGTTACTGCTCCCAGGTGCAAACAATATTGCCAGTTAAGGACTTTGCTCACAGATCCACATTCAATTCCAGGTTACCAGTACTTAATCTTGCTTCAAATTATATTCATAAGTACAGATATAATGGTCTCAATTACTTTAATTATATATGCAACTATAGATATTCAGCTATAAATAATGTTCCCATTTTCAGATGTTAATAAGCTCCCATGAAGAGGTAACTGTTTCAAGTACAGATGTTCCCAAGTGCAAATATATTGGTCTTGACCAATGATTATGATGGTTATACCTATACAACTGGTCCAGTTTCATAGCCTGGTACCAATAAAAAGTTAATCTAACAGTCTCAATCACAGTTTATGTTTTCAAACATAGATACCATAATCCCAGTTACAAGGCATGTTTCAATATAAATATTCCCATATTCTCAGGATACTATGTTACCCATTTATATTTTATGTTCCCAGCAACATACACCATCATGCCACAAACATAATTCAGGATATCCTGATCCTGTTAGGTATATGATATGTCAACAATTACAGGTACCAGTTTACATTTTAACCTAACTAAAAACACTTTGTTGCCAGTCACTTACTTACTGACAGTGACAGGTATTCTGGTACGTTTACATGTTATGTGCCCAGTTACATATAATATGCCACTAACCATATGTTATGCTCACAGGTACAGATGCCCTGGTGCCAGTTACATGTTATGTGCCCAGTTACAGATAATATGCCACTAACCATATGTTATGCTCACACAGTTACAGATGCCCTGGTGCCAGTTACATGTTATGTGCCCAGTTACAGATAATATGCCACTAACCATATGTTATGCTCAATTACAGATGCCCTGGTGCCAGTTACAGATAATATGCCACTAACCATATGTTATGCTCACACAGTTACAGATGCCCTGGTGCCAGTTACATGTTATGTGCCCAGTTACAGATAATATGCCACTAACCATATGTTATGCTCACACAGTTACAGATGCCCTGGTGCCAGTTACATGTTATGTGCCCAGTTACAGATAATATGCCACTAACCATATGTTATGCTCAATTACAGATGCCCTGGTGCCAGTTACAGATAATATGCCACTAACCATAAGTTATGCTCACACAGTTACAGATGCCCTGGTGCCAGTTACATGTTATGTGCCCAGTTACAGATAATATGCCACTAACCATATGTTATGCTCACAGTTACAGATGCCCTGGTGCCAGTTACATGTTATGTGCCCAGTTACATAT
This sequence comes from Bombina bombina, assembly GCF_027579735.1. Lineage (NCBI taxonomy): Eukaryota > Metazoa > Chordata > Amphibia > Anura > Bombinatoridae > Bombina > Bombina bombina. The sequence continues at coordinate 1,007,312,622 of NC_069504.1, read as the reverse complement.
AATATGCCACTAACCATATGTTATGCTCACAGGTACAGATGCCCTGGTGCCAGTTACATGTTATGTGCCCAGTTACAGATAATATGCCACTAACCATATGTTATGCTCACACAGTTACAGATGCCCTGGTGCCAGTTACATGTTATGTGCCCAGTTACAGATAATATGCCACTAACCATATGTTATGCTCACAGTTACAGATGCCCTGGTACAAGTTACATGTTATGTGCCCAGTTAAAAATAATATGCCACTTACCACATGTTATGCTCACAGTTACAGATGTCCTGGTGCTAGTGACATGTTATGTGCCCTATCACAGACATTAGCCACCTGTTATGCTCACAGTTATAGATGCCCTGGTGCCAGGTACATGCTAGGTGCCCAGTTATATTTACTATGCCTCTAAGCATGTGCTATACTCACAGTTACAGATGCCCTGGTGTCAGTTACATGTTAGGTGCCCAGTTATATTTACTATGCCCCAAGCATATGTTATACAGATGCCCTGGCGCCAGTTACATGTTATGTGCCCATTTACATATAATATGCCACTAACCACATGTTATGCTCACAGTTACAGATGCCCTGGTACAAGTTACATGTTATGTGCCCAGTTACAGATAATATGCCCCTAATAATGTGTTATGCTCACAGTTGCAGATGCCCTGGTGCTAGTGACATGTTATGTGCCCTATCACAGACATTAGCCACCTGTTATGCTCACAGTTATAGATGCCCTGGTGCCAGTTACATGTTATGAGCCCAGATATATTTACTATGCCCCTAAGCATGTGATATACTCACAGTTACAGATGCCCTGGTGCCAGTTACATGTTAGGTGCCCAGTTATATTTACTATGCCCATAAGCATGTGTTATACTCACAGTTACAGATGTCCTGGTGCCAGTTACATGTTAGGTGCCCAGTTATATTGAATATGCCCCTAAGCATATGTTATACAGATGCCCTGGTGCCAGTTACATGTTATGTGCCCTATCACAGACATTAGCCACATGTTCTGCTCACAGTTACAATACCTAACCCTGGTACCAGTTTACACGTTATATGCCCATTTACAGACTATATGTTTCTAGTTACGTTATGCTGATAGTTACAGATACCCCTGTACCAGTTACATATCATGCCATGCCATGTTACCGGTGTCATATACTGTAGTTTCCATCAGAGCTGTCGGTTCCAGTTGCACAATATCATTCCAGTTATAGATACGATGTTCCCTTATACAGACATCCAAAACCCAACTGCCCCGCCATAGCCACGACTTCCCCGGGTGCCTCCACACCCTCTGTATTGGGTATCCCTTCACTCACCGCGGGTTCCGGTGACTCTCCCCTCACGGTCCCGTGGTCCAGAAGCGGCGGTCGGAGGCTCCGGGAAAGTCCATGAGGAGCCGGGTGCAGGACGGCCTCTGATCACTCAGCACTCCCTCCTCTCCATCCTCCTCCTCCTCCTCCCTCCCTCTCCGGCTCTCCCAGTGCTACCCCTACATTCCGCCTCTCTCACTGCCAGGCGCACAGCCCCTTATTACAGCTCTAATTAACCGGGATATAATAGCACCAACTCGAAGGGGGCACCCTGCAGGGTCACAGTAATGCGGTGGTATTCAGGGGTTCAAAGGGTTAACCTTGTAGTTATTTGGGAATCTGCCAGAAGGAATCGATGGTTTATTAAGAGAACACCGTATCGTTATAGTTAATGTAATTGGGACACTTTAATTCTGGGTTGTTGCTTTTCTATGACATGGGCAGTTTAGAATGAGCGGGTTACTATGGCTGGGAGCATAACAATGATGGATATATTATGTTGTAGACGCGCATTCTAATTGGAGGTGAAGTATAGCAGGGCTATTCCGTCTCCCCTATTCTAACTGCATTGGTCCTGTGCTTGGCGGATTCGTGCACACTACTGTAGAAGCTTCAACGGCCTGATAAGTAGGCGCGCGTCTGCTACTGCTAGCCATTTGTCGTCTATCAGTGCAGGCGCGCTACCGCAGCATCTTCCTGATTGCTGCCAGCAATTCACAAATCACAAGTGTATTTGCAATCGCGATTTTGCGAGCCAGTTACGGTTTATCGAAATAGGCGCGCGCGCATGGGCAGTCGGGCTCGTACTTGATGTGTCACACTCGGAGTTGTTAGCCAAGGTAGCAGCACTGTATTCCTTTTCCTCTACGAAGGCAAATAACCAATTACGTTTTATATAAGAATTATACCCATCCAGACATTTCTTAAATGAATAAAGTGTGTGAGCTGCAGTCACTATTGACGTTACAAGGATACTGGGCATTTGCAGCATATAACTGACAGATATATTTCTTATTGTATGTCAGTGTTTAAATAAAATAAAAATAATTTGTTCTCTGAAGTGAATATCACACCCCATTTCCTGTCATACTTTTAGCACCTGTTCCCTGTTAAAGATTAGAGCCTATAAGGATGCAATAATAAAATGCTCACTAAGTTTAACTGATAACAACTGCAAAACAGAGAACTTTATAATAACATTATGACCTTGTTGTCTGCAGATTAAAGTCCAGATTTGCACCCCCAAATAAAGTAAATGGTGGGTTGGAGTTTAGCTATTGAAAAATAATTGCAGTAAAAGGATATTAATTTGTTATAAAGGGTAAGACTTGTCTTATATGTTATTCTATTGCAACAGAATATTAATGTCTTGTAATTACAATTTAAAGAAAAAAATGATTCATTGCAAAAAAAATCTTTATAAAAATAAAATCACATAAGTTTATAATAGTTGTAATACAGAGTGCAGCTCACATATCTCAACAAGTGTCAAAATAAACTGAACCATGCTTATTATTTTCATCTGATAAATCTAGAATTCTACAAAAAAGTCATAATACAACTGAAACAAATTAAAGCCATCTGAACACCCGATAGCCATGCAAATGGAAAACAAATAGCAAATTAAGTAATTGGTAGAGTTATAATTAAAAAAGTAATACATTTGTGTGCTATGGTTTTGGAATTAAATAGAATAAACGATAAAGGAATGCCTAATTTTAAAAACATGTTTCAGTCAAAAGTGTGTCATTATTGATCAGCAAGTTTCAATCGTTTACATTTTCTTAAAAGGACACTAAACCCAATTTTTTTCTTTCATGATTCAGATAGAGCATGACATTTTAAGCAACTTTCTAATTTACTCCTATTATCAATTTTTCTTTGTTCTCTTACTATCCTTATTTAAAAAGCAGGAATGTGATGCATAGGAGCCGGTCCATTTTTGGTTGAGAACCTGGGTTATGCTTGCTTATTGGTGGGTAAATGTAATACTCTAATAAGCAAGCGCTATCCATGGTGCTGAACCTAAAATGGGCTGGCTGCTAAGATTTACATTCTTGCTTTTAAAATAAAGATAGCAAGAGAACAAAGAAAAATTGATAACAGGAGTAAATTAGAAAGTTGCTTAAAATGTCATGCTCTATCTGAATCATGAAAGAAAAAATTTGGGTTCAGTGTCCCTTTAAGTACAAGGCAGCAAGTATGCACAAGCATATTTATATTATATATATATATATATATATATATATATATATATATATATATATATATATATATATATATATATATATATATATATCTTCCATGTGTGTCTGCACTCACAATGCAATAGGGACATCAACCAGGGTGCCAAGTCAGGTATAACAATAATCCATTATAGAAGAGGACTGCACTCACTGGATTTGGTATATAAAATAAAAAATGTTATTAAGGTGACGTTTCGGGGTACGCAGACCCCTTCCTCAGACCAGGCAACAGTGCAAGTGAACAGTGTGCAATATAAAGCAACATAGCCCCTCCCATCAAACAATTAGTGAAATTGCGCCAAAACCTATGTAACCATGACAACAGGTGAATCACCTAATTAACAACATTCCTACCTTTACTAATGTGATAGTTAAAAACAGTATAATTGTGCAAACCATATAAGTGTATCTTAAAACTATTCTCAAACAATAAATGACATGACATATGAGTAGCACCTAAAACACTCAAGGTGCACCCAAAGAAATAAAATGTCCCCCTACAATGTGATGTGTGACATACTGAAATAGCTACCACAAAGAAACAACTTAACATCGATAAAGGCAGTCTATAGGAAACAGCGCTCAATAAAAGATAGTTTTTATATATACCTACTGATGTTCAACAGTTGACAGACACATCTACATGCTTGCCTAAATCTTGACATACGTGTTTTTCTGGTTATGAGCCCTTTTTCTCTACTTGTCCTTTTTCTCTACTTGTCCTTTGTTTACTGAGAAGTATGTTTTACTGAGAGATACTGATGCACTAATGTTTAAATGCTGATATACTGCCTAGGTCCTGCAACTATCTTTTATTGAGCGCTGTTTCCTATAGACTGCCTTTATCGATGTTAAGTTGTTTCTTTGTGGTAGCTATTTCAGTATGTCACACATCACATTGTAGGGGGACATTTTATTTCTTTGGGTGCACCTTGAGTGTTTTAGGTGCTACTCATATGTCATGTCATTTATTGTTTGAGAATAGTTTTAAGATATACTTATATGGTTTGCACAATTATACTGTTTTTAACTATCACATTAGTAAAGGTAGGAATATTGTTAATTAGGTGATTCACCTGTTGTCATGTCAGGTTTTGGCGCAATTTCACTAATTGTTTGATGGGAGGGGCTATGTTGCTTTATATTGCACACTGTTCACTTGCACTGTTGCCTGGTCTGAGGAAGGGGTCTGCGTACCCCGAAACGTCACCTTAATAAATTTTTTTATTTTATATACCAAATCTAGTGAGTGCAGTCCTCTTCTATAATGGATTTTACGAAAGGTGATTACGAAAAGGTGATTACGAAAGGTGATCCATAGGAACTGGCCGCTCATAAGTGGAGATAAATCGCTACCGTTCAAAGAAAACCCTCCTCCTATGGTGGTACATAAAAGTGGAAAAAGCCTCAAGTCATATTTGATGAAAACTGACCCCTGGAAGAAAGAAAGAACTTGGCTGAAACCCCTTAAAAATGGATGTTATAAATGTGGGAGCTGCGTGACCTGCAGCTCCCTCATCACTGGTGAACGATTCCACCATCCTACCACCAATAAGAGCTTTGTGATAAGGCACAGACTGACTTGCACATCTGATTTCGTGGTTTATCTACTGTCTTGTCCATGTGGACGGTTCTATGTAGGCAAAACCATCACCCCGTTTCGGGAGAGACTTGCCAATCATAAGAGCGCCATTAGAGCGGCCCTAAAAGATGGCCACTCGGACCAGTCTGTGGCAAGACATTTCCTGGAGCAACGACATGCTGTATCTACCCTTAGGGCTATGCTCATTGATAGGGTGGCCCCCTTGAAACGGGGGGGGCGACAGGAATTCAGAACTCCTCAGGAGTGAAGCCAGATGGATCCATAGATTGAACACACTTGCTCCAAATGGCTTAAATGCTAGTATTGACTATGCTTTATTTTTCTGATGATTGAATGCAATTGTTATCTTTTTATTGTCCTTTTGCTGTGTCTGGTTGCCTTAACAGTTCTAGCCCCAATTTGGGCACTTGTTCACCTACTGCTTGCCTTCCTCTTGGATGTCCTTCTCTGTTGGACACATTTGACGTGGGTGTTGGGTCTATGTGGTTTCCTTCTATCCTAAGGTCTCTGTCTGGGGTGCACTACTACTATTACTGACGGACCGGTTGTTCGAACTTGTGGCCCCTTCACGGATAGTTGTATGACTTAGGCGCTTTATGACACAATGTTTGGCTTCATATTTGGTTGGTCCTCTGGACCACTTTGATCCCAAGTTAGGGGGTTCAACCCCACCTTCGGGTATGGGTGGTTGCGATTAGCAGGTGCTTTTCTCCACCACTTAACACATGTAACTATATTACTAGATGACCTTGCTGTTTAACCTCCAGTTCCGTGGTCTAAGGGTCCCATATTGTGTCGTTGAACTTTAGGGTTACATGTCTGACATGGTATGCCAAACATGTGGCCGCAGCATGTCTAGTATCCTGCCTACACTGTCACTTTGGTCGTTTAAATTAAGTTTCAAACGCGGTTTTGGGTTCCCTTATTGTATTGGTAGTTGGACACCCTTGATATGTTTAACACCTGGCCCCTCTGATTGGAACAGTCGGGGTATGACTTTGTCACAAGAAATATGCACCGAGTGAAGACATTTATTTGTATTGACGTAGCTTCCCTTTGACATTGCATTTGTGGGACCGGCACCAGTGGTTGTGATCTGAGCAGGGTTAGCCACTTGTTACGTGCGTAGAGAACACTATTATGTATTTGGCTCTGTTACGTGACCAGCTGAGGTGTGTCAGCGGCATGTGATCTGATTAGCCTCTGCTGGGGGCGGGCTCGCCCTTTTTAAAGGCTGACTTTGCGGCTGTTTTCCACTAATGATTCTGTCATTCTAGGAGTATCACGCGGACGCTGTGTTCCGCACGAGCTAAGGTAAGAAGGGCTATGGCTTGTGTTGTGGCTCTTTAACCCCATACGCTGACTGTGGCTGTTATTGTATGCACTTATGTTTATGGCTGAGTGGCTCACTGACTCGCTGCGGTTTACGGCAGTGATTGGATGGGTATCAACATGGCTCAGGAAGGGGTTCCTTAATCTTAAAGGCTTACTGCGGCTGTGTGTGTGTGGGTTAACCATTATGGCTAATTGTTGTACTGATACGCTTTTGGTTTTGGTTGTGATTAGAGTTACAGAGGGTGTTGCAGTGATAACTATAAGGCTTCCTGTGAGGTTTGTTACTCTAGCGGTTAATTGTTTCTATAAAGGTTATTGCCGTCACTGTATGACGGATCATTGTTGGTGTTTTGTGCACCGCTATTGTTATTTTTCCTAAAGGAGGTGTGATAACGGTGTGGGTGGTCCGTGGGTGGTGCCCACTATGGTACCTATCAATTGTCCTGACTTTATTTTCCACATGGGCATAGGCATAGGATTACAACTATACTGTATATACAGACTAATTCTTGCTCTGTTTGATTGGTAGGTTTATAGTTGAATTTGTTCTTTTGTGGATGTGGTACAAAATATAGCATCCCACTTATACTGATTCCATGAGGGATATGGATGCTATTACTGTATTGTTTTCTCTATAGTAGGTGTATAGACGCTGGAATGTGGGGTGAGTTGTACAATTTTGAGTCTTGGAGTTTGTTGCTTGTTGTCCCGACACCATTGAGTCTATTAATCGAACTATTACTATGGTTTTTAACTCGTATGCTAGTGTACAATGATATAAGCTAGCCAATAGGTGTTTTATAGCATATTACTGATATGGGAAGCTTATGTACCATGTGGACTATGGTAATTCCATATGTGGTTCTTTTTCTTTTTCTTCTTGTCACACTTTCATCTATTTTTCTCTTTCTTTTCCTTCTATTGTCTGTTCCATTCCCCTTTTTCTCACGTCTCCCTTGGCAGCTGGATGTCATGGCTTCTTTGTCTCAGTTGAAGCCTTTTTTAAGTTTCACTTGGGTTATTATGGTCCTTCTTGGTGGAGGGTTACAATTTGGTGTATACTTGGACATTGCACTTTGGTAATGTACCTTATCATATTCTTTTTGTTTATGTTTTTAGATTATGAAATTTGTCTTGAAGAAGGCCTAAGAAAAGGCCGAAACGTCGACACTATACTTATGTTACAACTACAATAAAAGATTATCTTATGTATGAAGTCCTGTGAGTGCCCTCCTTCTCTACTAGTATTCTATACATATTACTTGAGGATTGCACCCAGGCACTGGAAACATTGATGTGGAAGGAGTGCTGGGCCACCGGCTACCACGTGTATATATATATATATATATATATATACTGTATACACACATATAGGGCTAGATTACAAATGGATTGCTATTAGAGCTTTTGCTCTAGAAGTAAACTTTTAACGTTCGCAAGTTTAGGATGTGTATTACACATTAAAAGTAAAATATTTCTGTACGAGCTATACCCGATGTGTGCTTTTACTTTGAATATTGCGACCGCGCAAACCTCCCAATAGACTTCAATGTATTTATATATGTGTTTATATGTGTATATATGTATGTATGTATATATATACATATATATATATATACTGTATATATATATATATATATATACACACATACACATATACACTTATTTAGACATGTATATGTATGAATCAATATGTATATATATATACAAATATTATAGCCCTTTGCAGTCCAACACCTTGTCATATACCATATACCTTTGAACCCTTATAACTTTTTTAAGTTAGTGCGCATGCAATATTTCTATACGGCGTGCGCTAACATTAGCACAGCACCACTTGTAATCTAGCCTATATCGTTTGAAGCTGCTGTGATTAGTAGTATTTCCACTGTGCACTGAGAGGAATGTAGCATCAAGTGCAGTAGAAACTACGTCTGACTAGACAAGTTTTTCAAGGATACCTGAAAAAATATAGAGATTGTAAGATCACATGCAGATGGGATAGTGACACAAAATGTGCAAGCTACCTAAATATATATTTACATTAACAATGACAAACATTATTTTTTGCCCTCTACTGGTTAATATGGGTGCTTTAGAGAGCTGGAAAAACAGAAGAGAAAAAATATAGTGTACATTTGAAGGAACAACAAATAAAGATGTAGCACATATATAATATACTAGGCGTTAAGCCTGCCCAGAGGGCAGTCTATGTTTAAAAAATACAAACCCCCAAGCTAAAGTTACAAAAAATAAAAAAGGAAAATTTCAGAAAAAATAAACAAAGCTATCCAAAATAAAAATGTTAACATAAACTAATATCCCTATAAAAATAAAAAATCCCCCCCAAAATAAACCCCCCTAATCTAATACTAAATCCGATGTCCATCGCACACTGAAAATTGAATGCAAGGTACCGCATTCAATTTGGGGTACCTTGCATTCCTATTGGCTGAAATTTTGAAATCAGCCAATAGGATTAGAGCTACTGAAATCCTTTTGGCTGTTCAAATCAGTCAATAAGGTTTCAGTAGCTCTCATCCTATTGGCTGATTTCAAAATTTCAGCCAATAGGAATGCAAGGTACCCCAATAAATATGGGGTACATTGCATTCAATCTTCAGTGTGCGACGGGCGATCGCATGAAGAGGAGCATCCACACCGTTGAGGATCTCCGCCGCTGTGGAGTCTCGCTTTAGCAAGCCTGCAAACAATAGTTAGAAAACAGCAGTCTTAATGCTGCAGTATCTTAACCATTCTACCACCCCAGACTAAGTCATCAGGACTGCTCTTGCAAAGTTGGTTGCACAAGAACACAGGGGATGTTGCACAAGTGGTACTTTTTGGACAGCATATGCTTTTTTTCTTGCAGCGATCTGGGGCTGGTTGGGAACCTGGATAATGATAAATAGGCCCTTTAAACTCATTTCTTTTATACAGCAGAGGTATTGGTAGTTTCACTTTCATAGCTCTGAGTGGTGTCACAATATAGAAGTCAATTATTAAATACATACTATAATTTTAGGACTTGTGTGCTTTTTAAATTAACATGTTGTCCCAAACTGTTAGTGTTGTGTATCTCATTACCTTTTTGTTAGTTCGGCATTAGCAGTTCACTTGCAGAAAAGGTTTCTATACCTAGCCAGAACAAGCAGATTTGCAGTGCTTGGTTATAATGTTATCTCCTCCTGTGTTAAGAATTGATTAAATCGTTATTGTAAATGAGTTGCCCAAAGCTTTAGCCCATCTAGGAAGAGAGGGATTTACACAGAAAATGACAGTCTTTCCAATAGTTTGTGAAGAAATCAGCCTAATTTATAAAGCATATAAACTAACAGAAAAAAGGGTGACTTTCATTAGTCAGTCTATGGTTATGCTGTTCCTGCATTAAAGGGACATTAAACACTAAACAAATGCTAGATAGAATAAAGCATTCAAAGTGAAGATCAGTTTGAGAATAACAAGTAGATGCATTTTTTAAAGTTTGATTAAATATTGACAAAATAAGTGTAAAATGTTATTGTCTATAAAACAATGGGAGCTGCCATGTTTTAACTTAGGTTACCTTCTCTGCTGTGGAATTAGGGACAGTTATAAACAGGTCACTAGAGTGTGCAGCCAACGACTGTGTGGAACATAACAGTGTTCTGCGCATTTCTAACAGGAAGTGAAAAGCTCACAATTTCAGAATGGAATTACAGGAAAAGGGGGGAAAAATAATGAAAGTATATTGCAATTTTTTTTATACATGTATGATTTATCATTTTATATTATAATCTCAAAGGCTTCTTTCTTTCTTTCTTTCTTTCTTTCTTTCTTTCTTTCTTTCTTTCTTTCTTTCTTTCTTTCTTTCTTTCTTTCTTTCTTTCTTTCTTTCTTTCTTTCTTTCTTTCTTTCTTTCTTTCTTTCCTTCCTTCCTTCCTTCCTTCCCAGATCAAACACTGGTGAAATTGTTAACACACATAAGATTTGATCTCCATTTTCCCACAACAGCAAACTGTGAAAAACTATAAATGACAAGGTTTTGAAGATAATCCATAGATGCAGAACACAATGTACAAACCAGAGGTTTGAATACGCCACTGTACAAACAATGATTTCCAAAAGCCACTCACACAGTACAGAATGGGTTTTCTCTTTGCCTCATTTTATTAACTTTACTTTGAGATTGCAGTTTTAAACAAAGAAGATTGAATGACAAGATTGAATAACAAGAGAAACCCCAGTCATAAAGACAAGAATACTGTTCTTTACAACTTCAAAAATGTGAGTATAAAATAAAAACAAACGGCTAGATTACGAGTTTTGCGTTATGAGTAAAAAAGCTACTTTAAGGCTCATAACGCTGCCTTTTCACTACCGCTGCTATTACGAGTCTTGTAGGTACAGCTGTCACGCACACTTTTTTGGCCGTACCGCAAATTAACTTACGCAATTTTCGTAAAGTCTTTTTTCAATGGGACTTCCATAGTGCCAGTATTACAAGCTTTTTTTTTTGGAGGCCAAAAAGTGAGCGGTACAGCCTATCCCGCAAGATTCGTAACGCATTCTAAAGTCAGTAGTTATGAGTTTTACGCTACAAAGCTGTAACATATAACTCATAACTAAAGTGCTGAAAAGTACACTAACACCCATAAACTACCTATTAACACCTAAACCGAGGCCCTCCCGCATCGCAAATACTAAAATAAAATTATTAACCCCTAATCTGCCGCTCTGGACATCGCTGCCACTATAATAAACATATTAACCCCTAAACCGCTGCACTCCCGCCTCGCAAACACTAGTTAAATATTATTAACCTCTAATCTGCCGCCCCTAACATCGCCACAACCTACATTACAGTTATTAACCCCTAATCTGCCGTCCCTAACGTCGCTGCCACTATACTAAAGTTATTAACCCCTAAACCTACGTTTAACCTTAACCCTAACACCCACTAACTTAAATATAATTAAAATAAATCAAAAGTAAACCTACTATTAATAACTAAATAATTCCTATTTAAAACTAAATACTTACCTTTAAAATAAACCCTAAGCTAGCTACAATATAACTAATAGTTACATTGTATCTAGCTTAGGGTTTATTTTTATTTTACAGGCAAGTTTGTATTTATTTTAACTAGGTAGAATAGTTACTAAATAGTTATTAACTATTTACTAACTACCTAGCTAAAATAAATACAAATTTACCTGTAAAATAAAACCTAACCTGTATTACACTAACACCTAACCTTACACTACAATTAAATTACCTAAATTAAATACAATTAACTAAATTAAATACAAATACCTAAATTACAAAAAAAAAAAAACACTAAATTACACAAAATAAAAAACAAATTACGAGATATTTAAACTAATTACACCTAATCTAATAGCCCTATCAAAATAAAAAAAAGCCCCCCCCCCAATAAAAAAAAACCCTAGCCTAAACTAAAGTACCAATAGCCCTTAAAAGAACCTTTTGCGGGGCATTGCCCCAAAGATATCAGCTCTTTTACCTGTAAAAAAAATACAAACAACCCCCCAACAGTAAAACCCACCACCCACACAACCAACCCCCCAAATAAAACCCTAACTAAAAAAACCTAAGCACCCCTTTGCCCTGAAAAGGGCATTTGAATGGGCATTTCCCTTAAAATGGCATTTAGCTCTATTGCTGCCCAAACCCTAATCTAAAACTAAAATCCACCCAATAAACCCTTAAAAAAACATAATACTAACCCCCGAAGATCCACTTACAGTTTTGAAGACCGGACATTAGTGATGTCGCGAATAGTTCGCCGGCGAATAGTTCCCGGTGAACATAGCATGTTCGCGTTCGCCTCGGCAGGCGAACATATGCGATGTTTGATCCGCCCCCTATTTGTCATCATTGAGTAAACTTTGACCCTGTACCTCACAGTCAGAAGACACATTACAGCCAATCAGCAGCAGACCCTCCCTCCCAGACCCTCCCACCTCCTGGACAGCATCCATTTTAGATTCATTTGGAAGCTGCATTCTTAGTGAGAGGAGGGACAGTGTAGCTGCTGCTGGTTTAATAGGGAAATCGATAGCTAGGCTAGTGTATTCAGTGTCCACTACAGTCCTGAAGGACTCATCTGATCTCTGCTGTAAGGGCAGCACCCCAAAAAGCCCCTTTTAGGGCTAGAACATCAGTCTGCTTTTTTTTTTTCCTGTGTAATCTAATTGCAGTTGCCTACCTGCCAGCGTGTGTGTCAGACTCACAGCGTATACTGTGCCCACTTGCCCAGTGCCACCACTCATATCTGGTGTAACAGTAGTGTACATTTAAAAAAAACAACACTTTTTGACTGTGAAATAATAGCAGACAGCTGCCAGTACCCAAGATGGCCGCCCATAAGGCAGATGCGGAGGGTTAGAGAGCTGTTTTGGGGGGGATCAGGGAGGGCTAAGGGGGGATGCTACACCACAGCATATGTAAATATGCTAAAAAAAAATTACAAAATTTTTTAAAACCTTTTATTTTAGTACTGGCAGACTTTCTGCCAGTACTTAAGATGGCGGGGACAATTGTGGGGTGGGGAGGGAAGGGAGCTGTTTGGGAGGGATCAGGGGGTCTGATGTGTCAGGTGGGAGGCTAATCTCTACACTAAAGCTAAAATTAACCCTGCAAGCTCTCTACAAACTACCTAATTAACCCCTTCACTGCTAGCCATAATACACGTGTGATGTGCAGCAGCATTTAGCGGCCTTCTAATTACCAGAAAGCAACGCCAAAGTCATATATGTCTGCTATTTCTGAACAAAGGGGATCCCAGAGAAGCATTTACAACCATTTGTGCCATAATTGCACAAGCTGTTTGTGAATAATTTCAGTGAGAAACCTAAAATAGAGAAAAATTTAAGTTTTTTTTAAATTTGATCGCATTTGGCGGTGAAATGGTGGCATTAAATATACCAAAATGGGTCTAGATCAATACTTTGGGTTGTCTACTACACTACACTTAAGCTAAAATTAACTCTACAAGCTCCCTACATGCTCCGTAATTAACCACTTCACTGCTGGGCATAAAACACGTGTGGTGCGCGGTGGCATTTAGCAGCCTTCTAATTACCAAAAAGCAATGCCAAAGCCATATAAGTCTGCTATAATGGCATGTCTGGCACACAGTGTTGGGGCAAGGGTCCATCTGACCACTGATACCTGGCCTGCAAAGCATGGTCAGGGCAGGTATATCACCTACACTGTGCACTGTGAAGCGGGCGTAACCCTTACACTACCTGATCGATACAACATCATACCTGATGTTTTAAAGCACGTTATTCCAAACAATTTAGGAATGTTAGGTGATTTATGCCCTTTATGGATTAAAACCAGACTCTGCATCAACTATGTAATTTTCCATGGGAGTTTTGCCATGGATCCCCCTCCGGCATGCCACAGTCCAGTCCACTTTTCCATCACTATTGTGGCCAGAAAGAGTCCCTGTGGGTTTTAAAATTCGCCTGCCTATTGAAGTCTATGGCAGTTTGCCCGGTTCACCCGTTCACGAACTTTTGCGGAAGTTCGCGTTCGCCGTTCACGAACCCAAATTGTTAGGTTCGCAACATCACTACCGGACATCCATTGTCAACGAAGCTGGGAGAAGTCCTCAATGAAGCGGCAAGAAGTCCTCAACGAAGCCGGGAGATGTCTTCATCCAAGCCGGGAGAAGTGGTCCTCCAGACAGGCAGAAGTCTTCATCCAGACGGCATCTTCTATCTTCATCCATCCGGCGGGGAGCGGGTCCATCTTCTTACGACGACTCCCAACAAATGAAGGTTCCTTTAAGTGATGTCATCCAAGATGGAGTCCCTTAGATTCCGATTGGCTGATAGAATTCTATCAGCCAATCGGAATTAAGGGTTGAATAAATCCTATTGGCTGATGCAATCAGCCAATAGGATTGAACTTCAATCCTACTGGCTGATCCAATCAGCCAATAGAATTGAAGATAAATCCTATTGGCTGATTGCATCAGCCAATAGGATTTATTCAACCCTTAATTCCGATTGGCTGATAGAATTCTATCAGCCAATCGGAATCTAAGGGATGCCATCTTGGATGACGTCACTTAAAGGAACCTTCATTCGCCGGGAGTCGTCGTAAGAAGAGGATGCTCCGCCCCAGATGTCTTGAAGATGGACCCGCTCCACGCAGGATGGATGAAGATAGAAGATGCCGTCTGGATGAAGACATCTGCCCGTCTGGAGGACCACTTCTCCCGGCTTGGATGAAGACTTCTCCCGGCTTCGTTGAGGACTTCTTGCCGCTTCATTGAGGACTTCTCCTGGCTTCGTTGACGATGGATGTCCGGTCTTCAAAACTGTAAGTGGATCTTCGGGGGTTAGTGTTATGTTTTTTAAGGGTTTATTGGGTGGGTTTAAGTTTTAGATTAGGGTTTGGGCATCAATAGAGCTAAATGCCCTTTCAAATGCCCTTTTCAGGGCAATGGAGAGCTTAGGTTTTTTTAGTTAGGGTTTTATTTGGGGGGTTGGTTGTATGGGTGGTGGGTTTTACTGTTGGGGGGGGGTTGTTTGTATTTGTTTTTTACAGGTAAAAGAGCTGATTTCTTTGAGGCAATGCCCCGGAAAAGGCCCTTTTAAGGGCTATTGGTAGTTTAGTTTAGGCTAGGGTTTTTTTTATTTTGGGGGGCTTTTTTAATTTTGATAGGGCTATTAGATTAGATGTAATTAGTTTAAATATCTTGTAATTTGTTTTTTATTTTGTGTAATTTAGTGTTTGTTTTTTAATTTAGGTATTTGTATTTAATTTAGTTAATTGTATTTAATTTAGGTAATTTATTTAATTGTAGTGTAAGGTTAGGTGTTAGTGTAACTCAGGTTAGGTTTTTATTTTACAGGTAAAATTGTATTTATTTTAGTTAGGTAGTTAGTAAATAGTTAATAGCTATTTAGTAACTATTCTACCTAGTTAAAATAAATAAAAACTTGCCTGTAAAATAAAAATAAACCCTAAGCTAGCTACAATGTAACTATTAGTTATATTGTAGCTAGCTTAGGGTTTATTTTACAGGTAAGTATTTAGTTTTAAATAGGAATTATTTAGTTATTAATAGTAGGTTTTCTTTAGATTTATTTTAATTATATTTAAGTTAGTGGGTGTTAGGGTTAGACTTAGGTTTAGGGGTTAATAACTTTAGTATAGTGGTGGCGACGTTGGGGGTGGCAGATTAGGGGTTAATAAATGTAGGTAGGTGGCAGCGATGTTAGGGGTGGCAGATTAGGGGTTAATAATATTTAACTAATGTTTGTGATGTGGGAGTGCGGCGGTTTGGGGGTTAATATGTTTATTATAGTGGCGGCGATGTCCGGAGTGGCAGACTAGGGGTTAATAAGTATAATGTAGGTGTCTGTGATGTCGGGGGTGGCAGATTAGGGGTTAATAAGTGTAAAATTAGGGATGTTTAGACTTGGGGTTTATGTTAGGGTTTTAGGTGTAAACATAAAATGTGTTTCCCCATAGGAATCAATGGGTCTGCGTTACTGAGCTTTACGCTGCTTTATTGCAGGTGTTAGACTTTTTTTCAGCCGGCTCTCCCATTGATGTCTATGGGGAAATTGTGCACGAGCATGTACAACCAGCTCACCACTAACGTAAGCAGCGCTGGTATTGGAGTAGTTTGCTCTATGCTCACTTCTTGTCTTTTAATGCCGGGTTTATAAAAACCTGTAATACCAGCGCTGTAGGTAAGTGAGCGGTGACAATAACGTGCGAGTTAGCACCGCACCCCTCATAACGCAAAACTCGTAATCTAGGCGATTGATTTTAAATGGATAGAAAGGTCACAATTGTGCATAGGTGCATTTCAATTTGAAATAGATTCATTTTTTGCACTATACTTCCATTAGCAAAAATGCTTCTAGTAAAAGCTATTACTGTTTTTCAGCAGCATATGCACATATCCTTTAAAGGGCCCATGCACCAGTATTCAAATACTATGCATGTTCAGATAGGTGGCTGTGATGTGTATTGCTTCTAAAGACATAATTTGTGTCATACAAGCTACTGCTGACCCTCTGGGAGGGTATTGTGTTTAAATACTGGTGCACGGGCCCTCACAGGATATGCGCGTATGTCGCAGAAAAACAGTAATACGTTTCATTAGAAGCATTTTTGCTACTGCAAAAATGCTTTAATTTCAAATAGAAATGCACCTTTGCACATATAATTTTTTACCTTTCTATCCCTTTAAGAGTGTGATTGTTAAATGCCATTCCTTTATGTTGCAGGTGTTATTTCCATTTTCCATAAATTCCTGCAGATCTCGTTAGTGTTCAGGATATCACATATTTGTTTATTAAATACAAATGTACATGTCTGTGCCGCCAATTGATGAAGAACTATACAATAGTGCTGAATATAGGGTTAAGGAATCTCGACCATATACTCATATATACATCTAAAATTACATCTGTGGCCATTTCATAGTGTATTGTACATGTGAAAGATAATAGAACTATTCCAAATCATCTTGGAATACTGGCAAAAAAACATAGTGGGAGCCGAAAAATCGCAGATAAACAGGATCAGAAAGATTGGAATCAAGAACATAACTAGAACATTTAGGGTTATATTACAAGTGGAGAGCAAAATAACATTTGAGAATACAATATTTGCGCTCCACTCAGTAATAGCGGTGCTCGCAAATGTGCGCTGGTATTACAAGTTAAGCGCAATGTTAATGCGTACTTGTGTTCCCATTGCAGGGAAGAATTGCACTCACGAAAGTGTGCTTCCATAGGCTCCAATGGGAGCCTCATTCTCATGCCGTGAGACACAGCTGAGATCCTAGCGCAGCGAAGGGGGTAAGTCGCGCAGTGATGGGCAGCAAATGTTAAATATATATATATATGAATATATACATATTTATTTTTGTGTTTATAAAGTATATGTATATAAGCATATACATATATATTTATAGAGAACACACAGTTCCCCATAGACCACAATGTAAAGGCACTTTTTTATAACACCCCACATCCCCTAATTTTAACCACTAACAACTGCTTTGTGCAGTTATTTAAAAAAAAACTAAAGATGCTACACTTTTTTTATTTTAGAAAGGAACCTCACACTGTATTTTGGGGGCAATTGAGGCACATTTTGAAAATTAACCATAGATCTGATCTCTGGTTAATTTTCGGAGTGTTAATTGCTACCGTGAGCTCTTGGTAGCATTTACCAGCCACTTATAATCGCTGATTATTTCTCGTATGTCCGTAAACGAGTGACTTTGCCTGTTTACAGGTGAGAGATAAATTATCACTCTACTTGTAATCTAGCCCATAATAATTGCACAATTGCTTGCATATAATACATTAGAGCATTTTATTTTTGTATAATCAGTTCTCAGTCTGAGCATGAAACAACAACGTCTAGTAGCATGGCTGGTAGCCCGTTATTATTATTATTATTATTAATAATATAATAATAATAATAATAATAATAATAATAAAATAGCAATAATAATTTATTTATTACATGGAAAAGCACAGATGCATGCCACGTTACCACTGTACATACCACAGAATAAAGGGAATTCTATAGCATGTGAGGGGCATGGAGGTGGTGGCATTTTGGGCGAGCCTGGTGTTGTGAGCAGTGACTATAGCAGCTAAGGAAGCGGAGCAAGGGCACAGCATGGGATCAGAAACAGTGGTGAAAGGGTCTTGATATTTGCCACCTGCTGTGGTAGGATTACTAAAAAAAAAGCCAGAGCTATATGTAGGAGCTGTAAGACATGTTTTTCTGTTCAGTGAGCGGCTGCTCTCGCTGAGTTTTAGCTTAACTCCCTGGCTGTCGGAGATTGTTTAACTGCAATGCAGCTCTCTTTCATAATTAAAAGTGCATTACTGTAATTTTATTTTATATATACATAGTATATATACATAAATAAAGATATATAAATGTAATAGCCATGGGAATATTGTTTTAGTATACGAATGCAGAAGAAGGCGGCCACTGGTGGCATTTGACTCTTTTTGGAGCTAGATTTCTTCTGTTTAAATTGCAACACAATAAGATATGTGAAAATCCAGATCTTAGTGTGTTGTACTTTCACAAGAAGGAATCCGGCACTGAAAAGAGCCGAACACTCATATCGGCCGCCTTCTTCGTTTTTTAAAAAAAGTTTACAATTGTTATTTTGTTAGCACTATTTGCAGTGGTTCCCACATCAAGAGCAGTCTTATCTCTTTTGATTGTGGCTAATTAGGGTCAGATGTTAATGAGCTCCTCCACTGGTCTAAGCAATTATCAAGTAGCATATAGCTGGGACAGGCAAACTGCAGGAAACATAAAGTAACATAGTGGAAAAACATAATTTATGTAAGAACTTACCTGATAAATTCATTTATTTCATATTAGCAAGAGTCCATGAGCTAGTGACGTATGGGATATACATTCCTACCAGGAGGGGCAAAGTTTCCCAAACCTCAAAATGCCTATAAATACACCCCTCACCACACCCACAAATCAGTTTAACGTATAGCCAAGAAGTGGGGTGATAAAAAAGTGCAAAGCATAAAAAATAAGGAATTGGAATAATTGTGCTTTATACAAAAAAATCATAACCACCACAAAAAAGGGTGGGCCTCATGGACTCTTGCTAATATGAAAGAAATGAATTTATCAGGTAAGTTCTTACATAAATTATGTTTTCTTTCATGTAGTTAGCAAGAGTCAATGAGCTAGTGACGTATGGGATAATGACTACCCAAGATGTGGATCTTCCACGCAAGAGTCACTAGAGAGGGAGGGATAAAATAAAGACAGCCAATTCCGCTGAAAAAAATCCACACCCAAAACAAAGTTTAAATCTTATAATGAAAAAAACTGAAATTATAAGCAGAAGAATCAAACTGAAACAGCTGCCTGAAGTACTTTTCTACCAAAAACTGCTTCAGAAGAAGAAAACACATCAAAATGGTAGAATTTAGTAAAAGTATGCAAAGAAGACCAAGTGGCTGCTTTGCAAATCTGATCAACCGAAGCTTCATTCCTAAACGCCCAGGAAGTAGAAACTGACCTAGTAGAATGAGCTGTAATCCTTTGAGGCGGAGTTTTACCCGACTCGACATAAGCATGATGAATCAAAGATTTTAACCAAGATGCCAAAGAAATGGCAGAAGCCTTCTGACCTTTCCTAGAACCGGAAAAGATAACAAATAGACTAGAAGTCTTTCGGAAATCCTTAGTAGCTTCAACATAATATTTCAAAGCTCTAACTACATCCAAAGAATGCAATGACTTTTCCTTAGAATTCTTAGGATTAGGACACAATGAAGGAACCACAATTTCTCTACTAATGTTTTTAGAATTCACAACCTTAGGTAAAAATTTAAAAGAAGTTCGCAACACCGCCTTATCCTGATGAAAAATCAGAAAAGGAGACTCACAAGAAAGATAATTCAGAAACTCTTCTAGCAGAAGAGATGGCCAAAAGAAACAAAACTTTCCAAGAAAGTAATTTAATGTCCAGCGAATGCATAGGTTCAAACGGAGGAGCTTGAAGATCCCCCAGAACCAAATTCAAACTCCACGGAGGAGAGATTGACTTAATGACAGGTTTTATATGAACCAAAGCTTGTACAAAACAACGAATATCAGGAAGACTAGCAATCTTTCTGTGAAAAAGAACAGAAAGAGCAGAGATTTGTCCTTTCAAGGAACTTGCAGACAAACCTTTATCCAAACCATCCTGAAGAAACTGTAAAATTCTAGGAATTCTAAAAGAATGCCAAGAAAAATTATGAGAAAAACACCAAGAAATGTAAATCTTCCAGACTCGATAATATATCTTCCTAGATACAGATTTACGAGCCTGTAACATAGTATTAATCACAGAGTCAGAGAAACCTCTATGACTGAGAATCAAGCGTTCAATCTCCATACCTTTAAATTTAAGGATTTGAGATCCTGATGGAAAAAAGGACCTTGCGATAGAAGGTCTGGTCTTAACGGAAGAGTCCACGGTTGGCAAGTGGCCATCCGGACAAGATCCGCATACCAAAACCTGTGAGGCCATGCTGGAGCCACCAGCAGAACAAACGAACACTCCTTTAGAATCTTGGAAATCACTCTTGGAAGAAGAACTAGAGGCGGAAAGATATAGGCAGGATGATACTTCCAAGGAAGTGACAATGCATCCACTGCCTCCGCTTGAGGATCCCTGGATCTGGACAGATACCTGGGAAGCTTCTTGTTTAGATGAGAAGCCATCAGATCTATTTCTGGAAGTCCCCACATTTGAACAATCTGAAGAAATACCTCTGGGTGAAGAGACCATTCGCCCGGATGTAATGTTTGGCGACTGAGATAATCCGCTTCCCAATTGTCTATACCTGGGATATGAACCGCAGAAATTAGACAGGAGCTGGATTCCGCCCATACCAGTATTCGAGATACTTCTTTCATAGCCAGAGGACTGTGAGTCCCTCCTTGATGATTGACATATGCCATGGTTGTGACATTGTCAGTCTGAAAACAAATGAACGACTCTGTCTTTAGAAGAGGCCATGACTGAAGAGCTCTGAAAATTGCACGGAGTTCCAAAATGTTGATTGGTAATCTCACCTCCTGAGATTCCCAAACCCCTTTTGCTGTCAGAGACCCCCAAACGGCTCCCCAACCTGTCAGACTTGCATCTGTTGAAATCACAGTCCAGGTCGGAAGAACAAAAGAAGCCCCCTGAACTAAACGATGGTGGTCTGTCCACCATGTCAGAGATTGTCGTACAATCGGTTTTAAAGATATTAATTGAGATATCTTTGTATAATCCCTGCACCACTGGTTCAGCATACAGAGCTGAAGAGGTCGCATGTGAAAACGAGCAAAGGGGATCGCGTCCGATGCAGCAGTCATAAGACCTAGAATTTCCATGCATAAGGCTACCGAAGGGAATGATTGAGACTGAAGGTTTTGACATGCTGAAACCAATTTTAGACGTCTCTTGTCTGTCAGAGACAGAGTCATGGACACTGAATCTATCTGGAAACCTAAAAAGGTTACCCTTGTCTGAGGAATCAATGAACTTTTTGGTAAATTGATCCTCCAACCATGTTCTTGAAGAAACAATACAAGTTGATTCGTATGAGATTCTGCTAAATGATATCGTCCAAATAAGGAAATACCACAATACCCTGTTCTCTGATTACAGAGAGAAGGGCACCGAGAACCTTTGTAAAAATCCTTGGAGCTGTTGCTAGGCCAAACGGCAGAGCCACAAACTGGTAATGCTTGTCTAGGAAAGAGAATCTCAGAAACTGATAGTGATCTGGATGAATCGGAATATGCAGATATGCATCCTGTAAATCTATTGTGGACATATAATGCCCTTGCTGAACAAAAGGCAGAATAGTCCTTATAGTTACCATCTTGAATGTTGGTATCCTTACATAATGATTCAATATTTTTAAATCCAGAACTGGTCTGAAGGAATTCTCCTTCTTTGGTACAATGAAAAGATTTGAGTAAAACCCCAGCCCCTGTTTCAGAACTGGAACTGGCATAATTACTCCAGCCAACTCTAGATCTAAAACACATTTCAGAAATGCTTGAGCCTTCACTGGATTTACTGGGACACGGGAAAGAAAAGATCTTCTTTCAGGAGGCCTTATCTTGAAGCTTATTCTGTACCCTTGTGAAACAATGTTCTGAATCCAAAAATTGTGAATAGAATTGATCCAAATTTCTTTGAAAAATTGTAATCTGCCCCCTACCAGCTGAGCTGGAATGAGGGCCGCACCTTCATGTTGACTTGGGAGCTGGCTTTGGCTTTCTAAAAGGCTTGGATTTATTCCAGACTGGAGATGGTTTCCAAACTGATACTGCTCCTGTAGGGGAAGGATCAGGCTTTTGTTCCTTATTGTGATGAAAGGAACGAAAACGATTAGTAGACCTAAATTTACTATTAGATTTTTTATCCTGTTGTAAAAAAGTTCCTTTCCCTCCAGTAACAGTTGAAATAATAGAATCCAACTGTGAACCAAATAATTTATTACCCTGGAAAGAAAGGGAAAGCAAAGTTGACTTAGAAGACATATCAGCATTCCAAGTTTTAAGCCATAAAGCTCTTCTAGCTAAAATAGCTAGAGACATATACCTGACATCAACCCTGATGATATCAAAGATGGCATCACAAATAAAATTATGAGCATGTTGAAGAAGATTAACAATGCTATGAGAATTATGATCTGATACTTGTTGCGCTAAAGCTTCCAACCAAAAAGTTGAAGCTGCAGCAACATCCGCTAAAGATATAGCAGGTCTAAGAAGATTACCTGAACATAAGTAAGCTTTTCTTAGAAAGGATTCAATTTTCCTATCTAAAGGATCCTTAAAGGAAGTACTATCTGCCGTAGGAATAGTAGTACGTTTAGCAAGAGTAGAGATAGCCCCATCAACCTTAGGGATTTTGTCCCAAAACTCTAATCTGTCAGCTGGCACAGGATATAATTGCTTAAAACGTTTAGAAGGAGTGAATGAATTACCCAAATTATTGCATTCCCTGGAAATTACTTCAGAAATAGCATCAGGGAAAGGAAAAACTTCTGGAATAACTACAGGAGATTTAAAAACCTTATTTAAACGTTTAGATTTAGTATCAAGAGGACCAGATTCCTCTATCTCTAATGCAATTAAGACTTCTTTAAGTAAAGAACGAATAAATTCCATTTTGAATAAATATGAAGATTTATCAGCATCAACCTCTGAAACTGAATCCTCTGAACCAGAGGAAACATTATCGGAATCAGAATGATGATGTTCATTTAAAAATTCATCTGAAAAATGAGAAGTTTTAAAAGACCTTTTCCGTTTACTAGAAGGAGGAATAACAGACATAGCCTTCTTAATGGATTTAGAAACAAAATCTCTTATGTTAACAGGAACACTCTGAGTATTAGATGTTGATGGAACAACAACAGGTAATGTAACATTACTAAAGGAAATATTATCTGCATTAACAAGTTTGTCATGACATTTATTACAAACAACAGCTGGAGGAAAAGATACCACAAGTTTACAGCAAATACACTTAACTTTGGTAGATCCAACATCAGGCAGCGATTTTCCAGAAGTATCTTCTGATTTAGCGTCCAACTGAGACATCTTGCAATATGTAATAGAAAAAACAACATTTAAAGCAAAATTGATCAAATTCCTTAAATGACAGTTTCAGGAATGGGAAAAAATGCCAGTGAACAAGCTTCTAGCAACCAGAAGCAAATAAACAATAAGACTTAAATAATGTGGAGACAATAATGACGCCCATATTTTTTAGCGCCAAAAAAGACGCCCACATTATTTGGCGCCTAAATGGTTTTAGCGCCAAAAATGACGCCACATCCGGTAACGCCGACACTTTTGGCGCAAAAACGTAAAAAATGACGCAACTTCCGGTGACAAGAACGACGCCGGAAATAACAAATAATTTTTTGCGCCAAAAAAGTCTGCGCCAGAAATGACGCAATAAAATGAAGCATTTTCAGCCCCCGCAAGCCTAACAGCCCACAGGAAAAAAAGTCAAATTTTTAAGGTAAGAAAAAAATTGATTATTCAAATGCATTATCCCATATAATGAAACTGACTGTCTGAAAAAAGGAATGTTGAACATCCTGAATCAAGGCAAATAAATGTTTAAACACAATTATTTAGAACTTTATATAAAAAGTGCCCAACCATAGCTTAGAGTGTCACAAAAATAAGACTTACTTACCCCAGGACACTCATCTACATGTAGTAGAAAGCCAAACCAGTACTGAAACGAGAATCAGTAGAGGTAATGGTATATAAGAGTATATCGTCGATCTAAAAAGGGAGGTAAGAGATGAATCTCTACGACCGATAACAGAGAACCTATGAAATAGACCCCGTAGAAGGAGATCATTGAATTCAAATAGGCAATACTCTCTTCACATTCCTCTGACATTCACTGCACGCTGAGAGGAAAACCGGGCTCCAACCTGCTGCGGAGTGCATATCAACGTAGAATCTAGCACAAACTTACTTCACCACCTCCACAGGAGGCAAAGTTTGTAAAAACTGATTTGTGGGTGTGGTGAGGGGTGTATTTATAGGCATTTTGAGGATTGGGAAACTTTGCCGCTCCTGGTAGGAATGTATATCCCATACGTCACTAGCTCATGGACTCTTGCTAATTACATGAAAGAAAATACAAAAACTACACACTACAGTGGAACTTTATGGGCCAGATTACAAGTGGTGCGATAAATTATTGAGCTAAATAATTTTTTCACGTCCACGTTATTTGCACTTAAAATAAAAAATTTGCGCAGCCACATTAGTGCACGTATTACACGGTAAAAGTAAAAGGTTATATTGTGAGAGAAAGATCAATGCAAGCTAACTTCCGGACTTCCGAAAGATTACCAAGACCCTGAAACTGAGCAGCAGCATGGTGGGCAAGACCATACAGCGGTTTCACAGGACAGGTTCCACTCAGAACAGGCCTCACCATGGTCGACCAAAGAAGTTGAGTGCACATGCTCAGCGTCATATCCAGAGGTTGTCTTTCGGAAATAGACTTATGCGTGCTGCCAGCATTGCTGCAGAGGTTGAAGGAGAGGGGGGTCAGCCTGTTAGTGCTCAAAACATAACAGTTGTGTACAGCAGTTTAATTTTAACAAAGAATTGTTTTCTATTTTAAAGCTCCTTTTTGCCCACTGCAATGGCCACCCGTCTGCATTGCGGATAGCTACACAGCTACATTTTACTTTCCATAGAGGACCTCTCAACTACTCGTACATTCAACAGGTTTCTTACAACCAGCAAAATTCCATGAGCCCTCAATAATGAGCTATTTACAAATGTTTAGGCCTTCTCATGTTTATTTCTTTTGTTTGTATTGGTATGACACAAACAAGTGGAGAATAAAATGCCAAATCTAACACATCCATGCAAAATTCCAAAAATGGACTGGATACAATTATTGGCACCTTCTCAAAATTGTAAGAAATAATTGTCTGACGATTTAAGAACAAAAATTGTGGAAAAGCATGGACAATCTCAAGGTTACAAGTCTATCTTCAGACATCTTAATGTTACTATGTCCACTGTGCAGAACATTGTCAAGAAGTTTACAGCCCATGGTACTGTAGTTAATCTCCCTGGATGTGGACGAAAGAGAAAAGTTTATCAAAGATTGCAACGAAGGATTGTTCGAATATTGGATAAAGTACCTCAATCAACTTCTAGACAAATTCAATTTGACCTTCAGGCACAGGGTACAAATGTGTCAGCTCGCACTATACGTCACCATCCGAATAAAAAAGGGACGCTATGCTAGGAGATCCAGCAGGACCCCACTGCTGACACAGAAACATTAAAAAAGCAAGATTGTAGTTTGACAAAACTTACCTGAGGAAGCCAAAATCCTTTTGGGAGAATATGCTGTGGACAGACGAAACAAAATTACAGGTTTTTGGTAAAGCTCATCATTCTACTGTTTTCAGAAAAATAAATGAGTATTTTAAAGCAAAGAATACAGTCCTTACAGTCAAACATGCTGGAGGTTCACTCATGTTTTGGGGTTGCTTTGCTACTTCAGGCACTGGATGTCTTGACTGTGTGCATGACATTATGAAATATGAAGACTACCAAAGAATTCTGTGGTGCAATGTAGTGGCCAGTGTCAGAAATTTGGGTCTCCATTAGAGGTCATGGGTCTTACAGCAGGACAATCAAAAAGCACCCAGCAATGGTTTAAGACAAAGCGCTGGAGAGTACTAAACTGGCCAGCAATGATTCCAGATCTCAATCCCATAGAGCACCTGTGGATAGATCTCAAAACAGCAGTTGAGAAAAAGTAACCCTTCCAATCTGAGAGACCTGGAGCAGTTGGTGAAAGAAGAGTGGTCCAAAATTCCAGTAGAGAGGTGTAAGAAACTCATGGATGGTTACAGGAAGCGATTGATTTCAGTTATTTTTTTCCAAGGGGTGTGCTAGCAAATATTAAATTGAGGGTGCCAATCATTTTGTCCAGTCCATTTTTGGAGTTTTGCATGTAATGTGTCCGATTTGGCTTTTTTTCTGCAGTTTTTTGTGTCATATCAATACAAACAAAAGAAATAAACATGAGAATGCCTAAACATTTGTAATTGCAACAATTTTCTGGGCAAACTTTTAAAACTATTTAAACTATTTTTGGTCACAACTGTATATATCTTTAAATATATATGGATATGAATGTATATATATTTATGTATTTATATGTGTATATTCATATATATATATATATACTGTATATACAGGGAGTGCAGAATTATTAGGCAAATGAGTATTTTGACCACATCATCCTCTTTATGCATGTTGTCTTACTCCAAGCTGTATAGGCTCGAAAGCCTACTACCAATTAAGCATATTAGGTGATGTGCATCTCTGTAATGAGAAGGGGTGTGGTCTAATGACATCAACACCCTATATCAGGTGTGCATAATTATTAGGCAACTTCCTTTCCTTTGGCAAAATGGGTCAAAAGAAGGACTTGACAGGCTCAGAAAAGTCAAAAATAGTGAGATATCTTGCAGAGGGATGCAGCACTCTTAAAATTGCAAAGCTTCTGAAGCGTGATCATCGAACAATCAAGCGTTTCATTCAAAATAGTCAACAGGGTTGCAAGAAGCGTGTGGAAAAACCAAGGCGCAAAATAACTGCCCATGAACTGAGAAAAGTCAAGCGTGCAGCTGCCAAGATGCCACTTGCCGCCAGTTTGGCCATATTTCAGAGCTGCAACATCACTGGAGTGCCCAAAAGCACAAGGTGTGCAATACTCAGAGACATGGCCAAGGTAAGAAAGGCTGAAAGACGACCACCACTGAACAAGACACACAAGCTGAAACGTCAAGACTGGGCCAAGAAATATCTCAAGAATGATTTTTCTAAGGTTTTATGGACTGATGAAATGAGAGTGAGTCTTGATGGGCCTGATGGATGGGCCCATGGCTGGATTGGTAAAGGGCAGAGAGCTCCAGTCCGACTCAGACGCCAGCAAGGTGGAGGTGGAGTACTGGTTTGGGTTGGTATCATCAAAGATGAGCTTGTGGGGCCTTTTCGGGTTGAGGATGGAGTCAAGCTCAACTCCCAGTCCTACTGCCAGTTTCTGGAAGACACCTTCTTCAAGCAGTGGTACAGGAAGAAGTCTGCATCCTTCAAGAAAAACATGATTTTCATGCAGGACAATGCTCCATCACACGCGTCCAAGTACTCCACAGCGTGGCTGGCAAGAAAGGGTATAAAAGAAGAAAATCTAATGACATGGCCTCCTTGTTCACCTGATCTGAACCCCATTGAAAACCTGTGGTCCATCATCAAATGTGAGATTTACAAGGAGGGAAAACAGTACACCTCTCTGAACAGTGTCTGGGAGGCTGTGGTTGCTGCTGCACGCAATGTTGATGGTGAACAGATCAAAACACTGACAGAATCCATGGATGGCAGGCTTTTGAGTGTCCTTGCAAAGAAAGGTGGCTATATTGGTCACTGATTTGTTTTTGTTTTGTTTTTGAATGTCAGAAATGTATATTTGTGAATGTTGAGATGCTATATTGGTTTCACTGGTAAAAATAAATAATTGAAATGGGTATATATTTGTTTTTTGTTAAGTTGCCTAATAATTATGCACAGTAATAGTCACCTGCACACACAGATATCCCCCTAAAATAGCTATAACTAAAAACAAACTAAAAACTACTTCCAAAACTATTCAGCTTTGATATTAATGAGTTTTTTGGGCTCATTGAGAACATGGTTGTTGTTCAATAATAAAATTAATCCTCAAAAATACAACTTGCCTAATAATTCTGCACTCCCTGTATACTGTATATATCTTGGCCATTTTTCAGAGAATATGAATGATAACACAAAAACTTTTCTTTCATTCATGGTTAGTGTTTGGCTGAAGCCATTTATTATCAATCAATTGTGTTTACTCTTTTAAATCATAATGACAACAGAAACTACCCAAATGACCCTGATCAAAAGTTTACATACCCTGGTGATTTTGACCTGATAACATGCACACAAGTTGACACAAAGGGATTTGGCTATTAAAGGTAACCATCCTCACCTGTGATCTGTTTGCTTGTAATTAGTGTGTGTGCATAAAAGGTCAATGAGGACTCCTGACAGACCCTTGCATCTTTCATCCAGTGCTGCACTGACGTTTCTGAATTCTGAGTCATGGGGAAAGCAAAAGAATTGTCAAAGGATCTGCGGGAAAAGGTAGTTGAACTGTATAAAACAGGAAAGGGATATAAAAGATATCCAAGGAATTGAGAATGCAAATCAGCAGTGTTCAAGACGTGGTAAATGAGGGGTTCTGTTTGATAACATACTGCATTCATCTTGCCATCAATTCTGACCAAATTTCCTGTGCCTTTGTAGCTCACAAATCCCCAAAACATCAGCGATCCACCTCCGTGTTTCAAAGTAGGAATGGTGTACCTTTCATCATAGGCCTTGTTGACTCTCCAAATGTAGCGTTTATGGTTGTGGCCAAAAAGCTAAATTTTGGTCTCATCACTTTAAATGAATTTGTCCCAGAAGGTTTGAGGCTTGTCTCTGTGCTGTTTGGCGTATTGTAAGTGGGATACTGTCAGGGTGCCAGGAATCAGACTGAGACGAGAAGTGCAAAAATAATCACACCTTTATTAATAGCAAAAAATAATAAGTCCACAAGTCAAATAACAAGCCAGGAATCAAAACCAGAACTGGTAGTCAGACGAGCCGAGTCAGTAGCCAAAGCGAGTAGTCAGACGAGCTGGAATCAGGAAGAAGGAGAACAGCAGAGTCAGGAACA
Organism: Bombina bombina; assembly: GCF_027579735.1. Classification (NCBI taxonomy): domain Eukaryota; kingdom Metazoa; phylum Chordata; class Amphibia; order Anura; family Bombinatoridae; genus Bombina; species Bombina bombina. The sequence continues at coordinate 1,007,283,260 of NC_069504.1, read as the reverse complement.
AGCCAGGGATCAGGAACCAGGAGGGACGTCAGACAGCCAGGTAATACACAGGAGCTCTCACAAACAGGTCTGAGACAACGCAAGGGCAAAGCATACTGAACAGAGGCCCTTTAAATAATAAGTGATGACATCACCTTTCTGAGACTGCATCCTGTCTCACACGGATGATGTACACCAGTCTGTCCATAAAAGGAAGTGCAGGAAATGAGCAGCATCACACAGTATGCACCAGAGTCAGCAAGAGAGGTGAGTAAAATGGCTGCCAGCAGCACATGGCAAACAAAGAGGGAAAAAACCCTGACAGTACCCTTCCCTCAACGACCCCTCCCCCTTGGGAGGACATGCCTTATTGGGGAAACAGGCATGGAAGGCATAGAGGAGGGCGGGAGCATGAACATCAGAGGAGGGAACCCATGAAAGCTCCTCCGGACCGTAGACCCTCCAGTGAACCAAATACTGTATGTGGCCCCGGACATACGAGAGTCTATAATGCTGCTGACCTCATACTCCTCATGGTTGTCAACAAAGATAGGACAGGGACGAGGCAACACAGTGGTAAACCGATTGCAAACCAATGGTTTCAAAAGGGAGACATGAAAAACATTGGAGATGCGCATTGCAGGAGGAAGGTCAAGAGCACAGGCCACAGGATTGACCCGTTGGAGTATTCGAAAAGGACCAACATAACAGGGAGCCAGTTTATTGGAAGGCACACGAAGGTTGAAGTTGCGGGAGGACAGCCAAACTCTCTCACCAACCTGGTAAGAAGGCGCTAGCAGACGCCTACGATCAGCCTGGAACTTTTGGTGCTGCATAGAACGATGAAGGCAATCCTGAATCTGTACCCACGTGGAACGGAGTTGCCGGAGATGCTCCTCCAAAGCCGGAATATCCTGAGACATGAATGAATTGGGCAACAAGGATGGTTGAAACCCATAATTCACCATGAACGGGGTTAACTTGGAGGAAGCATTAATAGCACTATTACGAGGAACTGTTCCAGAGCTTGATTAGACCGTTCCGCAGCCCCATTGGATTGAGGGTGATATGCTGAGGAGAAGGAAAGCTGGATCCCCATTTGAGCGCAAAAGGAACGCCAAAATCTGCAGACAAACTGGCTACCCCAGTCTGACACTATCTCCTTGGGTAACCCATACAAACGGAAGACCTCCTGGGCAAAAATTGAAGCAAGCTCCTGAGCGGTAGGCAACTTCTACAAGGGAATGCAATGTGACATTTTAGAAAAACGGTCAACCAACATAAGGATAACAGTATTGCCATTGGAAACAGGGAGCTCGACAATGAAGTCCATGGAAAGATGTGTCCAAGGGGCTCACCATTAGCAATAGGTTGAAGAAGACCCACAGGAAGACATTGAGGAGTCTTATTCTGTGCACAAACTGAGCAGGAGGCAACATATGCAGCAACATCAGAACGAAGACCTGGCCACCAGAATTGTCGAGTGACAGACCAAATCATTTGGTTCTTGCCTGGGTGACCTGCGGCTTTAGGATAGTGGTAAGTGTGCTTTAGTTTAGTTCGAAGACTCTCAGGAACAAAACACTTACCACTAGGTTTCTCAGGAGGTGCATTGGTTTGTGCAGCCAGGATCTCCTCCCCCATGGGAGAAGTCAAATTAGTACGTACGGTAGCCAAAATATGGTCAGGAGGTATAACTGGAGTAGGTACAAATTCCTCCTTGGCAGTAATTCCAGAACGGGTAAAATTAAAATATAACTTTTATTATGAATTGCTCTTAAAATAAGGGTAACACACAAATTAAAAAAGGAGTCACAGCTAGCGTTTGGGCGCTCTCATTTTTAAAAAGCCTAGCACCTCAATGACAATCTAATACTTAGTATCTGCTATACGTAGTTAATTTGTTGTATAGTCTGGGTTGTGCCAGACTTAGCTAGAATCTTTGCTAACTGATATATAATTAGTCTTACTTATTACTGTGCAGGACAATAGAGAGTATAATTGAACCTACCGAGTCAGTAGCAATCTGAACTGACACGAGTATAGGTACCAACCAATTCAAATAGAACCATACTATGCAGTATAGTAACTGGTTACAAGTTTACAGCGCGAATTGAATGTAACTGAACAGTGATACAAAATAGAAACACAACAACAGTGCTGCTACTTTGCAACTAACACTAGATACCACAAGGGATATTTATGCAGCGCTAAGAGATAAGAAAATATTGTAACCCACATTAACTATATAGTGATACTGTTTAGTGCTGTTATGTTAATGCTGTATACATCAGTAGTCAAGCAGTGACCGGAACATTAGCTAGACTGAGAGCACTCCCATATTACTTATAAAGTGAATGATAACAGAACAAAACAGTAATAACATAACAATAAAGATTTGCACTGAGTAATCGGTTGGGGAATGTATTGAACTTAGAAATCAGAAAACAATTATACATATGTGGTCAATATAATACATAACTCTAGTGTTGCACACAAAACGTTACAACTACTATTTAGAGTACAGAGTCCAAATAGTATATATCTGGATACAAGCAACACTAAATATCGTTTTTTCAATAAACATCCACATGTTGCACCATTAAACAGTGAGGATAGTTGGCCTCACTGAGAGAAATCAATCAGTTATTGTCCTCTCAGAAAATATTCATACAAACAGACACAATTCTGGCTTACACCACATGATCCAGAGTTATTAGGGTAACCAAATATCCTTATACAGGGTGGTTGGCATATTATGACTGTACACATACATTATTTGGACCCAATAGCAGCTGTATAGCAGAACAATGACAACTCTATTAAGGAGAATATAATTATATATATTAGGCCTTTGATCCAATAAGTCCTCCTACAGAGTGAACCACTTAATAGATGTCTTGGAGGTGCTAGTGTCGTTTTTAATTTGTGTGTTACCCTTATTTTAAGAGCAATTCATAATAAAAGTTATATTTTAATTTTACCCGTTCTGGAATTACTGCCACAGAGTCTAGGCTGAGAGTGCTTTCAGGTGCATACTTCCAGGAGATATCCACACTCTTTGTGTGATTCTCCTTAGTCTTTTGAAATTTATCCACTTATGCATTAGCACCATTCCCTATATAAGTAATATTTGTTCCACAAATACATATTATGTAGTCTGTAATTATTGAATAACAGGGAAAAAGCCCTTGTGGGGCCATTGTTCGTGTGTAGTAATACAAATTCCTCCTTGGACAGAGGGGAAAATTGTCAAGAGAGGGCATCAGCCCTAACATTTTTACTACCAGGCAGGTAGGAGACCACATAATTAAACCGAGACAAAAATAGTGCCCATCTGGCCTGTCGGGGCGACATATGTTTTGCTTCAGATATATAAGTTAAATTCTTGTGGTCAGTAAGAATGAGCACTGGCATGCTAGTACCCTTGAGAAGATGCCTCCATTCCTTGAATGCCAAAATTATGGCCAGTAATTCCCTGTCACCAATTTCATAATTCCACTCCGCTGGAGACAATTTCTTAGAGAAGAAACCACACGGATGCAAGGAACCGTCAGGCGTAGGACGTTGACAAGAGGGCACCTACTCCAGTTTTAGACTCATCGACCTCAAGAATGAAAGGCAGGGCAGGGTTAGGATGAGCCAGAACTGGAGCGGCAGCAAAGGCAGTCTTAAGACTATCAAAGGCCTTAATGGCAGTAGGTGGCCAATGGAGTGGATCATTCTCTTTACGGGTCATGTCTGTGATAGGTTTGACCAAGGAAGAAACGTTTTTAATAAACTTTCTATAGTAATTGGCGAACCCCAAAAAACGTTGAATAGACCGAAGACCAACTGGGTGAGGCCACTGCAGAACTGCAGATAACTTGTCAGGATCCATGGAGAACCCTGCAACAGAGATAACATAACCTAGGAAGGTTACTTGAGTCTGATGGAACTCACATTTCTCGAGTTTACAAAACAGGCCGTTCTCACGTAGTCTCTGAAGAACCCGTGTAACATCAGAACGATGAGCCTCAAGTGTGGGTGAGTGTATGAGGATGTCGTCCAAGTACAGCACAACAGACTGTTGCAACATATCTCATAGGACATCATTAATAAATTCCTGGAAAACAGCAGGAGCATTACATAGGCCAAAGGGCATTACAAGATACTCATAATGCCCGCTCCTGGTGTTAAATGCTGTTTTCCATTTGTGGCCCTCCTTGATCCTAACGAGATTGTACGCTCCTCTCAAATCAAGTTTAGTAAAGACCGTAGCTCCCTTGAGGTGGTCAAAGAGTTCCGTAATAAGCGAAATAGGGTAAGCATTCTTAATGGTAAGATGATTAAGACCCCTATAATCGATGCATGGTCTTAACTCGCCACCCTTTTTCTTCACAAAGAAGAAACCAGCCCCTGCAGGAGAGCAGGATTTGCGGATGATCCCCCACGACAGAGCATCGGCAACATACTCCTCCATAGCACAATTCTCCGCAACAGACAGAGGGTAAACCCGGCCCCAAGGAGGAATGGCTCCGGGTTGCAGGTCTATGGCACAATCGTGAGACCGGTGAGGAGGCAACGTACCGGCATGCACCTTGTCAAAAATGTCTAGGAACTGTCGGTACTCCTCTGGCAATTGAGATACCGAAGAAGTGCACAAGGCTTTAATTGGTTTCCGAAGACAAGTAGAAATACATTGCGGAGACCACGAGAAAATTTCGGACCTGCGCCAGTCGAGACTGGGATTGTGCTTTTGGAGCCAGGGATAACCCAGAATAACCGGAAAATGCGGAGAGTTTATCACCTGGAACTGGAGGGTTTCAAAATGGAGAGCCCCAACAGCCATAAATAACGGAGCAGTTTCGTGAGTAACGAGTGCGGGCTGAAGGGGCCTGCCATCAATGGTCTCAATAGCAAGCGGAATGGACCGAGGCAAAACAGGAATGGAGTGCTTTGATACAAAAGCACTGTCAATGAAATAGCCCGCAGCACCGGAGTCAACAAGAGCCTGGGTGACTATGGAGGAGTCCATCCAGAAAAGGACAACCGTGACCAAAGGTTTCTCCTTTATCGGTTCCGGGGACAAAGAAAAAGCACCCAAGGGCTGCCCCTGACAGGACCTTAGATGTAAGCATTTCCAGGCCGTGTAGGACAAGACTTCAAAAGGTGGCCCTGTAAACCACAATAGAGGCAGAGCCCCTCCCTCCTCCTAAAGGCCCTCTCTGCCGCGGAGAGACGCGTGAATCCCAACTGCATCGGCTCAGCAGCACCTGGTAACTCGGGACCAGGAGGCATGGGAGGAGAGGGAGGCATGGGTGGGAACGAACACGTATGAGACAACGGAACAGGAGACTTCCGCAAGTGCTCCTTGAAAGAGGGCCTCTCACTTAGTCTGATATCAATTAGGATAAAAAAAGACACCAATGCCTCGAGATCTTCTGGTAAATCTCTGGCAGCAACTTCATCTTTAATCGCATCAGAGAGCCCATGAAAGAAGGCGGCAATAAGGGCTTCATTTTTCCAACCTACCTCTGCGGCAAGCGTATGGAACTCAATGGCATACTGAGCAACAGATCTTGTACCTTGCTGAATGGACATGAGTCATTTAGCAGCAGAGGAGGAGCTAGCTGGAACATCAAATACCCTTCGAAAGGAGGCCACAAATTCAGGGTAATTTGAAATCACAGGTTTATTAGTCTCCCACAAGGGATTAGCCCAGGCAAGAGCTGTGTCAGAGAGTAACGAGATAAGAAATCCCACCTTAGCTCTGTCAGAGGGAAACGCCTGAGGTAACATCTCAAAGTAAATGCCCACCTGATTCAAAAACTCTCTGCACTGATTAGGATCACCTCCATAACGCTGAGGTAGAGGTGCAGAACCGGACATGCTCGTGGTAGGACTAGGTGCAGCAGCGGAAACAGGAGCAGCCATAACTTGCGGGACAAATGTGCAGTGCGAGTCAGCAGGGTTTGCAGGGCTAGTGCAAATTGATCCAAGTGGTGATCCTGTTCATCCATCCTGGAAATGATGGCAGGTAAAGGTGGATTATTAGCACCATCAAGATTCATGGCCCTTGTGTAATGTCAGGTTGCCAGGAATCAGACTGAGACGAGAAGTGCAAAAATAATCACACCTTTATCAATAGCAAAAAAATAATAAGTCCACAAGTCAAATAACAAGCCAGGAATCAAAATGAGTAGTCAGACGAGCCGGAATCAGGAACAAGGAGAACAGCAGAGTCAGGAACAAGCCAGGGATCAGGAACCAGGAGGGACGTCAGACAGCCAGGTTATACACAGGAGCTCTCACAGGTCTGAGACAACACAAGGGCAAAGCATACTGAACAGAGGTCCTTTAAATAATAAGTGATGACATCACAATTCTGAGACTGCATCCTGTATCACACGGATGATGTACACCAGTCTGGCCATAAAAGGAAGTGCAGGAAATGAGCAGCATCACACAGTATGCACCAGAGTCAGCAAGAGAGGTGAGTAAAATGGCTGCCAGCAGCACATAGCAAACAAACAGGGAAAAAACCCTGACAGATACTTTGGTGGCATTTGCATAGTAATGGATTTCTTCTGGCATCTCGACCATGCAGCCCATTTTTCTTCAAGTGCCTCCTTATTGTGCATCTTGAAACAGCCACACACCATGTTTTCAGAGAGTATTTCACCTGAAGTTCTTTGTGGGTTTGTCTTTGCATCCTGAACAATTTTCCTGGTTATTTTAGTTGGTCTACCTGATCGTGGTTTGGTTTCAACAGAACCCCTCATTTTCCACTTCTTGATTAGAGTTTGAAAACTGCTGATTTGCATTCTCAATTTCTTGGATATCTTTTTATATCCCTTTCCTGTCTTATACAGTTCAACTACCTTTTCCCACAGATCCTTTGACAATTCTTTTGCTTTCCCCATGACTCCGAATTCAGAAACGTCAGTGCAGCACTGGATGAAAGATGCAAGGGTCTGTCAGGAGTCCAGAAACTCATTGACCTTTTACACACACACTAATTACAAGCAAACAGATCACAGGTGAGAATGGTTACCTTTAATAGTCATTCAAAACCCTTTGTGTCAACTTGTGTGCATGTTATCAGACCAAAATCACCAAGGTATGTAAACTTTTGATTAGGGTCATTTGGGTAGTTTCTGTTGTCATTATGATTTAAAAAGAGTAAACACAGTTGATTGATAATAAATGGCTTCAGCCAAACACTTATCATGAGTGAAAGAAAAGTTTTTGTGTTATCATTCATATTCTCTGAAAAATTGTATATACAATGTATAAACACATATATACACATAAATATATATTATACTTTTGTATACATATATATTTCTGTGTTGTTGTGATCTAGGTTACACGAGCACTTGCTGGGAGGCTGTTAATATGAAAACAATGCTCTATTGAAGTGTATATGGGAAAAAATCATACGCTAGGATGCGATCGCGAAGGAGCGATATTTATGCTTCCAACCCATAATCTTACAGAAATAGCAAAACTGAGAAGAGATTACGTGTTCATGGAAGCGCAAAAATGCGATCAATTCAAAATCTTGCCCTAAATATACAAAGACTGCCTAAACGTGCCTTTTCATTAAACTAATCATCTATGACACATTCAGAATTGGCACCCTGGATTTCAGTTTGCTAGTTGTGTTCCTGCTTGTGGTAGGTATGTATGTATATATATATATATATATATATATATATAAATATATATGTATGCTAAATGCATGCTATAAATACACATTCTTAAGGTGAGAAGGATAGAAATAATCATACAATATGGGCAAGATTACAAGTGGAGCGCTATTTAGCGCTTATGCTACAGTGCTAATTGTGATAGAAGTAAACGTTTTGCGCTTATTGGTATGTGCTCGTATTATGAGTTGAAAGAAAATGTTTGCGCTCTCAGGCTAACACAAAAAGCTCAAATAGTTTACTTTGAGCGCAATTAGACTGTTGAGCAAAAGATAGCCTCTTCCCCCATAGAAGTCAATACAAAAAAGTGGAAAAGAACCTAACACCCGACTCGCGCGCTAACCTGAGTTTATAATCTCATATGCACTAAACCAACATGAAAATATGAATATTTCATATTCCAATGTTCTGCACATTACATAATTTGTTCTATTTATTATATATATATATATATATATAAAATGGTATTTTGGTAACATATATATGTATACCTATATATATATATATATATATATATATATATATATATATATATATATATATATATATATATATATATATATATATATATATATATATATATATATATATATATGTTAGAGTTAAAGTGCAGAAATCAGTTAATGTGCACATTACCTAGATAATCTGCAGATTAACTAGGGTGATCAGTTAAAGTGCAGAAAAATTGTTTCATTTCTCAAATTACCTAGGTTATCTGCAAATTACCTAGATAATCTGCACATTACCTACTAGGCAATAGTTAAAGTGCAAAAAATGCACTTTAGCTGTAACATATATATATATAAACTAAAGGGAGTCTCATGGTCTTTCTTATGATAATCAGTTCATATCACTTTTTTTAGAGAGCCTGGGGCACTTTCTTCTGAAAATGGAGGTAAAAACAAAATCTTAAAGGGCAGTGCGGCGCACTTTATGCATCATTCATTGCCCAGACACACTTCAACTTCTTAACAAGTTTATAGTAGTTTTCCCAATGGTATAACAACTGCTCTCATTCTGTTTTTGCATTTATTAGCATCTTGGCCTCTACACTTCTAAGCATTGTATATTTCCCATTCTGCATTCTGAATTGTTACAGAATTGACTTCCCTGCAACCTATTGTGGAATTATGCAATGAGCACAAATAAATGTAAGAATATCGTACTGAGAATGTGAAATATCTCCATTCTAGCTGTAATGTATCTGTGATAATACAGTTGAAAAACAAATAATACACTTTCAAGCACTTTAGCTTTTTAGAAAAGTTTGTTTCTCTCATGTAAACTGTTTATTGAAAAAGAAGCCGAAGAATGTTCCGATTTCGGCCGAGGGCAGATACGCTCCAGAGTGCTCTGTTCTAATCAGAGCCTCGGGCGCCGCAACTGCCTCTGGGAACCTTACCATGGGTCCCAGGCCGCACGTCTTGAAATTCTCTGTCTGGGAAATTATCTATCGAATCTATAATAAATAGATAGATTCGATAGATAATTTCCCAGACAGAGAATTTCAAGACGTGCGGGCTGAGACCCATGGTAAGGTTCCCAGAGGCAGTTGCAGCGCCCGAGGCTCTGATTAGAACACAGCACTCTGGAGCGTATCTGCCCTTGGCCGAAATCGGAACATTCTTCGGCTTCTTTTTCAATAAACAGTTTACATGAGAGAAACAAACTTTTTCAACTTTAACTACACGGAAGCCGTTAATGTTCACATTACCTAGGTAATTAGAACAGAGCACTCTGGAGCGTATCTGCCCTCGGCCGAAATCAGAACATTCCTCGGCTTCTTTTTCAATAAACAGTTAACATGAGAGAAACAAACTTTTCCAACTCTAACTACACGGAAGCAGTTAATGTGCACATTACCTAGGTAAAGTGCAGACTCTGCACTTTAACTGAGCAAATCAGTTAATCTGCAGATTAGCTAGGTAAAGTGCACATTAACTGTTTCTTCACTTTAACTGTAACATATATATATATATAATTATATATAGGTATATATATATATATATATATATATATATATATATATATATATATATATATATATATATATATAGGAATATCTATTTCAAAATACTTAGAGCATTTTCTGCTAGATGCAGAACATTGGAATTTGAAATATTTACCTTAAAAATACACTATGGGGCACATTTATCAAGCTCCGTAAGGAGCTTGATGCCCCGTGTTTGGCTCGCCGGAACAGAAGTTATGAAGCAGCGGTCTAAAGACATAACCTGTCCGCCTGCTATGAAGCGGTGGACAGAAATCAACCCGATCAAATACGATTGGGTTTATTGACACCCCCTGCTAGCGGCCGAATGGCCGCGAATCTGCAGGGGGCGGCATTGCACCAGCAGTTCACAAGAACTGCTGGTTCAATGATGAATGCCGAGAGCGTATGCAGTCGGCATTTATCGATGTGCAGCGGACATGATCCGCTATATCGGATCATGTCCACTCGCACAATCATAAATATGCCCTTATAACACTTTATTAAAATTGAATATTGCAGAAATATGATTTTACATATCTCAATCCAATGCACTAATATATATACAGTATATGTGTACATATGTATTTATGTGTTTATATGCGTATATAAAACTGTAAATACATATATACACATATATATGTATAAATACATACATATACATCTTTAAATATGTATATCTATGTATCTTAATGTTAAAGCCCCTTTGCTACCTTTTTTTTCTTAACACCTGAAACGTGGTATATTTGAGCCCTTATAACTTTTTTGTGCAATATTTCTTTTTAAAAAAACCTACACTGTTACCCTAACACTGCGCTAACTGACCACCGCTGCAGAGCCTAATACCACCTATTTTGTAACTGGCTGTACTCTACACACTTGACTGGTTACAAAATTAAAATACAAAGTAAAATTCACAATGAAAATTGTCTAAGTGAGCTGACCGCTAAGCACTCCTTGTAATTTAGATGTACTCTCAATGCCTTTCTTTATACTAATATCTATTATATCTACTTAACTCTACATATACATTTCAGGCATAAAATATATCTCATTCCAGGCAAAGAGTGACACTTATTTCTTGTCAATAATACTTATAAATAACAAAAAAAACAACAAAACAACACAATCACAGTAAACGATATTAAAAATCAATTAAATTCCAGGTGTTACACGGTACTTAAAAATAATGACACAAACAAACTAAATAATGTAGCATTGAAAATGCTACCTATCTCACCTCGATGTCCCCAGGAGTATGGTAAAATCTATTATGTGTTCAGGTGCTTGAATAAGAATCCTCCTGCCTCTGTAGCTGAGAGCGTTGCTGCTTTACTGATCGTTAGACGCTGAAGAGCGCCCAAACAACTGGTAGCTGTGAACACAAGAAAAGAACAGAGCGCAACCGCAACTCAAGGTAAAAGTTTTATTACTTTTTCGAGCGCTAAAAACAAATTGCACTTACAAGAAGTTAGCAATATTCAAGCCTTTAGGTTTAACAATCCACTAGACCGCGATTTCTCTGATAGCCCTCTACGCTGGATTCGGATATGGCGTCTCTGGGAAGTCCGCAGGCTTAGGTGTTGATAACCAAATAGTAACTGGTAAGAAAGTACTTGTAAAAGCAATAGGTATTAATGTCTTTCAACAGTGTCCCTTTGTACAGTCTACGCGTTTCGTCCTCTTTTGTCGGGACTTTCTCAAGACTCAGGGTTTAATATCCTAGTTCGCGGGGATCCTCTTCTTAAAACTCCAACTACATTTCTATAGGTTGGAATACGGACCAATCACGAACGCCAATCTGACACACCCACCCTCAAACCATCTCTCTCAGCTGCGGTGAGTCAGACTGGAGTCGCCGGTCTCCACACCTCCACTTGATTCAAAACAACTATATATTTAATACACATATTACAATTGAGCCAAATGAATATACATAAAAATACAAAAACAACAACAACATCATACAACATACATAAAAACACAAACTTATCATAATATTATGCTTAAACATAGCGGTTATGGGGCTCTTACCTAAGATACATATTGCTAAAAGTTCTTAAAGGGATATTATCAATTTCTTAAAGGGATATTGACATTGCCTTCTCGTTTGTACTACCTCCTATTACTGGTAATAACGATGTACCAACACCAATCTTAATCCTTAAATGATATGTGCTAGCCTACTGATTAAAAGAATATTTAATTACTTTAAAACTTTAAAACATTAATTTACAATATTAAAAATAATACTAATAATAAATATTATTCTAGGAAATTAATTAATAATTATTATTTCACTCTGATTAAAATCATTACTACTTACATGAATTTATTTTACACATATAGTGATTAATTAATTCTTAAAATTAAATCATGAATGCTTGGAGATCCAAATCTATATTTAACCCTTTTGGGGCCAAGCAATCTAAAGATTGAATCCACTTTGTTTCTCTTTTTCTCAATTCTGTTAATCTTTGATGAGGGTTGGAAGTCACAGATACTGTTTTTAAGATACTGATTTTAAGGCTACTGGGGTCATTGTTATGAAACACACGAAAGTGATCGGACACACTATGTGTCTTCAGGCCTTGTTCTATGTTATGAATGTGCTCATAGCATCTACGTTTCACTTTCCTTTTCGTCCTCCCTACATAGACACACCCACATTTGCACGTTAAGCTCTATACCACATATGTGGATTGACAGGTACCTCGTGAATTAATGGGAAATATTTTTGAATGACTTGTATCCTTAATAGAGTCCCTATTCCAAATTAAGGGGCACATGCAACAGTTTTTTCGACCACATTTAAAGGTCCCTGGTTTCCCTTTAGCCCAATGGTCTAATGTTCCCAGGCCACATTGTTTATTCTGTTCTAACATAGGCAATTTGGAGGGGGCTAGGATATTCTTGAGGTTCCTATTTTTCTTGTACACGATATTGGGTTTGTCTTTAATTGCGTCCTTAAGTAGGGGATCTGCTTGCAGAATACCCCAATGTTTGTTCAGGATTTTCTTGAAGAAACCAGCACCTTCATTATACGTGGTTATAAACTTGATTGTATTATGCTCAGACCCTTCACTAATTGTTCTCTCTTTGGGACATAACAGTGCATCCCTACTGCACACTGTATTTCTATTCCTTGCTTCTGTTATCAGCTTTTTATCATACTCCTTCTCTAGGAACTTCTTTTCTAACACATCAGCTTCCCTACTGAAATCCTCTATTTTTGTACAGTTTCTTCGTACCCTACGAAACTGCCCGTATGGGATATTTTGTATCCATGATCTCTTATGGCCACTATTGGCATTTAAGAATCCGTTACTGTCAGTGGGTTTGCGGAAATTTTTTACCATTATAGTGTTTGGAGTACCCTCATTGAAAAATTCCACGTCCAGGAATTCAATACTAACTTTTGACATTTTACTAGTAAATGATAAATTAAAGGTATTGGTATTCATATAATTGATAAATTCTGTAGCCAATAATTCTTCTCCTTGCCAAATAATAATGATATCGTCAAGTATCTGAGATACATTGACGATATACTTTGCAAAGGGATTATTATTCCAAATTTTCACATCCTCAAATTGGGCCATGTATATATTGGCATAAGAGGGCGCCATCGGAGTACCCATGGCCGTCCCTTGGATTTGTCTGTAAAAATTACCCTGGAAATTAAAGTAATTCTTACTTAGTATAAAGTCTATCACTTTGATTAAAAACTCCAGATGTTTGTTTGATATGCCACTATTTGCACCCACAATATTAAAAGCTTCTATTCCTTCTTTATGGGGAATACTAGTGTACAAAGAAGACACGTCGCATGTTATCCACACATAGTTCTCATTCCATGTTAAACCTTCTAACTGTGTGATAACATCCAACGTGTCTTTAATATACGATTTGATCTTTTTCACAATTGGCTGCATAAAAAAATCAATATAAGTCGATAAATTACTGGTAATCGACTCCACCCCTGAAATGATGGGACGACCAGGGGGATTACAGGGGTCTTTATGTAGTTTGGGAATATGATAAAAAATGGGTATTTTTGGATGGGGATTATATATAAATCCAAATTCATCATTGTTCAGGATTGATTCATTTTTGGCCTCACTCAAGATGTTCAACAGCTGTTTATTGTATTCGACTGTGGGATCTCTACATAATTTTTCATAAGTTTTTGTATCTCCCAAAAGTCTAAAAGCTTCATTTAAATAATCAACCCTATTCTGGACGATAATCCCCCCGCCCTTATCCGCCTGTCTTATGACCAACTGTTTATCATTTTTCAACTTATTAAGAGATATTCTTTCCTGCTGATTTAGATTATCTTTAAACTTAAATTTATTCTTAAAGGTACCTGAATCAAAATATTTATTTAATTCTTCAGTCATTAGTGTATTGAACACTGGAATATATTCTCCTTGTGTAGACGTGGGATTAAAGGATGATGTACGTTTAAAATTACTGTGTTTGATTTCAACCTCAGAATCATGTAAACTCAATTCTAACAAATCCTCCAATTCTGGGTTCACAACATGTTGTGAAAATGTTTTGAACCCAGAATTGGAGGATTTGTTAGAATTGAGTTTACATGATTCTGAGGTTGAAATCAAACACAATAATTTTAAACGTACATCATCCTTTAATCCCACGTCTACACAAGGAGAATATATTCCAGTGTTGAATACACTAATGACTGAAGAATTAAATAAATATTTTGATTCAGGTACCTTTAAGAATAAATTTAAGTTTAATGATAATCTAAATCAGCAGGAAAGAATATCTCTAAATAAGTTGAAAAATGATAAACAGTTGGTCATAAGACAGGCGGATAAGGGCGGGGGGATTATCGTCCAGAATAGGGTTGATTATTTAAATGAAGCTTTTAGACTTTTGGGAGATACACAAACTTATGAAAAATTATGTAAAGATCCCACAGTCGAATACAATAAACAGCTGCATAGAGACCCCTGTAATCCCCCTGGTCGTCCCATCATTTCAGGGGTGGAGTCGATTACCAGTAATTTATCGACTTATATTGATTTTTTTATGCAGCCAATTGTGAAAAAGATCAAATCGTATATTAAAGACACGTTGGATGTTATCACACAGTTAGAAGGTTTAACATGGAATGAGAACTAAGTGTGGATAACATGCGACGTGTCTTCTTTGTACACTAGTATTCCCCATAAAGAAGGAATAGAAGCTTTTAATATTGTGGGTGCAAATAGTGGCATATCAAACAAACATCTGGAGTTTTTAATCAAAGTGATAGACTTTATACTAAGTAAGAATTACTTTAATTTCCAGGGTAATTTTTACAGACAAATCCAAGGGACGGCCATGGGTACTCCGATGGCGCCCTCTTATGCCAATATATACATGGCCCAATTTGAGGATGTGAAAATTTGGAATAATAATCCCTTTGCAAAGTATATCGTCAAGTATCTGAGATACATTGACGATATCATTATTATTTGGCAAGGAGAAGAATTATTGGCTACAGAATTTATCAATTATATGAATACCAATACCTTTAATTTATCATTTACTAGTAAAATGTCAAAAGTTAGTATTGAATTCCTGGACGTGGAATTTTTCAATGAGGGTACTCCAAACACTATAATGGTAAAAAATTTCCGCAAACCCACTGACAGTAACGGATTCTTAAATGCCAATAGTGGCCATAAGAGATCATGGATACAAAATATCCCATACGGGCAGTTTCGTAGGGTACGAAGAAACTGTACAAAAATAGAGGATTTCAGTAGGGAAGCTGATGTGTTAGAAAAGAAGTTCCTAGAGAAGGAGTATGATAAAAAGCTGATAACAGAAGCAAGGAATAGAAATACAGTGTGCAGTAGGGATGCACTGTTATGTCCCAAAGAGAGAACAATTAGTGAAGGGTCTGAGCATAATACAATCAGGTTTATAACCACGTATAATGAAGGTGCTGGTTTCTTCAAGAAAATCCTGAACAAACATTGGGGTATTCTGCAAGCAGATCCCCTACTTAAGGACACAATTAAAGACAAACCCAATATCGTGTACAAGAAAAATAGGAACCTCAAGAATATCCTAGCCCCCTCCAAATTGCCTATGTTAGAACAGAATAAACAATGTGGCCTGGGAACATTAGACCATTGGGCTAAAGGGAAACCAGGGACCTTTAAATGTGGTCGAAAAAACTGTTGCATGTGCCCCTTAATTTGGAATAGGGACTCTATTAAGGATACAAGTCATTCAAAAATATTTCCCATTAATTCACGAGGTACCTGTCAATCCACATATGTGGTATATAGCTTAACGTGCAA
Source organism: Bombina bombina (assembly GCF_027579735.1). Classification (NCBI taxonomy): domain Eukaryota; kingdom Metazoa; phylum Chordata; class Amphibia; order Anura; family Bombinatoridae; genus Bombina; species Bombina bombina. The sequence goes on along the minus strand of NC_069504.1, from coordinate 1,007,267,271 downwards.
ATGTGGGTGTGTCTATGTAGGGAGGACGAAAAGGAAAGTGAAACGTAGATGCTATGAGCACATTCATAACATAGAACAAGGCCTGAAGACACATAGTGTGTCCGATCACTTTTGTGTGTTTCATAACAATGACCCCAGTAGCCTTAAAATCAGTATCTTAGAAACAGTATCTGTGACTTCCAACCCTCATCAAAGATTAACAGAATTGAGAAAAAGAGAAACAAAGTGGATTCAATCTTTAGATTGCTTGGCCCCAAAAGGGTTAAATATAGATTTGGATCTCCAAGCATTCATGATTTAATTTTAAGAATTAATTAATCACTATATGTGTAAAATAAATTCATGTAAGTAGTAATGATTTTAATCAGAGTGAAATAATAATTATTAATTAATTTCCTAGAATAATATTTATTATTAGTATTATTTTTAATATTGTAAATTAATGTTTTAAAGTTTTAAAGTAATTAAATATTCTTTTAATCTGTAGGCTAGCACATATCATTTAAGGATTAAGATTGGTGTTGGTACATCGTTATTACCAGTAATAGGAGGTAGTACAAAGGAGAAGGCAATGTCAATATCCCTTTAAGAAATTGATAATATCCCTTTAAGAACTTTTAGCAATATGTATCTTAGGTAAGAGCCCCATAACCGCTATGTTTAAGCATAATATTATGATAAGTTTGTGTTTTTATGTATGTTGTATGATGTTGTTGTTGTTTTTGTATTTTTATGTATATTCATTTGGCTCAATTGTAATATGTGTATTAAATATATAGTTGTTTTGAATCAAGTGGAGGTGTGGAGACCGGCGACTCCAGTCTGACTCACCGCAGCTGAGAGAGATGGTTTGAGGGTGGGTGTGTCAGATTGGCGTTCGTGATTGGTCCGTATTCCAACCTATAGAAATGTAGTTGGAGTTTTAAGAAGAGGATCCCCGCGAACTAGGATATTAAACCCTGAGTCTTGAGAAAGTCCCGACAAAAGAGGACGAAACGCGTAGACTGTACAAAGGGACACTGTTGAAAGACATTAATACCTATTGCTTTTACAAGTACTTTCTTACCAGTTACTATTTGGTTATCAACACCTAAGCCTGGGGACTTCCCAGAGACGCCATATCCGAATCCAGCGTAGAGGGCTATCAGAGAAATCGCGGTCTAGTGGATTGTTAAACCTAAAGGCTTGAATATTGCTAACTTCTTGTAAGTGCAATTTGTTTTTAGCGCTCGAAAAAGTAATAAAACTTTTACCTTGAGTTGCGGTTGTGCTCTGTTCTTTTCTTGTGTTCACAGCTACCAGTTGTTTGGGCGCTCTTCAGCGTCTAACGATCAGTAAAGCAGCACCGCTCTCAGCTACAGAGGCAGGAGGATTCTTATTCAAGCACCTGAACACATAATAGATTTTACCATACTCCTGGGGACATCGAGGTGAGATAGGTAGCATTTTCAATGCTACATTATTTAGTTTGTTTGTGTCATTATTTTTAAGTACCGTGTAACACCTGGAATTTAATTGATTTTTAATATCGTTTACTGTGATTGTGTTGTTTTGTTGTTTTGTTGTTTTTTTGTTATTTATAAGTATTATTGACAAGAAATAAGTGTCACTCTTTGCCTGGAATGAGATATATTTTATGCCTGAAATGTATATGTAGAGTTAAGTAGATATAATAGATATTAGTATAAAGAAAGGCATTGAGAGTACATCTAAATTACAAGGAGTGCTTAGCGGTCAGCTCACTTAGACAATTTTCATTGTGAATTTTACTTTGTATTTTAATTTTGTAACCAGTCAAGTGTGTAGAGTACAGCCAGTTACAAAATAGGTGGTATTAGGCTCTGCAGCGGTGGTCAGTTAGCGCAGTGTTAGGGTAACAGTGTAGGTTTTTTTCAAATAAAGATATTTCACAGCAGCATGACAGACACTGCAGCCGAGGCAAGCACCAGCTCCCCTATCGATGTTCCAAACTCTTATTTTAATCGTAATAGGGCTATTAACTTACTTGAGTCAACAGTTCCCAATAAATTAAAAGGGGATCCTCATGAATTATTTATTACATTGGAAAAATTACTTGTAGCAGGCGCCAAAGATTGGCATGACTTGATTTTACTGGACAATTATGTAATGCACAACGTAATCCCAAGAGGGTTGCGTATTAAAAAATTCCCAGCTTTCCAATTGGACGAAGTAGAGTATACTTCTGAATGGGATAGTGCATTACATAATTGTTCAGTAACGTTAATTAAAATTTTAATTAAATATAGAGAAAACAAACTGCAAAAACTTAAAATAGAAATTCAGGACACAATGGAAAAAATCACTCCCTTTGAAAATATAGAGAAATGGAAAAAAATTAGAGAGGACATCAAGATGAGAGTTCAAAAAATTGAAGATGAACTTCTTATTGCTAAAACAAATAAACTCAAACGAGATCTAGATGATTATAAAAATGACAGAGTGTATAATTATAATAAAGGGAGGGGACAGGGCAGTTATCACAGAACTATTAATTCAGGACAGAGTACCAACACCAATCCAATCCATACACACACACTACCTAAAGATTCACACAAAGTTAAAGTTAATCAGAATGGCCAGCACTTTCCCAAACAAGCTGACCAACGAAGTATTAGAGATAATCCAGTTTATGAAAGGAATCATAACGATCAGTCAAATAGTCACGATACTAATAGAGAATATAAGAACAAAAATATATATGGTGCTAGACCTAAAGACAATATAGCTTATCAAAATAAAAACCCAGGATATTATAGGAATTTTAATAAACATCATCCGCAAGCCGATAGTAGGAGAAATTATAATCAGGCCAATGATATGTATTATAGAAATTCCCCAAGTAGTCACGTAGGGTCTCATTGGAACCACAATTATCAATATAATCATAACAAAGAACCCAATTCTCCAGCAATACAGAGTCTTGAATGGAGGGGCCCTCATTTTTTTAGAGCAGGGTCAAGGTCCACATCCCCCATGGCCACAAACAAACAGTTGGGGAGAACCACTAATGGCAAACAGGGAGAACAGGAAAAGGCCAAGAGAGGGAAGAGATTGGGAACCAAACGAGGAAAACGAAGTGGCAAAAGAACCAAAGAAACAGAGAGAAAGGAACAACATTTAGAGAAAGCTAAAGAAAATATTTACAATTTATCTAATACTGAATTAACTAATTCAGATCTCTTGTTGTTAAACAAAGGGCTCAAATTTGCCCCTAAACAACTCCCAAATAAATTTGAGACTTACATTGACCTCCAAAAGTTTGTACGCAAATTAAACCTTAAGAGGTATTATGCAAAGACCAGTATAGCATACAAAGTAGTAAACATGAAAGATCAAACGGAAAATATTTGGGATAAAAAAGATGTTGAAACTTTAAGGATTCTTAACGAGCTAAAAGACACAAGAGAGGTAGAAAATGTTGTGAACCCAGAATTGGAGGATTTGTTAGAATTGAGTTTACATGATTCTGAGGTTGAAATCAAACACAGTAATTTTAAACGTACATGATCCTTTAATCCCATGTCTACACAAGGAGAATATATTCCAGTGTTCAATACACTAATGGCTGAAGAATTAAATAAATATTTTGATTCAGGTACCTTTAAGAATAAATTTAAGTTTAATGATAATCTAAATCAGCAGGAAAGAATATCTCTAAATAAGTTGAAAAATGATAAACAGTTGGTCATAAGACAGGCGGATAAGGGCGGGGGGATTATCGTCCAGAATAGGGTTGATTATTTAAATGAAGCTTTTAGACTTTTGGGAGATACACAAACTTATGAAAAATTATGTAAAGATCCCACAGTCGAATACAATAAACAGCTGCATAGAGACCCCTGTAATCCCCCTGGTCGTCCCATCATTTCAGGGGTGGAGTCGATTACCAGTAATTTATCGACTTATATTGATTTTTTTATGCAGCCAATTGTGAAAAAGATCAAATCGTATATTAAAGACACGTTGGATGTTATCACACAGTTAGAAGGTTTAACATGGAATGAGAACTATGTGTGGATAACATGCGACGTGTCTTCTTTGTACACTAGTATTCCCCATAAAGAAGGAATAGAAGCTTTTAATATTGTGGGTGCAAATAGTGGCATATCAAACAAACATCTGGAGTTTTTAATCAAAGTGATAGACTTTATACTAAGTAAGAATTACTTTAATTTCCAGGGTAATTTTTACAGACAAATCCAAGGGACGGCCATGGGTACTCCGATGGCGCCCTCTTATGCCAATATATACATGGCCCAATTTGAGGATGTGAAAATTTGGAATAATAATCCCTTTGCAAAGTATATCGTCAAGTATCTGAGATACATTGACGATATCATTATTATTTGGCAAGGAGAAGAATTATTGGCTACAGAATTTATCAATTATATGAATACCAATACCTTTAATTTATCATTTACTAGTAAAATGTCAAAAGTTAGTATTGAATTCCTGGACGTGGAATTTTTCAATGAGGGTACTCCAAACACTATAATGGTAAAAAATTTCCGCAAACCCACTGACAGTAACGGATTCTTAAATGCCAATAGTGGCCATAAGAGATCATGGATACAAAATATCCCATACGGGCAGTTTCGTAGGGTACGAAGAAACTGTACAAAAATAGAGGATTTCAGTAGGGAAGCTGATGTGTTAGAAAAGAAGTTCCTAGAGAAGGAGTATGATAAAAAGCTGATAACAGAAGCAAGGAATAGAAATACAGTGTGCAGTAGGGATGCACTGTTATGTCCCAAAGAGAGAACAATTAGTGAAGGGTCTGAGCATAATACAATCAGGTTTATAACCACGTATAATGAAGGTGCTGGTTTCTTCAAGAAAATCCTGAACAAACATTGGGGTATTCTGCAAGCAGATCCCCTACTTAAGGACGCAATTAAAGACAAACCCAATATTGTGTACAAGAAAAATAGGAACCTCAAGAATATCCTAGCCCCCTCCAAATTGCCTATGTTAGAACAGAATAAACAATGTGGCCTGGGAACATTAGACCATTGGGCTAAAGGGAAACCAGGGACCTTTAAATGTGGTCGAAAAAACTGTTGCATGTGCCCCTTAATTTGGAATAGGGACTCTATTAAGGATACAAGTCATTCAAAAATATTTCCCATTAATTCACGAGGTACCTGTCAATCCACATATGTGGTATATAGCTTAACTTGCAAATGTGGGTGTGTCTATGTAGGGAGGACGAAAAGGAAAGTGAAACGTAGATGCTATGAGCACATTCATAACATAGAACAAGGCCTGAAGACACATAGTGTGTCCGATCACTTTTGTGTGTTTCATAACAATGACCCCAGTAGCCTTAAAATCAGTATCTTAGAAACAGTATCTGTGACTTCCAACCCTCATCAAAGATTAACAGAATTGAGAAAAAGAGAAACAAAGTGGATTCAATCTTTAGATTGCTTGGCCCCAAAAGGGTTAAATATAGATTTGGATCTCCAAGCATTCATGATTTAATTTTAAGAATTAATTAATCACTATATGTGTAAAATAAATTCATGTAAGTAGTAATGATTTTAATCAGAGTGAAATAATAATTATTAATTAATTTCCTAGAATAATATTTATTATTAGTATTATTTTTAATATTGTAAATTAATGTTTTAAAGTTTTAAAGTAATTAAATATTCTTTTAATCTGTAGGCTAGCACATATCATTTAAGGATTAAGATTGGTGTTGGTACATCGTTATTACCAGTAATAGGAGGTAGTACAAAGGAGAAGGCAATGTCAATATCCCTTTAAGAAATTGATAATATCCCTTTAAGAACTTTTAGCAATATGTATCTTAGGTAAGAGCCCCATAACCGCTATGTTTAAGCATAATATTATGATAAGTTTGTGTTTTTATGTATGTTGTATGATGTTTTTGTTGTTTTTGTATTTTTATGTATATTCATTTGGCTCAATTGTAATATGTGTATTAAATATATAGTTGTTTTGAATCAAGTGGAGGTGTGGAGACCGGCGACTCCAGTCTGACTCACTGCAGCTGAGAGAGATGGTTTGAGGGTGGGTGTGTCAGATTGGCGTTCGTGATTGGTCCGTATTCCAACCTATAGAAATGTAGTTGGAGTTTTAAGAAGAGGATCCCCGCGAACTAGGATATTAAACCCTGAGTCTTGAGAAAGTCCCGACAAAAGAGGACGAAACGCGTAGACTGTACAAAGGGACACTGTTGAAAGACATTAATACCTATTGCTTTTACAAGTACTTTCTTACCAGTTACTATTTGGTTATCAACACCTAAGCCTGCGGACTTCCCAGAGACGCCATATCCAAATCCAGCGTAGAGGGCTATCAGAGAAATCGCGGTCTAGTGGATTGTTAAACCTAAAGGCTTGAATATTGCTAACTTCTTGTAAGTGCAATTTGTTTTTAGCGCTCGAAAAAGTAATAAAACTTTTACCTTGAGTTGCGGTTGCGCTCTGTTCTTTTCTTGTGTTCATTTCTTTTTAAATAATTTTTATTAGACAGTGTTAATATGAGTGTAACTATACTTTGTAATGTATTTTTTATGTGTTTTGTGCAACTTTTTAATCTTGCGAAACAGTCAACCAGAGCTCTGAAGTTGTGGTAATGATTCAAGCGTAAATCACGATTGTGCTCACTTTTGTGATTTTGCTCAACATATAATATGAGCCAAGTTTAACCTGCGCACAAACGATCGCGAAAACCCTTGCGCATTCATTTGTGCTCCACTCTAGCCCTATGGGGCCTATTTATGATGGTGCGAGCAGACATGATCCGATATAGCGGATCATGTCCGCTGCACATCGATAAATGCATATGGAGCTTGATATCTATGTGAGATTTCTGGCTAAAGGGAACATATTAGTAGTTTATTTATTTACGTTTTAATTTTTTCCCTAGGTGAATATGTTAACCTGTTGTTGACCTGAATCTATAAAACATTGCCTAACTGTTGTACATGGGCTCTTATCATATATCTGAAAATATGCATAAAGGTACATTAGATTCAAAAAATAACAAAATCTTTATTTGTTCATGCATTTTACTTTTAAACTATTTTTTATCTATGTGTTTATCCCCAGCAAAGGGTTAATACACAGACAAAGTTGCTTACCTGACAATCACCTGTGCTGTTACAAATAAGAATATGATTGGTGAGCCAATCAGAAGATGTGTGCTCAAATCAATGGCAGAATTATCATATGGAGTGATAGAGGTCTTCTGAAAGCAAGATTTTAAGTGATTTTAGACCGTACAATCCAGAGATGCAAGTTAACCTCAAAGGTGTGCTGAATTTTAAAGGGACATGAAACCCAATTTTTTTCTTTCATGATTCAAATAAAGCGTGTTATTTTAAACAACTTTCCAATTTACTTCTATTCTCTAATTTTATTTCTCTTGGTATCCTTTGTTGAAAAGGATACCTAGGTAGGCTCAGGAGCTGCTGATTGATGATTGCACATATATGCCTCATGTTATTGGCTTACCCAATGCGTTCAGCTAGCTCCCAGTAATGGATTGCTGCTCCATGAAATAAACATTTTGTATGTTCCTTTAAGGGCACTTTCTGTTTCTTTTACTATATATTTCTACCTTTATTTTCTTAATCCCCCTTTATTCTTTAGTCTTTATCCATGTTATGCTTAGAGCATTGAACATGTAAAAGAAAATAACTACCTTATAAAATCAGGACTTTTTTGAGGTTTGGGGGCATAGTTATCACGCTCCGTATGGAACTTGATGCCCTGTGTTTCCAGCGAGCCTGAAGACCGCTGCTCCATAACCTGTCCACCTGCTCTGAGGCCGCGGTCAGACATCGCCAGAAATCAACCCGATCGAATACGATTGGGTTGATTGACACCCCCTGCTACCCCCTGTCGGTCAATTGGCCGCAAATCTGCAGAGGGCGGTATTGCAGCAGCAGTTCACAAGAACTGCTGGTGCAATGATAAATGCCGACAGCGTATGCTGTCGGCATTTATCTATGTGCAGCGGACATGATCTGCTATATCGGATCATGTCTACTCGCACCATATTAAATAGGCCCCTTGGTTTTCCTACAGTAATGCATGGGGATCCATAGAATGCCCCCTAGAACCACCATTGATTCCTATCTATAAAAAGAGCTATGTAAAGGGTCTTGAATGGCGTTTCATATTAAAATACATTTTAATCCATTAAAACCATGTGGTTTTACAGTGATTTAGCTCTGTGTTTACTTCAAAACTAGTAGTTGCAATGAGAGAATTCAACATAAGTATCAGAACCCTTTATGTCTGATTTTTGGATTTGTCTAATATAACAACCTTGACCTCTTGCCTTTTTCACATGATATATTTTGGCTATTGCCAGCTCACTTTTCAATGTTAAAGTTTCTATGCATGCTTAGTATACATGTTAGTAGACAAGATAGTTTAGTGTTTAATTACAAAGTAAAATATGTAGTTCAAATCATACTTTTTTAAACAATAAAACCGTGTACTTAAAGGCCACTAAACCCAAAATCTTTCTTTCATGATTCAGATAGAGAAAACAAATTTAAACATTACAATTTACTTCTATTATTTATTTTGCTTAATTTTTTAGATATCCTTAGTTGAAGGAAAAGCAATGCACATGGTGAGCCAATCACACAAGGCTTCTATGTGCAGCAACCAATCAGCAGCTACTGAGCATATCTAGATATGCTTTTCAGCAAAGAATATCAAGAGAATAAAACAAATTAGATAATATAAGTAAATTAGAAAGATGTTTAAAATTGCATTCTCTTTCTAAACCATGAAAAAAAAAAATGTGGGTTTCATGGCCCTTTAACTAAAATATAATCATGAAAATTTTATTTTATGGTTGTAATTAAAGGGACACTATAGTCTAATGTTGTTGCACCTTTAAAAATAAAACTTATGATGTCCAAGTCCAGGACCTTAAGTGTCTATCAATATGTTTAGAAGTCCTTAACTCCTTTCAACCTTGGGGTCGATCCGATATAAAGCGTAGCCCGCAAAAGCCGGCGACGCCAATATTTGCGCGGATTTGGTATCACATATACGGCGTAACCTAGAAGTTACGCGCGTATATTTCTGCCGTCGCCCGCAGTTTTTTGGGCCATAGGCAGGTATACCAAACCCGCGCAGTTTGGTATCCAATATGCAGCGTAAGGACTTACGTGGCGAAAATGGAGAAAACTTACTCCATTTTCACCTCGCCACAAAAAGCAGCCGTAAGAAGCCTTACGCTGACTATTGGAGCCCCGTAACTCCCTAAACTAACTAGAAAATAAACCTAACACCTAACGCATGCGCAATGTCTATCTCCCTGTCAACCGCGATCTTCTAAAATAAACCTAACACCTAACGCATGCGCAATGTCTATCTACCTGTCAACCGCGATCCCCCCCCCCCCCCGAAATCCCTAATAAAGTTATTACCCCCTAAACCGCCGCTCCCGGACCCCGCCGCCATCTACATAAACTAACCCCCTACTGTGAGCCTCTAAAACCGCCGCCATCTACCTTATCTATCCCCTAATCTGACCCCTTACACCGCCGCCACCTATATAAAAATGATTAACCCCTAATGTAAGCCCCTTACACCGCCGCCATCTCTATTAAAATGATTAACCCCTAATTTAATCTACCTACCCCGCCGCCAGCTATATTATCTATATTAACCCTAAGTATATTATAATTAATATAGGTATTACATTATATATATTAACTATATTAACCCTAATTATATTAGGGTTAATATAGTTAATATAGTTACTATAGTATTTATATTAACTATATTAACTCTATCTAACCCTAACTAAATTTATATTAAATTAATCTAATTCATTTATAAACTAAAATGTTCCTATTTAAATCTAAATACTTACCTATAAAATAAACCCTAAGATAGCTACAATATAATTAATAATTACATTGTAGCTATGTTAGGGTTAATATTTATTTTACAGGTAAATTGTTAATTATTTTAACTAGGTATAATAGATATTAAATAGTTATTAACTATTTAATATCTACCTAGTTAAAATAATTACCCAATTACCTGTAAAATAAATCCTAACCTAAGTTACAAATACACCTACACTATCAATAAATTTAACTACTAACATCTATCTAAAAATACAATTAAATTAACTAAACTAAATTACAAAAAAAACAAACACTAAATTACAAAAAATAAAAAAAAGATTACAAGATATTTAAGCTAATTACACCTATTCTAAGCCCCCTAATAAAATAATAAACCCCCAAAATAAAAAAAATTCCCTGCCCTATTCTAAATTCAACAAATTTCAAAGCTCTTTACCTTACCAGCCCTTAAAAGGGCCTTTTGTGGGGCATGCCCCAAAGAATTCAGCTCTTTTGCATACAAGAAATACAATACCCCCCCCCATTACAACCCACCACCCACATACCCCTATTCTAAACCCACCCAAACCCCCCTTAAAAAAGCCTAACACTACCCCCCTGAAGATCTCCCTACCTTGTCTTCACCACACCGGGCCGAACTCCTGATCCGATCCGGGCAATGTCTTCCTCCAAGCGGCAAAGAAGAATTCTTCCTCCGGCGATGTCTTCCTCCAAGCGGCAAATAAGAATTCTTCCTCCGGCGACGTCTTCCTCCAAGCGGCAGCAAAGTCTTCATTCTTCCGGCGGCATCTTCAATCTTCTTTCTTCGCTCCGCCGCCGCGGAGCATCCATCCCGGCCGACTGCTGAACTTGGAATGATGTACCTTTAAATGACGTCATCCAAGATGGCGTCCGCCGAATTCCGATTGGCTGATAGGATTCTATCAGCCAATCGGAATTAAGTTAAAAAAATCTGATTGGCTGATTGAATCAGCCAATCAGATTCAAGTTCAATCCGATTGGCTGATCCAATCAGCCAATCAGATTGAGCTCGCATTCTATTGGCTGTTCCGATCAGCCAATAGAATGCGAGCTCAATCTGATTGGCTGTTCGGATCAGCCAATCGGATTGAACTTGAATCTGATTGGCTGATTCAATCAGCCAATCAGATTTTTTTAACTTAATTCCGATTGGCTGATAGAATCCTATCAGCCAATCGGAATTCGGCGGACGCCATCTTGGATGACGTCATTTAAAGGTACCTCATTCCAAGTTCAGCAGTCGGCCGGGATGGATGCTCCGCGGCGGCGGAGCGAAGAAAGAAGATTGAAGATGCCGCCGGAAGAATGAAGACTTTGCTGCCGCTTGGAGGAAGACGTCGCCGGAGGAAGAATTCTTCTTTGCCGCTTGGAGGAAGACATCGCCCGGATCGGATCAGGAGTTCGGCCCGGTGTGGTGAAGACAAGGTAGGGAGATCTTCAGGGGGGTAGTGTTAGGCTTTTTTAAGGGGGGTTTGGGTGGGTTTAGAATAGGGGTATGTGGGTGGTGGGTTGTAATGGGGGGGGGGATTGTATTTGTTGAATGCAAAAGAGCTGAATTCTTTGGGGCATGCCCCACAAAAGGCCCTTTTAAGGGCTGGTAAGGTAAAGAGCTTTGAAATTTGTTTAATTTAGAATAGGGCAGGGAATTTTTTTTATTTTGGGGGTTTATTATTTTATTAGGGGGCTTAGAATAGGTGTAATTAGCTTAAAAATCTTGTAATCTTTTTTTTATTTTTTGTAATTTAGTGTTTGTTTTTTTTTGTAATTTAGTTTAGTTAATTTAATTGTATTTTTAGATAGATGTTAGTAGTTTATTAAATGTATTGATAGTGTAGGTGTATTTGTAACTTAGGTTAGGATTTATTTTACAGGTAATTGGGTAATTATTTTAACTAGGTAGCTATTAAATAGTTAATAACTATTTAATAGCTATTATACCTAGTTAAAATAATTAACAATTTACCTGTAAAATAAATATTAACCCTAACATAGCTACAATGTAATTATTAATTATATTGTAGCTATCTTAGGGTTTATTTTATAGGTAAGTATTTAGATTTAAATAGGAACATTTTAGTTTATAAATGAATTAGATTAATTTAATATAAATTTAGTTAGGGTTAGATAGAGTTAATATAGTTAATATAAATACTATAGTAACTATATTAACTATATTAACCCTAATATAATTAGGGTTAATATAGTTAATATATATAATGTAATACCTATATTAACTATAATATACTTAGGGTTAATATAGATAATATAGCTGGCGGCGGGGTAGGTAGATTAAATTAGGGGTTAATCATTTTAATAGAGATGGTTGCGGCGGGGTAAAGGAGCGGCGGTTTAGGGGTTAATAGCATTTTTATTGTTAGGCTAGTGAGGGGGGATAGCGGATAGAGGGTTAGACAGTGCGGGCTATGTTAGGGAGGCGTGTTAGACAGTGCGGGCTATGTTAGGGAGGCGTGTTAGACAGTGCGGGCTATGTTAGGGAGGCGTGTTAGACAGTGCGGGTGTTTTAGACTTTAGTCAGGTTTTATAGGCGCCGGCAGATTCTAACGTGGCGCAAGTCACTGGCGACGCCAGAAATTTGTACTTACGCAGATTTCTGGACATCGCTGGTTTGTCAGACTTACGGCACGTTAGCATCTGACGGCGACTTATATGGGATGGCTCGAGTTGCGAGCTGAAACTGCGGGCGACGCCGGTTCCCTCGCTTGCGCCGCAAACTGCGATCGATATCGGATCGCGCCCCTTGTCTTGATCCTCCACCTTTCTTCAACAGCAGTTTGTTTTTTCTATCACACAGTGAGTGGTGGAGGCAATCATAAGCTGAACTGCCCGCTGAAATGTTGGATAGCAGAGTGCACGTAAAGGAATGGTAAGTACAGTAGATTTGCAAAATCAACAAATGCATGATAACAAGACAATGCAATAGCACCAAGGGGCAGATTTATCAAGCAGCTGATGCTGCAATCTACCCCCAAAGTTTCAGCAGTCATCAATATGATCAAGATGATTGACACCCCCTGCTAGCGGACGATTGGCCGTGAATGTGCAGGGGGCGGCATTGCACAAGCATTTCACGAGAAATGCTTGTGCAATGATAAATGCCGACAGCGTATGCTGTCGGCATTTATCGATGTCGGGTAGATATGATCCGCTACAGCAGATCATGTCCGTCCGACATTTTATAAATCTACCCCTTAGTCTGAACTTTAAATAAGTAGTAGATTTTTTTCCTGACAAATTTCAAAAAGTTACAGTATGTCTATTTCCACTCTCCCTGTACCATGTGACATCCATCAGCCAATCACAAATGCATATATGTATATTCTGTGAATTTTTGCACATACTCAGTAGGAGCTGGTGATTTAATAAGTGTAAATATAAAATGACTGTGCACATTTTGTTAACAGAAGTAAATTGGGAAGTTGTTTAAAATTGCATGCTGTATCTGAATCCTGAAAGTTTAATTTCGACTTGAGTGTACCTTTAAGCGTTTCTGCTTACGTTGTGTTCCTGTCTTTTATGTAAATCTGGCTAGTACAGCACTGCATAGTAAATAGAGATACAAATGAGCACCTTATATTTAAAAATAAGCACCTATTTAAGTCACATTGGATGTCAATTAAAAACACTATTTTTAAATGCATATGCTGCTCATGGGTACAACCATGCAGATCTGTCCTGCTGTGCATATTGCTACTAATATTATTATATCATTTGAGGTATTTTATTTTTTTACCCACCCCCACCTGAAACTACAGAAACCCATGGCTGTACATTTTGTATTATTTCAAGTTGATTGACAGGTCCTTACCTTGGTCGCTTAAGTGAAGGGGTCCGGCATTACACACTCAAGGAAGTGAGTAATGGTACATAGGGCAGCGTACGGGGTACGCTGGCTGTTCGCATCAAAGCTGTGAGGACAGGTTGGCCCTTAGTCCATGGGGCCCAAAATGTATGACTTTAATTCCTCTTTCTAAACAACTTCTGGATATGTTATAGAAGAGTTTTCGAATAAAAATGAAAAGGTGATGCAATCAGATCATTAATAAACAAACTATACTTAAAGGGTCAATTTACACATGCAGGCAGCAAATAAGAGATTAATGTATTCAGAGATGCTGCAGGAACACCCTTTCAAGTGGGCTGGACTCTCTCACACTCTGAATGGGAGGTTGATTTCTGGTACTGCCTCTTGTTAGCTATTCTGCATCAAATATGTTAGTATTGACTTTCTCAATAGGACTGACAATTTCAACAAGAAAAACAGCTGTTTCAACTGCTAAAATAAGAATAAAGAAGTTGTTTGCAAACAATTAATTACACTCTCCAGCAGGCATAAGAGATCATTGGGAAAATATAAGGCATGAAATTGTTACTGTGCAATGTACCTTTAACATACTACAGTATTTAACTGCATTTCAGCAATAACTAGCAAAGTGACAACATATAACATGTTTCTAAAACAAACAAAGATGATGTTATTTTTCAGTCGTCTTTCCAGATTTCAGTCATTTTTTTCCCACCAAAGGTAAATGGTGAAGGGTTAAGCTGGTTGAAATCAAAAGGAAGAGTCCGGTAACAAAGCCTTTTGTTGTTCAGGCTATTGAGGTGTTTTATTTCATAATTTCACTGTTAGTCAGACAACCGTATATACCTGTTCATTGAACCTCATGCTGGGGCTGCACCAACCTCCATAGGCTTTTGCTTTTAGAGTTTCTAATAGGGATTCAGTCGTCCCTTGAACAATATTGATTGGTGGCCTCAAGTAGAATTGATTATTCCTCACACCACTATTAAAATGTCCTTTGAGTGCATGAGATGTTTAGAATTCTATGCTGTCATCTGTGTGGCAGGCGCTGAGGAAGCAAGGAATTAAGGGTCCCTTTCACGGCAGGACTGCTTTGGGTGACAGGATTAGGAAAGGATTGGTGATATTGTTTTATGAAAAGCCCAAATAATGAAAACTACCGCTTGTCTGGTAGTGGATCTAAGGACGCACTCTCTCTGATTTATAGCTCCCTCTGTTTCCAGGCTTAGTGTATATCATATCTTCAATATTTACCAGTCATTTGAACTGAAAGTCCTTGCCTTTTGTAAAGAGAAGCCTGTAAACTCCTATGCAATTTATGTTATACATGAGACAGAATAAATAATATCTGGAAAAAGGAAAAAAATACAAATATAGTTTCATCATTTTTTGTTTATGGGGATATTAAAGTGATCATGTTAAAATACATCACTGTTTTTTGTTTGTTTGGAAAAAATATGTTCCTTAATTTAAAAAAACAGACATTTTTATGTTTGTGAGGCGGGTTATTGTAACCAATAGAGCAGTGAGAGCTCTGCGTATCTGCCAGTGAGCAAACAGTTCTTAAAGGAACATGAAACCCACATTCAAATAGAAAACTTTCCAATTTACTTCTATCATCTAATTTGCTTCATTCTCTTGATATCCTTTGTTTAATGCATTACTGGGAGCTAGTTAACGCGTTGGGTGAGCCAATAACATGAGGCATATCTGTGCAGCCACCAATCAGCAGCTTCTGAGCCTACCTAGATATCCTTTTCAAAACATATTAGATAATAGAAGTAAATTAGAATGTTTTTTTAAAATCACATGTTCTCTCTGAATCTTCAAAGAAAAAAATTGGGCTTCATGTCCCTTTAAGGCCCAGTTGTATAGGGCCCAGGGCATGCACTTCCTTTTAGCTTCAAAATTAAAACAAACTTCTCTAACCTGTCATTTATAAACATAATAAAATAATATTATTTCATATACAGTACATAGAATTGATTGTCCCTTTAAAAATCCATTACTTAGTATGTTGGGTGCTGCTATTACTTATAAAGTAAGTGGGACAAATCGCAATGGGACATCAGCCATCACATAGCTGGGAACAGCACGAGGCATGTCAAAAAGTAACCATTTGCACCTATGAGGTCAGGGGGTTCTACAATCAAGGTGGGCATGCTATACTAACCTCATAACCTTTGTAAAACTAGCACTCAATGCATTTGCCAATAAACAGCTTGTTGCTTTATAAATACTATTCTCAAGAGGATTTCAGCACTGTGAAAACACTAAAATTATAGAAAAATAAAATAAAGATATATACTGTATATATATATATATATGTGTGTGTGTGTGTGTGTGAATTTTACTTCTACTCTGGTACACACAGATAATTACTGCACATCCTAAACAAAGCGACTATTAGTTAAGGGACTTCACTTAGTGACCTGGCAGAGTTTATTATAATGAAAACATATTCCTTATGCATATGAACAAGGTGTTAGTTGAGACTGAGTAGTTTAGATTCATGCTTCATATTTACTTAAAACTCCCACCTTGCTAGGGTTAAGTGAATGAGAACCTCCTTGATAAAATGTGCTCTCATTTGCATGCTGTTTTGCCCATTCCAGCTATAAAGTATTAGAAGTAAAACAAGGTTCCTTATGTTATGTACTATACATTGATTTATGGAACTATTAATAAAATTTTATCTATTCTAAATGTCTCCTAATTTAAAGTACTGCCTATATAATGGCCATCATTACAAAGGCCACTGTAAGATTAGGGCTAGTGTTAACCTACTGGTTGCTTGTGAGGGCTGCAACTCATGCACTTTCATTATTTATTTTTCCTGCTTTTTCTGTAATTTAAAGGGACATGAAACAAAAAATTTTTTTTTCATGATTCAGATAGAGAATACAAATTTACTTCTATTATCTTGTCAGCTTCATTCTCTTCTTTATTTTTATTTTTTTTTAGAAGAAGCAGAAATGCACTACTGGGAACTAGATGAACGCATTTGGTGAGCCAATAACATTAGGCATATATGTGCAGCCACCAATAAGCAATTAACTCCCATTAGTGCATTGCTGCTCCTGAACCTCCCTAGGTATCATTTTCAAAAAAGGATACCAAGTGAACAAAACAAATTAGATAATAGAAATAAATTGAAAAGTTGTATAAAATCACATGCTGTTTCTGAATCATAAAAGAAAAATATTGGGTTTCATGTCCCTTTAACTCTGAAATTGTTAGGAAATCTCCTCCCCCCCTTGCCGGGAGGCTGGAGATTTGTAACTTTATACCTTATAAGCTTATTTATACCTGTCCCTGATTGGCCACAGCAAAGAAAGCAAGGAAAACAACATTAAATAGACTTTCCAAGGGATGTGTTCCAGCACTGCAATACTTTGCATATTGTTCTAATAAAATTACAGTTTTAAATGCACGTAAAACATTACTTTTGCAGATTGCAGTGGACAGTTTATAAAACATAAAAAATTACTTTAATGTCCCTTTAAAGGGATATGTAGCCCAACATTTTTATTTTGCGATTCAGACAGAGCATACAATTTTAAAAACAAATTTCCAATTTATTTTTATTATCAAATTTGTTTAGTTCCCGTGGTGTTCTTTGTTGAAGAGATACCTAGGTAGGTGTCTGGAGCACTACATTGCAGAAAATTGTGCTGCCATCTAGTGCTTTTGCACATGGATAATATTCTTGCAAAACTGCTGCCATATAGTGCTCCACACATGCACACTCCTGAGCTTATGTCCCTGCATTTCAACAAAAGATTCTAAGAGAACAGAGAAAATGTGATAATATAAGTAAATTAGAAAGCCATTTAAAAGTGTATCCTCTAAACTGAGTCATGAAAGAAAAAAATTAGGTTTCACATATCTTTAAAATGATAGTAAAGTTGCGCCATATTCAAAGCGGCATTCGAAACATCTTTTTAAATAAACATGAGATTAATTCATTGGTTTTTGTTTGTTTTTTAATATTACTGAAGTTACTAATACTTCAAACTTTAAATTCGAGTGTCCAGTATTCCGCCTATCTCTGTGTCAATTTTTTTTGATGACGTATTCTGTGGCATCCAGTTAAAATCCTGGCCTTAAGGTGACCAGGACTTTAGCAAAACCGCCCCCTCTGTCTACAGGGCATGCTCAAGTATCTTAATAGTGTCGCCAAGTTAGAGTGCGCTCCCGTGTGATGCATGCATGTTGTTCATTACTAAAGGGAATCCAGAGAAGCAAAATTTTACCATAACATTAAGTGCCGCATCATTAGAATGGCTTTTACAATATTCATGTTTTGATACTTTATTCCTGCAGATTCAGTCCAGTACTCAGTTTTACTACTCTTTTTTTCCAATATAGGCTATGGATGCTACAGCCAATCAGAGCACAATTCTTACACCGTGTAACATATCAGTGAAATTGTTTTCTTGACAAGCCTGTGCATTTCAGTGTAGAATACAGAGCAGGAGCTGTTTGTTTTGCAGTGACTGCATTGCTCTATATTATTCCTGAGGATGTTTATATTTGTGATATAACATTTAAAGGGACATTAAACATCTCAAGATGTTAATATTAACTGTTTCATTCCATGTAATAAAACAACTTTGCAATATACTTTCATGATTTATTTTGTTCTACTTTTATGTAATTTAATTCTGAATATTATGGGCTTTCCAATTTATGTTAAACATGAAAGTGCAGACACAGCAATATTGTACACAGTCATTGGTTGCACACTCTAGTAAGCCATTTATAACTATTCCTAATTGGCCTCAGCAAAAAAGGTAACCTAAGTTACAATATGGCAGCATTCACTGCTTTATGGACAATAACTTTACCCTTATTTTTTTCAATAGTTAAACAACTAATATAATTTAAAAAAATACATCTACAAATTATTCTCAGGCTAATCTTTGCTCTGAATTTATCATTCAAGCAATGATTTATATAGGGCTAGATTACAAACTGAGCGCTTAGCTGCGCTACTTACCTCTTAGCTTCGCAAAATCTATGGAGCCTATAGAAGCGTGCTCTCGTAAGCGCAATGCATTAGCGTGCACTGGTATTACACAGTGGAGCTCAAATATCGGATTCATGAAAGTGATATTTAGCGCTCCACTTGTAATCTGGCCCTTAGTGTTTAATGTGCCTTTAAATTGTATACAAATAATTGCAAATATGTAAAGATTCTGCTTTATGTTATGCATCGCTAAACCAAAATGCAAGGTACAGCTGTCAAAAAGTGAGTAATAACTGATCTGTAAAAGCACAAGGATGCAGCAATACGTGAGTTACAAGATGGTGGCACCCAGTATAAACATACAGAGCTTTACCAACTGGTTTCTGTATTGGGTTAAAATAAAAGAACAGCTTTAAAGAGAGCTGCAGGCACAGGAGGGAAAACAGTACCATGCTGACTCAATGACCCAGAACTTGAATGTCCCTTTAAGCCTTTGTTTTTAATATTCATGGCTGCTCATTTTCTCATGAAGAGGGAGATACACCCATGGAACATGCAATCCCACTGAGAATAATGGCCTGGCCACTGGCTGTACCTCCTGCAACCTCCTGCAGAATGACCAGTGGCTGACAGGAAATGGCAATAACTGGGAAAGTTTTGTTTAAAACATGCAACAATGTAAAGATGAGCCTTGATGCAACAACAAAATGAACTATAAAGGGACACTCAAGTCAAAATGAAACTCACATGTCAGAGGGATTTTAATAAAGCATAAATCCAAACTGATCAGACAGGCCAGAGAAAAACACATAAAACTACTACAAAAAATTAGCTCCTTAGAAACTGAACACAAAAAAAAAACCTTCTGACGATAAAATTACAAACGAACTCACCGATGCTAGACTAGGGCTTAAACAATACTTGACCGAAATTCACCAACGTAAAGCATTATTCCTTAAGCAGTAATTCTATGAAGGCGGAAATAAACCGGGTAAGGTGCTAGCTAGAAGCTTGAAAAGGAAACAACTAAACACATATATTCACTCCCTTACAACATCGGAAGGTCAAACAGTTAAAGATAGCTCCAAAATTGCTGCTACCTTTCGGAAATACTACCATACACTATATAACTTAGATGATACTAGAACACAAGATACTCCCGCATTCAAAGATAAAACCAGCCAATATTTTACAGACTTAGGGCTTCCAACTATAGACAAGGAAGCAGCCGACTCTTTAGCTGCCCCAATAACGAAAGAAGAATTACACCAAGCTATTAAAGATTCTCCTTCAAATAAAAGCCCTGGCCCTGATGGGTTTACTTCAAATTATTATAAAAAATGTGAGGGAGCTTTAGATATACAAATGTTACAACTGTTTAACAATCTCAGGGATGAACCTGCGATATCAAGAGCGCTTCTAGAAGTACTAGCCAAACCAGGTAAACCAGCAACATGCCCAGGAAATTTCAGACCGATATCTTTAATTAATACTGATATGAAGATACTGGCTAAGATTTTAGCAAATAGGTTAAATAAATTGGTACCCAACCTGATCTCCACTGATCAGGTGGGATTTGTACCTGGGAGGGGAGCTAGGGAAATATAACAAAAGTTATACAACTAGTAAATCATGCAAGAGTGACAGGGGTTCCAATGGTCTTATTCTCGACCGATGCTGAGAAGGCCTTCGATAGGGTAGGTTGGCCTTTTCTGCAACGGCAATGAGCGAGATGGGAATACCAAAAGCCTTTCTAAACATGTCAATGGCCCTTTATTCAGCCCCAAATGCAAAAGTAAGAGTCAATGGCACATTATCAGATACACTTCACATTAATAATGGGACAAGGCAGGGGTGTCTGCTTTCGCCCCTGTTATTAGGAAGAACACCAAAATTAAAGGATTAATGGTTGGGGTTACAGAATTCAATCAAGCTTTGTATGCGGATGATATTCTATTTACTCTAACGGAGGCTGAGACCTCTATACCCAAATTGCTAAAAGAACTCAACTTGTATGGTGAGGTATCCAACTTCCTCAATTTAAATAAATCAGAACTATTTAATATTAACACTCAGACTCATCATATACAAAAGCTAAAAGATGAACACAATATACCAATAGCCCAACACAAGCTCAAATACCTGGGTATTTTCCTGACACCTTCCATACAAGATCTCTTTAAGCAAAATTATATTCCATTAAAAACGAAATTACTAGAGATCTTTCAATCTGGAAGAACAAACCTCTGTCATGGCTAGGGAGGATAGGAATAATTAAAATGAATGTCCTTCCTAGGATCCTATATATCCTCCAAGCGCTACCAATCCCCATGCAGGAAGGCTACATGAAACAATTACAAACAATAATTGAACGATACATTTGGGCAAAAATAAAACCTAGAGTCCAGAGGAAGACCATGTACATGTCAAGGGATAGAGGAGGCCTGGGGGTGCCACATTTATTTGCGTATAGAAGGGCGATCTTTCTCCAACATGTAATTGAATGGTCCCACAATAACACAAATAAGGTGTGGATACATCTAGATATGCAAATCTTTTTGCTGATCAATGTAGGAACACTAGCTTGGACCTCCCCAACACATAGGCCAAAAAACCTGCATACATATGCAATGACAGCAGAAACATTAGCCGAGTTGGATAAGATATTAGCGACCAGCACACAAATTTCATCTAACCACTCCCCCCTCACACCTATAATCGAGATCACGGCCCTCCCATACTGCAAGATGAGATCCCGTATTAAACAACCTTATAGCCTAAAAACTGGCTCCATGCAATTTCTCATGGAGAATAACATCACTAAAACACAAGCTCAATTAGCAGACGCTCATAGAGAGATTTTCTCCTCATGGCTCAGCTACAACCAACTACTCCATTATATCTCACACCACAAACACAGGAGAGATATGGGACGAGGACTCACGTCCTTTGAAAAACTATGCATCCAAACAGTTACTCCTAGGCACCTCATATCTCTTTTATACAAACTAACCTCCATAGATGACCCCATGACACTTCCATCATACACCTTAGCTTGGAATAGTTATCTCAAGAGATGGAATATGACTCTTGGTTAAAAGCTTTTGTGCTTACAAAACGATCTTCAGTCTCGGCCACCATACAAGAAATTCACATAAAATTCATGAGTCACTGGTTCCTCACCCCTTCCAAGCTCCACAAAATATTTCCCTCTTTGAACAACAAATGTTGGAGAGTATGTGGAGAGGAGGGCTCCCTTATCCATATATGGTGGTCCTGCCCTAGATTGCGAACCTATTGGGAGGGAATCTTCTCTTTCATTTCAGATATGTTGGGCATACATTTACCAAATGCACCAGAAAGTATATTGTTTAGCTTGATACCCAAAATAACAAACCCAGCTAAGTTGGCACTCTTCCTGATAATGTTGACAGGTGCTAAAAAATACCTTACTTATACTTTATATACTTTTAGGTATACTTATACCTAAAAGATGGAAGACACAATATGTACCTTCTATATCGGAATGGAAACAACAAGTATCTGAACTAATTACCCTGGAGATATACCATTACCTTAAAATTGAAAACCTAGCCATTACCCATGAAATGATCCTGGCAGTCTGGAATAAAACAATTTAAGGAGACCCTCTTTCCTTTCTCCCCCCTTTTTTTCCCTCTCTTTTTCCTCTCCCCTTTCCCTTCCTATAAGTCACTTTCTTGTCTATTTTTATGGATTGCAACTACAATTGAAATGTATCCGCTATATTTAGGAACTTACATGTTTTATGTATAAAATGAACAAAGAGTAATGAAGAAAGAAAGAAAAAGAAGAAAAATAATAATATCTAAATGTTTATTTTACTATGTATACCATTGGAGCGTTTATATTGTTAATTTTGATAAGCATAAATAAAGCTCTTTTGAAACTAAAAAAAAAAAAAAAATTAAATAAAAAATAAATAAATTAAACTCACATAATTCAGATAGAGCAGCAATTTTAAACAACTTTTTTATATTTACAGATTGTGTGTCACCAGCTCCTAATGAGCATGTGCAGGAATTCACAGAATATACGTATTTGCATTTGTGATTGGCTGATGGCTGTCACATGATACAGGAGGAGTGGAAATAAACATAACTTTGACATTTGTTAGAAAAAAAATCTACTTCTCATTTGAAGTTCAGACTAAGGGGCTGAATTATCAAGGCTCGCCGGAAGCAGAAGTTAAGAAGCAGCGGTCTAAAGACCACTGCTCCATAACTTGTCCACCTGCTCTGAGGCGGCGGACAGAAATCAACCCAATCGAATACGTTCGGGTTGATTGACACCCCCTGCTAGTGGCCGATTGGCCGCAAATCTGCAGGGGGCGGTATTGCACAAGCAGTTCTGGTGAATTGCTTGTGCAATGCAATGCTGTGGTCATTTATCGATGTGCAGCGGACATGATACGCTACATCGTATCATGTCCGCTCACACTTTGATAAATATGTCCCCAAGTGCTATTGCTTTGTCTTTTTAACATGCATTTGTAGAATACTGTACTGTATTTACTTGTCCTTTAATGTCTAGTGTCCATTTAAAGGGACATAATACTCATATGCTAAATCACTTGAAACTGATGCAGTATAACTGTAAAAAGCTGACAGGAAAATATCACCTGAGCATCTCTATGTGAAAAAGGAAGATATTTTAACTCACAATTTCCTCAGCTCAGCAGAGTAAGTTCTGTGTAAAAAGTTATACTCAGCTGCTCCCAGCTGCAGGTAAAAAAATTTAAAAAATGAAGAAATGAACAGCAGCCAATCAGCATCAACAGTGCTGAGGTCATGAACTCTTACTGTGATCTCATGAGATTTGACTTAACTCTCATGAGATTTCATAGTAAGCTTCCTTTACCTGATTGGTGAAATAATATGAGAGTGCACGATGCTCATCCCTTCAGATGTCCCGGGACATAATACTAAAATGCTGCTTAGAAATCCTTTACATTGGGAGGTGGCTACTGAGGAACTTTTTAGGTACAATATCTTTCTTTTTTACATAGAGATGTTCAGGTGATATTTTCTAATCAGCTTTTTACAGTTATGCTGCATCACTTTCAAGTGTTTAAACATTTGGGTATTATGGCCCTTTAATGCCAACACTATAACAGATGATCATCATAATGATATATGTAAAGGGACATGAAACCCAACATTTGTTTTTCATATTTAGATAGATTATTATTATTTTATTATTATTTATAAAGCACCAACAGGTTCCGCAGCGCTGTCCAAGGGTACAAAAAAGTACAACGGAGAAACAATACAATAAAAGACAACATTTTACAGACAAATACAGGGGGAATTGAGTGTCCTATTCCTGTGGGAACTTACAATCTAGATGGGTAGGAGGATGGGAAAAAGGAGTTGGGGACTGCAGAGGTGAGAATGATATTAGTGAGGAGATAGATGAGGGCAACTTTTAGGTAAGTGAAATTTACCCTGAACAAAAGGTCTTTAGGGAACATTTAAAGGAGGAGAGGTTAGGGAAAAGTCTGACAGCTCGAGGAAGTGCGTTCCAGATGGTTGGTGCCGCACAAAAGAAGTCCTGTAGTCTAGTATGAGAGGAGGTGATGGTAGAGGACGAAAGTAGCAGGTCATTGTTGGATCTTAGAGGCGCGGGTTGGAGTATATTTGTTGATGAGTAAGGACAGGTGGGGTGGGGCAGAATTGGTGAGGGCTTTGTAGGTCAGGGTGAGAATTTAGAATTAACTCTGCTGTGAATGGGGAGCCAGTGAAGGGACTCACAGAGAGGTGCAGCAGATACAGGGAGTTGGCAGAGGCAGATTAGCCTGGCAGATGCATTTAGGATGGATTGAAGGGGAGAGAGGCAGGAGAGAGGGAGGCCAGTTAGTAGGTTATTACAGTAGTCAAGTCGGGAAATTACCAGGGAGTGGATTAGCTGTTTAGTAGTTTCAGCACTCAGAAACAGACACATTTTGGAGATATTGCGTAGGTGGTTGCGGCAGGATGAAGAGAGTAATTGGATGTGGGGAATGAAGGACAGATTTGAGTTAAGTGTGACTCCAAGGCAGCGGACTTGGGGTGATGGGGAGATAGTGGTGCCGCCAACAGTGATAGAAAAATTAGAAACTGGAGTAGAAATAGAGGTGGGAATTAGAAGTAGTTTGGTCTTGGACATGATCATATGATTTTAAAAATGTTTCCAAATTACTTCCATTATCACATTTGTTTTGTTCTCATAGAAACATAGAAACATAGAAACATAGCTATTGACGGCAGATAAGAGCCATAGGCCCAGCAAGTCTGCCCGACCTTACCTAACAGTATAAACTTATCTAGTTCGTAGGATAGCCTTATGCTTGTCCCATGCATTTTTAAAGTCCCCCACAGTGTTTGTGCTCATGTTATTTTTTGTTGAAGAGAAACTTAGGTAAGTAGTGTGTAAATGTCTGGAGCATAGACAAAACAGTTCTTTCATCTAGTGCTCTTGCCAATGTATTATATTTTTTCAATACTGCTGTCATGTAGTGCTGCATACACGTGCACGCTCCTGAGCGTACTTCCCTGCTTTTCCACAAATGATACTAGGAGAACGAAGAACATTTGATAATAGAAGTAAATTGGAAAGTTGTTTCCAATTGTATTGTCTATCTGATTCATGATAGAAAAATTTTGGGAGTTTATGTCCCTTTAACATTTTGATTATGCTATTTCAATAATAACCCTCCAGGTTTACAATTTTAAGTGTAGCAATTGCAACTTAAACATCATGTTATGCTGCAAATGATTATATTTAGGATACATTTGCTTTAATAAATACAGGAGTAGAAAAGATAGATTTTAAAAGATACAATATTTTGAGTGTTGTTATTTATGAGTGCACCCAGGTTTCCTTTCTGCATTGGAAAAATTCTGTGCGGGAAGAAGTTCAGTTGAAGAGTTTGTGTACATTATGAGATCTACATAAAGTATTACATAATGACCTTCTAGCAGCTACAAATGATCTGGCAATATTGCACTTCTGTTTAAAGGTCATTATTGGACAGAAGTATATGGTTGATGATTTAGTTCCTCCTATCAATGTCACCTTGTAGCAGACAGATGAAATTCACTGTTCTATAGATCATTGCTGTGTTAGTGTGAACAGCTCACAGTAAATGACCTAGAGGTCACTTCTGTTTGTTTTTTGTTGTTGTTTTTTTTTAGATCTTTTAGATGTTGTAAAGACAGGATTTTCATAATAAAAGACACATTTGTATCATTTTTCTGTCATTTTATTTTAGAGAGTTCTCACATAAAGGGACATAACCGTTTGTTTTATGAATAATAATAATAATAATAATAATAATAATAATATATATATATATATATATATATATATATATATATATATATATATATATATATATATATATATATATATATATATATAATCTGTATAAAACAGCACTCTCTGGATTTTGCCAAACGTGGTTTATATACATTATGTTTTGGGGTTGTGCACCCCTATCCCGAAACTTTACGTAAATAAACCACATTTGGTGCTGTTTTCTACAGCTAATATGTGCTTTTCAAGCACCCTGATCTGAGGATACTTTCAAATATTAAATAAAGTTTAAAAAGGGTCTGCACCAATAGTCATTTAAAGGGATAGTAAACACCAAAAATGTTATTGTTTAAAAAGATAGATAATCCCTTTAGTTACCATTCCCCATTTTTGCATAACCAACACTGATAAAGAAATAAACTTTTTACCTCTCTAATTGCCTTTTATCTAAGCCTCTACAAACTTGCATTTAAGGCAATTTACGTGTATGAGCACAATGTTATTTATATGAAACACATGAACTAACGCCCTCTAGCTGTGAAAGACTGTCAAATGCATTCAGATAAAGAGGTGTCCTTCAAGGTCTTAGAAATTAGCATATGAGCCTACACAGGTTTAACTTTCAACAAAGAATACCAAGAGAACAAAGCACATTTTATGATAAAAGAAAATTACGGCTAGATTTAGAGTTGGGCGGTAGCCGTCAAAACCAGCGTTAGAGGCTTCTAACGCTTGTTTTAACCGCCCTCTGATATTTGGAGTCAGTCAGGAAAGGGTCTAACGCTCACTTTGCAGCCGCGACTTTTCCATACCGCAGATCCCCCTACGCCATTTGCGTATCCTATCTTTTCAATGGGATCTTTCTAACGCCGGTATTTAGAGTCGTGGCTGAAGTGAGCGTTAGAAATCTAACTACAAAACTCCAGCCGCAGAAAAAAGTCAGTAGTTAAGAGCTTTCTGGGCTAACGCCGGTTTATAAAGCTCTTAACTACTGTGCTCTAAAGTACACTAACACCCATAAACTACCTATGCACCCCTAAACCGAGGTCCCCCCACATCGCCGCCACTCTATTACATTTTTTAACCCCTAATCTGCCGACCGCACACCGCTGCCACCTACGTTATCCCTATGAACCCCTAATCTGCTGCCCCTAACACCGCCGACCCCTATATTATATTTATTAACCCCTAATATGCTGCCCCCAACGTTGCCGCTAGCTACCTACACTTATTAACCCCTAATCTGCCGACCGGACCGCGCCGCTATTATAATAAAGTTATTAACCCCTAATCCGCCTCACTCCCGTCTCAATAACCCTATAATAAATAGTATTAACCCCTAATCTGCCCTCCCTAACATCGTCGACACCTAACTTCGAGTATTAACCCCTAATCTGCCGATCGGAGCTCACCGCTACTCTAATAAATTTTTTAACCCCTAAAGCTAATTCTAACCCTAACCCTAACACCCCCTAAGTTAAATATAATTTTATTCTAACGAAATAAATTAACTCTTATTAAATAAATTATTCCTATTTAAATCTAAATACTTACCTGTAAAATAATCCCTAATATAGCTACAATATAAATAATAATTATATTGTAGCTATTTTAGGATTAATATTTATTTTACAGGCAACTTTGTATTTATTTTAACCAGGTACAATAGCTATTAAATAGTTAATAACTATTTAATAGTTACCTAGTTAAAATAATTACAAAATTACCTGTAAAATAAATCCTAACCTAAATTACAATTAAACCTAACACTACACTATCAATAAATAAATTAAATAAACTACCTACAATTATCTACAATTAAACCTAACACTACACTATCAATAAATTAATTAAATACAATACCTGCAAATAAATACAATGAAATAAACTAACTAAAGTATAAAAAATAAAAAAGAACTAAGTTACAAAAAATAAAAAAATATTTACAAACATTAGAAAAATATTACAACAATTTTAAACTAATTACACCTACTCTAAGCCCCCTAATAAAATAACAAAGACCCCCAAAATAAAAAAATGCCCTACCCTATTCTAAAATTAAAATAGAAAAGCTCTTTTACCTTACCAGCCCTGAAAAGGGCCCTTTGCGGGGCATGCCCCAAAGAATTCAGCTCTTTTGCCTGTAAAAAAAAAACATACAATACCCCCCCCCAACATTACAACCCACCACCCACATACCCCTAATCTAACCCAAACCCCCCTTAAATAAACCTAACACTAAGCCCCAGAAGATCTCCCTACCTTGTCTTCACCACACCGGGTCCCGATCTGTCCAGAAGAGCCTCCGATGTCTTGATCCAAGCCCAAGCGGGGGGCTGAAGAGTGACGTCCATCCTCGGGCTGAAGTCTGAATCCAAGCGGCGGCTGAAGAAATCCATCATCGGGCTGAAGTCTTGATCCAATCGGTTGCTGAAGAAGTCCATCATCGGGATGAAGTCTACTATGAAGCAGCATCTTCAATCTTCTTTCTTCCGGAGCCATCATCTTCCAGCCGACGCGGAACATCCTCTTCTACCGATGCCTACTCGCCGAATGACGGTTCCTTTAAATGACGTCATCCAAGATGGCGTCCGTCGAATTCCGATTGGCTGATAGGATTCTATCAGCCAATCGGAATTAAGGTAGGAAAATTCTGATTGGCTGATGGAATCAGCCAATCAGAATCAAGTTCAATCCGATTGGCTGATCCGATCAGCCAATCAGATTGAGCTCGCATTCTATTGGCTGATCAGAATTTTCCTACCTTAATTCCGATTGGCTGAATCCTATCAGCCAATCGGAATTCGACGGACGCCATCTTGGATGACGTCATTTAAAGGAACCGTCATTCGGCGAGTAGGCGTCGGTAGAAGAGGATGTTCCGCGTCGGCTGGAAGATGATGGCTCCGGAAGAAAGAAGATTGAAGATGCTGCTTCATAGAAGACTTCATCCCGATGATGGACTTCTTCAGCGCCCGCTTGGATCAAGACTTCAGCCCGAGGATGGACGTTACTCTTCAGCCCCCCGCTTGGGCTTGGATCAAGACATCGGAGGCTCTTCTGGACAGATCGGGACCCGGTGTGGTGAAGAAAAGGTAGGGAGATCTTCAGGGGCTTAGTGTTAGGTTTATTTAAGGGGGGTTTGGGTTAGATTAGGGGTATATGGGTGGTGGGTTGTAATGTTGGGGGGGGGGTATTTTATGTTTTTTTTTTACAGGCAAAAGAGCTGAATTCTTTGGGGCATGCCCCGCAAAGGGCCCTTTTCAGGGCTGGTAAGGTAAAAGAGCTTTTCTATTTTAATTTTAGAATAGGGTAGGGCATTTTTTATTTTGGGGGTCTTTGTTATTTTATTAGGAGGCTTAGAGTAGGTGTAATTAGTTTAAAATTGTTGTAATATTTTTCTAATATGTTTGTAAATATTTTTTTATTTTTTGTAACTTAGTTCTTTTTTATTTTTTGTACCTTAGTTAGTTTATTTCATTGTATTTATTTGTAGGTATTGTATTTAATTAATTTATTGATAGTGTAGTGTTAGGTTTAATTGTAGATAATTGTAGGTAGTTTATTTAATTTATTTATTGATAGTGTAGTGTTAGGTTTAATTGTAACTTAGGTTAGGATTTATTTTACAGGTAATTTTGTAATTATTTTAACTAGGTAACTATTAAATAGTTATTAACTATTTAATAGCTTTTGTACCTGGTTAAAATAAATACAAAGTTGCCTGTAAAATAAATATTAATCCTAAAATAGCTACAATATAATTATTATTTATAAGTATTTAGATTTAAATAGGAATAATTTATTTAATAAGAGTTAATTTATTTAGTTAGAATAAAATTATATTTAACTTAGGGGGTGTTAGGGTTAGGGTTAGAATTAGCTTTAGGGGTTAAAAAATTTATTAGAGTAGCGGTGAGCTCCGATCGGCAGATTAGGGGTTAATACTTGAAGTTAGGTGTCAGCGAAGTTAGGGAGGGCAGATTAGGGGTTAATACTATTTATTATAGGGTTATTGAGGCGGGAGTGAGGCGGATTAGGGGTTAATAACTTTATTATTATAGCGGCGCGGTCCGGTCGGCAGATTAGGGTTAATAAGTGTAGGTAGGTAGCGGCGACGTTGGGTGCGGCATACTAGGGGTTAATAAATATAATATAGGGGTCGGCGGTGTTAGGGGCAGCAGATTAGGGGTACATAGCTATAATGTAGCTTGCGGCGGTGTACGGAGCGGCAGATTAGGGGTTAATAATAATATGCAGGGGTCAGCGATAGCGGGGGTGGCAGATTAGGGGTTAATAAGTGTAAGGTTAGGGGTGTTTAGACTCGGGGTATATGTTAGAGTGTTAGGTGCAGACTTAGGAAGTGTTTCCCTATAGGAAACAATGTAGCTGCGTTAGGAGCTGAACGCTGCTTTTTTGCAGGTGTTAGTTTTTTTTTCAGCTCAAACAGCCCCATTGTTTCCTATGGGGGAATCGTGCACGAGCACGTTTTTGAAGCTGGCCACGTCCGTAAGCAACGCTGGTATCTAGAGTTGCAGTGGCGGTAAATATGCCTGTACGCTCCCTTTTTGGAGCCTAACGCAGCCCTTCTGTGAACTCTAAATACCAGCGGTATTTAAAAGGTGCGGGAGAAAAAAAGCACGCGTAGCTAACGCACCCCTTTGGCCGCAGAAAGTTGTTTAAAATTACATGCCCTATCTGAATCATGAAAGTTTAATTTGGACTTTACTATCCCTTTAAAAGAAAAAAATGTTCTTGGCTGCAAATTATGGCTCCCTTCATTTTTGCCAAGGTTTAAACAGATAGTTCCACTTGGGATCTGCAACACGTTACAGCTTCTGAGCAGGACATGACCAACGAGCCAATTAAGAGCAGCATATGCATGTAGCAATAGAAGCCAATCACTGGCCATCTCCTGCTCAGGATTTTGCAATGTATTGTATCTTAACTTTTTTAATGGGATTTTCACAGACCTTTACCAAATGAAATGCAAACTATGGCAGCTAATTAATTCAATATTAATGATGGTTGCTTAATATGTTTACAGGTTTTTCCACTTATTTATTTCATATCATTTTGAGTCATTTCAGTATTACAGATTTTTATTTTTTTTAAATATTTTAAACTTCTTTTATGGAACAAAAATATCCTGTTTATTAAAGTGAAAGTGACTATTGAAACAAATAAATGTTAAAGTGTGTTTTATTGTTATTACTGTTCTATTGGTTTTTGCAGTTCACAACTCTCCTTATATATAGCGAGTTATGTTTCGCTCCTATCTGTTATATTGATATATGTATTTTTCTTATGAAGTCCAATCTGACTGGGTGGCATATCGACCAAGGTATATTTCTATGTTGGAACATCTTCATTAGAAAGCTCCTTTATTTGTTTCAACCGATAGCCATTCTGAGCTGCTAACAAAGCCCACGGCAAAAACATATTTTGCTAAGAGGTGACGTTTTCACCTCTTAGCAAATAGCCGTGCGGTAAATCCAGCTCCCAAGGGTGCCAAGCCGGATTTACCGCACGGCTATTGGCTAAGAGGGGAAGAGTCACCTCTCAAGGAAAACAGCGATCTGACGTGGGTTTCCTTAGTAGCTCAGAACGGTGATCAGTTGAAACAAATAAAGGAGCTTTCTACATGAAGTATCTTATACTTCATAAATGAAAGTCCCCTTTATTTGTTTCAATAGCTTTTCAAAAACACTAGGGTTAACATGTGAGATAAACATTTAACATTAAGCAAACTCCATACAATGAGAAATGAGCATTTAATTTTTGCATTTGGAAATCTTGTGATAAGTGGTTTATTGAAGGATTTTTCAGATAGAATGATGCAATTACATTTGAAAAGCCACAAGGCCGTTCGCCCATGAGTTCTGATGCAATAGAAAGTAGGACATTGTGTCATATAAAGTATTATACCCTAGATAAAGGTTTACATTATTGCTCTTGTATGTTGCTGTTATCAAAATTGCATTGAAGGGACACTCTGATCTGTTAGGGCACATCATTTTTGCATTACTGACTTGTGACATGTATTTAGTGTTAAAGGGACACTCAATCAAAAATAAACTTTCATTATTCAGATAGAGCATGCCATTTTAAACAACTTTCCAATTTACTTCCAATAACAAAATGTGCACAGTCTTTTTATATTAAAACTTTTTGAGTCACCAGCTCCTACTGAGCATGTGCAAGAATAAGTGTCTAAGCATTTGTGAATGACTGATGGCTGTCACATGGTACGTGTATGCATTTGTGAATGGCTGATGGCTGTCACATGGTACAGGGAGAGTGGAAAAAGACATAACTTTTAAAATTGTCAGAAAAAAAATCTACTACTCATTTGAAGTTCAGACTAAGTGCTATTGCATTGTCTTGTTATCTTGCATTTGTTGATTATGCAAATCTACTGTGTTGACTGGTCCTTTAAGTTTCCCCTTAACAATGACCACAGTTTCCTGCTTGGGAGCTGCAATACTTGGGGATCCAGGGTGATACGTTACCTTTGTGTTTAATCTCTTTGGGGGGACTAAACAACAAGAGCTAGATTACAAGTGTAGCGCTAAATAATCATGCTCCCGCAAACGGGCAAATTAGTCCATTTGCGGGAGAGTGATAAATAAACAACCATTACAAGCGCTCCAAAAATTAACCAGAGATTAGATCACTGGTTAATTTTCTAAAAGTGCCCCAAATGCCCTCAAAATAGGGGGCATTGTAGTTTTAATTAAAAAAAGTAACTTTTATTTTTAAATTAAAAACAACTGTACTAGGCAGTTTTTGGGGTCTAAAGTTGGTGGCACTGAAAAGTGCCTTTACATTGCAGTCTATGAGAACTATGTGTTCCCATAGACCACAATGTAAATATATATGTAATTTAAAAATACTGCCCATCGCTGCGCTACTTACCCCTTTCACTCCGTCTGTGACAGCATCAGAACAAGGCTCCCATAGGAGCCTATGGAAGTGCGTTCTCGTGAGTGCAATGCTTCCTAGCAATGCAAACGCAAGCTTGCGTTCACATTACGATTTTCTTATAATACCAGCGCAAATTAGCGTGCGCTGTTATTACAAAGTGGAGTACTAATATTGCTTGGTCCCAATCAATATTTAGCACTCCACTTCTAATCTGGCCACTAGTTAGCTATGATCAGTAATAAAAAAGATAACACTGTCTAATTAAATCAGAGCATGTAATTTTTGCATCAGAAGGTCCTTTTAACTAAATTTTCCTAAAAGAGCTCACAATCTATTTTTGATTCCTGATTAGGCAGAAGAGACGGTTGCTTTGAGAAGAATTCTCAGAGAGAATGTGCTGCTGAACCTTCAAGTAATTGTATCTGATTGTATGTGAGTATTTTTCTTTGTAATCTCTTTCATCTACATTCTATATCATCAGATCATACTGTGGCCTCAATAAATCTAGTGAGATAATGACTGATTAGATTAGGGTCAGCAGATTGTGCATTTCCTTTTTTTTTCTCTGCTTGGTTTTTACTTAGTGTATTGACAGTGCAAGAATGTGACTCCTCGCAGATACTATTAATGAGCCTAATGGGAATTTCAAATGCCTTAAAAAAAAAAAAAAAAAAAAAACACTTTTGAACGACTGAAGCCTTCAAAGTAAACCCAGCACCTGATGTGAGTTCATTCTCACCAATTATCCTAATCAATAAATCGACCCAAAGAATGGAATAACTGAGCAGAAAACGAGTTTGAAGTAGAGAAAATGTTAGGGGGGTATGAATCAACAATAAAATGATTATTAATGTTAACATATAGGATGTTTTTCCACTGTAAACTTCAAAGAATATTGGTTCTGCCCTTTTTGAACCTTCTAATGTCCAGTGAAGAGGAAGCAAACAGTCTGACTATGTGCTATTTCCATGGCAATATAAGGCAGTTTCACACCACCTTGCATTTTCAGACACCTAGGCAATTTAACATTTTAAAAGGACAATAAGACAGGTACACATTTACCATTAACTGCTACACTTTCTCTCTCTGTGAAAATTCTATGAGCAAACAAGTTGAGCAAATAATGATATGTTCTACATCCGGTATTTATTCATGAGATAGGTTGGATGGCCCTTTTGAACAGCATTCATATCAAAGCAATATTTACAGTGGTGCACAATAAAGATAATCAATTAGAAAACAAGTAAGTAGAATACAAAATAAATATTAACAAATGTTTTTTTCTGTTTTATGAAGAGATATAAATCAAGGATGGATGGAGAAATTGATAGATATCAGATAGATAGATAGATAGATATCAGATAGATAGATAGATAGATAGATAGATAGATAGATAGATAGATAGATATCAGATAGATAGATAGGCAGATGGACTAACGGACAGATGGACATGCATAGGTATAGTATATCATTATAATTAAGAAAAGTAAGTTAATTCATCCCTTTAGCAAGTTTCTGTTTTTTTTGGATAAGCAAGAATGACTTACACATGTAATTTTTGCATTCCTGACCCTAGCTAACTATGGGCTAGAGAATATAAGTGGTGGACACTGTTGCGCGCAAGCGATAAGGGGTTTATTGTGGCTATTTGAGCATGCAGGAAGTAGCACACATTTTAGAGGTTGAAAGTAAACGCGTACGCTTGGGTGCAATAAATTTGAATGCATGTTAGGATAGACGGGAGTCTAGCGCTGTGGTTAACTGTTATGCAGGACAAAACAGTTAATATTTTAAAAGTTACACCCAAAATAACACTATCTAATAAACGTTATTAAAAAAAATTGTTATAAGGGCTCAAAGATATGAGGTCTTAAATGCATGCAAATGGAATGTATACTGACTCTCTGATGATTTTTTTGTTGATTAGATAAATAGATGGAAAGAACGATAGATGGGATGATAGATAAATAGACAATTGCTTATTATTATTATATTTAATGCAAAAAGCTTACTATTTTGAAGACTGCATTTAGATTTATTAATTCATTTAAGAGTAATAATTTATGGTCAAAGAACGTTACTGCTATAGATAATGTTAGAGGTAATTACTGAGCACATTACTATGTTAACCTACTGTATCTGCATTGCTAATTGTAATGATCAGCATTTCACATCCACATTTATCATCAAATGAAGATGCCAGAATTAAAGGGACATAAAAGAGCAATGTATATAGCTATGGGTATATATATATGTATGGCTTAATTGATTGAGAATTCACAGCTACTGAGGCTCTGTAGTGCAGCTTGCACCAGAGAACCTATAGCCACAAATTTAAGAAGCAATTTCTGCTCCTTATCCTCTCTACTAACTCATGTGTGGTGTTGCATCACAATGAGTAACTGCAGGCAGACAGGTTCTCTACTTAAAGGGATATAAAAACCCAACATTTTTCTATCATCATTTAGGTAGAACATACAATTTTAAAGAACGTTCCAGTTTACTTCTATTATCATTTTTAATTAATTCTCTTGGTATCCTTCGTTGAAGGAGTAGCAATGCACTACTGGTTTCTAACTGAACACATGGGTGAACTTCTGACAATCAATATATATATATGCAGCCACCAATCAGCAGCTAGAACCTAGGTTATTTGCTACTTCTGGGTTTTCCTAGATAAACCTTTCAGTAAAGGATAACAAGAGAAGGAAGCAAATTAAATAATAGAAGTAAATTAGACAGTTGTTTAAAATTCTGTGCTATGTCTAAATCATGAATGTCTTATTATGACTTTACTTGTCCACCTGCAGCCTTGACAAATGTACCCCTTAGTATAGAAGTGCAGAGCTATATCCATGTATAGTATGTGCAAATTTGGGATGTTGGTAAATAATGTACATTCATTGTACTCTCATTATAGGATGACTATGGATACACTAACATAATAAAGATTATGAGTCTTCAAATTTTTCACCTTGAGTTTCAGTTCCCGATCGGCAGATAGGCGAGTGGATTGGGCCACTCATGCCTGGAACCACTGTTCCCCTAAGGTGTATGTGCACATGAACGCCTTATTTTTAAGCAGTGCACAGTTTGATCTTCACTGTGCATAACCATTTCTGAGGCGCGATGGGAAGCCAGTTAAAATCAAACTTGTCGGGGATGCAACTTCTTACCCTGTAACTGGAGAGGGGTTTATACAGAGTAACCTGTTTAAATAGTATTCTGATTTATTATTTTGATGAAGTGCTACCAATCAAAACTTGCTTATAATAATGCAACTTCACTATTGCACTTTTTTTTAATTTAGTTTTAATTATTGCATTTGAATTTTAGACACATTATAGTCTTTTCAGCATTAGATTTAGTCAACGAAAAGGCAAGTATATAATCAACAAATATTTTTTTAATATTGTTTTTACCAATTAAGGGCTAGATTACAAGTTAAGCGCACATTTGTGCTTACCTAAGCTCAATATTTGCTCTTAACTTGGCAATACCAGGGCACGTAAATGTGCACTGATATTACAAGTAAGGCGCAATGCGAACACAAGCTGGAATTTACATTGCTGGAAGCCAAGTGCTCACGGGAGTGCGCTTCCATAGGCTCCAATAGGAGCCTCGTTTTCATGCTGGCAGCCGCACAAAAAACTCCTCACATTGCGTGAGGTGTTTGTGTGTGGGGGGCAACTTGTGCAGCAATATATAAATATAGATGTATTATGGTGAAAACACAGTCCCCCATTGACTACTATGTAATGGAACTTTAGGTGCCAATTTTTTTCTAACATCCCACATCCCCTCACTTTAACCCCTTATAACTGCTTTGTGCAGTTATTTTATTTAAATATAAAATTGATCATATCTTTATATAATGGTACTGTACTGTCCTCTTTATTTTGAGGGCAATTGGGGTAAGTTTTTATTTTTAACCAGAGGTCTGACCTCTGGTTAATTGTGCTTAGCGCAAAGTGAAAACGCGAGCACACGGTCACATTAAACAGCCACTTGTAATGGCTGGTTATTTAATGTGCGCCTGTAAACTGGGAAATTTACCCCTTTATGGGCACACGTTAAAATAGCGACTCACATGTAATCTAGCCCTAAATAAAGTCTGCTGTTATTAGCCATTTAATTGAAGATGAGTCCTTTTTGTACATGAGGTAATTTATCATTCAAATTATAAAATGTACAATATGGTTCAGTTCATAAGAGGAAATATTAAAGTATATAATTCTCAGAAATACTTAAGATTGTTTAAAGAGAGCATGGATTTATTTAAAGGGGCATGGCATTATCTTTATTCATTCTATGGGATTGAATATATACAGTATTAAAGACATGTTTTTTTTTAAATAACTGCAGAGATTTTCCTAAGAATGTACTTAAAAACACAGTCGGACACGTTAACACAGGGGTTCAGCAATTTAGATTTCAATGGATGCTGCCTGCTGCATGCAAAATGAACTTACACATGTTTAATGATATTATATCTATTGTATAATACATAATGAAGTACAGATATGCCGGTGAAATAAACAAAAACGAAAGTGAAAGATATAGCTTTTAAAATAATCAGTTTTAGATGAATTATTATTATTATTATTATTATCATATATTTGTATTAAAGACTTTCTTGATCTCTGGCTACACATTATTGCTAATTGAAATTACCCACTTCACAGACATTTTATTAAAGGTCTATAATCTGAGTATTTTATGTAACTTGCACAACCCAACAATATTTGTAGCATTAGCCTTTTACATTATTGTACAAAAAGAAAAGTTTTCTTTCTGTGTCAGTCTTGAAGTACCAATAATACAAATGAAGGAGGTTTAGGATATCTCTGACTGAATTATTAAATTATTCTAATGCAGTGAAAACCATATTTGACCTGTTACTGATACTTTGCACTGACCCTGAGAAACACCTGTGTTAAAAATGTTGTCCTATTGGCTTCTGACCATTCTTACCACTTTCCAATAGAAGTAACTACATTCTGCATAGTGCAATATTTTATTAATTCCCCAAAATACTGATATTTCCTTAGAAAAAAGTAAAGAAACAAAATATATATATAATTGTTTCCTACCGTAAGGAAGCAGGATGAAAGCGTCCCCTAGTCTTGCCTGCTTGAGACTGTAAGCACTATTTCTGGCCTACTTAGTTGATGCTATATATGGAGGCACTGACCACCCACTCATTCTCTGCCCTATGTAGTGTGGATTCTCTGCCTTCCATTCAACCACCTGCTGCTCTTAAACTACAGCTAGCAAAGCGATGACAGACACTTTTTATGCATATTATTTCATACATAAACCTACTACAATTGTGCATCTGTAAACCTGATCCCAGACACACTTACTTATTTTGTTACAAAAGGAAAAGTTATGTCCCCTTTACAGCTTTGGCCCAATAAACTATTATAGATTGTTTTCAGTTTAGAATTGTTAACATTTTATGTGGAAAGATTAAATATTAGAATATTATATTGTTTAATATTTGAAGGCAGAAGATATGTCACAAATGTATAGATATCAAATGATATATAAAAATATAATTATACTAGTCAGTCCTGGTTGATATGAGCACATGATGGCATTTATTCAAAATAAGAATAACCAGCAATAGTTTAGTTGTATATCAACTACAGGGTTATTATGGTTGTAGTCACTTGTTTGTTTGTAACCATGAAGCTAATTAGTGACCACTATTTATAGGTTGCATGACCATACAAACTACAGTCTATGTGTATTGCATTCTTTAGCTGAAATGCAAGGTGTAGTTTCCCGTTATGTTTGTTTTATACACTATTTTTTTTTTAATATTCAATAAAGTATTGTTATTTTAGTAATTGATGAGAATTATTAAAATTATACATACTGTAAAAAATCTAAATAATGCATATGCGTATTACAGTATCTATAATAATTTTTAATAATTGTTATTAATATTTTTTAATATTTGATATTTAATATTTCAATAACGAGCATTAAGGTTAGCAATTCTTCATGTGCGCTACCCCGACACCGTGTTAGCCTTAAATTGCAAAATGAGAAATGCGATACGCATATTTTATATTCCTATGTTCTTCGCATAGATTTTTTTAATTTGTATTATATATATATATATATATATATATATATATATATATATATATATATATATATATATATATGACAATGTTAATGTAAAATAGATATCTATAACTATATATCTATAGGAATAGATATGCAGGTACAGGTATATACAGATACATATAGAAATATGTATCTACAATAATTACATTATCCTTAATGTGAAGAACATTGGAATGTGAAACATGTACTGTAAATATACAGTAAGATACATAAATACATATGTACACACATGTACACACACACACACACACACACATATATATATATATATATATATATATATATATTTGTATATGTATACATATATATGTTTCAATGGGTGTACATACGTATTTATGTATTTAAATGTGTATATAGGTATTTACAGACATATATACACATATATACCCATAAATACATATGTATACATATATAGATATATATATAAGTACATTGGAGCCCTTTGCAGTCAAGTAGATAAAAACATGTAAAATCATATTTAAGTAATATTCATATTTCAAGTGTTATACTGTATTTTTAGTGTAAATATTTCACATTGCAATGTTCTTCACATAGGGGAATATGTTTTAAGTATTATAGATGTCCCTATATATATATATATATATATGTATTTGTCTATACCTATATATAATCATATAGATATATAGGTATAAATATTTAAAAAAACATCATATATATAGAAATACATATTTATGAAGTACAATGGAATGTGAAATATTAATATTTCATGTTGGGTTAGCGCACTTGAGGAAATGCGATTGGGTTTGTGCAACTTGTCGGAGGATTTTTTTTGCACTTTTTGCACTCTATTGAAGTCTATGGTCACAATATTGTAACTTCGGCTTTTTTTACTTTCAACTTGTAATACGCACAATACCCGACGCATGCAAAAAGCCAAAGTCGATCACAGTTAGTTCACGAGCAGGAGCGATAAATAGTGCTCCACTCATAATCTAAACCTTAAAAGGATATGAAACCCAAATTTTTAATTCATGATCCCGAAAGAGCATACCATTTTAACAACTTTCCAAATTACTTCTATTATCTAATTGGTTTTGTTCTCTTGGTATCCTTTGTTGAAAATAATACTTAGGTAGGCTAAGGAGCAGCAAAGCACTACTTTCAGCTAGCTGTTGATTGGTGGCTGCACATATATACATAGTGTCATTGGCTCACCTGATGTATTCACCTAGTTCCCAGGAATGCATTGCTGTTCCTTCAACAAAGGATATAGGGAGAATGAAGCTAATTTTTCAATAGAAGTAAACTGGATAGTTGTTTCAAATTGTTTGCCTTATCTGAATTATGAAAGAAAAATTTTGGGTTTCGTGCCAATCTGTCTGTAATTGGCCTCAGCAGAGAAGTAAACCAAGGTTACAATATGGCAGTGTTAATTGCTTTATGGACACTAAAACTTTATACTTGTGTTCCTCTCTCTCAATATTTAAACAACTAATGTAAAAATACATCTGCATATTATTCTCAAGCTTATCTTTGCTTTAAATAGATCATTTTATCTAACATTTCTTTCCATTTTAAAAAATTGTAAAACTATGCATGAGGGATTAGAGAGAGAGCGATAGAGAGATAGAGAGAGAGATAGAGAGAGAAAAATAGAGAGATAGATAGATAGACAGATAAAGAGAGAAAGAGAGAGATATATAGATAGATAGAGAGAAAGATAGATAGATAGATAGATAGATAGATAGATAGATAGATAGAGAGAGAGTGAGAGAGAAAGATATATATATATATAAATCAATGTAAATATTTGCATAGGAAATTAGTACATCTAGGCAAGTATCCCTGCTTGCTTTCCCCCAGAAATTCTTAATATACAATGTTTCCAATGCACAAGAGAATTGTGGGTAAGATATGCAAATTCTCAGTTTTTTTGCTTCAAAAATACTGTTTTGACACAGCGATCCTTTTAAACAGGAATATGACAGCAAACCAGAAATCACTCACTAGACAAGCCTGTTTCGTTCTTTTTGGAACTCATCAGTAGGAGATAGATTTCTGGTTGCTGCATTGGAAAAGCTATTTTCATGGTTAAACCAAAATTTATTAAAATTATGGGGGGAGATAAAAAACTGAAATTAAAATCCTCCATGTCTCAAAATTAAATCAATGTAAATATTTGCATAGGAAATTAGTACATCTAGGCAAGTATCCCCGCTTGCTTTCCCCCAGAAATTCTTAATATACAATGTTTCCAATGCACAAGAGAATTGCGGGTAAGATATGCAAATTAGATATGCAAATTCTCAGTTTTTTTGCTTCAAAAATACTGTTTTGACACAGCGATCCTTTTAAACAGGAATATGACAGCAAACCAGAAATCACTCACTAGACAAGCCTGTTTTGTTCTTTTTGGAACTCATCAGTAGGAGATAGATTTCTGGTTGCTGCATTGGAAAAGCTATTTTCATGGTTAAACCAAAATTCATTAAAATTATGGGGGGAGATAAAAAACTGAAATTAAAATCTTCCATGTCTCAAAATGAAATCAATGTAAATATTTGCATAGGAAATTAGTACATCTAGGCAAGTATCCCCGCTTGCTTTCCCCTAGAAATTCTTAATATACAATGTTTCCAATGCACAAGAAAATTGTGGGTAAGATATGCAAATTAGATATGCAAATTCTCAGTTTTTTTGCTTAAAAAATACTGTTTTGACACAGCGATCCTTTTAAACAGGAATATGACAGCAAACCAGAAATCACTCACTAGACAAGCCTGTTTCGTTCTTTTTGGAACTCCTCAGTAGGAGATAGATTTCTGGTTGCTGCATTGGAAAAGCTATACTGTATATATATATATATATATATATATATATATATATATATATATATATATATATATATATATATATATATATATATATATATATATATATAGAGAGAGAGAGAGAGAGAGAGAGAGAGAGAGAGAGAGAGAGAGATAGAGAGAGATAGAGAGAGAGAGAGAGAGAGAGAGAGAAAGAGTGAGAGAGAGAAAGAGAGAGAGAGAAAGAGAGAGAGAAAGAGAGAGATAGAGAGAGAGAAAGAGAGGTAGAGAGAGAAAGAAAGAGAAAGAGAGAAAGAGAGAGAGAGAGAAAGATAGATAGATAGAGAGAGAGAGAGAGAGAGGTTAAGAGAGAGAGAGAGAGAGAGAGAGAGAGAG
Organism: Bombina bombina; assembly: GCF_027579735.1. Taxonomy (NCBI): domain Eukaryota; kingdom Metazoa; phylum Chordata; class Amphibia; order Anura; family Bombinatoridae; genus Bombina; species Bombina bombina. The sequence goes on along the minus strand of NC_069504.1, from coordinate 1,007,224,987 downwards.
AAAGAGAAAGAGAAAGAGAGAAAGAGAGAGAAAGAGAAAGAGAAAGAGAGAGAGGTTAAGAGAGAGAGAAAGCAAAGAATTTCAGTGTTAACTCACGAAACACCTGTACTTATAATGAGGCTGGAGTTTTAGGTGAAGACATCTGTATGCTTTGTTAAAGATAAAGAGTCCTTGTTAAAGGACAGTAAAGTCAAAATTAAACATGCAACTTTAAACAACTTTACATATTACTTCCATTAACTTAAATTTGATTCATTATATGGGTATCCTTTGTTTAAAGCATATATAGGTAGGCCCATGATCAGCAGTACACTGCTGTGAGCTAGCTGCTCATTGGTGGCTACACTGCACATATATGCCTCACTCTTGTCACTGGCTCCCTATAGTGCTGACCCTTCAACAAAGGATATCAAGAGAATGAAACAATTTTCACAACAGAAGTAAACTGGAAAGTTATTTAAAATTGTATGTTCTACCTCAATCATGAATGCAAATGTTTGACTTTCGCGTTCATTTAACATAAGATTGTATAGACTTTTACATGGTATATCTTTTTCTAGTATTATTTTCTGTACATCTGAGTATTATTCTGTGTGATATTTCCTGAAAAATGCTTTAAAATAATGTTAGGCTTTTTCATCTGGCCATAGGCATTTTGGTGTATTGGGTACAGTTACTATTCTTTCTACTTGATAATGCAGATGGGAACATTAAACAAAGCTGAAAAAAATATAAGGGTCTGTTATGGTATATATATATATACTTTGTGTGCAGCCAGGCTTCTTGTTCATAGACAGCTTTAAATGTTTTCCTTTTAACTTTTATACACAGTATAATATTCAATAATAGCTTCTTGTGCTATCTTTCTGTATCTATTTCATCTGAAAATAATTACACTTTGATTTTCTTTGTAAAAATTAGAAAAATACACAATAGATAATAATGATAATTTGTGTCAAAGCTGGGAGCACTTTCTCTAAGACATGGCAGATCTTTAACAGTGTAGAATTGTTAGAAATTCACTTCTGTAACCGATGCAACAGCATTTGTATTCTTCTGTTATCTGGATGAAGATTGTTTAAAAGTAAAATTAAGAACGCTGTACTATAGTGGCATGTGTAGCATGTAAATATCTAATAATAAGCAATGGTAGAAAGGCATGGGTCAAAAGGGTATAATCATTGTATCTAGATTCCCATTTTCCTTCAACTTCAGAGCGATTTTTCTTCCCTAAAAATTGCTCTTCCAAGGACGTTACATCAGTGGCACAGCAGGTGCAAAAATTCCAGAGCCTGTAATGGGTCACCCACTGCCCAACTACCCAAGCTCAGATTGGCTCCTAACTTTATTAATGGGGCTGAGAATCCAGTACTTTCTCTCTATATTTCAATACTGCATGCAACACCTTTTTTTTTTTTAAAGAGACAGGAATGTTATGTTTATATATGTGCATAGTATATATATATATGAGAAAGGGCACACGCCCGAAACGTCGCCTGTATGTTCACTGCTTGTTATTAAAATTATTTAATTATATCAGGAGTGCTGCAGTCATTTCTACATTTTCTATCAATATCTGTTTGAGGTGAGACAGAGACTGCTTGCACCCATTAACACAAGTGAATTGGTGCTGGACTTTCTACTATTTATATATATATATATATTTGTATCTGCACTGCACTCACAATTTCCTTGTGTCATCAACCAGGGTGCAGAGTCAAAGTATCAATATATATATAAAACACATAAGGGAACTGCACTCTCAGACTGGACTGGGTACACATTATATGACCCGGTAACATGCACAGCCCTGAGTGCTCATTAGCACTCACAGGTAGCTGTATCGTCCCCAGAGTCCCAGGCAGTTAACCCCAGACAAGTCTGGGTGCAAGGCCCATAGGGAAAATTACAAAACAAATTAATACAACACAGAAAAAGCTGCAATTTTTTCTTTATTGAGGTTTTAATCTTGGCATAGAAACAGCAGAGCATAATTACATTACAGATATATTCCAAATTAAGTAATTGAAGAGTAAAAGAGATTTAACTGCTGTCAATAGTACAGAAAAGAAAAATTAGAAAATAATTTCCATAAACATGTAAAAAGCATGCCAATCAAACTGTAAACCTTCCAATGAACTCAGGAGGCCACTTGTGGACCTCATATATTTCGGGAATATTCAGAGCAACAGACAGTATGGTAAGATAAATGAGACCACTCATGGATCTCAGTGAATAAACCTCAGTTTTGTAATACTATACTTAAAGGGATATGAAACGCAATTTTATTTTATTTAATCTCTCAACAGGTCAATAAAAAAATTGAGAAAATGTGTAAATACCTTAAATTGTTGTTAAATTGCTGCAATCTTCTACTCAAAATCTGCCCATTTCCAAACTCACAGTGTGACTCATTTGCATAGCCAATCATGGTGGGTAACCTGGGCTCTAGGTTTTTTGGCTGTCCTGGGGAGCGCATTAATTAGTATTGTGCAATGCATGCGCAATGGTTTTCAGAAGGAATCACTGATGTCATCAACATAGCGCTCATTTGACAAGAATGGAATTGCAGCCAAAACAAGTAGCAACATAGAAGAGGGAGTGAGTGGATCTGTAAGAAGTTCGTTTTTTATGATCACCCCCTAGATAAATGAGCAGAAATTGTTTATACTTATAACACAGTACATATTAAACTATGGCCTAAAAAAATATGAAAAAAAAACAGAATGGTAATGCACATGCAATTTACTTTGTTTTAAATGCCCATGTGATCGGTAGCTCATTAGTTTACTATGAAAACTTTCAGCACTGTGATTGCCCAATATGTAATGAAGAAAATATACCCATTTTGGCCTAGATTACGAGCAGAGCGCAAAATTGCGCTCCACTCAGTAATACCAGTGCATGCAAATGTGCGCTGATATTACAAGTTAGGCTCCAATTGGATCCTCGTTCTCATGCCACGAGACACAGCAAAGCACCTAGCGCAGCATAGGGGGTAATTCACTCAGCTTTGTGCAGCAAATTAAAAATACATGTATATGAATATATACATATATATTTATGTGTTTATATGTGTATATACATATATTAACACATAAATATATTTAATAAACAAAATACCAGCACTGCAATAAAGAGAAAATGTATTATAATCCAATTATACCATATACTGTAAATGATATGTTGGCATAACAAAAGAGGGGCCCCACTCATTCATCCAAACAACATACATACTGCAGGAATAGAGAAAAAAGGATACGAGAATCGCCCCCAACATAAACCAAAATTCAAAGGCACTTTCAGTGCCATTTTTTATCTAACACCCCACATCCCCTCACTTTAAACCCTTATAACTGTTTTGTGCAGTTTAAAAAAATTGCTTATATTTTTATTTTATTAAAAGAAACTGTCTGACCTCTGGTTAATTGCGCTTATCGCAAATTGCTTCTGCGAGCTTGTTGAAGCATTATCCAGCCACTTGTAATGGCTGGTTATTAAAAGTGCACCCTTAAAAGGGCACATTTGACACTTTATGGGCACACATTAAAATAGCGCTCCACTTGTAATCTAGCCCTTTATGGGCTATCAAGGAAAATTATTTTGTTAGGAACCCATACTATAACATATCATATTTGAAGAAATAATATGAGAAGGTGTAAACAAAAGGATAACGTTAATAAAAGGATATGAGGTCACAATAGATACGTATGTGGCCTATAGTTCAAGCTTCAGATATTTGAAATAACAGCTCCCCATTGTAAATGTAGCAGGATCAGTTATTAATGGTTATTAGCCAGTTCTCCAAATATGAGATACTTATGCCTTCTATAACAGGGGATTAGATAGAGGCGATATGAATGGGTGGGCTTACATATGTAATGCATTACAGGGGCTAAATAAACTGTTTGATAGGGGTCATAAAAGCTCCAAATACTTAAATCTGTTATAGAGATCTGAACTCACATCTGATGTTGTACAATAAAGGTCTATAACCATGCAATCCCCAACCTGCAATTTAAATCTGTAGGGAAGTAAGCAAGATAAGCCCTATTGTCCTGGCCACTGTTTGATGCATGGATATGAAAACTACACAATAGCACAACAGGGGATACCAAGTAAACAGCCATTCATTCTGACCATATCGATTGCTGCTTATATAGGTGAGGTTAAAAAGGGGACCAGTTAATTATACAGCACACTTATAATTATGAATGCAAAGTTAGCAATAAGGGACCACAAACAAAACACCACTAAGCTGGTCACAAGTCACATTATATTGAATAATATAAGTAATAGCCACTTTAGAGAGTTTAGTAGCAGCCATCAGTCCAATAAGACATCATTGGGGGCATTAAGTAACGTTAGTCCCAAGAGATCTATTAACTAGAAATAGCAATGGATTTTACTCATACTATAGATATAGAAGTCCAGGATGCCAAACTCAACGTCCCTTTGTTTAAACCACACCAGTGTGACTGTACTCACTGTACACAGCCGGTTGTCAGCCTCAAAAGTAGCACTGATAATTGCAGCCTTCAGCAGTCCCCAAAATAATTACATTATTGAGACACTAATCCTCAGTGGAGCATGAATCTGCAATTGATTGTGTGAGATGATATATATAAAGCAAGATATTTTGCAAAAATAGCTGGTAAGCTGGAGCTGCACACGATGATGTGGCCAATCATGGCCACCGCCTGGAAGTGCCACCAAACTGCCATCTTGTTAGCAAAATTTGCTTTACTTTTAACCGTCTCTTGTGCTGTGGCCAATTAGTGCCCCTGCACTAATGAAACAATCACTGTGTAGAATGTTGCAGGGTCTGAGGTCTGGATCCTGCAGCATGTACACAGTTTCTCTGTAGTAATATAAACCACACAATATTTAGAGTTAAATTACAGAAATGCAAGCAAAGTAAAAAATAAATGTACATTGCACGGTTGTTTTGCAATGCACACTTAAAGTTTCTATGAAGTTTTAACCTTAAAGGGAAACTGAACCCAAATTTTTTCTTTTGTAATTCAGAAAGAGCATGCAATTTTAAGCAACTTTCTAATTTGCTCCTATTATCAATTTTTCTTCATTCTCTTGCTATCTTTAATTGAAAAAGAAGGCATCTAAGCTTTTTTTGGTTTCAGTACTCTGGACAGCACTTTTTTATTGGTGGATGAATTTATCCACCAATCAGCAAGGACAACCCAGGTTGTTCACCAAAAATGGTCCGGCATCTAAACTTACATTCGTGCATTTCAAATAAAGATACCAAGAGAATGAAGAAAATTTGATAATAGGAGTAAATTAGAAAGTTGCTTAAAATTTCATGCTCAATCTGAATCACGAAAGAAAAAATTTGGGTACAGTGTCCCTTTAAAGAGATAATCCAAACATTTTCTTTTGTGATTCAGACAGAGCATACAATTTAAAAAAAAAAAAAAAGTTTCCAATTTACTTCTATTATTAAATTTGCCTCATTCCCATAGTATTTTTTTGTTTAAGAGATACCTAGGTAGGTTTCTGGAGAGCAACATTGTAGGAAATACTGCTGCCATCAGTGCTCTTGCAAATGGATAACATTCTTGCAAAACTGCTGCTATAAAGTGCTCTGGACATATGCAGACTCATAATGTCTCTGCTTTTTAACAAAAGATACCAGGAGAACAAAGAAAATTTGTTGATAGAAGTAAAGTAGAAATTGCTAAAAATGATATGCTCTATATGACTCATGGATAAAAATTTTGGGGTTTCATGTCCCTTTAATGTGGTTCTTAAATGTAATTTCCTATGTCTATGCACATCAGATCTGATGAATGCCATTGCATTACCTTGTGTCACCCTGATGCACAAATGAGATATCAGATCAGATGATTGCCCCTTTAGCCTTATCTGTGTCTGTGCTGTCTTATTTGATGAGGGGATTGGTCGATAATCTCATATTTTTGTAAAGATAGTTTTATAAAATTGACAGAGCCAGAAACAAGGAAGCATTGATATAAGAATATATTTTTATTTTACTTAAAAAACTCACAAACGATATGTGCAAATTGAATATATATAAATAAAATAAAAGCAGCGAGTCTTAGCCACTGAACTCTACAACAAAGTGAAGAGACAACAGCACTGGTTGATTGGTCAGTTATGAACAATCCACACAACGCGTTTCTGGGCTCCTCCCCCTTCCTCGGGTGTGATGGGATTGCGCAATAGAAATATGAATATTGAGAACACGCAATCACAATCTTGAAATAAGTAAAAATACACGCCTAAGGATACAATAGAGGATGAGTACAATCACGCTTACAGTTTACATACATATTCGAACATTATACAATACAATTCCAAGCTCCTAAAGTTTTAATAGGAAGGTTTATTTTTTGTCTTTATTAACAAAGTAGATAGCAGATATGAAGAATATATAGGTGTTCTATGGGCTTTTCAAGGGTGTTACATGGGAGTAACCTGTATTTTAATGTATTTTTAATCGCTGTGGGTTTCTAATATTCAAAGCATTGTCCTCCATCTTAGCTATCACTTTTCAGTCATATCAGACAAATCTAGTAAATGTACAGTGAAACTGAATATACATATGCAAAATTTTAAAGTGATGGTAAATTTAGTACATTTTAAAAGTAAAGTATTTCTCCTCCAGTCTGTACAACCTAAATCGCTATCTTTATTTAAAAAAAATCTCAAACATTTGATATTAAATTTAGATGGGACTTACTGAGCGTTATCGCTCCTTACTCCACCCCCGGCATTACTTCCTGAACTGTTCCAGAGAGCGGAACCACCCGCTCTCTATGTCATTAGTAGGGCATCTTGGACTTCACTGTTCACTCATCTTTAATGAATTAAAAATTGCGCATGCGCTTACATAATCTAGGGTGTATTTGCTTAACCCCTTAGTGACCAGAGCACTTTTCCATTTTCTGTCCGTTTGGGACCAAGGCTATTTTTACATTTCTGCGGTGTTTGTGTTTAGCTGAAATTTTCCTCTTACTCATTTACTGTACCCACACATATTATATACCGTTTTTCTCGCCATTAAATGGACTTTCTAAAAATACCATTATTTTCATCATATCTTATCATTTACTATAAAAAAAATTATAAAATATGAGGAAAAATGGAAAAAAACACACTTTTTCTAACTTTGAACCCCAAAATCTGTTACACATCTACAACCACCAAAAAACACCCATGCTAAATTGTTTCTAAATTTTGTCCTGAGTTTAGAAATACCCAATGTTTACATCTTCTTTGCTTTTTTTGTAACTTATAGGGCCATAAATACAAGTAGCACTTTGCTATTTCCAAACCATTATTTTTCAAAATTAGCGCTAGTTACATTAGAACACTAATATCTTTCAGGAATCCCTGAATATCCATTGACATGTATATATTTTTTTTTAGAAGACATCCCAAATTATTGATCTAGGCCCATTTTGGTATATTTCATGCCACCATTTCACCGCCAAATGCGATCAAATACAAAAAATTGTTCACTTTTTCACAAATTTTTTCACAAACTTTCAGTTTCTCACTGAAATTATTTACTAACAGCTTGTGCAATTATGGCATAAATGGTTGTAAATTCTTCTCTGGGATCCCCTTTGTTCAGAAATAGCAGACATATATGGCTTTGGCATTGCTTTTTGGTAATTAGAAGGCCGCTAAATGCCACTGCGCACCACACGTGTATTATGCCCAGCAGTGAAGGGGTTAATTAGGGAGCATGTAAGGAGCTTTTTGGGGTAATTTTAGCTTTAGTGTAGTGTAGTAGACAACCCCAAGTATTGATCTAGGCCCATTTTGGTATATTTCATGCCACCATTTCACCGCCAAATGCGATCAAATTAAAAAAAACGTAAAATTTTTCACAATTTTAGGTTTCTCACTGAAATAATTTACAAACAGCTTGTGCAATTATGGCACAAATGGTTGTAAATGCTTCTCTGGGATCCCCTTTGTTCAGAAATAGCAGACATATATGACTTTGGAGTTGCTTTTTGGTAATTAGAATGCTGCTAAATGGCGCTGCGCATCACACGTGTATTATGGCTAGCAGTGAAGGGGTTAATTAGGTAGCTTGTAGGGAGCTTGCAGGGTTAATTTTAGCTTTAGTGTAAAGATCAGCCTCCCACCTGAAACATCAGACCCCCTGATCCCTCCCAAACATCTCTCTTCCCTCCCCTACCCCACAAATGTCCCCGCCATCTTAAGTACTGGCAGAAACTCTGCCAGTACTAAAATAAAAGGTATATTTGGGCTTTTTTGTGCATTTTTTGTTAGCATATTTACATATGCTTCTGTGTAGGGATCCCCCTTAGCCCCCAACCTCACTGATCCCCCACTAAACAGCTCTCTAACCCTCCCCCTCTGACTTAATGTGCGCCATCTTGGGTACTGGCAGCTGTCTGCCAGTACCCAGTTTAGTGAAAAAAAATGCTTTTTTTTTAATAAAATATGTCCCTTTTCTGTAGTGTAGCTTTCCCCCCCCCCAAGACCAACCCCCCACCCCTTCCAGATCCCTTAGATGTTTTTTAAAAAAAGTTTATTTATTTTTTTTTTTACTTTTCCTTTTCTACTTTTCTGTAGTGTAGCGGTTCCCACCCGCTCCCGCCCCGTGCACGCGCCCGCCCGCCACCCCCCGTGCACGCGCGCGCGCGCCCGTGCGCGCCCCCGACGATCACGATCCCGATCCCGCCCCCCGTGATGTCACGCGCAACACCGATGGCCGCCCACCCGCCTCCCAATTCGGCTCCCACCCACCAACGATACCGGCCATCGATGTCCGGTGCAGAGAGGGCCACAGAGTGGCTCTCTCTGCATCGGATGGCCATGTATGGTTATTGCAGGATGCCTCCATATCGAGGCATCACTGCAATAACCGGAAAGCAGCTGGAAGCGAGCAGGATCGCTTCCAGCTGCTTTCCACACCGAGGACGTGCAGGGTACGTCCTCAGGCGTTAACTGCCTTTTTTTTGAGGACGTACCCTGCACGTCCTCGGTCATTAAGGGGTTAAACACGTGTCGCCGACTGGCCTGGATTTCTATTGGTATTGAAAAAAACGTGACATAAAGAAATCAATGGCGGCGGTTTTACGGGTGGGGGAACGAAGGTGAATGTGAGGCATTTAAATATTAAATATTTACAAATACTGACAGATTGCGGCGGTTTCATGAATGAAAGTCACTTTATTTTTTTATTTTCTATACAATCGCATGTTTGACTGGGTCTTAGTTTACCATCACTTTAAGTGTTACTACACTGAAAACTTTTTTTATTTTTGCAAACGCTCAGAATATTTTGTGTAAACACGCTTTAAAGACAGCCCGACCCCCCCCCCCCCCCCCCCCGCTCAGCTCAGTGACTTTTGACTTTTGTTGAAATTGAGATCCCCATTATATCCTAAGCTCTACAACCCCCTGGAGCTCTATTTATTTTTAAAACTTTACCTAGAATTGTTGGCCTGTATAGGCGGGAATAGATACAATATACCTAATAGCTGTAACAAACAAACTTACAAATAATGTTACTTGGTTACAAATTGAGCTATTGCTAATTCAGACCGAATAGAATGTGACTAGTCACACACTATTAGCGAGGAACTTTATTCAAAACTGGCTACTTAATCTGAGCTGCATATTGGCACTTTATGTAGGGGATATGTTTGATACCAACCGACTTTAACTTAGAATTTATGCAAACGATCATTCCAATTGCTAACGTACTGCCGATTTTTGCTGTAACTATTAATAATTTGGTTACTACTGTTATAAAGAACTAATAGGATTGACATTATTATTGAAGCACACAATAAAAAATTTAACGAGTGGCTTCAAAAGTGGATATATATTTTTTTAGCGGCATCAAGCACAGACCGGACATCTACCGGCACAGTTATTTGATTATAAAGAACCTATCACACCAGTACAATCCATAGATGCACGCTTAGCCATCGCAAATCTACTTGCTTGTATTTTGCAACTTACTGCACATAAACCTTGTCTCCTATTGTATTACTCCACTTGTATAATAGTGGATAAACTTTATCTCTAATACAAAAGCAAATAATCAGCAATTGTATTAACTCAAGTTATTGGAAATGAGTTATATAAGTTATAAATGACTTATTCATTTTAGAAAATATACCCCTACCTGATATTTCAGAAAATATATTCCAACCTGGTATGCCGAACTAACTTATGTGTTGACACATACCATTACAGTAATATTAAGAAATTAAGCCAGAACTATATTTCAAGGATAAGTAATTAGAAACGGACACCACTTTATCTAAGTTGATCTTTATTAATCTTAGAAACCAAATATGGAACATTTATTATAAAACCATTCACTTGGTGTTGCGTCTGCTTTGATTGCCTTATCTAATATTAGCTCAATATGAATGTGATACTAAAGTGATATCACACAGCTACAAAAATCATAGAAAAACATTCACAAGGAGTTACATGCAATTCGCATGTTCTGAAAGTTACATTATCCAGTATTAATCCAAGTACTACATGAATGTGATACTATATATATAAATAATGTGATGTCACACAGTCACAAATAACATATACAAATACACTCACAAGGGGTTGCGTGCTATTTGAATGCTTTGAAATCTATAATATCAATCCAAGTATAATATGAATATGACGGTACAAGCACAAATAAAGTGATATCACACAGCTATAAAAGTGTATAAAAACACTTATAAGGTGTCACGTTCTATTCGTATGCTTTGAAGGTACATAATCACAACATATCTTGTGCGTGATATTGCAATATTGATCCTCACTACCTATTATTAATTTGTCTAATAGTGGTCATAGATATAGCTCCCCACCTATACAAATTCCTTATATTACTTTTGACATATCAAAGGCTTACTGATAATTAAGGAATGGGCCTTCAATTCTTTGGTTGTTTTTAATTGAGAGTTTTATTTTAAATATACCAAATAAAAGTTATATTTTAATTTTCCCAATTTCTCCACTACTAGTCCAGGCTTAGAGTGCTATATGTGCAGTCTTTTGAGAGGTCTCTTCCTCTTTTTTGCTCAGTATATTACATACTGCACAGCACCAACTTTTCTGCTATAATAAGAATGTAAACATGAACAAGTTTTTTGTCAGCTAATACTAATATAGAAAAGGTCGCCGGTGTGGTGCCACTGTATTTGTGTTGTGGTAATTGTGCTAAGTACCTCTCCGCAATTTTTGGATACTTTCTTGGACAAAGGAAGATAACAATTTGAGGACTGTATCCTTACAATAGTGGAAAAATCCTTTCTTATATGACCTACAAGAAGAAGCTGAACATTCATTTAGTTATTTGGTAAAGTATACGCGATTGTTAAGTATATATATATATATATATATATATATATATATATATATATATATATATATATTGTGACAGAAAGCAAGGCCTGGTTATAAATGGAAGATATTTAAGACCAAGCACTGTACATGCTATTTCTCCTTTCAGTTAAAACCCCAGGGAGAAAGAGTGTGTATTTGATTATGCAGTTGATAAACTGTGTTCTGGGTCCCTGGGGTTTGGGATAATTGGAGAGAGGGTGGGCCATTATCCCAGACAGCTGTGAAGCTGTCCAGCAGCTAATCACAGGTGTGGCTAATTAGAAGTTGTGAGGGTTTAAATAGCAGCCTCACTTAGGCCTAGAGAGAGAGTTATACAGCTACAGAAGCTGGTGTGTGTGTTTGTTACACTTGGTGGAGAATCCGGGTAACCACGTTGTATGTCTGTGGGCATAATAATCTGCAAGCAACATGGAGGAAGTCATTAAAGCTTTGATCCATTCTAATGCTATACAGCAGGAGACTAACAGAAAAACTGCTGAAAATAGTGCAGCACTGCAACAGTTGGTCTTGGCCCAGTCAGAGAGTGCTATGCTGCTGGCTAAATCACAGAAGGAGAACACTGAATTGTTGATACAACAGATGGCTTCTGTGCAAGCTGAGACATTCAGGAAGACCCGGGAAGAGCAACAAAGTGCAACACAAACTCTGCAACGACAGGTTCAAGCCATATCAGAAAAACTGAACTCTGAATATGTTGGTGGCAGCCAAGGTTCCAGAGTAATAAGGGCTAGTCATTATCTTCAAAAAATGACAGCAGCTGATGATGTTGAGGCGTATCTTTTGGCATTTGAACGCACAGCAGAAAGAGAAAAATGGCCGACAGTTGAGTGGGCGAGTATACTTGCGCCATTTCTTAGTGGTGAACCTCAGAAGGCCTACTTTGATTTAGAGCCAGCACAAGCCAGTGACTATGAGAAATTGAAAGCAGAAATCCTTGCACGCCTGGGGGTGACTTCGGCAGTCCGTGCACAAAGATTCCATTCCTGGATGTTTTCATCTCATAATGCTGCAAGATCCCAGATGTTCAACCTTATACACCTTGCCAGGAAGTGGCTGCAACCAGAGGTTAATTCGGCTACCAAAATAGTGGAACTACTGGTGATGGACCGGTTTCAGTGTGGATTACCTGCTTCCCTGCGGCGGTGGGTTAATCAAGGTGTTTTGCAACAATCTTCAATGGATCAGCCCCACAAGCCCAAGTCCCAGAGCTCTACAAGAACTGGTAAGACTGTTCAGGGGATAAAGGGGATAAGAGAGCAGCAGGTGTATAGGCAAAACACCAGAGACATTTCCCCAGGAATTAAGGAAACATTTAAATATAACCAACCTGTAAGATGTTTTAAATGTAATGAGGTTGGGCATATTGCTAGAGACTGTGATAAAGATGAATTTATGGACTGTAATGTTGCACATTCACTATTGTCTAATAGCAACAGCTCTGTTAATAATGATTCCCATTGGTGTACTGTGACGGTTAATGGTAAAGTGTCTAGGGCTTTGCTTGATTCAGGAAGTATGGTCACACTAGTGGCTAAATCTTTAGTACCAGATGCAGTATTAGATTATGGGGAAAAAATGGGAATTATCTGTGTTCATGGAGATAAACGGGAATATCCTACAGCTGAGGTGGAGATTGAGACTCAGTGTGGTAAATTAAAATATTGTGTGGGTGTAGTACCAAATTTAGCCCATGAGGTGGTGATAGGGAGAGATTTTCCAAAATTTCTGGAGTTGTGGGAATCTCCAGAAATATGTCAAACTTCTGATATTTATGTATTTCCTTTCTCTGAAACTGATTTTGAAGGGGGTTCCATTGAAAAGGAGAAAAATAAGATTTATTGCCCTATGGCTGTATTAGTAGGTGATCAACCTTCTCAGAGTAATGAAGTACCAAGTACTAGCTCGGAAAATATTGATGATTTGATAGATCTGGTTGGTGGCCCTGGTAATTTTAAAAAAGCCCAATGGGAGGATCCAACATTGGTAGAGGCAAGAAATAATATCAGGGTTTTAAATGATGTTGTGACACAGCCAGGAAATGTATTACCCTATCCTTATTTTGAAGCAGTTAATGATTTGGTATATCGTGTAGAGAAGAAAGGAACAGACATTGTTAAACAACTTTTGGTGCCCCAGACTTTTAGAGACACTGTATTAAATCTTGCACATAACCACATTCTAGGGGGGCATTTGGGAGTTGAGAAAACCAAAGAGAGAGTTCTTAGAAGGTTTTATTGGCCAGGGATATTTGTAGCCATCAAGGATTATTGTGCTTCATGCCCTAAGTGTCAACTTACAGCTCCTGCTAAAGATTTTCGTAACCCTTTAGTGCCCTTGCCTATAATTGATGTGCCTTTTGAAAGAATTGCTATGGACTTGGTGGGTCCGCTGGTTAAATCTGCTAGAGGACATCAGTCTATACTGGTAATCCTTGATTATGCTACACGCTATCCTGAGGCAGTTCCCCTTCGTAACAGCTCTGCAAAGTCCATAGCAAAAGAACTCATGCTAATGTTTAGCAGGGTCGGGATACCTAAGGAAATTTTGACAGACCAAGGAACTCCATTTATGTCCAGGGTTACAAAAGAATTGTGTAAGTTGTTTGGCATAAAACAACTAAGGACCTCAGTATATCACCCTCAGACTGATGGTTTAGTAGAAAGGTTTAACAAAACTCTCAAAAGTATGCTAAGAAAGGTAATTGACACAGATGGGAGAAATTGGGACCTTCTGTTACCCTATTTAATGTTCTCTATCAGGGAGGTTCCCCAGGCTTCTACAGGTTTTTCCCCATTTGAACTGTTATATGGGCGGCATCCCAGGGGATTACTAGATATAGTTAAAGAGACTTGGGAGCAAGAGACAACACCTTATCGAAGTATTATTGAACATATTTCCCAAATGCAGGATCGTATGGAAGCTGTCATGCCCATTGTAAGGGAACATATGGGAAAAGCACAGGAAGCACAAAAGTACAGCTACAACCGTAATGCTAGAGCCAGGGTGTTTCAACCTAGGGATAGGGTGTTAGTTCTGGTCCCTACAGTTGAAAATAAATTCTTGGCTACTTGGCAGGGCCCATATGAGATAATTGAGAAAGTGGGTGATGTTAATTACAAAGTAAGTCAGCGAGGGAGATGGAAACCTGAGCAAATATATCATATAAATCTAAATCTGTTAAAACCTTGGAAAGATAGGGAAGTTTTAGTTGCCTTAAAACCTACAGAACTCCCTGTCACTGAACCAGAGGTAAATATATCGGAAACCCTATCTGTACATCAGAAGCGAGAGGTCAAGGATTTTATTAGAATAAACAAAGAGGTATTTTCTGTGGTACCGGGAAAAACTAATGTTATTAAGCATGACATAATAACAGAACCAGGGAAGAAGGTCTGCCTTAAACCCTATAGGGTCCCTGAGGCTCGTAGAAAGGCTATTAAACTGGAGGTAGAAAAAATGTTAAAGCTTGGGGTAATTGAGGAGTCACAAAGTGAGTGGAACAGTCCAATCATGCTTGTTCCAAAGCCGGATGGTTCATTAAGGTTCTGTATTGACTTTCATAAGCTTAATTGTGTTTCCAAATTTGACACCTACCCAATGCCTAGAGTAGATGAGCTGATAGAAAGGCTAGGAAAAGCACGTTATCTCACTACAATTGATTTAACAAAAGGGTATTGGCAGGTGCCTCTCACTAGTCAAGCAAAGGAAAAGACAGCTTTTTCAACCCCAGAGGGCTTATTTCAGTATACGGTGTTGCCATTTGGTTTACATGGGGCCCCGGCAACATTCCAGAGGATGATGGATAGAATTCTGAAACCCCATGTTCGTTATGCGGCAGCATATTTGGATGATGTTATAATTTATAGTACAGATTGGGAATCCCATCTTCCAAAAGTTCAAGCAGTACTTGATGCAATACGGTCCGCTGGGTTAACTGCCAATCCTGCAAAATGTACTGTTGGTTTACAGGAAGCTAAGTACTTGGGTTATACTATTGGTAGAGGATTAGTTAAACCTCAGACAACAAAAGTAGAGGCCATACAGAACTGGCCACAGCCTCTAACTAAAAAACAAGTAAGAACATTTATTGGGATAACTAGTTATTATAGAAGGTTTATCCCGAATTTCGCTACAATTGCGGCACCCTTGACAGATCTCACAAAAGCAAGGGCCCCAATTATGATAAAATGGTCCCCAGAAGCAGAACAAGCTTTTAAGCATTTGAAAGATGCCCTTTGTGCCCATCCAGTTTTGGTAACCCCCAATTTCGCTAAAGATTTTATTGTACAGACAGATGCCTCTGATGTTGGTTTAGGAGCAGTTCTCTCGCAGGAGTGTCAGGGAGAAGAGCATCCTGTCCTTTTCCTAAGCAGAAAACTTATTTCACAGGAAAAGAACTATTCTATAGTGGAGAAAGAATGCCTTGCCATTAAGTGGGCTTTAGAGACCCTTAGGTACTATCTGTTGGGAAGAAAATTTAAATTAATAACAGATCATGCTCCTCTCACATGGATGAGTCAGAATAAGGAAACAAATTCAAGGGTTACTAGGTGGTTTCTTAGCTTGCAACCCTTCAATTTTACTGTTGAGCACAGGGCTGGTCTTTTGCAGGGCAATGCTGATGTTTGTCTCGGGTACATTCATTGATGTCCATGGTCGCTCAACCCACTGGGTGTGAGCTGGGGGGGAGGATATGTGATAGAAAGCAAGGCCTGGTTATAAATGGAAGATATTTAAGACCAAGCATTGTACATGCTATTTCTCCTTTCAGTTAAAACCCCAGGGAGAAAGAGTGTGTATTTGATTATGCAGTTGATAAACTGTGTTCTGGGTCCCTGGGGTTTGGGATAATTGGAGAGAGGGTGGGCCATTATCCCAGACAGCTGTGAAGCTGTCCAGCAGCTAATCACAGGTGTGGCTAATTAGAAGTTGTGAGGGTTTAAATAGCAGCCTCACTTAGGCCTAGAGAGAGAGTTACACAGCTACAGAAGCTGGTGTGTGTGTTTGTTACACTGTGTAAAAGACTTTTGTTCCTGTGAACTGTAAAAGGACATTATTTTTACAAAGCACTTGTGGAATGCTGTGAAATACTGGGACACATTTAAAAGTACTTAACTTCGCTGCAGAGGAAGGATTTCCCTCTTTTGAAAATGAACTGCCTGTTTGTTATTGCTGTGAAAAATAAAGCTTTTTAAACTACAGTGGACTGTCCTGTGCTGCATTTGTGCCCTAGAAGACTGTGGTTAAAAGTGTTGCTGTTACAATATATATATATAATATTTAAATCCAAAGTATTCTATAGCTATAGTTAGATTGCAGCTGGTAATTTAAAGGGCATATTTGGTATTTTAAGTTTATCTCCATAGCCTGTGTAAGTTAGAACCAGTCATATTTAGTGCTAAGTAATTTATTTGCTAGACAGGATTTGGCACTCCAGATTTATAAATCAGTTTTATTATTGTGAACTCTCTTAGAACTGTACATAAATTGGTTATTGTGGTTAAATCTCTGGTAGTTATTAAGTTATTTGTAGCTATTGTGATATATTTTAAAACTTGTTTTATGGTGGCTAAATAAGAGGTTATTTCAGCTCAGATTAATTGGCTAATTATAGACTGTGCTGGGATTCTCATGTGTGGTGTTTATTGTAAGTAAGGTTTATTTTAGAGATATATTTTGGTTTGGTTTGTAAAGAATATTGTAATGAAATAAGCGAGTATAATTGATTTATAATCTAGTTTCTACATAAATATAATTCAATGTGTATATAAAGATAACTAATCTAAGAATTTAGGAATAAATATTAATTTCAATTGTTTCGTATATACATTTTAATTGGAGGTTATTTTAAAGAATAATAATAAATAAATTATATTGTAACCCTGGTATATACCAACATATTATCTGGAGGCACTGCAGTAGATATTATTATATTTATCACATTGATATAATATATTTGTAGTAAGTAGAAATTATTATCTTGAAAAAATTAATTTTTGTAATATTTTAAAATACAATTTTTTTTCTTGTTGGTCAACATTGTGAGTGCACATCTTTTGGTATAGGAAAATATTTAAATAGTTATATTATTAATGGAATATTAAGATGCTTTTAAAACTTCCAAAAACATGCTTTTTATTGTTTCGGACACAGGGAAAGCCTCCCTTAAATCTGGCTTAGTTTTAAACCAATCTGAAAACTGATGCTTTGTGTTCTATACACAGCGTCTCTTTAATTAATTTAATGAATTCATATAAATTAGCAGAATCTAAATGAAACCTCCATCTGTAAGGGACATAAAAACTTACTCAAAGTAGAACTAAAAAATAAAGATTCCACATAAGCATTTATATGTATATACAGTACATTAATATTTATAGTTACTCAACTAATATCATGAATGAGAAAAATATGTCAATCATACAATCAACCCCCAAAAAGAATAAGGGAACGTATAAGGACTTGTAGCACTCTTCCTCTTATCAGAATAAACACTGGTTAAAACATAACCTTTAATATTTATAATATAATAAAAAGCAAGTAACCCTGCAGCATACACTCCACAACCACTTCTAATCAAACTGTAAAAACACCCCCCTGTTTCCTGGAATCTTCGGCTTCTGGTGCCAGGGGTGTATAACACAGAAAATAACAAACGCGTTTCGACCTCCAATAGGGCCTTTTTCAATGTTAAAATTAGAAAGAAATGAAAAGCCAAGTTGATAAGGAATTAGCCTTTTAAACCCATGCTTCTTAAGCACTTAACCAATGATGACGCTATGCGTCATCACGCCCCTCCCCTACAGTCAATCCAGTTTTCTATTCGCTAGGTTGCGGGCATGTACTTTGGTGCACTTCTTCCATTGGGCTGACACAATGTGGGTCATTGTTTACAACACCATGCATATGAAACAATCACAAAAAGCGTGTGTGTATATACAACTTACGATATTGATATAGCTGTAATATATGAAGTGGCTAATAAACGAGAACTATTACAAGTTATTTACACACAGTCAAGTAACAACTGCGATCTAAAACTGTATACAAACAAAAGATTTTTGCTTCCTGGAATACTGTTTCTCCTGCAATTGTAATATATTCTATGTTGGCATGACGACTAGATCTTTAGGTACCAGAATCACGGAACATCTGAGTAATATCAGGAACGCTATAAAAGATAAAGAGAAGGATAAAAAGATCACTAGTGTTGCTAAACATTTCTTGCAACATAAGGGAGATACACGAGCACTGAAATGCTGGGGTTTGGAAAGATTAAAACCAGACATGGGGGGGGGGGGGAAATAGTGAACATCTTTTGTTGAAACAAGACACTAAGTGGATCTTTAGATTGGATTGTGTAATGCCTAAGGGCATGAACAAATCCAATAATTATTGGGTATTCATTTAAAATGAGTAGTATATTCACCTGTATGCAGATAAGGACTATACATTTGACACAATGGGGAATAATGACGATTGAATTAAGGCTATACTGTGAGTTAGGAAATGTTTGACACTTCAGCGTTAGTGGGGGGGGTTAGACAGTCACTCACAGATAAGGGGGTATATGACAGTAGGAAATCCTAGGATGGGTGAGTGCTTGATATAATCATCCCTACCATAGTGTCATCTGTACTGTTTTAGAGCCCTTAGATCATTTTCAATCCACG
The DNA here is from genome assembly GCF_027579735.1 of Bombina bombina. Lineage (NCBI taxonomy): Eukaryota > Metazoa > Chordata > Amphibia > Anura > Bombinatoridae > Bombina > Bombina bombina. The sequence continues at coordinate 1,007,205,917 of NC_069504.1, read as the reverse complement.
TGAGGTATTGCTATATGTAGCGTCTTAGTGTATGATATAATAGTTGTGGTTATTTTATCCATATCAAGGAATGGATACTAACAGGTGGTGAAAAATTATGCAATACATACACTTTAAGGAGCGCTGATTGTATGGGATGAAGGTTGATAAAAAAACAAGGGGTTAACTGTATACAGTTTTAGATTGCAGTTGTTATTTGACTGTGTGTAAATACCTTGTAATAGTTCTCGTTTATTAGCCACTTCATATATTACAGCTATATCAATATCGTAAGATGTATATACACACACGCTTTTTGTTCCATAAGCGTGGTGTTGTAAACAATGACCCACATCGTGTCATCCCACTGGAAGAAGCCCACCAATGTACACACCCGCAACCTAGCGAATAGAAAGCTGGAATGACTGTAGGGGAGGGACGTGATGACACATAGCGTCATGATTGGTTAAGTTCTTCAGAAGCATGGATCTGTTATTTTCTGTGTTTCACACCCCTGGCACCTGAAGCCGACACTTCCAGTTATCGGCCAGAAACAGGGGGGTGTTTTCACAGTTTGATTAAAAGTGGTGGTGGAGTGTATGTTACATGGTTACCTGCTTTTTATTATATTATAAATATTAAAGGTTATGTTTTATTTAACCAGTGTTTATTCTGATAAAAGGAAGAGTGCTACAAGCCCTTATCTGTTCCCTTATTCTTTTTGGGAGTTGATTGTTTCAGTAATTATTTTAGGGTAGCACCTGTCCTATCTGTGATAGTAGGCCCTTTCCCTCTTAATTTATAGTCATAGTGCCAGTAATATCTTTTTTGTCTGTAAAAACATGTCAATTCCCAAAAAGAAACTTAATATGTAAATTTTAAGGTGCAACATTTATCCCCAAAACAGATGCTTGCAGAAGACAAGACTAGCATATTAATTCAGAAGTATTGCAAAAGAAACAAGTAACAGGTGCAAAGGAACATAACAGCCAACACATACCGTGGAAACACTCAGGACGCTTTGCTTCAGGGTAGGCTGACACCGGCAACAACAGCTGGATATACAAGAGGAAGGCCAACTGCAAGGTTTAAAACAATATGCCCATGCACCAGAAGTATCCTCAGACATGACCCAAGTAATATCACTTTCTTTGACATCATGGATCATGGGGCCTGAGCCTTCCCAGAAGAGGGGCAAAAAAACTTCTGATTGTACCAGAAGAGACAGCAGTGACTGAAGTCAAAGTAAAATGCCTCACTCCCACCAAGAACCTCTTTAGGAGTTAGTAAAAACAGTAATATTAAAGTCCATATGCAAGCAGTGCAGATAGAATAAAGCACTCCAGTTGTATATAAGGCACAAGTGACCGAAGTAAAAGGATCAGCCCACATTTCCCAAGCCATGCTGGATAAGGTTAAGAAAGTTAAAACCAACTTCTTTACAAAAATAATCTTGGAGTTTGGACTACATAAGTCAAAACATACCTGAACAAGAATTGTAAGAAATGTACAGAGAGGGGTCTCCCAGTCCTGCCTTCTCACTAGCAAGTATTAAAGGGTCTTGATACCCAAATGTTTAAACACTTGAAAGTGATACAGCATAGCTGTAAAAGGCTGACTAGAAAACATCACCTGAACATCTCTATGTAAAAAAGAAAGATATTTTACCTCAAAATGTCCTAAGTATTCAAACCCCATTGCAAAGGACTATAAGCAGCACAAATCAGTATGTCTGTCCCGGGACAGGCAAGGGAGCGAGCTTCATGCACACTCATGAGAGTTAAGTGAAATCTCATGAGATCACAGTAAAAGAGTTCATGATGTCAGCACTGTTGATTCTGATTGGCTGCTGTTCATTTCTTCATATATTTTTTTACCTGCAGCTGGACAGCAGCTGAAGTATAACTTTTTACACATAACTTACTCTGGTGAGCTAAGGAAATTGTAAGGTAAAATATCTTCCTTTTTTACATAGAGATGCTCAGGTGATATTTTCCTGTCAGCTTTTTACAGTTATACTGTATCAGTTTCAAGTGATTTAGCATATTAGTATTATGTCCCTTTAACAGAATTTTCTAAGATATGGGGTTTTCCTAAAATCAGTAAATCATCAACAGTGGTATCCAGCACCTGTGTTCATAATAAGGGTGCAAATGCCCCATACCAAGGCCCTCTATACAGTAGCGGACCTACTCAACAGAGGGCCCTGGTGCAAACATTTTTTGTGCCCCCCTCAAAGGTAACTTAGTAAAAAGCAAATGTAATAAAATACATTGTGCTCTGTATAATGATTTTGAGGATAGATAGATGGATCTACTACTTGCAGTAATAAAAGGCTCCCCTGCATTAGAATTGTACACATTCTGCATATGCCTATGTCCTGGGGTGTAGCCGTAGTCCATATCAGTCTCTTCAGTAGAGCAGTGGTGGCTTTAGAGCAATGGGAACTGGTGGGACATAATTCTCTCTGCGCCTCCCATAGTGATGCTGCCCTAACTCTAAAGTGAGGGATATTACTCAGTCCTTTCTCTTGTTTCACAGGTCCATGTGAGGGAGAGGACCTCTCAAACCTGGGAGCTGCCTTGCTGTCGGGCAGAATATGAGGTAAGTGCTGACTTTAATTTCTGGGGTTAATGGTAGAAAACTCAGAAAAAGTTGGGAACTTTATTTCATAGGATGGGACATATAAGGACGCCTTCATTGGAATTGGGCACTTTATATTTATCAGACATAATTTCTCCTACGTATAAAGGAGACTCTATGTGACAGCCTAGACGCAGGCACTGGGGCAAGGAAAATGATTTGTGGTGGTTCATATCTCCCGGCGTTTTCATTAACAAATATTCCGACCGGGAGATGACTGTATTGGCAACGCCCACGATGGGCGGTACTAGAGGAGGCAGCAATTGTGTTGTGCACCTTTTCTCCTTCACTTCCTGAGAATCGGAAGAAAAGTTGTACAGCTGATTTTCCTATTACGCATTCTCTGATTTAACATGCGTATTTAGGACAGGAAACCGACTTCTGCAGCTGCTGCTGAGTTCCGGATCTGATAGTGTGGGAACGACTTCTGCTCAGAGGGAGTTGGTTATAATGGCCAGGTAGGCACCTCAGCAAAGTACTGCTGAGGTTTAGAGGTGTTTTTGAAGTGTTATTCAAATTTTTCTGTCATCTTTACACTTAAAAAATAAAAAAGGATAAAAGTTACCATTTTAAAATTTAAAGTGACAGTAACGTTTTTGTATGTTTTGATTTTTATTAAAAAATTCAAACTTTTTATTGATAAATTGATTCATTGTCAGAATGGACCAAGAGGCCATGCAAAGTGTCACTTGTTCTTTGATGCCAATGTGGAACCACCAATCCCTTTCTGTTCCTCATGTATTGAGAGGACTTTAAACTATAGGGATATACTTTTTTCTGAGCCAACATTTTCCAAGGAGGATGCTGTTCAGGAATCTAATGACAATGTTCAATTTATGCCGCAGCTTTCTCCTCAAGCGTCCCATATTTTACCACACTCACATGCAGTGCCCTGCGCTTCCTCTATAACTTCTTCTGGAGTTACTTTACAAGACATCGCTTCTTCTCTAATGTGTTCTGCAGTTTCTGATGCGTTGTCTGCTTTTCCAATGTTGCAGGGAAAGCGTAAGAGGAAAATCAGACATTCAGTAAGCAAGGTTTCTGACGCAGTTGTTGCTATTTCGAATGCCCCCACCTGATTTTTCTTTTTTCTTTTACTGTTTTTAAATTTTCTTCTTTTGCATATATATGAGTTGACTATTTTATTGAAAGAGTTTTTTTCATTTTAATTAGTTTTTTCTATAATGTTTTGCAGGTGTGGTAGTGATGTCGGTGTCCTTCACAGAGGAGCTTGTTCTATATGCCGAGAGGTGAACAGTTATGAGATTCTGGCCTATTTATTATAATGGGGTGTAACCTGAAGCTTGTAGTTGATGATGGACGTTTTTTTTGTGAGATATTATTTCTACAAACTGTTTTTTTTGGCTCTGGGACACTATCACCCTCCCCTTATATTACCCTATTTTCCTCCAATAAGGAAATTAATTGCCTTTCTTTCTCATTTCCGATGGTGCCTCTTGGTCTCTATTCTCTAATTTACTTCTCCATCACAGCCTAAACTTTCACTTCATCCACCCTATTTCCCTAGTCAAGTCCTCTAAGCCCAAATAATTACACGGTTAGTATACACATACAGGCCACTTTAGTTTTGAAGCACACATTGTTCCTTACATTCAACTGCGTCCATGGTATCTCTAATATCACAACTGCACCTCCTTCAGCCCTCCTTCCACTGCAGTTTGTTACAGGCCTAACTATGCCTTTAAACAACGGCACCAGATGTAATATTTATTCACTTATGTTTAAAAAATATAAGGTCATGGCAATCTCAAGACAAATTTGACATTTGTCAGCCCTTGCGAAATGGCAATGCTTGAGGTTGCTGTGGTCATCTATTATATTCAGACTACTATGGAAGGTTTGGATTTACTGAGAGGTTGCTACAGGCAGAGAAAGTGCACTGACCCATATCATCCACACACCTGGAGCATTGGATATGTGCAGACAGTGAGGAATTATAGGTCAAAGTCTGACATCTAACATTAGATTTCTGATGACCAGTAGAACGGTTTACATTTGGTGTTGAGGGTCACTTGGATTTTTGAGTTTTGACAATGTGCAAGTGGCAAGTCTGCACCATGTGCAATAAGCGGCAACAGAAGGATAACCTAGCAATCTTGTATTACAAGTTCTCACATGCACCGAGCACTTTGGACTGCTTAGGGTAGTGATGGCTAACCTTGGCACCCCTTATGTTTTGAAACTACATTTCTCATGATGCTCAACTAGAATGCATAGTGCATAATTATCATGGCAAATGTAGTTTCAAAACATCTGGGTGCCAAGGTTAGCGCCATCACTGGTTTAGGTTGCACTGTAGAATTTAGCAGGCACAAGGGCCTTCCCAGTTACTGCATTATAGTTAGGGGACTTATTGGCTTGATTGTTCAGTTGGATTAAAATGTATTATTAATAGTGACCTTGAATTTGCCACAATAAACGTGTCTCTGGTAAATTGAGCTGTAGGAGATGTCCCTTACATTAAGTTATTAACAGGCCTGACCTTTGGGCAGGTCAAGAGGGGCGCCCCCCCCCCCAAGGCCCTGCTCTTTGGGGGCCCCTGCAATGTTAGTGGGGAGGTTATAAGATGGTGCAATGTATATGTTGTATTTAGTTTATGAGAAATGTTTATGGTATCAGGAGGTCTAACATTTTGTGTTATTCTTTAGATACCAGTTGTCATAAAGAGAATGCTGGCACAAGGGTGGGCCATACAAGGGGTGGGGCATACAGGGAAGAGGAATATGGCACTGGGGTAAGAGGCCCCACAAATGTAACTTGCCCAGGGCCCCGCAAATGCTAAGGTTGGACCTGGTGATGAATGAATATGCAAATAAGGAGCAAACTGTCTTCATCATTAGAATTGACAGATAGCTTTGAGCCATGCACAGTAAATGTTAAATCTAAGTCAGTACTTCCTTAGATAATGAGTATTTTTATCAGTAGCAAAGAACTTCATTTTACCCTATGATCAACAAGGATTTCACAAAGGAAATTATAAATGTCAGTAAAACATTATCTTGTATGTAGCAAAAGCTATTAGCATAAGTTTCCTGATTAGCCCTACAAGAAACACGAATAGAAAAAAGCAGAAATCAGTAGGCGTTTTAAAAAAATAGGAAAGGACAACTATTTTATTGTTTCTTCAGTTTATTTGGACACTTGCAATTTATTAGTTCAGAATAAATCAACAACATAACAAAATGAGACTTGCTGCCAGGGGATCATTATTATTATGAAAATCACTTGACAGCAATAAAGATGTGAAACATCTTCTTTTAAGGGATATGAAACCCAATTTGTTTCTTTCATGATTCAGACAGAGCATGCAATTTTAGGCAACTTTCTTATTTACTCCTATTATCAAATTTTCTTCGTTCTCTTGGTATCTTTATTTGAAAAGCAGGAATGTAAGCCACCAATCAGCAAGTGCTACCCAGGTTCTGAACCAAAAATGGACCGGCTACTAAGCTTACATTTCTGCTTTTTCAAATAAAGATACCAAGAGAATGAACAAAATTTGATAATAGGAGTAAATTAGAAAGTTGCTTAAAATTGTATGCTCTGTCTGAATCATAAAATAAAAAAGTTGTTTCATATCCCTCTAAATGATGGGACCCTTCTTTTTTAAATGAGCTGACACTTTACCCCTTTATCAAAAGAAGAGATTTGCTGCTTTCATATGAGGGGGTCTTATATTCCTCTATGTATTGTGGGAAGCAGCAAAGGGTAGACCTTATGGCCTCTAGTTATCAAGCCGTCAACCGCAAATACGCTGGAATTCCGCAGCGTATTTGTGGCGAGGCTGATTCGCCATAGTTATCAAGCCCTACAGCCCGGCAAAAGTAGAATATAGTGACGTAACCTACGATCCGCCGGACTCAGTCCGACACAGACCAATGGTTACTGTAACAGAGAGGCAGTAGGATCTGTAATATCTTTTGGATAGGCAGAGACAAGCAAGTAACTACTCTTGGTAATTGTAGCAGAGAGGTGGTAGGATCTGTAATATCTTTTTGGTAAGCAGAGACAAGCAAGTAACTACTCTTGGTAATTGTAGCAGAGAGGCAGTAGGGTCTGTAATATCTTTTGGGTAGGCAGAGACAAGCAAGTAACTACTCTTGGTAATTGTAGCAGAGAGGTAGTAGGATTTGTAATATCTTTTGGGTAGGCAGAGACAAGCAAGTAACTACTCTTGGTAATTGTAGCAGAGAGGCAGTAGGATCTGTAATATCTTTTTGGTAAGCAGAGACAAGCAAGTAACTACTCTTGGTAATTGTAATAATAACCCCTTTCCACCAAGAACTAGACGACACATAGCTTGGGAGTCAACAACAACTTTTTCTTCAACCGGAAAAAGAAACACTTTTTAAAAACAGTCTCCCCTACAAGGGGTTTCCCAACTGAAACAGCAGGGAGTTTAAACAGTAACATACAGTTTAACATACATTTTAACCATTAGCCTAAATAACAATACCTGCATAGTTCATAAGTGGCGCGGTTTGCAACAATGCTCCCCCAGAACCAAACCGGCATACCCAGTCTGATCCCAACGGATTGGCTTGGGGAGGTCCGGAGGAGTGTTCACAGATCAAGGTTCAAGTTCAGTTTGTCTGGACAACCCGTCGGCGTTGCCGTTTTGCTTCCCAGGTTGGTAATGGATTGTTAAGTCAAACGGCTGCAGCGCCAAACTCCAGTGCAACAGTCGGGCATTGTCTCCGGATACCCTGTTCAGCCACACCAACGGGTTGTGATCTGTGAGCAGGGAAAATTGTTGCCCATATAGATATGGCTGAAGTTTCTTGAGGGCCCACTTCTTGAGGGCCCACTGGCGGCCTAACTAACTTCTTGGGGGAACAGTTTCCTGCTTAGGTAGGCCACAGGATGCTCACCGCCATCAGCCCCGACTTGGCTCAGCACGGCTCCCAATCCAAACATAGAAGCGTCTGTATGGACGAGAAAGCGTTTAGTTGGATCCGGGGCAGCAAGGATAGGGGCATTTATGAGAGCTTTTTTCAGTTCTTGGAATGCTTGTTCACACTCTGGGCTCCAGGTAACAATCTTAGGAAGGTTTTTACGGGTGAGGTCAGTGAGGGGTTTGGCTAGGGTACTATAATTAGGTACGAACTTCCTATTATAGCCTGCGGTACCTAGAAAGGCTAGCACTTGGGTCTTGGTACGGGGAGTGGGCCACTTGGCTACGGCCTCTACCTTGGCCAGTTCGGGCTTCTGCTGCCTGCTACCTACTCGGTGCCCTAGGTACTGGGCCTCCGCCATCCCTATATGACATTTGCTAGGCTTAAGGGTTAATCCTGCCTCCCTAATGTGATCTAGGATCGCCCCTATATGGTTCAAATGTTCGTCCCAGGAGCTGCAAAATATAGCTATGTCGTCTAAATAGGCGCATGCGTACTCTTGGGACCCATCCAGTAGCCGATCTACCATTCACTTGAAAGTAGCCGGAGCATTCTTCAACCCGAATGGCATGACCTTGAATTGGTACAGGCCAAACGGGGTGACGAACGCTGATTTGGGGATGGCATCCTCGGCTAGTGGGATCTGCCAGTACCCCTTACACAGATCTATGGTGGTGAGGTACTGGCCTCGAGCCATTCTATCCAGGGCATAGGGTAGGCGTCAGAGACGGTTTTATCATTAAGTTTCCAGTAGTCTACGCAGAAGCGGTTCGTGCCGTCCCGCTTCGGCACTAGAACTACCGGCGAGGCCCAGGGGCTGTCCGAGTGCTCAATCACTCCTAACTGTAGCATCTTGTCAATCTCCTTCCGCATATGTTCTCTCACCGATTCTGGTATGCGGTAAGGAGTTTGACGCATGGGGAGGTGACCTGGGGTTTCTACCCTATGGGTGGCCAGTCGGGTATATCCAGGCACGTTGGAGAACGTGTCTCTCTTTTCCTGCAGTAGCTCTGCTATTTTAGCTCGTTCCCGAGGACTTAACCGCTCACCCAATTGTACCTCTCCCAGACCTTCATTCCGGTTCTTCATTCCTAGGAGGTCGGGAAGAGGTAAACTGTCTGCGTCGTCCGCGGCAGGGGCGCAAATAGCATTCACCTCCTCTGCGCGTTCATAGTACGGCTTCAACATATTTACATGGAGCATGCATCTACTGCCTGCTCCAGTACATGGGCCGATCACATAGGTGGTGTCACAGATTTGTTCCACCACCTTGTATGGGCCCTGCCAGGAGGCCTGCAGTTTATCATTTTTGACCGGTTTTAAGATTAGCACCTTCTGCCCAGTCTGAAAACTGCGGTCCCTGGCGCCCCTATCATACCAACGGCGCTGATGGGTTTGAGCCGCCTGAAGGTTGGAGCGGACGGTCCGATTCAGGGCCTCCAGATGCTCCCTAAACTCCAGCACGTATGGTACGATAGGAGTACCGTCACTAGTGACTTCCCCCTCCCAATGCTCTCGGATTAAGTCTAGGGGACCCCGTACCCTCCTTCCGAATAATAATTCAAAGGGAGAGAATCCCGTGGACTCCTGAGGTACCTCCCGGTAGGCGAAAAGCAAATGGGGTAGAAACCGCTCTCAGTTCTTTTGGGTATCTATGAACGTTTCGGAGCATCTGTTTCAGTGTTCCATTAAACCGTTCACAGAGCCCATTAGACTGGGGGTGATAAGCGGAATTTACAATGGGTTTCACCCCACATGCTCTCCACAACTGGTGGGTAATCTCGGCCGTAAACTGGGTGCCCCGGTACGAAATAATCTCCCGGGGAAATCCCATGCGGGAGAAGATTTTGATGAGGGCACCCGCCACGGTCTCGGCATGAATATTAGCCAGAGCCACCGCCTCGGGATATCGGGTGGCATAATCCACGACCGTGAGTATATACCTCTTCCCCAAGGGGCTAAGCTTGGCTAGGGGGCCAATGAGGTCCACCGCCACTTGACTAAAAGGCTCCTCTATTATGGGGAGGGAGTGTAGCTTCGCCTTATATCAGTCTCCTCTTTTCCCTACTCGTTGGCAGGTGTCACACGTCTGGCAATACTGCCTAATATCTTTGGTGATCCCTTGCCAAAAGAAATTCTGAGTTAGGCGGTGCTTCGTCTGACTAACTCCTAGGTGGCCTGACAGCGGAATATCGTGGGTAACCCATAGCAGTTCTCGTCTATACCTCTGAGGTACTATTAACTGCTGAACGGACAGGGGAATAGATCCAGCCAATATCTTCTCTGCATACCTGTACAGTAACCCCTTGTCCCAAACGTACCTCTCTCCTTCCAACCCCACCTGATTCTGGTCTACCTTATCCCTATATACTTGCAACGAGGGGTCAGTGGCCACTTCGCTACCAAACTCTAGTGGAGGGGCCCAAGAGACATTAGGGGGTTGATTGCTTACCTGAGCCTCAGAGTGATCAGCCAGTGCGTTGGTTTTATTGCTGGCAATAATTCCTCTTGCCTCCAGTAATTCCTTCAATGCAGTTCTCTTTAGTCTGGTATAATCTGTCCCCATTCACCGTCCGTTCATATACATCACATGTCCTATGACTTGCTGTGCGGTTTGAATCCCGTCGCTTGCCACCAATTGTAACACAGAGGCAGTAGGATCTGTAATATCTTTTGGGTAGGCAGAGACAAGCAAGTAACTACTCTTGGTAATTGTAGCAGAGAGGTAGTAGGATCTGTAATATCTTTTTGGTAAGCAGAGACAAGCAAGTAACTACTCTTGGTAATTGTAGCAGAGAGGCAGTAGGATCTGTAATATCTTTTGGGTAGGCAGAGACAAGCAAGTAACTACTCTTGGTAATTGTAGCAGAGAGGCAGTAGGATCTGTAATATCTTTTTGGTAAGCAGAGACAAGCAAGTAACTACTCTTGGTAATTTTAATAATAACCCCTTTCCACCAAGAACTAGACGACACATAGCTTGGGAGTCAACAACAACTTTTTCTTCAACCGGAAAAAGAAACACTTTTTAAAAACAGTCTCCCCTACAAGGGGTTTCCCAACTGAAACAGCAGGGAGTTTAAACAGTAACATACAGTTTAACATACATTTTAACCATTAGCCTAAATAACAATTCCTGCATAGTTCATAAGTGGCGAGGTTTTCCACAGTTACGTCACTACAGATGTTCCGAACGCAGGTTCGGCACAATCTGACTACTTTTGGTAGTTATCAAACTACTAGCAGGTACGCTCGCCACTATTCCGGGCCAGCTTATGTTCGCTGCTGCCCGATATCCCATTGATTCCTATGGGAGATGTCTGCACCTAACACCCTAACATGTACCCCGAGTCTAAACACCCCTAATCTGCCCCCCGGACCCCGCCGCAACTAAATAAATGTATTACCCCCTAAACCGCCGCTCCCGGACCCCGCCGCCACCTACATTATACATATTAACCCCTAATCTGCCGCCCCCTATACCGCCGCCACCTACATAAACTTATAAACCCCTATCCTGCGGATCACGGAACCCCGCCGCAACTAAATAAATTGTTTTACCCCATAAACCGCCACTCCCGGACCCCGCCACCACCTATATTAAAGTTATTAACCCCTATCCTGCCCCCCCATACCACCGCCACCTATATTAAAATTATTAACCCCTAAACCTAAGTATAACACTAACCCTAACCCCCCCTAACTTAAATATTATTTAAATAAATCTAAATACATATTACAATTATTAACTAAATTATTCCTATTTAAAACTAAATACTTACCTGTAAAATAAACCCTAAGATAGCTACAATATAACTGATAATTATATTGTAGCTATTTTAGTATTTATTTTTATTTTACAGACAACTTTGTATTTATTTTAACTAGGTACAATAGCTATTAAATAGTTAATAACTATTTAATAGCTACCTAGCTAAAATACTTAGGCCTAGATTTAGAGTTGGGCGGTAGCCGTGAAAACCAGCGTTAGAGGCTCCTAACGCTGGTTTTTAACGCCCTCTGGTATTTGGAGTCAGTCATTAAAGGGTCTAACGCTCACTTTCCAGCCGCGAGTTTTCCATACCGCAGATCCCCTTACGTCAATTGCGTATCCTATCTTTTCAATGGGATCTTTCTAACGCCGGTATTTAGAGTCGTGGCTGGAGTGAGATTTAGAACTCTAACGACAAAACTCCAGCTGCAGAAAAAGTCAGTAGTTAAGAGCTTTTTGGGCTAACGCCGGTTCATAAAGCTCTTAACTACTGTGCTAAACCGAGGTCCCCCCACATCGCCACCACTCGATTAAATTTTTTTAACCCCTAATCTGCCGACCGCCACCTACGTTATACTTATGTACCCCTAATCTGCGGCCCCTAACACCGCCGACCCCTATATTATATTTATTAACCTCTAATCTGCCCCCCACAACGTCGCCGCCAGCTACCTACAATAATTAACCCCTAATCTGCCGACCGCAAAGCGCCGGTACCTACGTTATCCTTATGTACCCCTAATCTGCTGCCCCTAACACCGCCTACCCCTATATTATATTTATTAACCCCTAATCTGCCCCCCACAACGTCGCCGCCACCTACCTACACTTATTAACCCCTAATCTGCCGAGCGGACCGCACTGCTACTATAATAAAGTTATTAACCCCTAATCCGCCTCACTCCCGCCTCAATAACCCTATAAGAAATAGTATTAACCCCTAATCTGCCCTCCCTAACATCGCCGACACCTAACTTCAAACATTAACCCCTAATCTGCCGACCGGAGCTCACCGCTATTCTAATACATTTTTTAACCCCTAAAGCTAAGTCTAACCCTAACACTAACACCCCCTAAATTAAATATAACTTATAAATTAACTCTTATTATATAAATTATTCCTATTTAAAGCTAAATACTTACCTGTAAAATAAACCCTAATATAGCTACAATATAAATAATAATTATATTGTAGCTATTTTAGGGTTTATATTTATTTTACAGGTAACTTTGTATTTATTTTAACCAGGTACAATAGCTATTAAATAGTTAAGAATAGTTAAGGGGGGTTTGGGTTAGATTAGGGGTATGTGGGTGGTGGGTTGTAATGTTGGGGGGGGTATTGTATGTTTTTTTTTACAGGCAAAAGAGCTGAATTCTTTGGGGCATGCCCCGCAAAGGGCCCTGTTCAGGGCTGGTAAGGTAAAAGAGCTTTGAACTTTTTTTAATTTAGAATAGGGTAGGGCATTTTTTTATTTTGGGGGGCTTTGTTATTTTATTAGGGGGCTTAGAGTAGGTGTAATTAGTTTAAAATTGTTGTAATATTTTTCTAATGTTTGTAAATATTTTTTTATTTTTTGTAACTTAGTTCTTTTTTATTTTTTGTACTTTAGTTAGTTTATTTCATTGTATTTATTTGTAGATATTGTATTTAATTCATTTATTGATAGTGTAGTGTTAGGTTTAATTGTAGATAATTGTAGGTATTTTATTTAATTAATTTATTGATAGTGTAGTGTTAGGTTTAATTGTAACTTAGGTTAGGATTTATTTTACAGGTGATTTTGTAATTATTTTAACTATTTTAGCTATTAAATAGTTCTTAACTATTTAATAGCTATTGTACCTGGTTAAAATAAATACAAAGTTACCTGTAAAATAAATATTAATCCTAAAATAGCTACAATATAATTATTATTTATATTGTAGCTATATTAGGGTTTATTTTACAGGTAAGTATTTAGCTTTAAATAGGAATAATTTATATAATAAGAGTTAATTTATTTCGTTAGATTTAAATTATATTTAACTTAGGGGGGTGTTAGTGTTAGGGTTAGACTTAGCATTAGGGGTTAAAAAATTTATTAGAGTAGAGGTGAGCTCCGATCGGCAGATTAGGGGTTAATACTTGAAGTTAGGTGTCGGCGATGTTAGGGAGGGCAGATTAGGGGTTAATACTATTTCTTATAGGGTTATTGAGGCGGGAGTGAGGCGTATTAGGGGTTAATAACTTTATTATAGTATCGCTCAGGTCCGGTCGGCAGATTAGGGGTTAATAAGTGTAGTTAGGTGGAGGCGACGTTGGGGGCGGCAGATTAGGGGTTAATAAATATAATATAGGGGTCGGCGGTGTTAGGGGCAGCAGATTAGGGGTACATAGGGATAATGTAGGTGGCGGCGGTGTACGGAGCGGCATATTAGGGGTTAAAAATAATATGCAGGGGTCAGCGATAGTGGTGGCGGCAGATTAGGGGTTAATAAGTGTAAGGCTAGGGGTGTTTAGACTCGGGGTACATGTTAGAGTGTTAGGTGCAGACGTAGGAAGTGTTTCCCCATAGGAAACAATGGGGCTGCGTTAGGAGCTGAACGCGGCTTTTTTGCAGGTGTTTGGTTTTTTTCAGCTCAAACAGCCCCATTGTTTCCTATGGGGGAATCGTGCACGAGCACGTTTTTGAGGCTGGCCGCGTCCGTAAGCACCGCTGGTATCTAGAGTTGCAGTGGCGTTAAATTATGCTCTACGCTCCCTTTTTGGAGCCTAACGCACTGAAAACCCAGCCATTCTGTAAACTCTAAATACCAGCGGTATTTAAAAGGTGCGGGGGGAAAAAAGCACGCGTAGCTAACGCACCCCTTTGGCCGCAAAACTCTAAATCTAGGCGTCTCAAAATTACCTGTAAAATAAATCCTAACCTAAGTTACAATTAAACCTAACACTACACTATCATTAAATAAATTAAATAAATTACCTACAATTACCTAAAATTAAATTAAATTAAATAAACTAAACTATATTACAAAAAACAAACAAACACTAAATTACAGAAAATAAAAAAGAATTAAGAGAAGTTTAAACTAATTACACCTAATCTAAGCCCCCTAATAAAATAATAAAGCCCCCCAAAATAAAAAAATGCCCTACCCTATTCTAAATTACAAAGTAACCAGCTCTTTTACCTGCCCTTAAAAGGGCTTTTTGCGGGGCATTGCCCCAAAGTAATCAGCTCTTTTACCTGTAAAAAAAAATACAACCCCCCCACATTAAAACCCACCACCCACATATCCCTACTCTAACCCACCCAAACCCCCCTTAAAAAAACACTAACCCCCTGAAGATCACCCTACCTGGAGACGTCTTCACCCAACCGGGCCGAAATCTTCATCCAAGGTGCACAGGGGAGGTCCTCCATCCAGCAGAAATCTTCATCCAGGCGGCGTCTTCAATCTTCATCCATCCGGAGGGGAGCCATCTTCAAAGGAGCCGACACGGAGCCATCCTCTTCAACCGACGACTGAACGACGAATGAAGGTTCCTTTAAGGGACGTCATCCAAGATGGCGTCCCTTGAATTCCGATTGGCTGATAGGATTCTATCAGCCAATCGGAATTAAGGTAAGAAAAATCTGATTGGCTGATTGAATCAGCCAATCAGATTGAAGTTCAATCCTATCGGCTGATCCAATCAGCCAATCGGATTGAGCTTGCATTCTATTGGCTGTTCCGATCCGGATGGATGAAGATTGAAGACGCCACCTGGATGAAGACTTCTACCGGATGATTACCACTTTTGGCCCATCGGTGCCCGGCTGGGTGAACACGGCTCCAGGTAGGGTGATCTTCAGGGGGGTAGTGTTAGTTTTTTTTAAGGGGGGATCGGGTGGGTTTTAGAGTAGGGGTATGTGGGTGGTGGGTTGTAATGTGGGGGGGGGATTGTATTTTTATTTACAGGTAAAGGAGCTGATTACTTTGGGGCAATGCCCCGCAAAAAGCCCTTTTAAGGGCTGGGAAAAGAGCTGATTACTTAGAATAGGGTAGGGCATTTTTTTATTTTGGGGGGCTTTATTATTTTATTAGGGGACTTAGATTAGGTGTAATTAGTTTAATCTTCTTGTAATTCTTTTTTATTTTCTGTAATTTAGTGTTTTTGTTTTTTTTGCACTATAGTTTAGTTTATTTAATTTAATTTAATTTTAGGTAATTGTAGGTAATTTATTTAA
The DNA here is from genome assembly GCF_027579735.1 of Bombina bombina. Taxonomy (NCBI): domain Eukaryota; kingdom Metazoa; phylum Chordata; class Amphibia; order Anura; family Bombinatoridae; genus Bombina; species Bombina bombina. Next base: position 1,007,190,394 of record NC_069504.1, on the reverse strand, counting down.
TTCATTTAATGATAGTGTAGTGTTAGGTTTAATTGTAACTTAGGTTAGGATTTATTTTACAGGTAATTTTGTAAGTATTTTAACTAGGTAGCTATTAAATTGTTAATAACTATTTAATAACTATTGTACCTGGTTAAAATAAATACAAAGTTGCCTGTAAAATAAAAATAAATCCTAAAATAGCTGCAATATAATTATTAGTTATATTGTAGCTATCTTAGGGTTTATTTTACAGGTAAGTATTTAGTTTTAAATAGGAATAATTTAGTTAATAATAGTAAGTTTTATTTAGATTTATTAAAATAATATTAAAGTTAGGGGGGTGTTAGTGTTAGACTTAGGTTTAGGGGTTAATAAGTTTAATATAGGTTGCGGCGGGGTCCGGGAGCGGCGGTTTAGGGGTTAAACATTTAATTTTGTTGCGGCGGGGTTCGGGAGCGGTGGTTTAGGGGTTAATGAGTTTAATGTAGGTTTTGGCAGTGTAGTGAGGGGCAGGATAGGGGTTAATAACTTTTATATAGGTGGCGGTGGGCTCCGGGTGCGGCGGTTTAGGGGTTAAACAATTTATTTAGTTGCGGCGGGGTCCGGGATCCGCAGGATAGGGGTTAATAACTTGAATATAGGTGGCGGCGGTGTAGTGGGGGGCAGGATAGGGGTTAATAGGTATGATGTAGGTGGCGGCGGGATCCGGGAGCGGCGGTTTAGGGGTTAATACATTTATTATAGTTGCGGTGGGCTCCGGGAGCGGCGGTTTAGGGGGTAATAACTTTATTTAGTTGTGGGGGGCTCCGGGAACGGCGGTTTAGGGGGTAAAACAGTGTAGTTTAATGTGGGTGCTTAGTGACAGGCTATCAAAAAAGCTGCGAAGAAGCCGATGAGCAGCAAGATCGATGACTGTTAGTTAACAACAGTCCGCTGCTCATCGCTCCGTACTTGGTGCGCGGCTTCTTGACCAATTTTTTTATAACTTTGGCGAACGTATTCAGGTCTGCGGCGGCGATGGTAGGCGAGATTAGGTGAGCGTATTGGGACGGCGAATGCAGGTAAGTAGACAGCTTCATAACTAGAGGCTTATGGCTCTAGCAGGTGATCACCACCACCTCCACATAGCCTCTTTAGTATGTGATCCCTCATTTGAAAGAACAACTCTCTATTGCAGCATTGCTCTCTTTGGCAGTTTTACACCTGCATCTTAAAGGGACACAATACATTTCAGTTAAAAGGGCAGATTCTCTTTTTTTTCTTCAAATTAGGGGTCTTATTTTCATGTATGTGATGCAGGAGCTAAGATATGGTCATTGTAAAAGCCCCCCCCCCCCCCCCTGCTATGAATGGCAAAGTGTCTCTGCCCCTGGGCACTAGGAATATATGGTGACATATGGGTCCATATTTTAACTTTTTATTAGCCAATAGCCACTGCTACTCACAGTTAAGGGATCCCTCCTCTACCTGATTAGCGGTCAGGGGTTAGGGAGGGTGAATATGACTGCTGTAGTGACAGTAGTGATGTTGCAATAGCTTGCTGAAAGTCGAGGCCTCTCCATGGTAAGCTGTTTCTAAGTGAAGCAGGCACTTTTTTCTATTTTTAATATACAAGACACCTTTTCCTTTTAATTATTTTAAATAAACTCTGGCAGGTAGACCCCCCCCCCCCCCCACACACACACACCATTACCAGTACCTCTTCAGTCTCGATTTTTAGCTCTGTGGTGTGGTTAACATTTTGTTCTCCACATGATATTGTCTAGAACAGTGGTTCCTATAGTGGGTGAAACTACCCCTGGGGGTGGTGAGATTACTGATGGGGGCACTAGTACGCATAATAGGTGGAAAGTGGGCATTGGTATAACCATAGGGGGCACTAATAGGAAAGGCATGGAAGATGACACTAGTGGGCCCATTCTAATATAATTATCATAATTTGTTGTGCTTTATCCTAGATGCACAAATCAAGATTTTTCACTTTGTATTTTAAGTACTGCTCTTTGCCAAGGCTTTGTCAAGGTGTTTCTTCTATGATAGTTCAGGTTTATCTCCCTACAATAAACTGCAGCCACTTGTACTGTAGCTTTGCATTCTTAGTTTTGCCAGTGCTGTACATTATCATGTATTATTAACATTAACTGTACAGTTTAGAATCATTGTGTCGCAGCAGGAGACACAGCAAAGTCCTGTTGTGCTTGTCTAAGTAGCTTTGTACACAGTCAACCATCTAAAGTTTTTAAGTTGTCTGTCATTAGAAATAATCTGGTGGTGCACTACATATCACTTTGGTAAGTAGAATACACTTTCAATAGTGCAATTATGGTCCAAGCAAAGAAATCAACTCCAGATCTCTAACTATGGTGATATAAGACACCTACTAAATGACATGAAACCAGTGATTGGGAAACTGATATTACTTCATCAAGCCCATTCATCAGATTAACAGTTTTGAACAGTTAAGTAATTACTAAATATGGTTTATAAGACTCTTGCACAGTGACTAATAATTTTGTTAGGTTGGCATAAAAAAAAAAGAGAATACAATTTTACTAAAATTTAAAATTTAATATGTTTAATTGCTACACCTTTAGATAGTATTGTGTCATTATTTTTACTTGGGGTTGTGCACTGCTGGTCTGAATATTATTTCTATGGGTTAAGTTAGGGGGGTGCTGATGGTGAGTTTATAGAACCAAGGAGGAAGGGACATGAAAAAGTTTGGGAACCACTGGCCTAGAACCACCTTTAGATAGACCTGGCCGTAATCTATAGCTATGGTTAGTTATAACATCCCAGAAGGTGTAGCTAACGAGTTCTCCTCTTAGCTACATTAGCTTTATTATGAAAAGCTGAAAGTGTACAGACATTTACTTCTGGGCTAGACTATTCCTTTGGACAGTATTATTAGTTATATATATGTAAAGTGGGTCAGCTTCCCATGGCTAGATAGGAGCTAAAGCACATGTATAAAGATGGACGAGAGGCCAGGCTGGAGGACTTTTACAAATTGTTTTGATAAAAATCGAATCTAATAGTTCTAAAACATATACTGTAATAAACCAGGTTAAGGGCAATTTAATGTGGTATGTTTTCCAGGAATGGCACCAGTAAGTTAGTGCATGTCATTCGCGTCATATTCAAAGCAAATTGAATCCGCCATAATTAACAAAGAATCAACATCGTCAAATGTTAAAATGTGTGACATAATGTACGCTCCTGCGATATCAATCCGACGCAGATCGATGCTTGCGTCTTTCCAAATGTTTCGAATTCAAATTTGACACTATTTGACCCTTTTCCCAATTTATCAAACATTCAACAGGTACGCTTGTGTCTTTTCCACCGAAGCCAACCTATCGTTCAAATCACCACCCTTGACGCCGCAAATGCCATAGAAATCAATGGGAGTCTGAAAACCCAGAAAGGTTATGTTAGATGCTGCAAGATGAAGCTTATTACATATTTATGTAAATTAGAAAGTTGATTACAATTGTATACTCTTTCTAATCACACAGACAACAAAAACGCATGTTCAGTATCTAAATAATATGTTAAATAATAATATTATAATCACATGTAATTCAAGGGACAGATTCATTTCAAAAGTAGTTTTAATGACAGGTGATGTCTGTCTGGCAGCAGAACTAGTAGATATAGGGATAAAAATGAAATAAATACATTACATACTATAGCTAACTTCCTTTTTTGATCAATCTAATTTTACCATGTTTAACGCATGTAATACAAGTCCCACTGCATTTCGCACCAAATTTAACGCAATACTTTGCACCAAATTGGACGCAATACTCTAACTCCTAAACAACCCACAAACGTAACATTTTTCCACCACTTTTGATTGGGAAATGCATAATTACATGATTTATGACATCAGCCAATCTGATTTAAATATACATTTTATACTATCACTAACAAATCTAAATGCTCAATACTTTTGTCATTGATCACTCATCAGAACTTGTAAGTGCCATTTGTATCATTGTGTATTATACTTTGAAAGTATGTATATGTGAAATTAGTATTAAAGTTAAACATTGATGATGACATTAGAACACACAGTGTAATATTTTTGACAATATTTTAAAAATCAATTGATGTTTGATTTAATATAATCTTAAGATGATAACTCAAAGGAATAGCCCACCTAACATTACACTGTCATGAATCAGATACAGCAGAAATTAAAATCACCTCTTTACTGTCATGCTATTTCCAGCATTTTCCTTCCTTTTCTTGAATTTAATTTTCATTGAGAAATGTCATCTTATATGCCAGCCCATTTTATAACACCTGTGTAGGGGTGGTGTTTAAAACTAGACTGCAATCAGGAGAGGTCACACAGGTGCAGAGAGAAAACTGGCCCAGCTCTTAAAATATCCATTGATTGCAAATAAATACATATGATACCCTGATTACATGTTATATTAGCAATTATTACTGCTCAGAATAATAATAAATGTACACTATATACATTTAGTGGTATAAATAAACACAGAGATATGAAAGACAACATTGTTTAGAACAAAATAAAATTTAGGGACATGTAAATATGTTTGGAAACGATTTCTGACATAACACACACACACACACACATATATATATATACACACATATATATATATATATATATATATATATATATATATATATATATATATATACACAAGTATGTGCAAAGATATATGTACAAATTCTAGCATTAATATTCATTTAAAAAAAAAGAAAAAAAACATGAGATAGTCATATCATGATTTCTAGAAATACAAATACACATTAATTTATGTGAAAATATCATATATCAGATTTTTTGTATAACAAATAAATAAAACAATGAGATATTGTTTGTTCAGGTATAAATCTAGCTATTTCTTGGACATTAACAAATGAAAAATAAAAGATTAGCTTTAGAGAAATGTGCTTGTTCATGGAGAGTAATGAAATGGTATAAATAAAGTTGGAAAAAACAGAATATCTGCGACATGACTTTTATTTATCAACAGTCCGAAGCTTATCGCTCTGTACTTGACGCGCGTGTTTTCGACAGACTGTTTAATAAATAAGGGCATCGTATGTTGGTTTGCGGCAGCGATATCTGGCGATGTCTGGCAAGCGTATTGACTCCAGCGAATGCACCGAGATTGACGATTTGATAAATCGGCCCCATGGAGTAGTTGAGGTTTGTGCACTAACATATGTAGATACCTTGGTATGACAGCCAACTTTAGAGAACAGCAGAAAAATAAAGAAGCTAGTGCTATAACAAGCAAGTAGATGCAATTTATTACATAACACATCAAAAAGTTAATTGGCAATTAAAGGGACAGAAAACTCAAATTTGCAAAAAAAAACAATCTTACATGATTCAGATAGAACATACCATTTCCAATTTACTTCTATTATCATATTTTCTTTGTTTTCTTATTATCCTTTGTTGAAAAGCAGGGATGCCTGCATGTGTCCGCAGCACTATATGGCAGTTTTCTAACAATGTTATTCATTAACAAGCGCACTAGATGGCAGCTCTATTTCATGCGCTTTAGGTATGTGCATGTTACCGGTCTAGGTATCTCTTCAACAAAGAATAACATGAGAACGAAGCAAACTTAATAATAGGAGTAAATTGGAAACTATCTGTATAATTAAAGAAAAAATTTGAGAATGAATCATATTTGATATAAGATGTAAATTAGAAAAATTTGTAAAATTGTATGCTCTGTCTGAATCACAAAAGAAACATTTTCGGTTTCATATCCCTTTAAGCAATCCAAAAATATCCGCAAAGTAGAGTTTGCTGTGTACAAGAAAATATATCATCCCCAATTTCCAAGCTAGAGTATTCCTTTCCAATACACTGTGGCAATAGTATAAGTCTATCAATTCACTCTTATTCATTCCTTCATTTCATCGGATTGGGGTCTTTCTGTATCCTGGATAGCTCATCATGTGATCACCCGATCCAATAGTGCTGAGAGGTTCTCTGAGAGCTCTCTCTGTATCACCAGGGGTCATTTTCAGATGAATAATCCTGTAGAATATAAACTTTTCTATAAACTCTTAGATTTTAGTGCGTAATATGTTGTCAACATTAGAGCCCCAACACCAGAAGAAATAAACGTTGTCATCTAGTATTAGGTGACCGGTATAGACGTAATGGAACTTAAAGGGATACTAAACTGAAAAAAAATCTTTCATGATTCAGATAGAGCATGACATTTTAAGCAACTTTCTAATGTACTCCTATTATCAATTTTTCTCATTCTCTTGCTATCTTTATTTCAAAAGCAGGAATGTAAAGCTTAGGAGCCAGTCCATTTTAGGTTCAGCACCCTGGATAGCGCTTGCTTATTGGTGGCTACATTTATCAACCAATAAGCAAGCGTAACCCAGGTTCTGAACCAAAAATTGTCAGACTCCTAAGCTTTACATTCCTGCATTTTAAATATAGATAGCAAGAGAATGAAGACAATTTAATAATCGGAGTAAATCAGAAAGTTGCTTAAAATTGCATGTTCAATCTGAATCATGCAAGAAAAATGTTGGGTTTTGTATCCCTTTAACATTAGTTAGAGGGAAGTAACAGAGGATATATTTGATATGCATTTTACTTATGTTTATTCTAGCACTAAAGTAAATGACTCAAATAATTTTTTTTTTATTATGGTTTCTTTTTACTTGTAGAAAAGTTTTTGTATTTTATGTTGAATTTAATCGATTTTTAGTAAAGGGCACTGTTTCCTCTTCATTATTGCAAAGTGAACGGCTGATACTCTGCTGAGACTAGAGATCGAAAGTTTTTGCAGGCATTGGTGGACATGCAGCAGACCTCATATGCCTTAACATTGCTTTTTCAAAGCCACTTCAATAACTGTAACTAGTGTGACATGCTATTATTCTGCTCATCCTAGATGAGATAGTATTGAACCGCCAAATATTGGCTCAGTGCCCTGAATACCAGCTGCAGCCAACATCTTTCTGTTGTCCTTATCTGACGTTCATTTAGCTGTTTACTACAGGGAAAACAAGTCCGTCTCTATTGCTTGCCTGCATTCTGGAGTTATGTCTCATTTGATTTGCAACAGGCAAAGAATAGATTTTCCTGCAAAGTTTACATATTTACAGCATGTCTAGTTTTACAGCTACAATATAATTGTCTCCTGCTACGAATCTTAGCAGATATGTAAGAATATCTGCCATTAAAGCTAATTATAACCTGGCACTGTAGTTTAAGAGGACCCCTGCATAGATCTTTCCTGCAAACACAGACATAATAGTCCTGAAGTATATTTTCTTCTGCAAATATAATAAAATAGATGTGCTCCATTTATAACAGAAACAACGCTGTACTGACACATCTATCTGTCAAACTATTGCTTTTTTTTTTCTTTTACAAAATCTGATTGAAAGCCAAAGTAACTCAATACTTTTACATTTGTTGACAAATATGAATTTTACTTAAAGGGACATGGAATCCCAAACTTTTCTTTCACGATTCAGATAGAGCATGACATTTTAAACAACTTTATTTTTACTTTTACTAAGTAAATGTAAGTAAATTGACTTCTATTATCAAATTGTCTTTGTTCTCTTGATATCATTTGTTTAAAAGCATAGAAATAGGCTCAGGTGTGTATACGTGTCTTCAGTACTATATGGTAGCAGATTTGCAAGAATGTTGTACATTTGCAAGAGCACTAGATGGCAGCACTTTTTCCTCCCATGTTGTCCTCCAGGGGCCCCATTACATATGCGGCGTCACCCTCCAAAGCCAGCGACGCCGTTTTTTTTTGCGCATTTGGTTTCCTATATACAGCGCTGCATATAAATGCGGCACGTATATTTCACCCGTCGCCCGCAAATTTTACTCCCATAAGCTAACATGGGACCGCGTCACAATCGGTATCCAATATTCAGCGCAAGGACTTATGTGGCGAAAATGGAGAAATCTTACTCCATTTTTACCTCGCCATAAAAGGCAGCCGTAGCAAGCCTTGCGCTGAGTATGGGAGCACCATTACTCCCAAAAATGCCTGCAAAAATAAACTAACACCTAACGCATGGGCAATGTCTATCTACCTGTCAACCACAATCGCCCACCGCAATAACTAATAAAGTGTATTAACCTATATCCGCCATCAAACCCACACTGCAAAGTAATAACTAAATTATTAACCCCTAAATCCGCCAACCCCAACATCGCAAACTACCTATTAAAACTATTAACCCCTAAACCGCCAAAGCCCACAACGCAATAAACCTATTCAAGTATTAACCCCAAAACCGCCAAAGCCCACAATGCAATAAACCTATTAAAGTATTAAAACCTAAACCGCCAAACCCAAAACGCAATAAACCTACCCCCTAACCTACCCCCCAACCTAACACCCCCTAAATGAACCTAAATTACCTAATTTACAAAATACTAAAGTTACTATTAAATAAAAAAAAACTAACACTACTTTAAAAATAAAAATAAACTAAGTATAAAATAAAGGGACAGTTTAATCAAAATTCTGGAGTAGACTGTCCCTTTAAGCTACAATTACATAAAAATAAAAAAAATATAAGATTACATAAAATAAAAAAGATTACCAAATTTTAAAAAATGATACCTAATCCCTATGAAAATAAAAAGCCCCCCCAAATAAAAACACCCCCTATTCTAATAAACTACCAGCAGCCCTTAAAAGGGCTTTTTGCAGGGCATTGCCCCAAGATAATCATCTCTTTTACAACAAAATACACAAAACCCCCCTAACAGTAAATCCCCCACCCACCAAACCCCCCCCAAAAAAATAACACTAAAAACCCTAAACTACCCATTGCCCTAAAAAGGGCATTTGTTGGGCATTGTCCTTAAAAGGGCATTTAGCTCTTTTACTGCCCACCCTATCTAAATAAAATAAAAAAAAACAAAAAAACCTTAAAAAACCCTAAGTCTAAGCCCCAGGTTGCTACTCACCGTTCCTGAAGTCCGGCGGAGAAGGTCCTGTTCCAGGCGGTGAAGTCTTCTTCCAAGCAGCTACCTCTTCTTTCTTCTTCCTGGAACATCCTTCATGGACTGGAGCTGAAGACTGAAGACCGCAGAGCTGAAGACTGAAGACCACGGAGCTGAAGACCGGCGACCCTGGAACTGAAGACCTGCGACCGCAGAGCCATGGAACATGGAGGATCCTCTTCGTACGATCTTCGCCGCACACTGGATAGAGAATTCAAGGGACGCGATTAAAAATGGTGTCCCTTGAATTCCTATTGGCTGATTTGATTCTTCAGTTTAATTTTTCTTCAGTTTAATTAGGCTTTATTGCGTTGTGGGGGGTTATCGGTTTAGTGGTTAATACATTTATTATTAGTAGTAAGAGGAGGGATTGCGGATATAGGGATTTTTACGTGTCAGGCTTATTTTTGGGAGGCGTGTTAGACTGTTACGGGAGATTTGATATTTTCTTTACTTTTCTTAGGCGCCGGCAGTTTCTAAAGTGCCGTAAGTCACTGGCGACTCCAGAAATGTGTATTTACGCTCATTTCTGGACATCGCTAGTTTATCAGACTTACGGCACTTTATGAACTGCCGGCGGGGTTTATATAATACCCCAATGTGCGAGGTGAAATTACGGGCATCGCGGGTTGCAGCACTTGCACTGAAGCCTGCGCCGAATATGTAATCAAGCCCCAGATATGTGCTTAGTACCTAGCAGCAATATGTGGTAAGGATAACACAAAATAAATGCAATATCAACAACTTTAAAATATATATACAATGATGTTTAATAAAACAATATCTAATAAAAACAATAAAGACTGACCTCCAGATGTTAGCGAACCTTTTTCTGAAAGGGACACTCAAGTCAAAGTAAACTTTTATGATTCAGAAAGAGCATGCAGTTTTAAAACACTTTCCAATTTACTTCCGTTATTAAATTTAGCACAATCTTTTTATATTCACACTTTCTGGGGAACTAAATCCTACTGAGCATGTGCACAAGCTCACAGGGTATACGGATACTAGTCTGTGATTGACTGGTGTCTGTCACATGATACAGGGGCAGAAAAATTATAGAAAAATTAAATTGGTCAGGAAAAAAATCTATTGCTTATTTGAAATTTAGAGTAAGTGCTATTGCATTGTTTTTTTATTATGCACTTGTTAATTATGTAATTCTACTGCTTTGAGTGGTCCTTTAAGCGATAATTTGTCATTTTTAACTTGTAATATGAGAACAAGAGCGCCATTGATTTCACTTGATAATATGTTTGCGCTCCACTTGTAAATCTAAATTTAAGAGAATACCTAAGGTAGCTTGCTCAGCAAGGGCTTGCTGAAATGTATTTCTCTGTTTGATGTGAGTTTAGCTGTGTAAGTGAAGGGTTTGAGTACTAAATGAGATTGAGTAACTAAGGGGTTAGAGTAATTAAAGGTAAATATAAACTTTTTTACATTTATACATTTAACCCTTTATAAGTATATATTAGAATCTCATTTAGTGCACCGCTTGTCATGTTTGCATCAATGGATCAGTCACTTCAGGGATCATGTCTGTGGCAAGTGTGAGAATATTGTCTCTCAAGGAGCCTGTGTTAGAGTATTGGAGGAACTAACTGCATGATATTCAAACACTTGAAAGCAAAATAGACATGACTGAAAAGGTTGCTCATGGTTCTAACAGTGGGCAAGGAGTCAATTCAGATGGGGATACTCAGGCTGGGTCACTGTTAAAAGGGGAAATAGGAGTAAACAGAACATCCCAGTTCTGTGCCAGATTGAGTGAAGATGCCGGGCTGCCCGGGCATATTGGTTCAGGAGGGGTAATGTCAGAGAGGGCTGTTCTGCATAACAATCCACAGAATAGTCCTCCAGTCACAGAAGAGGGACACAAAAGTCTGGGCTCAAGACAGATGTTGTTTGCAGCAAACTCTATTATAAGGAAGGTAGAGAGGGTAATGTGTCATCCAGACCCCTTAAATAGAACAGCTTGTTGTCTTCCAGGGGCTCTTATTAGGCGTATTGCAGAGTGTATTGATACCTTGTTAGAAGGACCTGGGTCTGATTCAGCAGTCATGGTGCTAATGACAGCTAGATGGAGATGGAGTGATCTAAAACAATTACATCAGGGGGTTAGGTAGCAAGCTTAAAACAAGGACCTCCAAGGTAGCATTTTCTAGGATATTACCAGTGTCATGTGCTAACCCAGTAAAGCAGGATATCTTAAGGGCAGTCAATTACTGGTTAAAAACATGGTGTAAAAATGAAGGGTTTGACTTTTTATTATATATAGGTATAGATATATACAGATATATATAGGGCTATCTATTTAAAATACATAGAACATATTCTGCTATGAGCAGAACATTGGAATGTATAATATTTACAGTAAATACATATTTACATTTTTTATTAAAGGGACATTCCAGCCAAAATTGGAATCCACATGGATGCATTTCAGTTTTGAATAGAAGCATTTATATAATATACATGTATTAGCAAAAATGATTCTAATAAAAGTTATAGTTGTTTCAAAAGTGTATGTAAGTATGCATTGTGCACCAGCATTTTAAACACAGCACTTGCTCAGAGATCCTAAAGTGCTTGTACCATCTGGTAATGACTCATTTGTTAATTGCTGACATGATACAAGCCCCTCTGGTGCTCTGAGCAGCTGCAGTATTTAAAATGCTGGTGCATTGAAAATATCTATTTATGCAAGTGCAAGAATTTTTTTTAACATTAAGACAATAATATCTTTTACTAGAAGCATTTTTGCCAATAAATGTATTGTATATTGTATAAGTATGTATGTGTTTATATGTGTATATATGTCTGTAAATACATAAATACACATATAAATAGATAAATACATATGTACACACATGTAAACACACACACATATATTAATATATATAATGTCCCATTAGCGGCCCTCTCCACCAATTGTGAAGGGATTCATGCTTTAGCAAGAGAAAGAAGAAATCTTGATAATAGGAGTAAATTAGAATGTTGCTTAAAATTGCATGCTCTATCTGCATAATTAAAGAAAACATTTGAATTTAGTATCCATTTAAAAAAATGTTCGACCATCTAGATTGATTGTTCTTACGGTTAACCATCCACTACACTGAAACATATCTTTTATATTTATAATTCTAAATATGTCCACCATCTATCTGCCAGTACCTATAAAATGTCATTATTTATTTTTATTTATTTTTTAAAATTATTGGTTATTTTCTGTAGTGTAGTGGTCCCCCCTCCCGCAATCATTAGTTAGGAACCCCCCACCCCACATTTCTTCTGTAGCTTAGCACCTCTTCCATCCCTCTCCCTTTATTTTTTATTTTCCTCAGTGTTGGGCCCTCCACCTCCCTTCCCCCTCCACTGCTGGACCACCAGCGCCAGTCTGTAAGATCTGGCATCATCCTTCATATGAAACTGGAGCACCGAACGCGGTCCGGTTACATATGCAGGCAGATTCCTCTAGCTCAGGAATTCGAACTCTCGGCTGTAACGTAACAGCCAAAACTGCTGGAGCTTCCTGCTGCTCAGACGTATATATACGTCATACAGTACGATAAGCAAAGTAATGCACGCTGTATATATATATAAATATATACAGTATATATATACAGTATACATATATACATCACATTGTGTTAAATGTTTCTATGCCACATCGGGATCTCCTAGCTTGCAAATAACTCTTTCTATTTAGCTGGCAGAAAAATGCTTTAAAGTATTTGGGTGTTTTTTATGCCACCCCATACAACCTTTCTACATAGAAAGAATTACCATTCAGTATATATATCTCTGAACAAAGGGAACTTACCATCTTGAGGCAAAACTCCTGTCATGACTAGGACATATAAATGTCATAAAAATTGCAATTTTGTTAGAATCTTGTATATCCTTCGGCCTCAAACAATCTTTTATACCAACTTTCAAGCTTTGCTTAATGGATTCATATGGGGCCAAGTGAAACCAAGGGTATCCAAGCAAATTTTATATCTACCAAAGCATGCTGGAGGACTTGGAGCCCCACTTCTTTGGAATTATTACAGACCTACGACACTCCAGAGGGTCTTGATTTAGCACACAGGAGTTGGTAATTTGTTGATATGTGCCTCATTGGGCAACCTATGCTGGATTCCTAAGAAGGGGCGAACCTCAGAAATAGCTTCTTACCTCCCGGTTACGAACACTCTAAAGCAGTGGAATGATATATGTAAAGCTCACCCTAACATTTTGACTTCCCTTTCTCCCATTTTCCCAATACTGCTGTATGCTCAGTTTCATTGAGGAATAATACCCTGCCTCCCAGGCAACAAATAAACTGTCCCTATATAACCCCTCTCCGCCTTACTTGATAATGGTAAATTGAAACAGAGGCAGGCTCTGGAGGACATTACTGGAGGCACATTCTCAAAATAGCTCAAATACTCAGAAATCAGATCTTTCTGGACCACCACCTCATGAACCTAATTTAAATAGGCCTCCTACCCTTTATGAAAAGATGTGCTCCACAAAAAAAAACCCCTCAATTTCATCTAATTTTTTAGAATGATCCACTTAAATAAGATCTATCCAATGGCTAATAAATACTGCTGGAGAGTCTACAGGGCATTGGCACTATGCATCATATCTGGTGGGATTGTCACAAACTGATGATATTCAGTACATGGGTGATTAATTTCCCCCTTTCCTATTCCCCCTTCCCTTTTTTATCCTCTCCCAGGAGACCACATCTATCTGCTTCCTAGAGTCTGTCCCCTGACACAACTCTTCTAAATTCTATACTTGTATCTGTTTCTCTATCACTTATGATCCACTACTCTTTAGACTCCTATATATCCATATTTTATGGTTATACCAGTAAACTTGAGACAATTGTACCTTAGTCATATTTCTGTTCACTGCATGTTTATTTTGCTAAAACTTTCACAATAGAAATATGTAATATCTTGTTTAGCTCTTGATTAGAACTTTGTTATTATTGATTAGGGGCTAGATTGCGAATGATGCGTTAACTGTTGCGCACAAGCGATATTGGTTTTTTCTCAGATTTTTGTGCATGACGGAAATTACAAGTTGAAAGTAAATGCGTTCACTGAAGTGCAACCTCAATTTACGTTTGTCGGGTTAGCTCAACTTGAGAACTTGTGTAAAGTTTAGGGGAAGAAAAAAAGCTGCATTAAACACAACAAAAATACATGTAAAAGTACAGTTACACTTATATAAACATCTTCTGGAAAAAAAAGTTATAAGGGCTCAAATATAGATGGTGTAGTAAGTGTTAGAAAAATATGGGCTGCAACAGTTAGCAAATCTTCATGTGCGCTAACCTAACCATCACCTAGATTACGAGTTTTGCGTTAGAGGCTGTGCGGTGCTAATGAGCAGTTTTCCCTCACCGCTCACTTACATGCAGCGCTGGTATTACGAGTTTTTAGAAACCCGTCGTTAAAAGACAAGAAGAGAGCGTTGAGCAAAATTTTGCTCATTACCGCACTCCAATACCAGCGCTGCTTAAGTCAGCGGTGAGCTGGTGTAACATGCTTGTGCACGATTTCCCCATAGGAATCAACGGGGGGAGTCGCCTGAAAAAAGTCTAACACCTGCAAAAAAGCAGTGTAAAACTCCTTAACGCAGCCCCATTTATTCCTATGGGGAAATAAAAGTTATGTTTACACCTAACGCCCTAACATGAACCCCGAGTCTAAACACCCCTAATCTTTTATTTATTTACTTATTAACCCCTAATCTGCCGCCCCTGACCTCGCCAACACCTACATTATACTTATTAACCCCTAATCTGCCGCTCCGGACAACGCCGCCACCTACATTATATGTATTAACCCCTAATCTGCTGCCCCCAACATCGCCGACACCTACATTATATTTATTAACCCCTAATCTGCCACTCCCTACGTCGCCACCACTATAATAAACATATTAACCCCTAAACCGCCGCACTCCCGCCTCGCAAACATTAGTTAAATATTATTAACCCCGAATCTGCCATCCCTAACATCGCTGTCACCTACCTACATTTATTAACCCCTAATCTTCCGCCCCCAATGTCGCTGCAACTATATTAAAGTTATTAACCACTAAACCTAAGTCTAACCCTAAACCTAACACCCACTAACTTAAATATAATTTAAATAAATCTAAATAAATATTCCTATCATTAACTACATTATTCCTATTTAAAACTAAATACCTGTAAGATAAACCCTAAGATAGCTACAATATAACTAATAGTTACATTGTAGATATCTTAGGGTTTATTTTTATTTTACAGGCAAGTTTGTATTTATTTTAACTAGGTAGAATAGTTATTAAATAGTTATTAACTATTTAATAACTACCTAGCTAAAATAAAGACAAAAGTACCTGTAGAATAAAACCTAACCTAAGTTACACTAACACCTAACACTACACTATAATTAAATAAATTAACTAAATTAAATACAATTACCTAAATTAAATTAAGTTAGCTAAAGTACAAAAACAAACAAACACTAAATTACAGAAAATAATAAACAAATTACAGTTACTTAAACTAATTACACCTAATCTAATAGCCCTATTAAAATAAAAAAGCCCCCCCCCCCCCCCAAATAAAAAAAACCCTAGCCTAAACTAAACTACCAATAGCCCTTAAAAGGGCTTTTTGCAGGGCATTGTCCCAAAGTAATCAGCTCTTTTACCTGTAAAAAAAAATACAAACAACCCCCCCAACAGTAAAACCCACCACCCACACAACCAACCCCCCAAATAAAATACTAGCTAAAAAAACCTAAGCTCCCCATTTCCCTGAAAAGGGCATTTGGATGGGCATTGCCCTTAAAAGGGCAGTTAGCTCTTTGGCCGCCCAAACCCTAACCTAAAAATAAAACCCACCCAATACACCCTTAAAAAACCCTAACCCCCTGAAGATCGACTTACCGGGAGACGTCTAGATCCAAGCCAGGCCGAAGTCCTCAACAAAGCCAGGAGAAGTCTTCATCCAAGCCGGGCGAAGTGGTCCTCCAGACGGGCAGAAGTCTTCATCCAGACGGCATCTTCTATCTTCATCCATCCGGCGCGGAGCAGGTCCATCTTCAAGACATTCGACGCGGAGCATCCTCTTCATCCGGAGTCTTCTTACTGAATGAAGGTACCTTTAAGTGTCGTCATCCAAGATGGTGTCCCTTAGATTCCGATTGGCTGATAGAATTCTATCAGCCAATCGGAATAAAGGTAGAATAAAATCCTATTGGCTGATGCAATCAGCCAATAGGATTGAAGTTCAATCCTATTGGCTGTTCCAATCAGCCAATAGAATGCAAGCTCAATCCTATTGGCTGATTGGATCAGCCAATAGGATTGAACTTCAATACTATTGGCTGATTGCATCAGCCAATAGGATATTTTCTACCTTAATTCCGATTGGCTATCAGCCAATCGGAATCTAAGGGACACCATCTTGGATGACGTCACTTAAAGGTACCTTCATTCAGTAAGAAGACTCCAGATGAAGAGCATGCTCCGCGTCAGATGTGTTGAAGATGGACCTGCTCCGCGCCGGATGGATGAAGATAGAAGATGCCGTCTGGATGAAGATTTCTGCCCGTCTGGAGAACCACTTCACCCGGCTTCGTTGAGGACTTTGGCCCGGCTTCGTTGGATGAAGACTTCTCCCGGCTTCATTGAGGACTTCGGCCCGGCTTGGATGAAGATGTCTTCCAGTAAGTCGATCTTCAGGGGGTTAGTGTTAGGCTTTTTTAAGGGTGTATTGGGTGGGTTTTATTTTTAGGTTAGGGTTTTGGCGGCAAAAGAGCTAACTGCCCTTTTAAGGGCAATGCCCATCCAAATGCCCTTTTCAGGGCAATGGGAAGCTTAGGTTTTTTTTAGCTAGTATTTTATTTGGGGGGTTGGTTGTGTGGGTGGTGGGTTTTACTGTTGGGGGGGTTGTTTGTATTTTTTTTTTACAGGTAAAAGAGCTGATTAATTTGGGGCAATGCCCCGCAAAAGGCCCTTTTAAGGGCTATTGGTAGTTTAGTTTAGGCTAGGGTTTTTTTTTATTTTGGGGAGCTTTTTTATTTTAATAGGGCTATTAGATTAGGTGTAATTAGTTTAAATATCTGTAATTTGTTTATTATTTTCTGTAATTTAGTGTTTGTTTGTTCTTGTACTTTAGCTAATTTAATTTAATTTAGGTAATTGTATTTAATTTAGTTAATTTATTTAATTATAGTGTAGTGTTAGGTGTTAGTGTAACTTAGGTTAGGTTTTATTATACAGGTACTTTTGTCTTTATTTTAGCTAGGTAGTTATTAAATAGTTAATAACTATTCTACCTAGTTAAAATAAATACAAACTTGCCTGTTAAAAAAGAAAATAAACCCTAAGATAGCTACAATGTAACTATTAGTTATATTGTAGCTAGCTTAGGGTATATTTTACAGGTAAGTATTTAGTTTTAAATAGGAATAATGTAGTTAATGATAGGAATATTTATTTAGATTTATTTAATTTATATTTAAGTTAGTGGGTGTTAGGTTTAGGGTTAGACTTAGGTTTAGGGGTTAATAACTTTAATATAGTGGCGACAGTGTTGGGGCGGCAGATTAGGGGTTAATAAATGTAGGTAGGTAGGTGGCGGCGATGTTAGGGACGGCAGATTAGGGGTTAAAAATATTTAACTAATTTTTGCAAGGCGGGAGTGCACTGTTTAGTGCACTGGGGGCGGCAGATTAGGGGTTTAAAAGTGTAGGTAGGTTGCGGCGACATTGGGGGCGGCAGATTTGGGGTTAATAAATATAATGTAGGTGTCAGCGATGTTGGGGACAGCAGATTAGGGGTTAATACATATAATGTAGGTTGCGGCGGTGTCCTGAGCGGCAGATTAGGGGTTACAATTTTTATTATAGTGTTTGCGATGCTGGAGGGCCTCGGTTTAGGGGTTAATAGGTAGTTTATGGGTGTTAGTGTACTTTTTAGCACTTTAGTTATGAGTTTTATGTTACAGCGTTGTACCATAAAACTCTTAACTACTGACTTTTAAATGTTAGGACTCTTGACAGGGTAGGGTGTACCGCTCACTTTTTGGCCTCCCAGGACAGACTCATAATACCGGCGCTATGGAAGTCCCATAGAAAAAAGACTTTACAAGGTTTAAGTAAGTCGTTTTGCTGTAAGGCCACAGAAGTGTGCGGTGCCCCTAAACCTGCAAGACTCGTAATACCAGCAGGCGTAAAAAAGCAGCGTTAGGACCTCTTAACGCTGCTTTTTTACCCTAATGCACAACTCGTAATCTAGCCGCATGTTAGTCCTCAATCACATATTTTACATTCCTATGTTCTTCACATAGAAAATAATGTACTTTTTATTATTAAATATATATATTCTATGTTCATGTTCATGTAAAATAGATATCTATAGGAATAGATATACAGGTACAGGTATATAAAGATAGATAGATAGATAGATAGATAGATAGATAGATAGATAGATAGATAGATAATTATGTATTTACAATGAAGAGTATTTTGTTCTGCAGGTGAAGAACATTTTAATGTTAACTATTAATAACTCCTGTCAGGTTAGCACTGAAGTATAGATTTTTTCATTTTGCGCTCTCCATTGACTTCTATGGGAAGAAAAAATTATTGAGGTCGCAATATTTGGTTAGTGCATGTCGGGTTTCGCTCACACACAAACTTTTTACTTTCAACTTGTAATACGCACACTACCCGACAGGGGCAAAAAGTCTTCGACTAGCGAATTTTATGCTCTAGCGGGAATGTAGCCGTAATTTTGGAATTTGGACCTCTGTTGAATCCTTTTGGCTCTACCTGTATTCAATTACATATTGCATTGTATTTATTTTGTAGAAACTTAAAAAAAACAAATACATAAATAAAAGGTTAATCAGTTGATGTGATATACAGTATAGCTCATGGATAAATAACTGAAAAGAGAAAAGGGAGCAAGGAGTTGTAAATAAATGGATCATACTCAAATTTGACAAAGGTAATTAGTGTGGTACCCTAAGGATCCATATTGGCCCTGTTCTTTTATTATTTTAGGTCAGCGCAGGATGTAATTGCTTTGCAAGGGGTTGTAGAATAATGGGCCAGTAAATGGAAAAAAAAAGAAAAGAGAAAAAAGAAAGTTCTACATTCTGGAAGTATAAATATGCAGGCTACCTATTATTTAATATAAGCTAAGAATGAGTGTGCAATGCAATGCAGAAGCTTCTAAGGCTAATAACATACTAGCATGTATTAAAATAGGCATTGATGCAAGGGAGGAAAGCATAAGTTTGTTGCTATAGAAATCACTGGCTAGACCTTACCTACAGCATGGAGTGCAGTTCTGGGGGCCAATTTTTAAAAAGGAGATTGCAGAATTAGGAAATTTCAGAAAAAGGGTCACAAACTAATAATGGGAGCGGAGGATTTAGACTATGGGGCATATTTATCAAGCTCCGAATGGAGCTTGATGCCCAGTGTTTCACAAAGACCGCTGCTCCATAACCTGTCCGCCTGCTCTGAGCAGGCGGACAGACATCGCCGGAAATCAACCCGATCGAGTACGATCGGGTTGATTGACACCCCCTGCTGGCGGCCTATTGGCCGCGAGTCTGCAGGGGGCGGCGTTGCACCAGCAGCTCTTGTGAGCTGCTGGTGCAATGCTGAATACGGAGAGCGTATTGCTCTTCGTATTCAGCTAGGTCTGTCGGACCTGATCCGCACTGTCGGATCAGGTCCGACAGACCTTGATAAATAGAGGCCTATGAGGATGGGTTAGCCAAATTAATTCTGTTTACTCTAGAATAAAAGGTGTTAGAGAGGTGATATGATTACTTTATACTAATATAATCAAGACATTTACGGCTAATTCAGGGATATGATTCCGTGTGTTAAATAGATCAGCTTTCTAATTGTATTAATGTAAGGTCAACTGGCAGCTTCTTTACTGTAAATCAGGTAGGATCTGTATAGGTTGAACTCAATGTACTTTTTTATTTTTGCAACCTCATCTACTATGTAACTAAGAAGGTGCCTAATTCAAATGTGTCTGTCTACAATCCCCATAGTCCTTTAAGGGCACTTCTGATTATTGTTACAAAATTCTCTGCCTTTCTTAAATTTAATACAGTAGTTCCTTAATATAGGGACATCATACTCCTATATTAGTGATAATGTAGTAGTGTCTCCTAAGCTCTGTGCATGTATTTTTTTATTCATAAGACAGCTCTTGATAAAGTTTTCTAGAGAGCACAATAAATATGTATGGTTATGGATAGTATATAGCATCACTGCATCTTAGAATAAAGGTTGGATTTTGGCAGGAAGTTGGCTTCTATTTATAGATGTAATTATGTTTCATATTTGTTGCCCTATAGATGGGGGGGTTCCCATAAAATTACAAATCTGTTTATAAGATTTGTGAGTGTCGAGATTTGGGTTTGTCCTATTGATTTACTCCCATTGTCCTATTGATTTTGTCCCATTAGTAAGTGAGATGAGATTTGTTTTGTATCTTTATGTGTCCTTCTGAGTCTTACAACATTTTTCTTTTATATATAGCAGAACCTAAAGTAATTTTTGACAGGCACATTTACCAGTTATCCATCAGTAAATTAAAGAACCTTCAATTAATGATTTTTGCATTATTGTGATTGGAACAGAAAAGAGAAGGCCAATGGTAACTCTAACGGAGCTGGACCGATCCCCAGTTGATATGGGAGAAATCATTTATAAGACAGCTATAACCTGGATGCTCAGCATAGCTGGGCTTCATGGATTTGAGGCAACAAGAAAATAATTTCTGAAAAAAAAACATAATAAAACTATATAATATTCCTTATATTCTGAGTTTACCAAAAGTATTGGGAGACAAAGAAACATGTTTGAGAAAGATAATTTCTGGCATTAGTGCAAAATGCTAAGGGCTAAGATTAAAAGTGGGGTGCTATGTAGCGCTTTCACTCACGTGCAAACACCACCAGAAATAAACTTTTATAGTTAAAACTTAACTTAAAGGGACAGTCTACTCCAGAATTGTTATTTTTTAAAAAGATAGATAATCAATTTATCACCCATTTCCCACTTTTGCATAACCAACACAGTTACATTAATACACTTTTTACCTCTGTGATTACCTTGAATTTAACCTCTACAGACTGCCCCCTTATTTCATTTTTTTTTGACAGACTTATACTTTAGCCAATCAGTGATAAATCATAAATAACTACACTGGAGTGAGCATATTGTTATCTATATGGCACAAATTAACTAACACTGTCTATCTGTGAAAAACTGTCAAAATGCACTGAGATAAGAGGTGACCTTCAAGGGTTTAGAAATTAGCATATGATCCTACCTAGGTTTAACTTTCAACAAAGATTACCAAGAGAGCAAAGCAAATTTGATGATAAAAGTAAATTTGAACGTTGATTTCAATTGCATGCCTTATCAGAATTATGAAATTTTAATTTTACTAGAATGTCCCTTTAAAAACACATTAATGGACATAATAGTCTTATCATAGGTAGGGTAGAGTACTCATTGGTTAATATATAGGGAATATTAATATATTGAGATTCTCAATGGCAATAGGTTAGATAATGGTATTTATATTTATTATTAGATATGTTGTGTAAATTGGATGGTAGAAATACCAATAAAATTATTTTTAATTCCAGGTTTTTACACTACATAATGCAAAAACTTCCCAAGAGAGGGGGTGAACACTTATGGAAAATGGTGTACATATGTATGTATCTATCTCTCTATTTCTCTTTTATATATATATGTGGAAGGAAAGATGGATGTAGAAATGGCTCTGGGGATTCCTAGAAATAAATAGTGTGATATCAGATTGCAACCCTAGAAAACCTATCAATGTAATTAGTGTCCCTATGAACTGATCAACTGATAGAGCTAGTTATTAGAAAAAAAGAGGGGGAGGGTTTGTTTCCAGTGGCGCAAGCACTATATCATAATAAAATACCATATATATAGGGGATGGATTGCCCGTGTACCCAATCTTTGTCTCAAAATCAGAGAGACAATGAAATAGATGTACCTGTGAAAATAAATCCAGTGGCAAACAGAGGCAAAGTACAATGTCTTAACCGCAATATTGCTAGAGGTGTAATGTAATAATAGTACAATTTAAAATGTACAAAATAACACTATACTAGTATATGCGGCGATAATATAAGCTATAAAAGAAATAAAAGAAATTAATAAACAATTCAGGTGCTATGCATAGTGAGCCTGATCAGGATCAATAGTGTTGTTGGTCTCTATCAAAGTTCGAAGCAAATAGAGATCACTAAATCCTATAGAAAGTAGCAAAAGTTGGATAAATCAGCAACATAAAATAAGGATCCCTTTGGGAATCTACTCACACTCCTTAAAGGGACACTGAACACAATTTTTTTCTTTTGTAATTCAGAAAGAGCATACAATTTTAAGCAACTTTCTAATTTACTCCTATTATCAATTTTTCTTCGTTCTCTTGCTATCATTATTTGAAAAAGAAGGCATCTAAGTTTTTTTGGGATTTCAGTACTCTGGACAGCACTTTTTTATTGGTGGATGAATTTATCCACCAATCAGCAAGGACAACCCAGGTTGTTCACCAAAAATGGGCCGGCATCTAAACTTACATTCTTGCATTTCAAATAAAGATACCAAGAGAATGAAGAAAATTTGATAATAGGAGTAAATTAGAAAGTTGCTTAAAATTTCATGCTCAATCTGAATCATGAAAGAAAATTTTTGGGTACAGTGTCCCTTTAACCTCAATCGTATGAGGTAAGTACCGCACAGTGCATGGATAGTCTCTCAGGATCACAATGGAAAATCGTGCTGGGATGTGTTGCTGATAGCATGTCCACTCTTTGAAATCCATTTCCAGGCATATATGGCAATCCACTGAGCCAGTCCTGGACAGAAGATGGCTGGTGATTGGTTGCTATCTTGCTCCTGCTCAGGTGCCAGAATGCATTAATCCTCAAAGTGGAAGTTTGCGGATGGGATGGGGGAAGAGTGTTAAGGGTTAAACGGATAGCTGCAAGTCAGTTTACCTATATAACTATGGGTGCAGCGCAGACTGGAGCGGATGTCTCACTGTCTTGTAGCAGCCGCAGCAGCAGGCACAATGGATTACAAAGTTATGGGGTCAGCCAATAGAATGCAAGCTCAATCCTATTGGCTGATTGGATCAGCCAATAGGATTTTTTAACCTTTAATTCTGATTGGCTGATAGAATTCTATCAGCCAATCAGAATTCAAGGGACGCCATCTTGGATGACGTCATTTAAAGGAACCTTCATTCTGGAAGAAGACTTCAATTGAAGAGGATGCTCCGCTCCGGATGTCTTGAAGATGGACCCGCTCCGTGCCGAATGGATGAAGATAGTAGATGCCGTCTGGATGAAGACTTCTGCCCGTCTGGAGGATCACTTCTGCCGGCTTGGATGAAGACTTCTTCCGGCTTCATTGAGGACTTCTTGCCGCTTGGATGAAGACTTCTCCCTGCTTCGTTGAGGATGGATGTCCGATCTTCAAAACTGTAAGTGGATCTTCGGGGGTTAGTGTTAGGTTTTTTTAAGGGTTTATTGGGTGGGTTTTATTTTTAGATTAGGGTTTGGGCACTTGAAAAAGAGATAAATGCCCTTTTAAGGGCAATGCCCATACAAATGCCCATTTCAGGGCAATGGGGAGCTTAGGTTTTTTTAGTTAGGATTTTATTTAGGGGGTTGGTTGTATGGGTGGTGGGTTTTACTGTTGGGGGTGTTTGCATTTTTTTTTACAGGTAAAAGAGCTGATTTCTTTGGGGCAATGCCCCACAAAAGGCCCTAAGGGCTATTGGTAGTTTAGGCTAGTGTTTTTTTTATTTTGGGGGGCTTTTTTATTTTGATAGGGCAATTAGATTAGATGTAATTAGTTTAAATATCTGATAATGTCTTTTTTGTTTTGTGTAATTTAGTGTTTTTTTTGTATTTTAGGTTATTTTATTTAATTTAGGTAATTTATTTAATTGTAGTGTAAGGTTAGGTGTTAGTGTATTTTACAGGTAAATTTGTATTTATTTTAGCTAGGTAGTTAGTAAATAGTTAATAACTATTTACTAACTATTCTACCTAGTTAAAATAAATACAAACTTGCCTGTAAAATAAAAATAAAACCTAAGCTAGCTACAATGTAACTATTAGTTATATTGTAGCTAGCTTAGGGTTTATTTTATAGGTAAGTATTTAGTTTTAAATAGTAAGTTTTTAGGTTTAGGGTTAAGTTTAGGGGTTAATAACTTTAGTATAGTGGCAGCGATGTTGGGGGTGGCAGATTAGGGGTTAATAACTGTAATGTAGGTAGCGGCAATGTTAGGGACAGCAGATTAGGGGTTAATAATATTTAACTAGTGTTTGTGAAGCGGGAGTACGGCGGTTTAGGGGTTAATATGTTTATTCTAGTGGCGGCAATGTCCGGAGCGGCAGATTAGGGGTTAATACATTTATTTTAGTGTTTGCGATGCGGGAGGGCCTCGGTTTAGGGGTTAATAGGTAGTTTATGGGTCTTAGTGTACTTTTTAGCACTTTAGTTATGAGTTTTATGTTACAGCTTTGTAGCTCAAAACTCATAACTACTGACTTTCAGTTTACGGTATTGATCTTGAAGTTTTAGGCTGTACCACTCACTTTTTGGCCTCCCAGGCAGACTCGTAATGTCGGCGCAAAGGAAGTCCCACTGATAAAGGACTTTTTAAAAGCTGCAGTAATTATGTTGCGTTAAGGCCAAAAAAGTGTGCAGTACCCCTAAACTTACAAGACTTGTTATACCAGTGGTAGAGAAAAAGCAGCGTTATGAGCCTTAACGCTGCTTTTTCACTCATAACGCAAAACTCGTAATCTAGCTGTTTGAAATTAGTCAGAAAAAAAATCTACTTGATAGCAAGCTATTGGGAGTCCAAACTCGTTCACAACAGTGTTTATATAATTGAACTCATGGGGGCCTATTTATCAAAGCGTCAACTATGTTGCATTCACGGGCGTCAATACACTCGCCAAACATTGCTAAACATTGTGGCCGCGGATCTGAATACGATATCCTTATTTATCAAAAAAGCCGTCAAAAACACTTGCTTCAAGTACGAGGAGAAGAGCATCGGACTGTTGTTAACTAACAGTCATCTATCTTGCGTCTAATTGGGTTTGTCCCTAACTTTATTTATACAACTTCATTACTGTCCACGAACAAGCACATTTCTCTTTAGCACATTTTTGTGTATAGTGTAAATGTATTCTTTTTCTGAGCAGGACTAATTGCGAATATAGCAAGTAGCCACATATTTGGTGCAAAGTGGAGAGTGAATTATTAGAATTATTTTTAATATTGGACATACATATTTTAGTATGTATATACACACATATGTATATATATATATATATATATATATATATATATATATATATATATATATATATATATATATATATATATATATGTTATGTCAGAAATCTATTGCAAACATATTTACATGTCCCTAAGTTCATATTTTGTTTCTAGACAATGTTGTCTGTCATATCTCTGTGTTTATTTATACCACTATATGTATATATTGTAAATGTATTATTATTCTGAGCAGGAATAATTGTGAATATAACATGTAATCAGGGTATTATATGAATTTATTTGCAATCAATGGATATTTTAAAGGAATAGTAAACATTTAAGTTGCATGATTCAGATAGAGCATATCATTTTAAAACACTTTCAAATTCAATCCTATTTTCAAATGTGCTTTGTTCTCTTGGTATCCCTTGTTGGAAAAGAATATGCACATATCCCACACTAGTGGGAGCTAGCTGCTAATTGGTGCCTGCACACATTTGTCTCTTGTGATTGGCTAAATAGATGTGTTCAGCTAGCTGCCAGTAGTGCAATGCTGTTTCTTCAGATAACTCTATAATAACAGTACAACGTCCCTATGTTGTACTGTTATTATAGAGTTATCTGAAACTCTGAGGTGTTTGCTATATCGATCTCCTTCTAACAATTTTTATGATATTTGCCTTATTCTTACCTCATATCGATTGAGGTCTGACTTGTGAGTGGGATTGTCTTTATGTGTGAATTATACGTATATGAAATAAACGTACTTCACTATTTTGGGCTATTTCCCATTTCTTTTCTCACATACATACTTTGAGATACATCAGGAAGGCATATCGTGGAGACCTGGATCCAGCATTTCAGTTGCTGCATAGCTGAGTTACCTTTCCGGTTTTCCTTATTCCTTTTACTATGGACCTGGAATTACCAGCTAATTGGGCGTTGTCTATATTCGGTGGCTACTTTCCTCATATGGATTGAGGTTTTTAGAAGTAAGTGGATGGGGATAGGGGAATTGTTACCCCACAACAGTTTATACATTGGTTCATCCTGAGTTTGCACAAGAAGGAAGGCGCTAACCAGGAGCGTAACTATAAATCACAGGGCCCCGGTGCAAGAATCTAAGAAGGACCCACCAACCCCCCCACCCACACACACACACACACACCAAAAAAATGTGAATTTGACACATATAAAAAAAAATTCAACATAATAATGTCAAAATTAAACTTTCATGTTTTAGATAGAGCATGCAATTTTAAACACATTTCTAATTTACATCTATTATCTTATTTGATTTGTTCTCTTGGTATCCTTTATTGAAAAGGCTCAGAAGCACTGCTGGAACCTATGTGCTGATTGGTGACTGTGCATATTGTCCACAAATTTGTTTTGCCCAGGGCTGTGAATCCTAAGGGTTGCCCTTCCAGCTAGCTATCTTTATTGTTGCTTCTGAGCCTATCTAGGCATGTCCTTTAACAAATGATACTAGGAGAACAAAGAGAGCTCTATCTGAATCATAAAAGTTTTATTTTGATTTACTGTCTCTTTAATACTTACATAACCGATATGTTTCTATAAAAAAAAAAAAAAACAATCTTCTACACACAACTCAAAATTCACAGAGTTTACCGCAGAGGTATGTCTGATATAATTAGGATCCCATATTGAGTCAAGTAAAATGGCAAGATAAAGAATTGACAGTCAAGGCAATATCTCACCTTGCACCAATGTAGGGAGGTTTCAGAGGAATAAGTACGTTTCTTCGCTGAGTCAGAATCATTACCAGAGCCAAATATTACAGAATGCTCCCCAAAGACACTGATATTCCAAAACTAAATGACAATTAATGCATTACAGAAACTAACTTACATGTGGGTAGTTGCAAACTCATACCCATTTGAGAAATCTAGTGCAGTAAGACACAAAATTAGTAGAAGTTTTTAATCTTTTATTGCAGCATGTTAAATGTTCCTGGCATAATAAAAGATCCTTAAAACATGAGAAACGGGGGGCGGAGCCAGCAGCAGTTGGAGTCAGACGCATATCTCTTAGGCTCCTTGCTTGGGGCCAAACTACATATATATTAAAGGCAAAAAAATTAAAAAAAATAAACTTTCCTAGCATGGCAATGCCAAACGACTAACTCCTGCTTTAGGAGCACTTTGAAAAGAACAACTAGTCTATATTATTGGTGCTTTAAGGAGAAAGGGCTTTAGCATCTTAGACCGTTGGATGTGGGACCTTACAACCACTACAGCCGACTTTCTTCAGCTAAATCTACAACTCTATAACAGCTGAACATGGATGAGATGCAGGTGCTCCTCACTAAAGTTATGCTGCAAATGCAAAATAATTTTCTTGAGCTGGTCTCCATAATTAGAGCACCACGTGTCGGGGGAGAAGATGCAGTAACTAAGATGGCGGAAAGCAGAGCCGAGTCCCTGCAGGCCCAGACTACACAAGCCGAGCTCCTATCGGGTGGCAAAGAGGAGGCTCATCAGTTACCGCTTGGAAAAGATGATCTGATCCTAAAGGCTACGCTACCTAAGAGGGGTCCCAGTAGCGCTCACTCTGCAAGTAATGACTACAAGTTCACACAGCGATGTGGCCCTAACATGGATCTTTATCTATCAGATGTCTGCATTACTGAGGTCGCCCATCTGAGCCACAACTCCGCATATGAGGATGTAACTGCCGACGAATCCCGGTTGTCAATTACAGAGGGAGATCATCGTGAATCCCTAAAGGTCTGTATGGGTCTGCACTACCTGTCTGATCATTGTGGCCTAGCACCACACCTATTTAGAGAGACCTACACACCAAGCGGGCCAGAACTACTACCCTGCCACGAAGGAATACATAAGATGGAAGCCCTACTCTACAACGGAGCCTTATTTGACTTGCCACACACAGGATCCTACAGACTGGGCATTGGTTAGTCTGTCCTATGGCATACAGGCTGAAGGGAAGGAGTTTTACTTTTTTTGTTCATTCTCCCTAAGCCGTTGGGGAAAAACTTTGCATGCTGCTTGTAGAATTTTTGGTAGCCACAACCCCGCAGCCCAGTGACTCGCTCCCCGTCAAGGGACATACATAGCTGTTGACATTGGGAGACAGTTTAATTTATAATTAAAAAGCCTTATAAGCCGTTTTACATTTATTATTCCTGCAACCCATATTTGTTTATCCACAAGACTGTTTCAGGTTTCCTTAGGCGATTGGCTTTCATTCTAACGTTAATAATCTTTAAAATACATGAGACTGTGCCCATTATACAATAAGTTACCTGTTTATGCTCTAGTTTTAGTGTTTAGTGATGCATATTAACCCCCTTACCGTGCTTATTTCTCTTAAATTTATGATATTAGGGGGAAATCTTATATCTCCTAGAATTGTTTTTACTTAAGGGGTGAACTACTAGACATGCATTTAACCTGATTTTGATGATCTATCATTACCAATCTCTACTTAGGTTCCTCAATCTAGCTTAAACGATATGGGTGGCTGTCTCAAGATGGCTACAAGTGTTATAGTAGTGGTCTCCTATGTATATATAGTCTGAACCACCTGTTTGTCTGCGGGACATTATGTGACTCTGATGCGTAGTATGCTTTTAGTTAAATTTAATATGCTATAGTTAAGCATTGTTATATATTGCATGTCAGTTTCTCTTTATATCCCTCCCACGCTACAGGATATACTCAGGGCATTTTGTATGGCTCCTGACCGGCCTCCTGTGGGACTCTGATATCAACGTGTGCATGATAGCCCTTCAAGATGCAGCTTACTGAATGTTTATATAGGACCTGTAATGTCCCTATCGGTTCAAACACTGTCACATAATTCTTCATCACTATGATGCCACGGTCTGTGTATATACCTTTGAGAAATTGTAATATAAGACAGGGTTCTTAATTACTAACTTAGCAAAAAGTGTGCATTTGCTCTGGTGATTATAGAAACACTTAACGTAGTACTGGTGCTCACATGTTAACCTATTACTGAGGGCCACTTAGGAAACTAAGTTATATAGGATGATGCAAGACAGGTTCACTAACACTGGCTCTGGACTATCCCAATTCTATGCTTAACTGTTTAGTTTTAAATTTGGATGATATTTAACAGTTCACTATCTTCTCGAGTGTTCTATAATACTGTATATATTTTTACATGCTCCATCTCTCCTAATAGATAAGTCTGATAAGTAATAATTGGATATGACCATATACTACTTACTTTTTCATTTTTAGGACAGCTCTGTATACATATTGGAGTTACTATAACTGTGACATATATTTTTCTTTATATAGTTAATACTTGAAATGTCTTGGCTCCTCTGGCTGTGCCTTACAATCTATCACCCTCCAGAGTCTCTGCATATATGTACAACTATAAAGCTCAATGTACCCTAATGATGCAGTTCTACACTTCAACCCACAGTATCACTCTAGCATGAGAACCCAGAGATAGGAGAGTTATGCCTATGTAGATACCTTTACAGATGTGGTTTCATCCTGCAAAGATCAACTCATGACATTAATCTTTGTGCAAGGCAGCATGATCATCTAATTATATGTGCAAAAGGTGTAGAGGCTTAACTAAGGATAGTACAGATGATGCGCTTCACTATACATAAATTATCTAGGCTCATGGGCCCCATCCAAGCTTTCACTTCCTCCAGTTGAGAGTTACACATATAACTAGCCTTCTTGTGTTTAAATAAGAAAAGCTATATAGTACTGCTATGTCTCTGCAGTTAAAACATTTCACCTAGTAATTTAGCAAAGCATATGAAAATAGATTGTATACTCTCATCGTAGTGGGAATGTCTATTACTCTACACCTTAGTTACTATAATATTGGAGCTTAGCCTCGTCTTACACAATAGTAGTCAGCCATATGAAAAATAGTCTCCAAAGGTTAAATATAAACCAAGAGTATACAAGGATAAGCTGGTCTTGGGAGATTCAACTGGATATTATTATTTTTTTTAATGCCAAGCCCACCCTTAGCACATCATTATAACATAGTAAAGAATAACGCAGAGTGATGTATAATTTAGACACTGGTATATATTATCTATATAAGTGATAGCTTTTTATAGGTCAGATCTCCAGAGGTTTAATCATTGTGCGTCCACCTACAATAGTCACTATGTTTGCATCTGTTATAACTACTACCACTGCTCTGTATCAACTATTTTTTTGTTAGATAAATGACAGCTCTCTCTCGCAAACTTATGTAGCACTGTGACTTAAGTATTACATAGCCACTTGTTTACTGTTAATCTCTGCATTTTTGGCGCTTTGGTGGCATATCAGCTTCAGGATTGAAATATCAAGTCAATAGCCATGATAGGGTAATACAGAGTGACTGCATATCTTTTATCCAGATTTAACATATATAGAGATATCCCCTTAGAGATCTTTACATCTCCCCCTATACAGGGGAATCTTCTTTATATAATCTGTATATGTTCTATGCTAATAAGGGCATGTCCGCTGTGTAGAATTTATTGGTAGCATCAATTTTCTGTTCCGGTTGAGCTCCTCTCCTCCCTTTCCCGCAGGTGCTTGTTACCTGGGGGTCATACCCATATTCCTTCTCCCACATCGCCTATAGCTGGCACTCCCCCTGGAGAGGAGCCCATTCAGAAGTCCTATATATTCTATACTCCCTAATATTCCCCCTCTCGCATAACTTGGTCAAGAGTTACCCTTATTCAATTTATAGAAAACAGTTCAACTTATACCGTAAAGTACTTAGAGCTGTTCCCTGTTACAAAGTATATTTATATGTTTATATATCATCTACTGTAGCATATTATGCCATGGCTTTTTGTAATGTCATAGGCACTATATTTCTGGTCTCCACAACACTTTATTTCCCCTTCTTCCATACTCTGAGCGGTGCTTACCCGCTGTTTTGCCCCCTGCTCCCCCCCCAGATTTAACATATATAGAGATATCCCCTTAGAGATCTTTACATCTCCCCCTATACAGGGGAATCTTCTTTATATAATCTGTATATGTTCTATGCTAATAAGGGCATGTCCGCTGTGTAGAATTTATTGGTAGCATCAATTTTCTGTTCCGGTTGAGCTCCTCTCCTCCCTTTCCCGCAGGTGCTTGTTACCTGGGGGTCATACCCATATTCCTTCTCCCACATCGCCTATAGCTGGCACTCCCCCTGGAGAGGAGCCCATTCAGAAGTCCTATATATTCTATACTCCCTAATATTCCCCCTCTCGCATAACTTGGTCAAGAGTTACCCTTATTCAATTTATAGAAAACAGTTCAACTTATACCGTAAAGTACTTAGAGCTGTTCCCTGTTACAAAGTATATTTATATGTTTATATATCATCTACTGTAGCATATTATGCCATGGCTTTTTGTAATGTCATAGGCACTATATTTCTGGTCTCCACAACACTTTATTTCCCCTTCTTCCATACTCTGAGCGGTGCTTACCCGCTGTTTTGCCCCCTGCTCCCCCCCCCCCAACTATCATAAAGCCCAAAAGTGGCTATCCTTCAGACTATCATATCGATTTATTGATCACAACTGACATGGCCCATGAGTGGCCTGCTAATTAGTCTGCCAAATTAAGATAGAAAAAAATATAAAATAGAGGTTTGGTTAGCCTCGCTCTTACTATATTTTTACATTGTCTTGCAACTGTTATTGTTCTGTATATTTTGACATGTTTACTGTTGACATTATGAGGCGAAGTATGCTTATTTTTTGTTGTATGTATTCTAAAACCTCAATAAAAATTATATTAAAAAAAAAACATGAGAAACATCCTATTTCTAATAATAGATACTCAGCGATGCAGAGAAACATCAAATATAATGCCCACAGTCTACCATTCCATGGTTTCTGATAAGTGATTGCCATATACAATAGACAGCAAGCATAATTATGTAGCACATAAGAATATTACTTAACAATGAGAAGGGTATGGTAGAAGTATGACATGGGTATATATTTCACTTAATGCTTAACATGGCCCATGAGAAGTATCACTACTAATAGCACTAAACTGTATGCATAGACCGCAATGGAACAGATACCCACCCACTCATAAACCCCTGGTTAAATAGCACTAGAATAGGGCAGGAGTTGTCTTAACCCAACATATAAATAAAACAAGGGATTAATCAAAACTTTTTAATGAGTGTAAAGTGTCTGTGCACATTTTGAATTTGGCATGTGAGGAGGATATGTGAGGGTTGTGCTCATTAGCACTTATATTTAGAAGCTTCTTTACTTTTATACTGTTACTGATGTTTTGAACAGTCAATATGTGGTCTGGGAAGCACTAGGCAGCTTTTCAATCACGGAGCTCAGCTACAGAGATTAAGCAGAGGAAAAGAAAACTGACTGAAAGGAGTTTTCACTCCATTTTTTCCCCTCTGCTGAATCTCTGCTTTTCCCTCTCTGTAGCTGAGCTCCGTGATTGAAAAGTTGTTGCCTAGTCCTTCCCAGACCACACACAGCCCCAGTTAGTAGCACAGAGCTATCAGACCATGAGTACCATTCCAAGTTGCAAAGAGAAGAATTGTGAGCACTGGAGAGAGGATAGTAAGTCACTGAGTGTTCTGTGAGAATCAGGGGGCGGGGCACAACGTCAGCCAGGCTAAAGCAATAAGTTGTTAGAGAAACTGTACAGTGTGCATACAAATTACAATTGACAGTGTGACACACCACACTGTGCACACGTATTACAGCATCTCTGTGTGGGGCCCCCCAATACCGCTCCTGCCCCACTGTCAATCCCACCCACTGCCCAGCTACAGTCTCAGTTAAGTGTTTAGGAGCGGTGGTCTGACTTCAATGCTGCTGCCCCACTGTCAATCACAATCCCCAACAGAGACAGAAGACAATCACAGAAGCGGCGGTCTAACTACTATATGTAATATACTGAACTTCTAGGCTAGCCAGGATGCAATGCAATGACTTACCTCTTCCTTCCACTTCACAGTCTCTGCGCTAGCTGCATTACTGGATGCATTCACGCAGACAACTCCTGCCTCCTTTCCCACTCAGCAGCAAATGTTTCAGAGCGTTGCCATGGAAACCTGCGGTAACGCTCTGTTTAAAAACTGTTAATGTGCACTGCACAGCCCCTGAAAAAAAATTCTAAAAACAAATAAAAGTTTGTTGAAAAAAAAGGTTGTTTATAAAAAAAAGGTTGTTTGAAAAAAAAGGTTGTTTGAAAAAAAAAGGGTTACATTTTTTTTTTTTTTTTTAAATGTGCTGAAGCTGGGCCCCCCTGAGGGTTGGACCTGCCGGGTCCGGTCGCAGTCGCGACTTCTGCACCACTGATAGTTCCGCCCCTGTGGCTGACACCAAGGCCTCTATTTATCAAGCCGTCAACTTACCTGCATTCAACGGCACCAATACGCTCTCCTAAGATCGCCTAACATCGCAGCCGAGGACCTGAATACGTTCTCCAAAATGATCAAAAAAGCTATCAAAAAGCCACGCACCAAGTACAGGGCAATGAGCAGCGGACTGTTGTTAACTAACAGTCATCGATTTCACTGCTCTTCGGCTTTTTTTACAGCTTTCTTGCTACCCTGTCACTAAACACCCACACTAAACTAAACTGTTTTACCCCTATACCGCCGCTCCCGGAGCTCACCGCAACTAAATAAAGTGTTTAACCCCTAAACCACCGCTCCTGCAGCCCACCGCCACCTACATTATACATATTAACCCCTAATCTTCCGCCCCCTATACCGCCGCCACCTACATAAAGTTATTAACCCCTATCCTGCCGCTCCCGGACTCCGCCGCAACTAAATAAAGTGTTTAACCCCTAAACCGCAGCTCCCGGAGCCCACCGCTACCTACAGTATATTTATTAACCCCTAATCTGCCCCCTACACCGCCGCCACTACATTAAATGTATTAACCCCTAAACCTAAGTCTAAGACTAACCCTAACACCCCCTAACTTAAATATAATTTAAATAAATCTAAATAAAATTATTCCTAAGTAAAACTAAATACTTACCTATAAAATAAACTAATAGTTACATTGTAGCTATTTTAGGATTTATTTTTATTTTACAGGCAAGTTTGTATTTATTTTAACTAGGTACAATAGTTATTAAATAGTTATTAACTATTTAATAGCTACCTAGATAAAATAAATACAAAAGTACCTGTAAAATAAAACCTAACCTAAGTTAGAATTACACCTAACACTACACTATCATTAAATTAATTACCTACATTAACTACAATTAACTACAATTAAATAAAATTAAATCAAATTATCTAAAGTACAAAAAATAAAAAACACTAAATTACAGAAAATAATAAAATAATTACAAGTTTTTTAAACTAATTACACCTAATCTAATCCCCCTAATAAAATAAAAAAGCCCCCCAAAATAATAAAAAGCCCTACCCTATACTAGATTACAAATAGCCCTTAAAAGGGCTTTTTGTGGGGCATTGCCCCAAAGTAATCAGCTCTTTTACCTGAAAAAAAAGTACAATACCCCCCCAACATTAAAACCCACCACCCACACAACCAACCCTACTCTAAAACCCACCCAATACCCCCTTAAAAAAACCTAACACTAACCCCTTGAAGATCACCCTACATTGAGACGTCTTCCCCCAACCGGGCTGAAGTCCTCCACAAAGCTGGCAGAAGTGGTCCTCCAGATGGGCCGAAGTCTTCATCCAAGTTGGCCAGAAGAGGATTGAAGTCCAATCCTATTGGCTGATCGAATCAGCCAATAGGATTGCTTTCATTCATCGGTTAGTCGTCGGCCAGGAAGGATGCTCCACGTCGGATGTCTTGAAGATGGATCCGCTCCGCGCCGGATGGATGAAGATAGAAGATGCCGCCTGGATGAAGACTTCTGCCCGTCTGGAGGACCTCTTCTGGCCGGCTTGGATGAAGACTTCTGCCCATCTGGAGGACCACTTCTGCCGGCTTCGTGGAGGACTTCAGCCTGGTTGGGTGAAGACATCTCAAGGTAGGGTGATCTTCAAGGGGTTAGTGTTAGGTTTTTTAAGGGGGGATTGGGTGGGTTTTAGAGTAGGGTTGGTTGTGTGGGTGGTGGGTTTTAATGTTGGGGGGTATTGTACTTTTTTTTAGGTAAAAGAGCTGATTACTTTGGGGCAATGCCCCGCAAAAAGCCCTTTTAAGGGCTATTTGTAATTTAGTGTAGGGTAGGGCTTTTTATTATTTTGGGGGGCTTTTTTATTTTATTAGGGGGATTAGATTAGGTGTAATTAGTTTAAAAAACTTGTAATTATTTTATTATTTTCCGTAATTTAGTGTTTTTTATTTTTTGTACTTTAGATAATTTTATTTAATTGTATTTAATTGTATTTAATTGTAGTTAATTGTAGTTAATGTAGGAAATTAATTTAATGATAGTGTAGTGTTAGGTGTAATTGTAACTTAGGTTAGGTTTTATTTTACAGGTACTTTTGTATTTATTTTATCTAGGTAACTATTAAATAGTTAATAACTATTTAATAACTATTGTACCTAGTTAAAATAAATACAAACTTGCCTGTAAAATAAAAATAAATCCTAAAATAGCTACAAAGTAACTATTAGTTATATTGTAGCTAGTTTAGGATTTATTTTATAGGTAAATATTTAGTTTTAAATAGGAATAATTTTATTTAGATTTATTTAAATTATATTTGTTAGGTGGTGTTAGGGTTAGTGTTAGACTTAGGTTTAGGGGTAAATACATTTAATATAGTGGCGGCGGTGTAGGGGGGGCAGATTAGGGGTTAATAAATATAATGTAGGTGGCGGCGGTGTAGGGGGGCAGATTAGGGGTTAATAAGTATAATGTAGGTGGCAGTGGGCTCCGGGAGTGGCGGTTTAGGGGTTAAACACTTTATTTAGTTGCGCCGGGGTCCGGGAGCGGCGGTTTAGGGGTTAATAAGTATAATGTAGGTGGTGGCGGTGTAGGGGGAGGCAGATTATGGGTGTTTAGACTCGGGGTACATGTTAGGGTGTTAGGTGTAGACTTTCCCATAGGAATCAATGGGATATCGAGCAGCAGCGAACATGAGCTCTCGCTGCTTTCCGACTCCCATTGATTCCTATGGCATCCGTGGCCTCCAGGGCGGCGGATTGAAAACCAGGTACGCTGGGCCAGAAAAGTGACGAGCATACCTGCTAGTTATTTGATAACTAGCAAAAGTAGTCAGATAGTGCCGAACTTGTGTTCGGAACATCTGTAGTGACGTAAGCATCGATCTGTGTCGGACTGAGTCCGGTGGATCGTATGTTACGTCACTAAATTCTACTTTTGCCGGTCTGTAGGGTTTGATAACTAAGGCGAATCAGGCTCGCCACAAATACGCTGCGGAATTCCAGCATATTTGCGGTTGATGGCTTGATAAATAGAGGCCCATGTCTTTTGTACATATATATATATATATATATGTATATATGTGTGTAAATATATATGTATATATATTTACTATTATTTTTATATTTTAAAAAAAATAATCGGCTAGATTACGATTTTTGCGTTAGAGGCTATGCGGTGCTAACTAGCAGTTTTCTCTCACCGCTCACTTACCTGCAGCGCTGGTATTACGAGTTTTCAGAAACCCGTCGTTACACGACAAGAAGTGAGCGTTGAGCAAAATTTTGCTCATTACTGCACTCCAATACCAGCGCTGCTTAAGTCAGCGGTGAGCTGGTGTAACGTGCTTGTGCACAATTTCCCCATAGGGATCAACGGGGAGAGCCGGCTGAAAAAAAGTCTAACACCTGCAAAAAAGCAGCGTAAAACTCACTAACGCAGCCCCATCGATTCCTATGGGGAAATAAAAGTTATGTTTACACCTAACACCCTAACATGAACCCTGAGTCTAAACACCCCTAATCTTAAACTTATTAACCCGTAATCTGCCGCCCCCGACATTGCCATCACCTACATTATACTTATTAACCCTGAATCTGCTGCCCCCAACATCGCCGCCACCTACATTATACTTATGAACCCCTAATCTGCTGCCCCCAACATCGCCGCCACCTACATTATTATTATTAATCCCTAATCTGCCGCCCCCAATGTCGCTGCCACCTACCAACACTTATTAACCCCTAAAATTTGCGTTTTTTCCGCATCATTGAAATATACATAATTTATAAGTATAATACACAATATAATAAATGCTACTTACAGGCTCTAATGAGCGATTGGAGCCCTCTGTAACACTCCTTCTCGCGACGTTGAAGGTCCGAAAACCTCCGGAGGCAACTTCGTTTCAACCTTTTGATCCCGGACACTCGCTTCATCCGCCGCATCATCGTCTCCACTGACTAAGTTATGAAAACTATATCCTGTAACATTTATTTTTTCGCCCTTTTTTTTCGCCCTTTTTCGCCCTTATAATAATTCCTTTATAAAATAAATAAGAATGTATATTTACTTATTTAGGTGTATTAAATCAATGTTAACTATTTAGATTGAAGAAGTTATGGATTATGTATCAATATTAATTTTATTTAAAAAACTAGTTCATTTTCAAAATCACTTCACTTATCTGAACATTTAATATTATATGCGTCACCAATGACGGCCTAATGAATAGGATCTACTAAAAGAATTGAATAACCATCAATAAAGCTAATACTGTAACACATTTTAATTGATGATTGTATAATTGTTAAAGGATGATTGTTTACATATTGACTAACTATAAAAGGGGAATGAAAATGGAGTCTAATAAGTCCTACTAAGCTTTGATGAGAGCACAGTAGTACTTCATATTGTGATTTTTTTTGCGACTTTTGTGGATTATATTTTTTTGGATTGTATATGGCGTCTGGACAGACAAAATCTGGGCGCAATATACAATTCAATTTTGAGCAACATAGTATTTTAGTTACAAAGATTTTAGAGCATTATGATTTTATTTTTGGTTCTAAAGCCCAACAGACCTCTCTCTCCAGAAAACAACAGATCTGGAGAGATATAGCTGACAGTGTCTCCGCCGAAGGCACCCATGCAAAATTGGTGGAGCACTGTAAGAAGAGGTACTCAGACATCAAGAGAATCTTGAAGGCCAAGCTGGCCAGGGAGAAACAGTCTGCACGTACTAAAGGCGGTGGAGTGCCGTATACAGCTGAGCTGTCTTCATATGAGACTCAGTTGATGGAGAAGCTGGGGGCAAATATGACGCTCAGTCTGGATTTGGTTGGGCATGATACTGACAAGGTGGCAGGTAATTAAAGTTCTATTACATGCGTTCTTCATGTCGCAAACAATTTTGTTTGAAATTATAGGCCTTTTGTTTTATTGACATTATGTTATACAGTTATATTAGTACTCATGTTTTTTATCTGTTTTCCAGCATCTACCAGTGCTGCTGCTGCAGCTATAGCTGCTGCTGCCACTGATAAGGATGACACTGTCCCATTGACCTTCAGTATCCATACTGAATCCAGCCACAGCTTCTCCTCGGCCGCCACACAGCCTGACATTATGTGCTTTGGGACACCCTCCAACATCTTCGATCTCCTCCTTAGGTAACAAAAACAAGATCAAACATTATTGTTATGTGTGCTCACATTAGCGGGACAGTCAATGCCATCATTTTAAAGTTAAAATCTTATTACTGAAGAATATCACAGTCTTAAACAAGAATGTTACATTACATTGATTGTTGATATAATCTGTCATTTTATAGTATTTCTAAGAATAGTATAGTCAAAAGATGATATTCCTCATTTACATAGACCATGCATTTTATATATACATCAAAAAATTGTCCTATTGTTAAATATTCAGATAGAGAATGCAATTTTAAACAACTTTCAAATTTAATTCTATTGTTTAATTTGCTTCCTTCTCCTGTTTTCCTTTGCTGAAAGGTTTACATTTGCAAGCTCAGGAGCAGCAAAGAACATAGGTTCTAGCTGCTGATTGGTGTCTGCATATTATTGTTATTATTGGTTATTTATAGAGCGCCAACAGATTCCGCAGTGCTATACCAATTGCCATTGGCTCACCCATGTGTTCAGTCAGCAACCAGTAGTGCAATGCTGCTTATTCAACAAAGTATACTGAGAGAATGAGAGCAATTTAGATAATAGAAGTAAATTAGAAAGTTGTTTAAAATTGTATTATCTAGCTGAATCATTAAATAACATTTTTTGGTTTCATGTCCCTTTAAACTTAGAAGGAATCACAGGTTTGGATCATCACCTGTGTATTGCTTGATGAATGTTTGGCTACATTTCAACACCAATCATCAAGTGCTACCTATGTGCTTAACAAAACACAGAACATCTAAGCGTACATTTAAAACAATCTAAACAGAGAAAAATGTTCATTGATTTATTTAGAAAGTTCATTCAAATTGCATGCCCTATCACAATCATTACCCTTCTATTTGGAATAGAATATTCCTTTAACCTCTACAAACATCGCTATTATCGCATATATATATCTATATATCTATATCTATCTATATATGCGCAAATCAAAAAATAACTTTTTTAATTTGGTAACATTTTTACATGCACGTCCATGTGGCTCAGAATAAGATATTCTCAGTGCAACAGCATTTTTAATACTGAAGCTTCTCACAGCACCAGTGGGGCTTGTATCATGTCAGTAATTAAGCAACAGAGCCTAAAAAAGTAAAAAAAACTCTTTTGCTTCTCTTAACAAGTGCTGTGCACGGTGAATACTTAAATACACTTTTGAAACTGATATAGCTTTTATTATAAGCACTTTTGTTCCTATATTTATATAGCAATAATTAAAATGCTGTTTTTTAATAAATGAGATGCATTCATTTGGATTACAAACTTTGATGGAGTATCCCTTTAAGATAACATTAACTATCAAAATCGTGCATGTTAAAATACAGTGTCTTACATTTATAATCTGGATATGAATCATGGAAGCTATATGTTTACTTTCATATGCCTTTAATCTTTCACTTTACATTACGTGTGATTATAATATTTTCCCCCCATTTCTTTAGATATTGAACATGCGCATAATGTATCGGAGGAGATCGCCGGTTGTGTTCAACAGATGAGAGCTATTGTGGAGGAGGAGGAGGAGTCCCTGGGATTGAATCAATATCCAGAATCCCAGGAGCAGGGAATCTCCCAGGGGACAATGGATGTGGAGGCTCTCATCTGTGCTGCCCCTCCTGCCCCAGAAGACCCAGCTGCTCTGGACCCTGGTGCCCCTCCTGCACCTGTTGCTCGTTCCCCAGCAGCTCATTGCCATTCTGATCCTGGCCACGAACTGCCTCCCATTAATTATGATGAGGCAGTTTGTCAAATGTTAAATCTGGCCAGGCAGTACAGGAATGATCACCATGAGTTGCATGGGGCATTAAGATTATCTGTCGAACAACAGGGGCAGATATTAGAGAGGGGCATTCAAGTAGATAGGGAAAGATTAGATTTAGAGAGGGAAAGACTGAGAGTAGAAACAGGTAGAATAGATTTAGAGAGGGAAAGATTTGTATATTAAAGGATGAGAGATAGTGAAAGATTAGAATTAGAGAGGGATGGATTTTTATATGAAAGACAGAGGGATAGTGATAGAATAAATTTTGATAGGGAGAGATTAGAATTAGACAGGGCCAGGGTAGCTGTAGAGCAGGGAGAACTACATCCTCAGGAGAGGGCAGACAAAGACAACCGGATTTTTAATCGTCAACTTTTTTAAATGTTTGGTAGCAGGGCAACAAGGGAGAGATCTTCCCCAATGTCTCCATCTGCAAAAAGAATGAAAGAATAGGGTTTTTATTTTGTTCTGGTATATTAATTTATTTTAAATATAATTTATATTTAATTTTTATTATGTATGTCATTAGATTTATATTTTTTATTATTTAAATATGTGAATATATGAATAAAAATATATTCCAAACTAATAAATGTGTTTGTTTGTTATTACTTTATTCACATAATACAAATGTTACAAATGATTGTTGATCAAATTTAATGCATGGGTAAGATATACTTTTCTCTGCTTATTAAAGGGTCAATCTACGCCATATATTTTTTAGGTTTATATTTAAAAAACAAAAAATAAAAAGATTATATAATCTTGACTTTGGCATAAGCAACTCACTTCTATTAAAGGTTAAATTAATCAATAATTTTAATTTCAGAAGTCATAAATAGCATGGGATAGTAAAGTAATTTAAAAAATATATGACTTTTTCATTAAAGGGACACTGAACACCAACAAATAATTTTAAAACTTAGATAGTGCATGCAATAGTAAGAAAATATATCATTTTCAAATATTATCAATTTATATTTGTTCTCTAGCTATCTTTATTTGAAAAATAAAGCATCTAAGCTAAGGGTAGCGTTCATTTTTGGTTCTTAACCATGGATATCAGTTGTTTAATAGTGGATGCATTTTTCAACAAATCTTCAAAAACAACCCAGGTTAAGAAAAAAAAAATGTTTAAATATTACTATCTTGTTTTTCAAATACAGATACCAAGGTAATTATTATAAATTGCTGATTTTTCAAAATTCTCTATATCTCTCTCTATCTATCTATCTCTCTCTTTCTCTCTTCCTCTCCTCTTCTCTCACCGATTTTGCTTTGTTCTCTTGGTATTCTTTGTTGTAAGCTAAACATAGGAAGGCTCATATGATAATGTCTAAGCACTTGAAGGCCACCTCTTCTCACATGTTGTTTATTTGCTTATCACAACAGGGGAGAGCTAGTTCATGAAAACCATATAGATAACATTGTTATCACGCCCATGGATTGTGGCAGACACTCGATTAATTTGCAAAAATGAAAGTCAATATTTAATAAGAAAATGTCATGTGATCAGGGGGCTGTCAGAAGATGCTTAGATAAAAGTTAATCACAGAGGTAAAAAGTATATCAATATAATAGTGTTGGTAATGCTAAACTGGGGAATGGGTAATAAAATGAATTACCTATCTTTTAAAACAAGAAAATTCTCTGACAAAATATCTGGAAATGCCTGTTTTTTATGGGTTGTCTGATATCCTTGAATGGACAGTAAAAATAATTCAACTTCATCTGTAATATGGGGTACTGTAATCCTTGGCACCTGTCATTAACAGATCTTTTGCCATGAAGTAATAAAAAGATGGGTAATTACATTTTTAATACAATATCTCAGGAATTTGCTACACTGTACTTAATACTACATAACAACTTTGAGATTATGATATTTCCATTGTAGGGGTACCATTGAATCTTGATAAATGCTTTTGTTTCAATTTGTCTGTACAACTTACTTTTATGCCATGATATGTTAATAGCTGTAAAATCAATAAAAAACATTTCAAATAAAACAAGAAAATATCTGGCTTTGACTGTCCCTTTAAGAACAGACAGGCCTGGGTGCAAGGACAATATTGAAAATTACTAAAGACATTTAAAAAAAAAAAAAACAGAGAAAATACATAACTCACTCACAATTTATCAGCTAAGATGAAAATCAATCATTGAAGAGTTAGTTACTGCATTTAGACAAATGGTACAAGCACGGGTACCTCGTCAAGGTCCCTTCCAAAACCTATGTCCCCTTAAAGCTGCCACACAATGTAAGCTATGAAATGAGGATAATCCAGCACCGGCTTCAAACCCCAAGATAGAGGGTACTCCTTTGGAGTGACTGCCACACTCCCAGCAATAGAGTATGAAGAAGAAAAAATAAGGGTAACTCCTCTTGTAAAAATCCCAAAATATTTTTATTAGACAGGATCAGACACAGAACACCACAACGTTTCGGGGTCAGTACCCCTTAGTCATGTGATAACAAACATACACACCACACCTGTTTAAATAGGCTGGGCCAGGTAATTGTTTCATCATGTTAACTCTTTCAATTCTTTATAATGACAATGGCCCATTAGTATTAATGCTATACTGACCCATACTGGTCAAGGGTGGCGTGACATGCAAAATTAAAACAAACTTGAAATATAAGGAAGCCTCAAGAAAATATTTACATGTTTACATTATTC
Organism: Bombina bombina; assembly: GCF_027579735.1. Classification (NCBI taxonomy): domain Eukaryota; kingdom Metazoa; phylum Chordata; class Amphibia; order Anura; family Bombinatoridae; genus Bombina; species Bombina bombina. Next base: position 1,007,146,989 of record NC_069504.1, on the reverse strand, counting down.
AATTAGACTAATATACAGACATAAAAGAAATTGCAACATGTTATAAAATGTATGTTTCACATTATATTTCATTCTGCAAAGCTGGAAAAGATCAATAACTTCCAAAATCAAACTTAGATTGAATCAAATAACAAGAAGGGACTGTCCCTTTTATTTTTTAAAAGTAGTAACACTATCTCAAATTAAAAAGATGTCTATATATAAAGAGGAACAGAGAGTAATAACTCATTGAACCTCAAAAGGACTGTCCCTTTTCATTGCTAAAAATGACTCTATCTTAAATAAAAGGATGTCTATATATAAAGAGGAGCAGAGAGTGAAAACTCATTGAACCTCAAGATGAAGAGTTTTTCGCATATAAATATACATGCTATACATCCTATACATCCATGTAAAGAGGGGCAAGCAGGGCATCAATAGAAAATAGACCAGTCAATTTCACGGTTCATTCCCTTCGGTTCCAAGGTATCCAACTTAAAAATCCAATAGGATTCCCGTTGTTTCAGTAACAGAGACCTGTTACCGCCCCGTCTTGGAGTCTTAACGTGGTCGATAACCTGGAAGTGAAGTTGGCTCACATGATGCCCTGCTTGCAAAAAGTGATATGCTACTGGGGCAGTTAATACCTTGCACCTGATATTACTTTTGTGCTCCGTGATGCGGTCCCCTACCCGTCTAGTGGACTCGCCCACATAGGCGCGCCCACACGGACACTTTATCAGATAGATTACAAAGTTAGTATTGCAGGTATAATAATCCTTGAATTTGAATTTATACCTGGTTTGAGGATGTACAAAATGTGGACTTTTGATTATGGAACTACAGTTAATACAGCTCAAACAGGGAAAACAGCCCAAATTCTTTTTAGTGATGTATCCTTGTTGGGGTGATCTGCCTGAGCCCACATCAGCCTTAACAAGTGAATCTTTCAGACTTTTATTCCGTTTGTATGCTGGCATTGGGCAATGGCAGAACTCCTCAACATTGGGTATACAGTTTTGTAGAATTGGCCAGTGTTTGCAAATTATTCGAGTGATTTGCTGACTTTGTCTGCAATAGCCAGAGACAAAAACCAATCTCTTTTCCTTATCATGATGAGGTTTGGTTTTGAATAGCGTGTCTCTATCAATTGCAGCCACTGTCTGTATAGTGTCATGAACCAATTTCGTGGGATAGCCTCTTTGAATAAATTTGTCCCCCATCTCAGATAGTCTAATCATGGATTTATCAGGATCATCTACAATCCTTTTGACACGAAGCATTTGGCTTCGTGGAAGTGATTTTACAAGGGGTAATGGATGAGCACTGTCATAATGAAGAAGGCTATTTCTGTCAGTTGCTTTTCTAAATATGTCAGTTGTGAAACCCATACCTTGTTTGGTCACAGTGACATCTAAGAAGTCAATACTAAATTCACTCCACACAAGTTTAAACTGTATATTGTTAGTAGAAAGATTTAAATCAGTTACAAATGATTCCAGGGCCCCAACGTCACCCAGCCAAAGCCCCAAAATATCATTGATGTAGCGCCACCAAGTGGCGCCACACCGACGATATTCCGGGTGTTCAAAAACAAATTTCTCCTCAAAAAGATTCATAAAAATGTTGGCATAATTGGGGGCGACGTTGGAGCCCATGGCTGTTCCCTGTTGTTGCATGTAAAACTGATCCTCAAATAGGAAGTAGTTGTTGTACAAGATAATTTCCAGCAATTGCAGAATGAAAGAAATCTCAGGGATAGAGTATAGACCACTTGAGTGTAAGGCACTGCTTACAGCTCCGACCCCACCAGCATGTGATATAGATGTATAAAGGCTGGTGACGTCAAGGCTGAAGAGTATCGCCTTGTCTGTGGGTAATGTGAGATCATGAATTTTAGCCAGAAAGTCATTGGTGTCCTTTAAAAAAGTGCATGACTGCTCCACCATTGGTCTCAAAATTTTATCAAGATAAATGGCTATATTAGAAAAAATTGAATTGGTACCTGCCACAATTGGGCGACCAGGTGGAGCAGTCATGGACTTATGGATCTTGGGGAGGATATACATCACAGGAGTGACAGGGTCCTTTACCTGTAAAAACTGATTAGTTTTTTTATCAATGATATTCAACCTCAGAGCAGTGTCAATCACCATCTTTATCTCTTGTTTTAATTTAAAAACAGGGTTGTATGAGATAGTACTATATACAGACTGATCACTGAGCTGACGGTGAATTTCCTGCTTATAATCAGACTTATTAAGAACAACGGTAGCACCGCCCTTATCAGCCGGCTTCAAAATGATGTTGTTGTTCTTCCTAAGGCTGCTCAAAGCTTGATAATCTCTTTTAGAAAAATTACCCTTCTGTACATGTCCCTTTAATTTCTGTTTATGCATATGTTGCTGCAATTTATTTAAATCTGACAAAACCAATTGCTCAAACGTTTCTATGCCATGATTATTTGATTCAATCTAAGTTTGATTTTGGAAGTTATTGATCTTTTCCATCTTTGCAGAATGAAATATAATGTGAAACATACATTTTATAACATGTTGCAATTTCTTTTATGTCTGTATATTAGTTTAATTGAATAATGTAAACATGTAAATATTTTCTTGAGGCTTCCTTATATTTCAAGTTTGTTTTAATTTTTCATGTCACGCCACCCTTGACCAGTAGGGGTCAGTATAGCATTGATACTAATGGGCCATTGTCATTATAAAGAATTGAAAGAGTTAACATGATGAAACAATTACCTGGCCCAGCCTATTTAAACAGGTGTGGTGTGTATGTTTGTTATCACATGACTAAGGGGTACTGACCCCGAAACGTTGTGGTGTTCTGTGTCTGATCCTGTCTAATAAAAATATTTTGGGATTTTTACAAGAGGAGTTACCCTTATTTTTTCTTCTTCATACTCTATTGCTGGGAGTGTGGCAGTCACTCCAAAGGAGTACCCTCTATCTTGGGGTTTGAAGCCGGTGCTGGATTATCCTCATTTCATATATTATTTTCTCTGCCTAGTCCGTGCACTGCAATACCCTACAATGTCTACGAAAGATGACACTACAGGCTCTCAGACTTTTGTATATTCTGATTTGGAGGCCTCAAGAATCACTACCCTAGTACGTGGGTCACGAAATTTTCTATATACAGCACCTGCTGATGCAGCAGGCAATCAACATGAAAAACTTTCTAAACGCCTGTTAGCTTATGACCTCCATGCTGTAACTCTCGCTGAATATTTCAGAGTGAAGCGCATCCCACGGGGATTGCGCATGAATACACGTCCCACTTTGCTTAAGGACAACTCTGAGTATTGCCGCAAATTTGAACTCATTCTGAATAAGTGCTCTTTTGATATCATTGTTCTCACAGTGGAGTACTTACAATTAGAGATTGAGGCAATCAAGGATAACATCTCGAAACTGGAGGATGAATTAAGACAGACAACTCCATCTGATAGCTTTGACAAATTGATGTCTGACAGTCGCAATTTACTTGCTGAGATGAGAAAGAGCATTGAGGAACGGAAACGATTGAAATTCCAGCGTGATGAGCAGGATTACTCATCCAATAGAGTATACCGGTGGATCTATGACCCTCAGGGTAAGACGCGACGCATCACTTCCGGTTCACGCAGACGGCAACAGAATCAACCAGGCGGAATGAGCAACAGTGGCTCAGACTCGTCGGATTTCACCATGAGCGAGAGCGAGGACATTCCAGGAAACGTGGGGGCCGTAAGCACAGGCGGTGCTCAAAACAAGAAAACGAAGCAGGTGACAAAGGCTCAAGCGGTAAGAACTACGAGGGCTCGCAAGACATAGTGATTAACTGTTCTAATTACAACTTGGACACTAATGAAGCAGCAATATTACAGAAGGGTTTGTCTTTTTGTCCTTCAAGTGACTGTAATGTCTTTGAGACCTATAAGGACATTTTTCGTTTCTTCAGAAACATCAGGTTAAAGTATTGGCACACTAAACCCCAGGGGGTATATTCTGGACTGGGGGGAGGGAAATTGAATGCCACTTTTGTATCTAATGATGTTGCAACTCCTGTTACTGCTCATAATACTGTTAATCCTGTATTTAATCATTCACTTAAAATAGGTGATTTGGGCTTGAGAAATAAAAGTGTGTTTTATCCACAGCACACTCACCATGGCATAGAAACGTTTGAGCAATTGGTTTTGTCAGATTTAAATAAATTGCAGCAACATATGCATAAACAGAAATTAAAGGGACATGTACAGAAGGGTAATTTTTCTAAAAGAGATTATCAAGCTTTGAGCAGCCTTAGGAAGAACAACAACATCATTTTGAAGCCGGCTGATAAGGGCGGTGCTACCGTTGTTCTTAATAAGTCTGATTATAAGCAGGAAATTCACCGTCAGCTCAGTGATCAGTCTGTATATAGTACTATCTCATACAACCCTGTTTTTAAATTAAAACAAGAGATAAAGATGGTGATTGACACTGCTCTGAGGTTGAATATCATTGATAAAAAACTAATCAGTTTTTACAGGTAAAGGACCCTGTCACTCCTGTGATGTATATCCTCCCCAAGATCCATAAGTCCATGACTGCTCCACCTGGTCGCCCAATTGTGGCAGGTACCAATTCAATTTTTTCTAATATAGCCATTTATCTTGATAAAATTTTGAGACCAATGGTGGAGCAGTCATGCACTTTTTTAAAGGACACCAATGACTTTCTGGCTAAAATTCATGATCTCACATTACCCACAGACAAGGCGATACTCTTCAGCCTTGACGTCACCAGCCTTTATACATCTATATCACATGCTGGTGGGGTCGGAGCTGTAAGCAGTGCCTTACACTCAAGTGGTCTATACTCTATCCCTGAGATTTCTTTCATTCTGCAATTGCTGGAAATTATCTTGTACAACAACTACTTCCTATTTGAGGATCAGTTTTACATGCAACAACAGGGAACAGCCATGGGCTCCAACGTCGCCCCCAATTATGCCAACATTTTTATGAATCTTTTTGAGGAGAAATTTGTTTTTGAACACCCGGAATATCTTCGGTGTGGCGCCACTTGGTGGCGCTACATCAATGATATTTTTGGGCTTTGGCTGGGTGACGTTGGGGCCCTGGAATCATTTGTAACTGATTTAAATCTTTCTACTAACAATATACAGTTTAAACTTGTGTGGAGTGAATTTAGTATTGACTTCTTAGATGTCACTGTGACCAAGCAAGGTATGGGTTTCACAACTGACATATTTAGAAAAGCAACTGACAGAAATAGCCTTCTTCATTATGACAGTGCTCATCCATTACCCCTTGTAAAATCACTTCCACAAAGACAAATGCTTCGTGTCAAAAGGATTGTAGATGATCCTGATAAATCCATGATTAGACTATCTGAGATGGTGGACAAATTTATTCAAAGAGGCTATCCCACGAAATTGGTTCATGACACTATACAGACAGTGGCTGCAATTGATAGAGACACGCTATTCAAAACCAAACCTCATCATGATAAGGAAAAGAGATTGTTTTTTGTCTCTGGCTATTGCAGACAAAGTCAGCAAATCACTCGAATAATTCGCAAACACTGGCCAATTCTACAAAACTGTATACCCAATGTTGAGGAGTTCTGCCATTGCCCAATGCCAGCATACAAACGGAATAAAAGTCTGAAAGATTCACTTGTTAAGGCTGATGTGGGCTCAGGCAGATCACCCCAACAAGGATACATCACTAAAAAGAATTTGGGCTGTTTTCCCTGTTTGAGCTGTATTAACTGTAGTTCCATAATCAAAAGTCCACATTTTGTACATCCTCAAACCGGGTATAAATTCAAATACAAGGATTATTATACCTGCAATACTAACTTTGTAATCTATCTGATAAAGTGTCCGTGTGGGCGCGCCTATGTGGGCGAGTCCACTAGTCGGGTAGGGGACCGCATCACAGAGCACAAAAGTAATATCAGGTGCAAGGTATTAACTGCCCCAGTAGCATATCACTTTTTGCAAGCAGGGCATCATCTGAGCCAACTTCGATTCCAGGTTATCGACCACGTTAAGACTCCAAGACGGGCGGTAACAGGTCTCTGTTACTGAAACAATGGGAATCCTATTGGATTTTTAAGTTGGATACCTTGGAACCGAAGGGAATGAACCGTGAAATTGACTGGTCTATTTTCTATTGATGCCCTGCTTGCCCCTCTTTACATGGATGTATAGGATGTATAGCATGTATATTTATATGCGAAAAACTCTTCATCTTGAGGTTCAATGAGTTTTCACTCTCTGCTCCTCTTTATATATAGACATCCTTTTATTTAAGATAGAGTCATTTTTAGCAATGAAAAGGGACAGTCCTTTTGAGGTTCAATGAGTTATTACTCTCTGTTCCTCTTTATATATAGACATCTTTTTAATTTGAGATAGTGTTACTACTTTTAAAAAATAAAAGGGACAGTCCCTTCTTGTTATTTGATTCAATCTAAGTTTGATTTTGGAAGTTATTGATCTTTTCCAGCTTTGCAGAATGAAATATAATGTGAAACATACATTTTATAACATGTTGCAATTTCTTTTATGTCTGTATATTAGTCTAATTGAATAATGTAAACATGTAAATATTTTCTTGAGGCTTCCTTATATTTCAAGTTTGTTTTAATTTTGCATGTCACGCCACCCTTGACCAGTAGGGGTCAGTATAGCATTAATACTAATGGGCCATTGTCATTATAAAGAATTGAAAGAGTTAACATGATGAAACAATTACCTGGCCCAGCCTATTTAAACAGGTGTGGTGTGTATGTTTGTTATCACATGACTAAGGGGTACTGACCCCGAAACGTTGTGGTGTTCTGTGTCTGATCCTGTCTAATAAAAATATTTTGGGATTTTTACAAGAGGAGTTACCCTTATTTTTTCTTCTTCATACACAATGTAAGCTCTCAATCCAACAAACTGTGAAGAAGTGAAGGGTGCACAGGTAAATAAATCTATTTTTATAACAAATCTTAGATGAGAGATTGCAAATGAGTGCAGGACTTTCTCTGTGTATTATATATATATATATATATATATATATATATATATATATATATATATATATATATAGTCATTGGCTTACACATGTATTAATTTCTAAACCTGTAGTGCATTGCTGCTCTTTCAACAAATGATAGCAATAAAATTAATAAAAGTTTTTGTTATGGGTGAAATGTTAAGTTGTTTAAAGGGACAGTGAAGTACCAAACAAATATTTCCAGATTTAAATAGGGAATTTAATTTTAAAAAACTTTCAAATTTACTCTTATCACCAATTGGGATTTGTTCTTTTTGTATTCTTATTTGAAAGCTAAACATAGGAGGTTCATATGCTAATTTCTTAGACCTTGAAGACTGCCTCTATTCTGAAATCATTTAGACCACTAGAGGTCATTAGTTAATATGTTCCATATAGATAACATTGAGCTCATGCATGTGAAGTTAACAGTGATTGGCTAAAATGCAAGTCTGTCTAAAGAACTGAAATAAGGGGGCAGTTTGCAAAAGCCTAGATAGAAGGTAAACACAGAGGTACAAATGGTTTTGCTATAACTGTAAAAAGAAAAACAGTCAAGTCAAGTGTGACCAAATTTTTTTTATTTGAAGATCTTTTTTAAAGATCTGTTTTTCAAAAACTTTACATTGAAAAATGGTAAGATCGACAAAATTAACCACTTTCAATCAATGGCAAGACAGTGATATACAATATCATTTTGTAGATATTTAAATGACAAAGATTGCAAAAACATAATACAAAATATATCATCTTTTGGATTAAAAAAAAAATTGTAAAGTAATAATGAAAAAACAAAAATACTGCATGGTGCATTGTCAGTACTGACAACATTATTGCCCAAAAACCGCCTGTATATAGTCTGCTCGAGCTTGGACTCCACTAGCATCATTGTCCTCTAATTGAGGTAGATGTTCACCATACTCTGGGACATCCAAGCTCTCCAGATCTATATCAAGGATTGTAAGGGCAATGTTGTGCATCATACAGCATATAAGGAAAATCAAAGAAACTTTGGAGGGTGCGTACTGAAGAACCCCACCAGAGATGTCCAAGCAGCGGAAACGGCTCTTCAATATGTCAAAGGTGCACTCAATCACTGATCGGGTGGCGATGTGTGCCTCATTGTAGCGTACCTCTTCCACTCCGTTGGGGTTGTGGATGGGTGTGAACAGCCACGGAAGACACGAATATCCAGAATCACCTGCGTAAAAGAAAACATAATTTATGCTTACCTGATAAATTTATTTCTCTTGTGGTGTATCCAGTCCACTTGTGGGATATTCTCCTTCCCAACAGGAAGTTGCAAGAGGATCACCCACAGCAGAGCTGCGATATAGCTCCTCCCCTAACTGCCATATCCAGTCATTCGACCGAAACTAGCCGAGAAAGGAGAAACTATAGGGTGCAGTGGTGACTGTAGTTTAAAATATAGACCTGCCTTAAAAGGACAGGGCGGGCTGTGGACTGGATACACCACAAGAGAAATAAATTTATCAGGTAAGCATAAATTATGTTTTCTCTTGTTAGGTGTATCCAGTCCACGGATCATCCATTACTTGTGGGATACCAATACCAAAGCTAAAGTACACGGATGAAGGGAGGGACAAGGCAGGTACTTAAATGGAAGGGACCACTGCCTGTAGAACCTTTCTCCCAAAAATAGCCTCCGAAGAAGCAAAAGTATTAAATTTGTAAAATTTTGAAAAGGTATGAAGCGAAGACCAAGTCGCCACTTTGCAAATCTGTTCAACAGAAGCCTCATTTTTAAAAGCCCAGGTGGAAGCCACAGCTCTAGTAGAATGAGCTGTAATCCTTTCAGGGGGCTGTTGTCCAGCAGTCTCATAGGATAAGCGTATTACGCTCCGAAGCCAAAAAGAAAGAGAGGTTGCCGAAGCCTTTTGACCTCTCCTCTGTCCAGAGTAAACAACAAACAGGGAAGAAGTTTGACGAAAATCTTTAGGCGCTTGTAAGTAAAACTTTAAAGCACGGACTACGTCCAAATTATGTAAAAGACGTTCCTTCTTTGAAGAAGGATTAGGACACAATGATGGAACAACAATCTCTTGATTGATATTCTTGTTGGAAACTACCTTAGGTAAAAACCCAGGTTTTGTACGCAGAACTACTTTATCTGTATGGAAAATCAGATAAGGAGAATCACATTGTAAAGCTGATAACTCAGAGACTCTACGAGCCGAGGAAATAGCCATCAAAGACAGAACTTTCCAAGATAAAAGTTTGATATCAATGGAATGAAGGGGTTCAAACGGAACTCCTTGAAGAACCTTAAGAACCAAGTTTAAGCTCCATGGAGGAGCAACAGGTTTAAACACAGGCTTAATTCTAACCAAAGCCTGACAAAATGCCTGGACGTCTGGAACCTCTGCCAGACGCTTGTGCAAAAGGATAGACAGAGCAGAAATCTGTCCCTTTAAAGAACTAGCTGATAATCCTTTATCCAAACCCTCTTGGAGAAAGGACAATATCCTAGGAATCCTAACCTTACTCCATGAGTAATTCTTGGATTCACACTAATGAAGATATTTGCGCCATATCTTATGGTAGATTTTCCTGGTTACAGGCTTTCGTGCCTGTATTAAGGTATCAATGACTGACTCGGAGAAGCCACGCCTTGATAAAATCAAGCGTTCAATCTCCAGGCAGTCAGTCTCAGAGGCAGAGGCCAAGGTGGAAAGGATGACATGTCCACCAGGTCTGCATACCAGATCCTGCGTGGCCACGCAGGCGCGATCAAGATCACAGATGCTCTCTCCTGTTTGATTTTGGCAATCAGTCGAGGGAGCAGAGGAAACGGTGGAAACACATAAGCCAGGTTGAAGAACCACAGTGCTGCTAGAGCATCTATCAGCGTCACTTCTGGGTCCCTGGACCTGGATCCGTAACAAGGAAGCTTGGCGTTCTGGCGAGACGCCATGAGATCCAATTCTGGTGTGCCCCAACGATGAACCAATTGAGCAAACACCTCCGGATGGAGTTCCCACTCCCCCAGATGAAAAGTCTGACGACTTAGAAAATCCGCCTCACAGTTCTCTACACCTGGGATTTGGATCGCTGATAGATGGCAAGAGTGAGTCTCTGCCCAGCGAATTATCTTGGAGACTTCTAACATCGCTAGGGAGCTCCTGGTCCCCCCTTGATGGTTGATGTAAGCCACAGTCATGATGTTGTCCGACTGAAATCTGATGAACCTCAGGGTTGCTAACTGAGGCCAAGCTAGAAGAGCATTGAATATTGCTCTTAACTCCAGAATATTTATTGGGAGGAGTTTCTCCTCCTGAGTCCACGATCCCTGAGCCTTCAGGGAATTCCAGACTGCACCCGAACCTAGAAGGCTGGCATCTGTTGTTACAATTGTCCAATCTGGCCTGCGAAAGGTCATACCTTTGGACAGATGGACCCGAGATAGCCACCAGAGAAGAGAATCTCTGGTCTCTTGATCCAGATTTAGCAGAGGGGACAAATCTGTGTAATCCCCATTCCACTGACTGAGCATGCATAATTGCAGCGGTCTGAGATGTATGCGCGCAAATGGCACTATGTCCATCGCCGCTAACATTAAGCCGATCACTTCCATGCACTGAGCCACCGAAGGGCGCGGAATGTAGTGAAGAACACGGCAGGAATTTAGAAGCTTTGATAACCTGGACTCCGTCAGGTAAATTTTCATTTCTACAGAATCTATTAGAGTTCCTAGGAAGGAAACCCTTGTGAGGGGTGATAGAGAACTCTTTCCCTCATTCACTTTCCACCCATGCAACCTCAGAAATGCCAACACTATGTCCGTATGAGATTTGGCAATTTGGAAGTTTGCGCCTGTATCAGGATGTCGTCTAGATAAGGGGCCACTGCTATGCCCCGTGGTCTTAGGACCACCAGAAGAGACCCCAGAACCTTTGTAAAAGTTCTTGGGGCTGTAGCTAACCCGAAGGGAAGAGCCACAAACTGGTAATGCCTGTCTAAAAAGGCAAACCTTAGGAACCGATGATGATCTTTGTGAATCGGTATGTGAAGGTAAGCATCCTTCAAATCCACTGTGGTCATGTACTGACCCTCCTGGATCATAGGTAGGATTGTCCGAATAGTTTCCATTTTGAACGATGGAACTCTGAGGAATTTGTTTAAGATCTTTAGATCCAAAATTGGTCTGAAAGTTCCCTCTTTTTTGGGAACCACAAACAGATTTGAATAAAATCCCTGTCCTTGTTCCATCTGTGGCACTGGATGGATCACTCCCATTATTAGGAGGTCTTGCACACAGCGTAAGAATGCCTCTTTCTTTATCTGGTTTACAGATAATCTCGAAAGGTGAAATCTCCCTTGTGGGGGGGAAGCTTTGAAGTCCAGAAGATATCCCTGAGATATGATCTCCAACGCCCAGGGATCCTGAACATCTCTTGCCCACGCCTGGGCGAAGAGAGAAAGTCTGCCCCCTACTAGATCCGTTGCCGGATAGGGGGCCATTCCTTCATGCTGTCTTAGAGGCAGCAGCAGGCTTTCTGGCCTGCTTGCCTTTGCTCTAGGCCTGGTTAGATTTCCAGGCCGGCTTGGATTGCACAAAAGTTCCCTCTTGTTTTGTAGCAGAGGAAGTTGATGCTGCACCTGCCTTGAAGTTTCGAAAGGCACGAAAATTAGACTGTTTGGCCCTTGATTTGGCCCTGTCCTGAGGAAGGGTATGACCCTTACCTCCAGTAATGTCAGCAATAATTTCCTTCAAACCAGGCCCGAATAGGGTCTGCCCCTTGAAGGGAATGTTAAGTAATTTAGACTTTGAAGTCACGTCAGCTGACCAAGATTTAAGCCAAACGCCCTACGCGCCTGGATGGCGAATCCAGAATTCTTAGCCGTTAGTTTAGTCAAATGAACAATGGCATCAGAAACAAAAGAATTAGCTATCTTAAGTGTTCTAAGCTTGTCAAGTATTTCAGTCAATGGAGTAGCTGTCTGAAAGGCCTCTTCCAGAGACTCAAACCAGAACGCCGCAGCAGCAGTGACAGGAGCAATGCATGCAAGGGGCTGCAGGATAAAACCTTGTTGAATAAACATTTTCTTAAGGTAACCTTCTAATTTTTTATCCATTGGATCTGAAAAAGCACAACTGTCCTCGACAGGGATAGTGGTACGCTTTGCTTAAGTAGAAACTGCTCCCTCCACCTTAGGGACCGTCTGCCATAAGTCCCGTGTGGTGGCGTCTATTGGAAACATTTTTCTAAAAATAGGAGGGGGGGAAAACTGCACACCGGGTCTGTCCCACTCCTTAGTAATAATTTCTGTAAACCTTTTAGGTATTGGAAAAACGTCAGTACACACCGGCACCGCGTAGTATTTATCCAGTCTACACAATTTCTCTGGCACTGCAATTGTGTCACAGTCATTCAGAGCAGCTAAAACCTCTCCAAGCAACACCCGGAGGTTCTCAAGCTTAAATTTAAAAGTAGACTTATCTGAATCAGGTTTCCCCGAGTCAGAGACGTCACCCACAGACTGAAGCTCTTCCTCAGCTTCTGCACATTGTGACGCAGTATCAGACATGGGCCTTAAAACATCTGCGTGCTCTGTATTACGTCTAACCCCAGAGCTATCGCGCTTTCCTCTGAATTCAGGCAGTCTGTCTAATACAGCTGACAGGGTATTATGCATGATTGCCGCCATGTCCTGCAAAGTAATCGCTATGGGCGACTTTGATGTACTTGGCGCCATTTTAGCGTGAGTCCCTTGAGCGGGAGTCAAAGGGTCCGACACGTGGGGAGAGTTAGTCGGCATAACTTCCCCTTCGTCAGAATCCTCTGGTGATAATTATTTTAAAGATAACAGCTGATCTTTATTGTTTAAAGTGAAATCAATACATTTAGTACACATTCTCCTATGGGGTTCCACCATGGCTTTTAAACATAATGAACAAGGAGTTTCCTCTATGTCAGACATGTTTATACAGACTAGCAATGAGACTAGCAAGCTTGGAAAACACTTTAAATCAAGTTAACAAGCAATATAAAAAAAACGTTACTGTGCCTTTAAGAGAAACAAATTTTGCCAAAATTTGAAATAACAGTGAAAAAAGGCAGTTAAACTAACGAAATTTTTACAGTGTATGTAACAAGTTAGCAGAGCATTGCACCCACTTGCAAATGGATGATTAACCCCTTAATACAAAAAACAGATTAACAAAACGAAAAATATGTTTTTTAAACAGTCATAACAACTGCCACAGCTCCTACTTTTGAAGCCTTTTGAGCCCTTCAGAGATGTCCTATAGCATGCAGGGGACTGCTGAGGGAAGCTGAATGTCACAGTTTGTAATTTTAACTGCACCAACTGTAACTTTTGTACTATAACAGTGGAAAGCCTCAGGAAACTGTTTCTAGGCAAAAATAAAGCCAGCCATGTGGAAAAAACTAGGCCCCAATAAGTTTTATCACCAAAGCATATATAAAAACTATTAAACATGCCAGCAAACGTTTTATATTGCACATTAATCAGAGTATATACCTCTGATAGCAAGCCTGATACTAGTCGCTATTAAATCACTGTATTTAGGCTTTAACTTACATTAATCTGGTATCAGCAGCATTTTCTAGCAAATTCCATCCCTAGAAAAACTTAACTGCACATACCTTATTGCAGGATACCCTGCACGCCATTCTCCCTCTGAAGTTACCTCACTCCTCAGACATATGTGAGAACGGCAGTGGATCTTAGTTACTTCTGCTAAGATCATAGAAAAACGCAGGCAGATTCTTCTTCTAAATGCTGCCTGAGATAAAATAGTACACTCCGGTACCATTTAAAAACAATAAACTTTTGATTGAAGAAAAAACTAACTATATTTTACTACTTTCCTCTAACTACCTCCAGCTATGTTGAGAGCTTGCAAGAGAATGACTGGATATGGCAGTTAGGGGAGGAGCTATATAGCAGCTCTGCTGTGGGTGATCCTCTTGCAACTTCCTGTTGGGAAGGAGAATATCCCACAAGTAATGGATGATCCATGGACTGGATACACCTAACAAGAGAAATAGAGCATTGATATTAGCAATCAGAATGACTAAAATATATAATATGCATACTGTATGTTTGAGTATATAAGAGATATTTACATATCAGGATTCCCTCTGGCATTTGTCCCTCCTGGAACCGATGGAAGATGGCAGAATTCCGGAGGATGAAGGAATCGTGGTTGGAGCCAGGGAGTCCAGAGCGTACACTCATGATCCTCAACCTGGCGTCGCAGATAACCTGGATATTCAGCGAGTGGTTGTGCTTCCTGTCCCGGTATGGCTCCTCTGTACCCCTGGGAGGCTGCACCAATAAATGCATGCAATCTATGGCCCCCAATACTCTTGGCAACCCAGTAAGCTGATAAAACTGGAGCTTGACAGCATGCCACTCCTCAGGTGTATTGGGGAAGTGGACATGATGGACTAGGCGTTGGTGCAAGGCATTCAGGACAACCTTCAGATGACATGAGAAGATCGCCTGGCTCATACCTATGCCTAGACCTGTCACAGCCTGGAATGATCCAGTTGCCAAAAATAGAGGACCGATAGTAATTTTACCATTCCAGGGATTGCCCTAATCCTTGCAGTGAGTGGCTCGAGAGAGTCCTTCATTCGACATAAGGTCTCTCAATAAAAGCCCGATTTAGTCAAAATCTATGGATCACCTCTCGATCACTGAGGGCATGGAGACCAACCCTAGGCAGGAAAACTCTTGGCACCCGCTTGCGTCTTTGTTGTCGCACAACCGCAGCCATCAACACCCGTCTTTCCCTGCATCTCCTTAAAAACAGGACAAACTGGAATGCATTTAGTATGTCCAGTCTCAAAATAATAAGGAAATTAAGTAATTGAAAGCCCTTTTTATAATGCCAAGTTCTACAGCTGGGAATGATTGCAGTAATTGATTAAATAAGAGATGCACAACACATTACATAACAAATAAATTTCAGAATTTCAGTATTATTGCGTCATTTGACAAGTAAATAGATTGAATAATTTATGCACCACACGATTGACTGAATTTCGGTATTATTGTATCATTTGACGAGCAAATTGATTGAATAATTTATGCACCACATGACGAATGACAGAATTTCGGTATTATTGCATCATGTGATGAGCACAATGTTGTGTCTAAATTTATAGGTATAGAATTAGATCATTCAGGTGAGTTCACCAGCTGTAATAAATGCAGGTGTGTTGTTTGTGCAATGAACTAAATTACTTATGCACACCACATGAGTATTTAGCTATGGTTGAATCATAACTCTGATTTTCTGTGTATGGATGGCAGCGTTGTGGAGGCTTAAAAGGTCAGTAATTATTGTGTTTTTGGATACAATATTAAAGAAAAATGTGATGTATTAACATTGCCAAGCATAACTTAGAAAGAGAATGCAATGTAGAACATTATAAAATGCAATAATTTGTGCAACCGTTTCAAATGTCTTGCTATCCTTTGTGGGATTGAGAATGCCATTTTAAAGTAATTTCAATGTATTTTGCATGCACAAATGAAAACAGTGGCATTAAAAATACTTTGAAATGACTTGAAAATGGCATTCTACTTCCCACAAAGGATAGCAAGAGAATGAAAACAGTGCTAATATGTTATTCCTAAAAATATATAATTACTGACCTTTTAAGCCTCCACGACGCTGCCATCCAAACACAGAAAATCAGAGTTCAGATTTCATCCATAGCTAAATACTTATGTGTTGTGCGTAAGTAATTTAGTGTATTGCACAAACAATACACCTGCATTTATTACAGCTGGTGAACCTGCACAAAGTCGAATGCCAATTTAAAATCATTTAAATGTATTTTGCATGCCACTGTTTTCATTCTCTTGCTATCCTTCGTTTAAAATATTTGCAGTGTGAATTGAAGAATAATGTAGAGTATCACCATTGCAAAATATGACAGAAAGGGAATGCTATTTAATAACTTTGTGTTGGTGACATTTGTCTTTGCGTCTAGAAAACATTAAACATGGTGCAAATAGATTTAAAAAAAAAAATGAAGTTAGCTATATGTTTTGCATTTTATTTTTTATCTCTATTAGTGTGACAATTTTGTGGCAAAACTTTTCAATAAATTTGTAGAAATATTGCCCGCTTGCTTTGTAATGAGAGAAAATAGTGTAACATAATCCATAAGTAGTAATGTAATTTTCATTTGTATTCCTATATCTACTAGTGCACCAAATGGGTATCAATAATATTGCTTGATTTATAAAGGGTATAGAAATGTAATAAAGTTTCTATCTTACTTTTATTATGTAATATACTTCATTCTCTTGCAGCATCGAACATAAGCTTTCTGTGTTTTCCGACTCCCATTGAGTTCTATGGCATCCACGACCTGAAGGGTGGCGGATTGAAAACTAGGTATGCTGAGTCGGAAAAAGACGCGAGCATAATTGTAGAATTTTTTATAACTTTGTGAGAGCTTCAAATAGTGTCGATTAGGAGGGTGAATGAACACGAGTCCACTCAAATTACACAGGTTTTCAACTTGCATCGATCGGTGTCGGATTGAGATAGCAGGGTCGTATGTTACATCCCAAATCTCAACATTTGCTGATTTTGGCACTTTGATAACTATGGCGGATCAATCTTGCGACAATTACAATGCGGAATTCCATCTTATTTTCAGTTGACACTTGGATAAATAGGCCCCATGGTTAGTTCATGATTACAAGTTCAATTATATATACAGTGTCGTGAATGAGTGTGTATGGAGGCTCGTCCCCAATAAAAACCTGTTCACAATTTTTGGTTCAGCACCTGGGTATTGCTTGCTAATTGGTGGCTAGATATAGTCACCAATAAGCAAGCAATACCCAGGTGCTGAACCAAAGGTGGGCTGGCTTGTAAGCTTACATTCCTGCTTTTTCAAATAAAGATACCAAGAGAATGAAGAACAATTGATAGGAGTAAATTATAAAGTTGCTTAAATTGCATGCTCTATATGAATCATGAAAGAAAAAATGTGGGTTTAGTATCCTTTTAACTCTGAAAGCTGTCATTAAGCTATCTCCTTTAAAAACACAATTCTCATAATGCCATTACTCTTAGAGACATTCATGACAGTGCAACTGAGAAATACACTTAATTATAAAAAATGAAATATAATAAAACACCATTTTTAAATATTGTCCTGAAGTGCCTATAGGTATGTCCATCCTGCCAAGATACATATGGCATTAATATATGTTGAGGATGTCTTGCAATGACAATAGGTTAATATCACACATGTAAATTATTTTTCTTTCCTAAGATATGTTGAGTCCATGGCTTGAGTAATTACTGTTGGGAATATCACTCCTAGTCAGCAGGAGGAGGCGAAGAGCACCACAGTTAAACTTCTAAGTATCACTCCCTTACCCACAACCCCCATTCATTCTCTTTGCCTTTAGTGCATGGAGAAGGTAAAGTTTAGGTGTCTGAAGAATTTTTTTTATTTCATCTACAAGCAAGTTTTGGGGTATAGCCATATTCCACGTCATTCCTTGCAGTCGGGTAGTGGTGACTTTAAAGCAGTTAGGAACTTGTAAAGAGGTACTCACTGCATTTTCCTAACAATTGCTGCCCTAGTTTAGAAAGCCAGAGTTGACTACTCTGTTCATTCTTTTTCAAAGGTCTCTGTGAAGAACTGTGTCTTCTCATACCTTGTAACTGTCTACATGCCGGACAGCGGAGAAGGTAAGTGCTTTTTCTTTCAGTTGGGGAGAACATGCACTTAACACATTAAAAGACACTGTTTTTTTATTGGGACATAGATAATCCTGTTGTATGGGTTACACTCTGGCATGAAGCAGGCACTGTAGCATGTGTGAGACTAACATTTAAACTCTTTTACAAAGAAAGTGTAAAATGTTTTTATTAGGTTTTATTTTCTGACACATATTTACTTGATAAAACAATTCAAGTTTAAACTGAAAGTAAGTCTGAATTTTTTATTTCAGCAGCTTATTAATTTCCCCTTTGTTTTAAAATAAAACAATTCAACATTTTAAACTGTCCAGTTTGAAAAATTGGTTATTTCTGGTACTCAGTGTACCATGAAGCTACTTTTAGCGCCTCTCTGTGTCGCAGCAGTAATTTAAGCTCGGCAGTTGCGGTCACATGACCAGCTTTACTTGATAAAGTTTCTGAGGAAAAAGTTGTTTTTCTCCATTTCTGGGTGATCAGGTCTTAATTGGTATCGGTAAAGCACCTCAGTAATTGAGGTGTGGGGTTGCCTGAGGGGTATTTTAGAAGTTTATTTATTTTATTTGATGTTTATTAAATGTTTTTTCTTAACTTTTCTCACATAATTTTAGCTGGGGATTGATCCTTATTTGGGATAAAAATTAAAGTGTATTTTTTCCTTAGCTTGTTTTAATTGAATAATAAAATCTTTGAAACTTATCTGTACAAGTTTATTTACTGTTTTACAACATGTCTGATAGGGAGCAAGAGCCTGCTCTTATGAATTCATGCTTATTATGTTTAAATGCACAAATTTCAGCTCCTATGCAATATTGTTCTTCATGTGTCAAGAAACCTTGCAAAATAAAGGTAAAATGTTTGAGCCTAATGTCTCTCAGGATGATGCTGTCAAAATAATTCCTCAGCTTTCTCCTGCTACGTCCCAAGCCTCAATGGCATCACATGCAGTGCCCTGTGGTTCCTCTATAACTCCTAGTGGAGTTTATTTAAAAGAAGAAATTGCTGCCCAGGTATCTGTGGCATTAGCTGCAATTCCCAGATTACAGGGAAAATTAGGAAAGTAAGGTGCCTGTCCTCAGTTCTGCTTCCCAAGTTGCCCTTTATTCATAAGTCTGATAAGGAAGATTCATCGGGACTTTCTGAGGGTGAAATCTCAGATTCGGACAGTATAATTCCTTCTTCTGAGTCTGAGGTGGTATCCTTCAGATTTAAGCTTGAACACCTTCATGTATTGTTAAAGGAGGTTTTAGCTACTTTAGATGACTCCGATAGCCCTGTCGTTGTCACTCCTAAGAAATCTAGTAAACTTAATAGTTAAAAGATCAATTCTTTTAAAAGGGGAGGCAACAATAGTATCTTCTTCCCCAAATATTTATTATCTAATAGTAATTTTCAGAATTTTTTAAAGATTAAATGGGCAGAATATCATAATTATAATGAGAATTATGCGGAGAAAGCTGAAATCTATTGGGAGGCTGCGAAGGCGGTACTCAGAGGGAATATTAAAGCATACCTATGCAGAGCTAAAACAAAATCTAAACAGAAAGAGTTACAACTTTCAAATACAGTGAGGAACTGTTATAATGCATATGTTGCCTCTAGAAATATTGAAACATGGGGGAAATATATTAATGCTAAAACTCAGAGTGATATATTTTTAAAGCAGAAGACTACTCAGGAAGGATTAAAGCAAAACGCATTATACAGAGGGTTTGCTGGAAGAGCAGCAAAATATCTGGCTAGAATCTCTAAACCCAAAGGCAGTAACGGGATTTCAGCTATTAGACAGAATGATAAAAGGTATACCCAGACTGAGGATATAAAGAAAGTTTTCTATAAATATGTTCAGGAAATATATACGACAGAACCCCTGAATCAAAAGGAAGGGAATATTTTCTGGTCTAAGCTAAATTTGCCTAGAATTTCGCAAGAGGAAGTACAACAGTTAAATTTACCAATTACAATCCAAGAAGTAATTAGTGCCATTAAACAAACTAAATTGAATAAAGCGCCGGGACCAGACTGTCTCCCGATAGAATTTTATAGAATTTTGCAAGAAGAAATAGCTCCAACATTATGTAGGTCAGGGGTGTCCAAACTTTGCTCTCCAGAGGTTTTGGAACTACATTTCCCATGATGCTCAGCTAGATAAAATGCTGGCTGAGCATCATAGGAAATGTAGTTCCAAAACTTCTGGAGAGCAAAGTTTGGACACCCCTGATGTAGGTTGTTTAACAGTTATTATAGATCTCAAGCAGGATGTTCTAAATATTTCACAGCATCTAATATTTCACTTATCCTGAAAGAAAATAAGGATCCAGAGAAGGCAGCATCTTACAGGCCAATATCACTACTAAACACAGATTATAAACTGTTAACAGCAATCGTAGCTAACAGATTGCAACCTGTACTTAAAGGGATCATACATGAGAATCAAGTAGGCTTTATGCAAGGGAGAAACCGGGTAAAGAATATAAGACTATAATTATATTGGATTACTTTTGGAACAAGATGAAAGAAAAGGGCAAATGAATGATGGATTCCGCTATACTAACCTTAGATGCAGAAAAAGCATTTGACTACATAAGCTGGAGTCATTTGTTTACTACAATAGAAAAATTTGGGTTTAGTGGCCATTTTAGTAATTTTGTACAGTTAATTTATAGTAATCCAGTCTCATCCATTATTATAAATGGCTCAGCTACAGACTTTTTTCCCTTTAGAGAGGAACGAGACAAAGGTGCCCACTATCTCCACTAATATTTAATATTACACTTGAGCCCTTGGCTGTTGTTTTACGTGAGCAACTAGAGGGCATTAATATAGGGGAGAAAAAGTTTATTCTTTCACTGTATGCAGATGATCTGGTTGTTTTCTTAAGTAATTTAAAAGTAAGTCTACCAAAGCATTTAGTAAATGTACAACTCTTTGGTTCAGTATCAGGTTATAAAATTAATTTGACCAAATCTGAATTGCTCTGGATAACGAAACCAGTGAAAGTTACTGTTAAACATCCTTTCAAAGAAACTAAACAGATCAGTTATTTAGGCATAGTTTTAAGTCACAATCCACAAGAATGGTATGGGCTGAATATTCCAGGTTGTTTGAAGGGAATGCAGAATAAATTAGATTGTTGGAGTAATCTGCCGATCTCATTAATAGCGTGTATTATGATAATAAAAACAATACTATTCCCTAAAATATTGTATTTATTACAAAATATTCCAGTAATGCTTAATAATGTAGATATTAATAAATTTAAATCATTATTAGAAGAACAAAGTAACTCTTAGACCAGCACAATGGGATAAAAAAGTAAAATAACTAAGATTCGGAACTTCCCCAGAGACACAGACAGACAGCAGATGCAATTAGAATAAATTTATCAGCATTCAAATATTGCAACAAAAGTATCAAAGATATACAAATCATTTGTGGCAGCAATTAATCATAAACTGAAAGTCCCACTTGACACTTAGAAAGTCATGTAGTAAATAACCCTTTAAGAGGCCTCTATTCCAGGGTATAATTGCAAAAAAAAGGAAAGCGATGAGAGATTTAACTGAAGACATATCTATTACAATAAAGCCATCAGATAAGGGTGGCAATGTAGTGGTACTTAACACTAAAGATTACATAGAAGAATGTGAAAGACAGCTAAAAGACAAAAAGCAGTATAAACTTTTAAAATCTGATCCAACACAGAAATATAATGATCAACTAAGGTTAATACTATCTAGAGCCCTAGAAGAAAATCTAATAAATAAAAAGGAGTTCCAATATCTGCTTGTAAAACATCACATAATACCTACATTCTATACCATTCCAAAATTACACAAAGCAAAAATTCCCCCTCCAGGGAGACCAATAGTTTCAGGACTAGGCTCACTCACAGAAAATGTTTCACAATATGTAGATTTTTGTCTAAGACCACATCTATCAAATCTTCCATCATATATTAAAGATACTGATAAATTTATTCTAATTGCATCTGCTGTCTGTCTGTGTCTCTGGGGAAGTTCTGAATCTTAGTTATTTTACTTTTTTATCCCATTGTGCTGGTCTAAGAGTTACTTTGTTCTTCTAATAATGATTTAATTTGACTAAATTAGGGTTGCACCGATACCGATACTAGTATCGGTATCAGTGCCGATACCAAGTATTTGCATGAATACTTGTACTCGTGCAAATGCACCGATACTTAAACCGATACCTCCAACTCCTTCCCTTACGCCATCTTGTGGCGTTTTTCAAACTGCATGTTCCCATTTTTCCATAAGCTGCTACTTTACAGCTGGTAGCCTGCCTGGGAGAGATCACTGTACATCATTCAGACAAACCCCTGAAGTACTGGGCAGTTAATAAACTGAGATTTAATGGCCCAAAAATATCTTTCTGACCCTAAGGGGTGATTAGCTGCGCTTTACAAGTACCCAATACATACAATACATACATACATGCAGTAGTGTGAAAAGTGAAAGACTGTTCAGCTTAGCGTCAAGCGTCCTTACTGATAGCAGAAACAGACTTATAGCTGAACATGCAGAGATGCTTATGTTCCTTAATAAAAACTTGCCACTAACTTTTGAAAAATTATTATAATTGCTAGATTGCCTGTTATACTGCTAATTCTCATCTTGCACTATTATGCTCAAAACATACTGTACTCTGAGGAACATCCTTAGCCAGGGCTGTACTGGGAAGAAAAAGCAGCCCTGGAAAATATTAAGACCAGCCCTATTTTCTGTTGAGTCAGTAGAATGCAAATGCCCAATTTTTTCTCAAAGACCAGCCCTATTTTCTGTTGAGTCAGTAAAATGCAAATGCCCCATTTTTTCTCAAAGGGGATTACTGGGATACTCCTTCCCCAATATTATTTTCAGAATTAAATTATATTACATTTTATTAAATACAAATGTCAGACTGATGAGTTATATTGGTACCCTACAACCCAATTGCATCCAGTAATCACCCCTTTAAATTGTAGCTTTCCAGCCCCAGTTGCTGCAGCTGTTATTTATTGTTGTTATTAATTATTAATATATGTTATTGTAATATTTTTATTTATGAACATGTTCTATGAACTTTATGACAACAATCAAATTAAACTGTTTTATTATTTCAAAATGTCTTTTGAGATACAGTTCATAATTATAAAGAAGCGATCTTAAATCATTAGTCTGTATTGTGCTTGGTAAACTATCATGACATAAAAACAAGTATCTGTAATTGGTATCGGTGAGTATTTGGAAAAAAGTATCGGTACTTGTACTCAGTCTTAAAAAAATGGTATCGGTGCAACCCTAGACTAAATCTACGTGCACAGGTAGAGGGTTAGGATTGGGGGGTTTCCCCATATACCGTTTACCTTTGGGGGCTGCTTCATATGGAATGTTGTGCTGATATATTATATGTTACAATTAATACATTTAATCAAATGTGTTCCAAGTTTATATGGAAAGGAGGGAAACCGCAGATTGCTATAAAAAGATTAATGAATACCAATCTGGCGGCAGGGTTAGCTTTTCCAAATATTAAATATTATAATTGGGTTACGTTATTAAAATATGCCATTGATTGGATTACTAAAACAGAATATGTCACTTCCTATCAATGTGAATCCAGTATTATTGCCCCGTTTGAGTTGAAGGCTATATTGCATTATCCAATCCAGAAACTGCCCTGCAATGTTGATAATTTAATGACGTTTAAGAATATTATAATAGCGTAGCAAAAATATTGCTGTGAAATGTGTTATTGGTAGCAGATGGAATAATAAATACATTCAACAATATCTCCTGTAAATATGGAATACAGAACAAAGATTTTTTTTGCTTATTTGCAGATTAGACACTACATAATGGATATTCAAAAAGAATTTAAACCCAACTGGACCATTGGTCCAATTGCGGCTGGGATAAAAATATATTAAGCAGGTAGATTCTCAATTTCAACTTTCTATAATATTCTGAATATTCACAGTATATTAAAACAAATTAAATATATACATCTAATATGGCAAAGATATTTTCCGGAGATTGAGCTATCAGTCATTCAGGAAAGCCTTAAATTACTTAATGATACTTGGGTTCCCACGGCATGGCGAGAATCTCATTTAAAAATATTATACGATGTGTATATAACACCTGAAATATTGACCGTTTGGTATAAAAAAGTTCATACGTGCACAAGGTGCAGCCAAGAGCGTGCAGCTATTTTGCACTGCTTGTGGCTATGCCCTAAGATCATACAATTTTGGAGTAAGGTATGCTACTGGATGAATGAAGTAATAGAGACAAGAGTTAGAATAAGTTCTCGAGACAGTTTTTTCCTATCTCTAAGAACTACAAACTTATCAATACATTACTGATATTAGCTCACAACATTATATTGAAAACATGGAAAGCCACACACGCACCGAAATTTGCTGAATTTAAGAAAGCAGTAACTGTGCAAATTACATTGGAACAGTATAACATACAAAACGTGAATAGTGAGCAGGTACAGTTATTTTTTATTAAATGGGAAGGAGTAATTAAATCGTTCCCGAATATTATCCAAATTCAATTGGTTAAGCCATTGAGTAATTCTACTTTTGTTCTTTAAAACATTCTCGTGGGTGGTTTTCCCCGGGAGTGGTCAAATGGTATCGATAATAATACTGGGCAATGATGGATGGGAGAGAGGGGGAGTGTTCTGTAATTTTTTTTTTCTCTCATTTGGTTTGTTTTGTTTGTGTTGTCTGTGCGGGTGTTGCTTGTGTGGGTGTGGCTGTTGTTGGTGGTGTTAGTTTTGTGTGTGTATAGGTAATGTAAGGCATTGCAGTATAAGGCAACAGTATAAGTTAACTGAATGGTTTCTGAGTATTTTAGTGCTTCTTGAGATAAGCCGAATTTTGTTAGGATTTCAAGGTGAATACTTAGGAGTAAGTCGTAAGGAATCACTTTATCAGCGGACGCTTGTTTTTTGTTACAATTCCGATTCTGATATGCATAATGAGTAAGAATGTTATATAAGATAAGCTATAATTCAAGCTTAATATATATGATTAATGGAAAGCTACTATTATGGGTTTATCATTGATTAATATGATTTTTTTTTCTTTCTTTCCTCTTAGTTTTGTTATAAATAATCAGAATAGATTAGAATATATTGTTATAGATGTCAAGGTAATTGTGATTGAATGTGATTGATTCTCTTATTGGAAATGTATAATGTATTGCAATATGATACAAAATGAATCGTGTCTAACTGTCTATGCAATTGGAAATTAATAAAAAGAAATAAAAAAAACCCCCAAAAAAACGTAATAGTTTCTTTGATGAACCTTCCACTTCAGAGGTTTTTCCTGTGCCAGACCGTGCTAGGGAGATTATCTCACAGGAATGGGAGAAACCAGGGGTGTCTTTTTCCCCGTCTCCCATTTTTAATAAAATGTTTCCTGTCGAGAACTCCATTAAAGACCCTTGGTATACTGTACCCAAAGTTGAAGGGGCCATTTCCACTCTGGCTAAGAGAACCACTGTTCCTATTGAGGATAGCTGCTCTTTTAAGGATCCGATGGACAAGAAGCTGGATGCTTATATGAAAAAGATTTATGTTCATCAAGGTCTCCAATGGCAACCTGTGGTGTGTATTACCACCATGACTAGTGCGGCATCTTATTGGTTTGACGCCTTGTCTGATTCTCTTCAAGTAGAGACTTCCTTGGATGAAATTCAGGATAGGATTAAAGCTCTTAAGTTGGCCATTTTACAGGTTGTTAGACTAGGAGCTAAAACTTCAAGTTTCACTGTCCTAGCCCACAGGGCGTTATGGTAGACAAAACTTGTAGACCTGTCAAGAAGAGATGGGATTTGAATGTTTAAGACAAAAGGAGACTTATTGGATTTGGAAATTGTAGACTCTGATCGGCTTAAACAAAAATATAGATATGGCAGCTTTTAATTTATAAGTTGGTGTTAAATATATAATATAATTTTTAGTAATATACTATTTGGTATTATTTTTTAATAGCACACATACAAATTATTGATATTTCACTTGACACTATTCAATAAGTTGCTTTAGATTTATATTAGTTCTATATTTATTCAGTTCATTTTGTTAATGGCTTTATTTTTAGCCTTGTATCATTCATGCACGTTTGTTGACATGACTTAATTTAGAATATACGGAATATTCACACTAACCATAAAGTCTATATTTTGTAACAACTTTGTTACAGCATCAGGGTGTTTGAAGTAATATGAATATTTTGTATAAGTTTTATATTGTATGTTTTTATTATAGAAACAATTTGATGTTTATTTTCTATTTTTTTGGTATTTGTTTTGGGTGCATTGTATGTATGTTTCTTTTTATGTATTATGAATAGAAGCTGCCAACATCAGATTTTATATTGTCATTATAACAGGTTTGGGGAGAACAAGAAGCCAGTTTTATTCATTGAATAACTTCCTCTATGTAGATATATTGATTGGCTTGTTAACAACAAGTATTGCTTATTTAGATTTATTAAAGATATGCCCATCTGCCCAGTGTTTCAGCAAATCCAATCAAAATATGCATAATGCTGGAATACATGATATGCTACAGGCCAAATCATTGACCGGGTGTAGTTACGATATGTCAACATCAGGGGTTGGTTTGTGCATGCACATTGATCATATGGGCATGCCGAAGCGTTGTAATTTAAGCTTGAACATAGCATCAACTTGTTATTCACCTGAAGAAACTGTGTATCAACTGAGAAACGTGTTGTGAATGTATAGTGTTTTAACATTATTTTTTATTAAAGTGTTTTTTTTTTATTGAAGTTTTTTATTGAGTATACATATGGCTGGAGTAACAAGACATGTAAAGTACAGTAAAATTAGTAATTACTCCTAAAGAACTCAATGAAATCTCCAAAGATGAACAATAGACAAAAATGAATGATAAAAAATAAAACACATGTCCCAGTTCAAAGTAATAATTCTCAGCTAAATCTCAGGAAAATGAGACATATAGACCAAGTATGCTATTAGAAAAAAAACTTTCTGAATAACACAAGAGGCCACTTTTGGACCTCCACTTAAATTTATATTGGGGACAGAAAGCATTCTGATAGTTAAGGAGACCATGCTTGGATCTCAATCTGAAAACCTCTGTTTTATGAATATAATTATCAGGAATAGGACCAGATTTGGACCTGGATGTATCAAGTGGGGAAAAATCAACCAATATAAAAATTGTAACATACTCACAATATTATATCTATATAATATATGACAGTGCAGTGACTTAATATCTTCACATCTTACAACTATCTACTCTTAAGTATAGGAGAAACCTCAGCCATCAGCTTATAATTGTGTGGTTCAAAAAAATGTGTCCTATTTCTTTATTAATAGGCATATATAAGCAACTATAAATAATCCCAGAAAAGTTAAAGGGTACACGAAATTGAAATATATGTGCTATGCCTTTTGATTCTCTTATGTTACAGCTTCTATTTAATTTAATAGTAAGCGCCCTTAATCTAATATCTCCTGTGTTACATAGGATGTCAGTGGTTAGATGTACCCCACCAGTTCCGGGCTGAAGGCAGGAGGGCAGTCACCTATAGTTACAGGAGAAATATAGGACCATATAAATCTTGATATAATTTAGCATGAGAAATAGACATTTTATAACATAAAGATCTAGAAACTTAGTGAGCGTTTTTACCGTGAAAATTAAGAGCTGAGATGGCCGAGTTAGTTTTAAATAAGATTTTCATAACAGAAACTTTATCAGGAGCTAATGAATAGTGTAAGAAGCCTATATAAATGATAAAATATTAACTATAAATATACATCTCATACATAAGAAAATAAGTGTTGCATGTAGTCATATAAACCCCTAGTGGCTGTTATAGATATAACATATGGTTAAATTTAACTTAGATATTGCATGATGGATATTCCAATATATATTATCATATCACTTTAACAATCTTATAAAAGCAAAACAGAAGATCTTGCCTCTAAGTAGTGTATATGTCCCCAAAGAGAGCTAAAAATTTTTAAATATCAATCAAAATCCTAGGTAATAGTCCCGGTCCAAGCAAAAGGTATATGTCTATGTAGAAAAATGAAAACTGTTTTGGGGTCCAGGACACAACATTAACCCACACCTAACCTTCCAATCAGTAGGGCATTATTTATGAATACATCTCTTTCCTTCATGCATGCCAGTGACTACCATCAAAACTGGAATAATGAGCAGAGAGAAAGTAGGATGCCTGTTGAGGAGAAAAATGTCCCAGTCGCCATCTTGAGTAGACCTTATCAAGGCCCAAGCATCTTCATTTCAGCGTATGCAAGTTGTTCGATTGCACTATACACTATAGTCTCTTTTCTGCCATAAAGATTAATATTCACTGGAATGCTAGGGAGTCTGGCAAGCCCATCAAATGTGTTCTCCCAGTTCTGAGGCTCCATTTTACTGCATGCCTCTTCCTCAACAGACCTCTCATTCACCAGATTCAGGGAAGATAGGGGAGTAAGTAAATTCAGCTGAATGTCTTCTTTCTTGACTGCAGTATCCACAACTATGAAATTGTTATGGCTGGTGCAGTTAGTTATTGCTGCTACAACGCGCTTCTCCAAAATAGTAAAATGTTTCAGCAAAAACGCAGAAATAGCCTCTAATATGTCCGTCTCTGGGGAATCCATGGCGATTAACAATTTGTATAGTTTATATAGTTAGATAAAGGGGCTCCCACTTGGTACAGTTAGTAGCCCTCATCCAGCTACTCACCTCGAAGTACTGTAGGGGGGGATCGTCTCTTGTCACAATGCTGATATTATGTGAGCTCTGTCTATAAAATGGCTGCCGTTATAGGCCTGGGAAGTCCAATTCATAGCTCCGCTATCATGCACTTAGCAGATATGGTATCTGCCGAGTCTGCTAAATGCAGGGTAGTTGATAGTGTTCTTGAATTCGGTATATGCTGTAAAATTATGGCAATAATCAGCGGTTTATTGAACTTTCCAACGGAGCTCCTGGATATAAGACTGCTCTGGGTTGCAGCTTGAACACGCCCCCCCCTATTAAAGTGATTTTATCCTTGCTATGATGGGGTGGAAGTTGTTTTATTATATCCGCACAGCTCTTAAAATATAGGTCTCAGAACAAAACAGCGGTTGTGGGACTCCTGAACCGATGTGTTCATCAACTTTAAGGAGTTTAAGAACGCAGTGGATCTACTGAGAGACCGTAGTTCAGCCAGCCTAATTTGCACTCTTTGGTGCAAAATACTTTGTGAGTATGGCTTTTTTCCATATTTGGGATTCATGTTTACAGTGGCTTACTTCACCATTGGGGCAACCTCTTCTCATTTGTGTTTTGTAACAAGGAGCTACAGGAATTCCTGGCAGGTACTGACCACTCCTTGCAGGTGATCATCATCTTTCATATTCTGCATGTGTCTAGGCTAAAGAGTAGGGTGGCATGATGGAAACTTTTTCGTACAAGAAAGACTATCAAAGCCCATCTAATATATGCCAAAAGGCTAATTTAATCACCCAACCATGTGGGAAAATGTGCTACGGTCTGATGAGACAAAAGTTGAATTTTTTATCTTAAATTGTAAAAGATATGGATGGTGCAAAGCCAATAAAGCTCATCATCCAAAGGACACCTTACTAACTTTAAAGCATGGTTGTGGTAGTATCATGTTTTGGGGCTGCTTCTCTTCAACTGGGTCAGGCACTTGTCAAGATAGTTTAGATAATTAATATCTGTGAATATCAAGATATTTTGGCACAAAATCTGCTGGCCTCTGTTAGAAAGATGAAGAGGAATTATTTCATATTCCAACATGACAATTACCCAAAGTACATATGTGTGTGTGTATTTCAATGTGTTTATATGTGTGTGTATTCCTTTAACCCCTTAAGGACTGACTACATACGCCATACGTCCTCAGAAAAAATACACTTAATGACCGAGGACATATGGCGTACGCCGTCGGTCTGGAAAGCAGCTGGAAGCGATCCTGATCGCTTCCAGCTGCTTTCCGGTTATTGCAGGATGCCTCAATATCGAGGCATCCTGCAATAACCATTTTTACCCCTCCGGTGCAGAGAGAGCCACTCTGTGGCCCTCTCTGCACCCAACATCGATGGTCGCATTAGTTGGTGGGTGGGAGCTGAAGTGGGATGCGGGTGGGCGGCCATCGATGGGTTCTGAGGCAGAGAGGGTGCGGGGTGCATAAACGCACGCACGGTGGGCAGAAGGCGGGCGCGTGTACGGGGAGGGAGCGGGTGGGTGGGAACTGCTACACTACAGAAAAAAAAAGTTTTGTAAGTGGGAGAAAGGGGTTGAGGGAATGCCCATTAAAATAAACAAAAGAGATCTGGGAGGGGGTGGGGGGTAGTCTTGGTGGGGTGAAGCTACACTACAGAAAAAAAAATCTATTGTATTGTAAACTGGGTACTGCAGACAGCTGCCAGTACCCAAGATGGCTCCCAAGAAGGTAGAGGGGGAGGTTAGAGAGCTGTTTGGGGGGTGGGATCAGGGAGGTTGGGGGCTAAGGGGGGATCCTATACAGTAGCATATGTAAATATGCTAAAAAAAAACAATTGAAATTCAAAGATACCTTTTATTTTAGTACTGGCAGACTTTCTGCCAGTACTTAAGATGGCGGGGACAATAGTGGGGTGGGGGAGGCAAGGGAGCTGTTTGGGAGGGATCAGGGGGTGTGATGTGTCAGGTGGGAGACGGATCTCTACACTAAAGCTAAAATTAACTCTGCAAGCTCCCTACAAGCTACCTAATTAACCCCTTCACTGCTAGCCATAATACACTTGTGATGCACAGCGGCATTTAGCGGCCTTCTAATTACCAAAAAGCAACGCCAAAGCCATATATGTCTGCTATTTCTGAACAAAGGGGATCCCAGAGAAGCATTTACAACCATTTGTGCCATAATTGCACAAACTGTTTGTAAATAATTTCAGTGAGAAACCTAAAGTTTGTGAAAAAGTTGACTATTTTTTTTTATTTGATCGCATTTGGCGGTGAAATGGTGGCATGAAATATACCAAAATGGGCCTATATCAATACTTGGGGTTGTCTACTACACTACACTAAAGCTAAAATTAACCCTACCAGCTCCCTAATTAACCCCTGCACTGCTGGGCATAATACACGTGTGGTGTGCAGTGTCATTTAGCAGCCTTCTAATTACCAAAAAGCAACGCCAAAGCCATAAATGTCTGCTATTTATGAACAAAGGGGATCCCAGATAAGCATTTACAACCATTTGTGCCATAATTGCACAAGATGTTTGTAAATGATTTCAGTGAGAAACCTAAAATTTGGAAAAATTTAACTTTTTTTTTTATTATTTAATCGCATTTGGCGGTTAAATGGTGGCATGAAATATACCAAAATGGGCCTAGATCCATACTTTGGGTTGTCTACTACACTAAAGCTAAAATTACCCAAAAAAGCTCCCTACATGCTCCCTGATTAACCCCTTCACTGCTAGGCATAATACACGTGTGGTGCGCAGTGGCATTTAGCGGCCTTCTAATTACCAAAAAGCAATGCCAAAGCCATATATGTCTGCTATTTCTGAACAAAGGGTTCCCAGAGAAGAATTTACAACCATTTATGTCATAATTGCACAAGCTGTTTGTAAATAATTTCAGTGAGAAACCTAAAGTTTGTGAAAAAAATTGTGAAAAAGTGAACAATTTTTTTTATTTGATTGCATTTGGCGGTGAAATGGTGGCATGAAATATACCAAAATGGGCCTAGATCAATACTTTGGGACGTCTTCTAAAAAAAATATATACATGTCAAAGGGATATTCAGGGATTCCTGACAGATATCAGTGTTCCAATGTAACTAGCGCTAATTTTGAAAAAAGGTGGTTTGGAAATAGCAAAGTGCTACTTGTATTTATGGCCCTATAACTTGCAAAAAAAGCAAAGAACATGTTAACATTGGGTATTTCTAAACTCAGGACAAAATTTGTAAACTATTTAGCATGGGTGTTTTTGGTGGTTGTAGATGTGCAACAAATTTTTGGGGTCAAAGTAAGAAAAAGTGTGTTTTTTTCCATTTTTTCCTCATATTTTATAAAAAAATTATAGTAAATTATAAGATTTTATGAAAATAATGGTATCTTTAGAAATTCCATTTAATCGCGAGAAAAATGGTATATAATATGTGTGGGTACAGTAAATGAGTAAGAGGGAAATTACAGCTAAACACAAACACCGCAAAAATGTTAAAATATCCTTGGTCCCAAATGGACAGAAAATGGAAAAGTGCTGTGGTCATTAAGGGGTTAAATAATTGTTTAAACATTTATTTTAATAATAATAAACCTTTAATTCAATATTATATATATATATATATATATATATATATATATATATATATATATATTTAAATATATATATATATATATATATATATATATATATATATATATATATATATATATATATATATATATATATATATATATATATATATATATATATATATATATAGTCATCAAACAGAAAGAAAAAGGAAATCTTCCAGAGGCAAAGTAAAGTAAAATCCAAAATTTTTATTTATAATCCACTTCGGATAAAAAAAAAAATCAGGTTCGAGGGCAGGTTCTATCTCCAGAGATGTGGGACAGCTATGGGGGCCAAATTTGCCCCCTCTTATGCCAACATTTTTATGAGTTGGTGGGAGCTGTCCCACATCTATGGAGATGGAAATGCCTTTAAAAATAATATTGTCCTTTAAAGGCAATAGACGACCTGCTCTTTATCTGGCAGGGACCTATTAAATACTTGGAAGATTTCATACAGGACCTGAACAGCAATACAGTAGGTTTAAGATTTACTTTTGAAAAGCAAGAGAGATCCATTAGCTATTTGGATCTTACACTCACAGGTATGGAGAATGGGCGCATTAGTATTGACATTTATAGAAAGCCCATCACGAAAAACACACTTCTTCATGCAAAGAGTTGCCATCCCAAGCACATGCCCTTTGCGGTTGCAATACCGCCCCCTGCAGATTTGTGGCCAATCAGCCGCTAGCAGGAGGGTGTCAATCAACCCGATCGTATTCAATCGGGTTGATTTCTGTCAATTTCTGTCCGCCGCCTCAGAGCAAGCAAGTTTCTTGACCTCTTGTAAACCATCCTCGGAGGAGGTAAGTCATAAGAGGGTAGACTTGTGTCCTTAGCCACAATCTTCCAATTTTCTTTGATAGTAGATATATGTATATATTCACAGGATTTTCACAAAAAGGTGTCAAATTTATTGGATGACGTTTCAGATCAAAATTAGATCTTTTATCAGATCAAAGAGTGCAAAATATACAACCACAGCACAATATATAGTGTAACAAATAACTGTATAGCACACAAACATACTTCATGAGCAGAAATACTAACAATGCAATAAAATCATAATAAGACAATCATACTAAAAATAAAAGCAAACATAAAAACAACAAGGATGGATGTTACACTCTGCATATCTAAGTATGCCAGTTAAACAAATGGTTCTACATACGTATAAACTTAGAACCTCTCTCATATTGACTCTTATAAGTGTGGTTTTAGTCACTCAGTAACCTGTTTTTGAGCTTAAGAGCTACATATTTGACTTATTTTTAATACCCATATGTTTGTTATGTCACTTAACATTGTGTGCACAAGGGTACAGTGTAAAATTAAGCAGGTTATGAAACTTGCATATGTTGGGAAATACAACAGCATGTACTATACCACATGTATGAACAACATTGATGCTGTAGATGGCGCTGTTCAGTTTAGATTGCTGATTGTTTATATCTGTGATCTTGTTCATTCTTTTATACAGGAAGGAAGTTGTTTTTTAATCTCTATTGTGTTTTTCCTCCTCTGTGTGCTGACTATAGCTTTACAAGTCCTTTGGTATGTTCCAAATATTGCTGATGCATCTGTACAAGTAAAGCCTAATGCAGTTTTCTTTAAAAGCTTCCAGTGTCTTTTTGATACATACACCAACAGGTTATGGGCCCAGACACTGAAGAAAAAGAAACTACAAGTCAGTAAGTGTTGCATCTATGATCCAAGCAAATACTGTGTGAG
This sequence comes from Bombina bombina, assembly GCF_027579735.1. Lineage (NCBI taxonomy): Eukaryota > Metazoa > Chordata > Amphibia > Anura > Bombinatoridae > Bombina > Bombina bombina. The sequence goes on along the minus strand of NC_069504.1, from coordinate 1,007,113,095 downwards.
GAAACAAGAGCTGCATCCAAATTACTGAAAGATGGCAAGTGGTTCAGATGTGAAATATGCAATCGTGAAGTTAAATAATACCAACTACCAGCTGTGGAAGTTTAAAGGGACAGTATACACTCATTTTCATATAACTGCATGTAATAGACACTACTATAAAGAATAAGATGCACGGATACTGATATAAAAATTCAGTATAAAACTGTTTAAAAACTTACTTAGAAGCTGTCAGTTTACCTCTGTTGAAAAGGTAGCTGGAAAGCCCACTGCAAGTGGGAAATAAGACACTCCCCCCCTCCCCCTTCTTTTGCATATGAAAAGACCCTTTACACAAACAGGAGCAAGCTGGAGTAGGTAGTCGAGCGTATTCACATAAAACTTTGGGGCTTGGTTAGGAGTCTGAAAATCAGAGCAATGTTATTTAAAAATAAGCAAAACTATACATTAATTAAAAAAAAAAACTTTATGGGCTATATAAATAGATTATCTACAAAACATTTATGCAAAGAAAAAATGAGTGTATAATGTCCCTTTAAGCTTGAAATGCTGTTATCCAAAGATGATTTATGGGAGGTGCTGGATACAAACAGACCCACTGATAATCCAGGGGAATGGGACAAGAAAAACAGACAAGCAAAAGCAGTTATAAGCCTGTTAGTGGAGGATGATCAACTCATTCACATAAGAAAAGAAAACACAGCTAAAGGTATGTGGACTGCACTACAAAAACTGCATGAGCGTTCAAACTTAAATAGTAAACTATGGCCTAGATTTAGAGTTCGGCGTTAGCCGTGAAAACCAGCGTTAGAGGCTCCTAACGCGGGTTTCTTACGGACTCCGGTATTTAGAGTTTATTTACCGACACTCCAAAATCACCTAACGCTGAAATTTCTACCGACACCTCAGACCCAGTAGTAAACATATACCGACAAAAAAAAATTCAACGAATCAAATTAAAAATATTACACAAAGTACACTTACACTCATACAAACACTACACTATGTTTATTTTTCATATTTAATAATTTTTCATCAAAATACAAAGGATTAAAGTTGCGAGATCTCGGGTGTTTGAAAAAAAACAACACAAATCCATTTTCCAATTTACTTACATTGACACACGGGAAAAGACCCTCATATACCTACATCTAACTAATAACATTATCACAAAATACACTCATCGATGCATACAAACAATATACACCACATGACATACACAAAATATTTATTTATTACAAAAAGAACACGATTTAGTTACTTTTTCACACAAGCTCATGACGTCACTCACTTTACGAGGAAAACCAGTCTTAGAAAAAAAATTTAGAAATATTTAGAGCCTCCATTGACTTCTATTGGGAAGACGTGCTCGTGCACGCGAAACCCTCATTTCCCTAACGCACGCAAATAGCGTAGACAGAAAAACTCCAAATACCAGCGCTAGAAAATACATGATTTCATGCGTTAGACCCAGCTATGATAAATAGATTAAGAAATGACTATTTCCCTATGGTGGATTTATGGATTTTAATTATTGAATATTCACAACACCATTAAATTGTTTCACACTTTTAGATTACATCAACTACAAATCCACATCACTAGTAACACATTATTATTTAAATAAAATGACATTTAAACTTTAAAAAAAAATCAGTAAACATTTCTGGATTCACAAACAGTACACAATGGGAAACACCTCTCATTTACCTTTATTATTGCATTTCAGTTATTCAACTCATATGCTTGCATCAACAGCATATCTACATAGGCTTAACACATGATCACTCATGGATGCACATATATTACTTTTAACATTCACTCATACATGTGCATTCAAATGATGGGGGAAAAACACATTACATTCTCTATAGGAATCACAAAACACAACATATGGATTTTACTGTACTTTTAACATCATGATTCCATCACCAGAAACCATTAGGAATTACGTACAACAAGAACATCATTACACCAGATTACAGATGTCACTTTATGGGAAGGAACAACAATGCCACACCGCTATATAGAAGTCAGCATATGTGGGACACAATCACAATATATACGTACATGTACATAACACTCATCACCCATCACGCAACCACAAAGCACACATTTAGATTTTATTCAGCACACAATAACAATGTAGCAAAATACAACAACACAATGAGGATTTCACAACTACATAGGCAGGTTAATAATATCATGACGTCATTAGAAGATTCAACCATACACATCACAGATTCACCACTGTACCGCCCCTTTAGGAACTTTAACACTCAATACTACAATACAACATATACGTAAACAACAGTTTGGAACAGCATTATTATTGAAATTTCAATGGGACAATTAAGAAATATTGTCAGATCGCAAATCACTTATATATATAATACTACAGATGGCATCCGGAAGTTATTCAGTATTAGTGCCATTTTTATGGGACGCATACAATATTGACAGCTCGGCAATCACTTATATATACAATACTACAGATGACAGCCGGAAGTTATTCAGTATTAGTGCCATTTGAATGGGACGCATACAATATTGACATCTCGGCAATCACTTATATATACAATACTACAGATGACAGCCGGAAGTTATTCAGTATTAGTGCCATTTTAATGGGACGCATACAATATTGACATCTCGGCAATCACTTATATATACAATACTACAGATGACAGCCGGAAGTTATTCAGTATTAGTGAGATTTTAATGGGACGCATACAATATTGACATCTCGGCAATCACTTATATATACAATACTACAGATGACAGCCGGAAGTTCTGATTTTTTATGGCGATTTGAAAGGGACGCATACAATATTGACAGCTCGGCAATCACTTATAAATACAATACTACAGATGGCAGCCGGAAGTTCTTCAGTATTAGTGCCATTTTAATGGGACGCATACAATATTGACATCTCGGCAATCACTTATATATACAATACTACAGATGACAGCCGGAAGTTATTCAGCATTAGTGCGATTTGAAAGGGACGCATACAATATTGACAGCTCGGCAATCACTTATATATACAATACTACAGATGACAGCCGGAAGTTCTTCAGTATTAGTGCGATTTGAATGGGACGCATACAATATTGACATCTCGGCAATCAATTATATATACAATACTACAGATGGCAGACGGGAAGTTCTGAATTATTATTGCGATTTTAAAGGGACGCGTACAATATTGACTGCTCGGCAATCACTTATATATACAATACTACAGATGGCAGACGGGAAGTTCGGAATTATTATTGCGATTTTAAAGGGACGCATACACTATTGACTGCTCGGCAATCACTTATATATACAATACTACAGATGGCAGACGGGAAGTTCGGAATTATTATTGCGATTTTAAAGGGACGCGTACAATATTGACAGCTCGGCAATCACTTATATATACAATACTACAGATGGCAGATGTTACTTTATCGTTTACAAACAATATTGCATCAACATTGATCGATCACATTCGATGCACATTATACACAACTATGCACTTTCATTCATGTTAGCCTGGACGTGTGCTTGTTACTATAAGATCGCGTTTAATAAATATTGATTACGCATATGAACAAACATTAGAAACATGCACTGTATGTGTGATATTTGACACTTTCACATTGAGATTCATTGGGTGAAAACAACATTTCCTCCCAAAAAAAAAACGCCCACTGTGAAAGCATTCGCGCCGCTCACATACAAACAGGTGAATACAATCAGCAATCATTACAAACTCACTACCATTGGACTAATTGTACTATAAATCCCCCAAACAACATGGCCAATGCATCACTTGTGATCCACATCAGATCAAGTGCTTACCTTGTTACGCTGTTTTGAAAGATGGATGACGATGACATGGTAGACACTGCTGGTGCTGCTATTGGCGAACTAGCTGTTGGTCGAATCAGGCAGCCTCAGCGGCTCAGACCGAGACGAAGGGGTCGTCTGGTTCGAGGTCCTCGTGTCTACAGGGTGAGACCCACCTTGGAAAACATGAGTGACTTTGAGGTTTTTGATAAGTATCGGCTCGATCGCGAACAGCTCATTGGCCTTTACGAGCTTCTTAAACCTCATTTGGAGCCACGTATACAAATAAGGACTGCTGTTCCCGGCATGAGTAAGATGCTAAGTTGTCTTTACGTCCTGGCCTCCGGGAGTTTTCAATCCGGAGAACTGTACATGCATGGCCTGGCTCAAGGTACATTCTCTGTGGTGTTTGATAACTTTCTGGACGCCATGGTACGTATCAGTAAGCAATACATAGGATTCCCACAAAATGATGGTGATTGGAGGCGCCTGAAGCGGGAATTCTTTGATATTGCTCAATTGCCCAATGTCTTGGGAGCCATTGATTGTACCCACATTGCGCTGCGTGCTCCAATTGATGACTTGCCCTTCAGAAATCGCAAACTTTTTCATAGCCTCAACGTGCAGTATGTTTGTGACGCACGGATGAGGATTATGCATGTGTGTGCGAATTTTGCAGGTGCTTGTCATGATGCCCGCATCCTCTCTCTGTCGTCCCTGTGGAGACAGTTTGAGGAAAGACAAATGCCCCCTGGTTATCTCGTTGGTGAGTATTTGTGCACAACATGGTTAATTAGTTTGACAATTGCCACTGTAGTTTTAAAATGTTAGCGTCATGTTCATCTATAGGATGCAATTAAACCATTTGTTATTTACCGACGCTAATGTCTACTTTTATTTAAATGCAGATATGTAGCATGTCATACCTTAAATGCTCAGAGAATGTAATGTAACCATGTATTTAGCATTTTACACAATGTTTTTTTTTGGAGAAATACGCATATGTAGCATGTCTTAGCTGAAATGGGAAGATATTAGCTCATGCAATGTAACCATGTCATTGACTCTTTCCGCTAATGTCTACTTTTAGTTCAATGCAGATATGTAGCATGTCTTACCTTAAATGCTCAGATAGAGAATGCAATGTAACCATGTAGTTAGCATTTTACACAAGGTTTGGTTTAGGAGAAATACGCATATGTAGCATGTCTTAGCTGAAATGGGAAGATATTAGCTCATGCAATTTAACCATGTCATTGTCTCTTTCCGCTAATGTCTACTTTTAGTTCAATGCAGATATGTAGCATGTCTTACCTTAAATGCTCTGATAGAGAATGCAATGTAACCATGTATTTAGCATTTTACACAAGGTTTGGTTTAGGAGAAATACGCATATGTAGCATGTCTTAGCTGAAATGGGAAGATATTAGCTCATGCAATTTAACCATGTCATTGTCTCTTTCCGCTAATGTGTACTTTTAGTTCAATGCAGATATGTAGCATGTCTTACCTTAAATGCTCTGATAGAGAATGCAATGTAACCATGTATTTAGCATTTTACACAAGGTTTGGTTTAGGAGAAATACGCATATGTAGCATGTCTTAGCTGAAATGGGAAGATATTAGCTCATGCAATTTAACCATGTCATTGTCTCTTTCCGCTAATGTCTACTTTTAGTTCAATGCAGATATGTAGCATGTCTTACCTTAAATGCTCTGATAGAGAATGCAATGTAACCATGTATTTAGCATTTTACACAAGGTTTGGTTTAGGAGAAATACGCATATGTAGCATGTCTTAGCTGAAATGGGAAGATATTAGCTCATGCAATTTAACCATGTCATTGTCTCTTTCCGCTAATGTCTACTTTTAGTTCAATGCAGATATGTAGCATGTCTTACCTTAAGTGCTCAGATAGAGAATGCAATGTAACCATGTAGTTAGCATTTTACACAAGGTTTGGTTTAGGAGAAATACGCATATGTAGCATGTCTTAGCTGAAATGGCAAGATACAGAATAATATAGAACTTTTTTTTTGGATGTTTCTGAAAAAAATTTTAATATGGATTATCATGTACAAAAATTTATTTATAAAACAATATACTATTTTAAGGATTCTGTTTGAATTATGTTCTGTTCATAATTTATAGGTGATTCTGGGTACATGAGCCGGCCTTGGCTCATTACCCCCTTGCGTAGCCCGACTGATGTGTCTGAGGAGCGCTACAATAGGGCTCATAAGAGAACCAGGGCGGTGGTTGAAAGGATGTTCGGGCTCCTGAAGATGAGATTCAGGTGCCTGGACCGTTCTGGAGGAGCACTCCAGTACAACCCAAAGAAGGTGGCTAAGATCGTTGTAGCCTGTAGCGTCCTGCATAATATTGCACAGCGGGCTGGGATGCTGCAGGCCGTCACGGTGGACAGAGACCTCCTCAGAGATGAGGAGGATGATCCTGTTCTAGAGGGGGAATTCCAGGACGAGGGACTCGATGTCAGAGCAGACGTCATCAACCGCCACTTTAGACGGTAAAGAATAGAAGTTAGACTGGAGTATTTTCAATAGATGTGAACTCTAGGGAAATGACAAGTAGAGAATTGTGCAAACATGTTAGTATTGATCAAATGTTAAAAAAAAATTTCATTTATTAATATAGGTGATGCTCTGGGCATTGGGTCCTGTAGCGAGTCTTTGCCACCTGGTTTTTAAAGAGGACATCAGATGGTAAGTAGAAATGTATGGACTGTTGCTGGCATGAATTGTACACAAATACATCATATGGCATACATTTTCAAAAATAGAATTTAGTTTACACATTACTTAAAATGTACATACTCAGAAAGGGATCCTCTAGAATGACTATGGTTCAATGTCACACATTAGAGGTTTGTTCTGCTCAATATGACTCATCTTCACACTTGATAGAAAATAACATAAGTTGCTACACACGCTTAGTAAGCTAGTGACAGAAATTTATTATGAAATGGGGGGTGGGAGAGGGGTACAGAACTGATTCACACACTTGTATGAATTTTATTTAAAATCTTTCTTCCATTAGGGACATGACTTAATCTAAAGACTGGAATGGAACAATTAGAAGCCTGACAGTGAAGATTGCCCAGACTGACAGTGGGAAAAAGCCAAGATTGAAATTGAAGTATACCAATGGGATCATGTCTGGCATTATCTTTCAATTCTGCTGACCTTGAAAACCATACAAAGACATGTTCACATGGTAAGTGCAAACTATTTGATAGAATAAGGCTGTGGAGACATCCTATTGGAGACACTTAGATGATTTTCTAATTTGTAGATGGTATTTCCCAGTCCTCTATTTAATGAACTGATGAATAAGACACCTATTGAAGATCAACTGTTTACCCCTGAATTGACTTTCAAAGACCATGCATTGTCCAGGTTGGTGTACCAATGCATGCTAGTGAAGACTGTTGAATATTAGTAGCTTACATACATTAGTCATATTTAGTTCTAAATTAGATATTTAGGGATCACAATCAGACACTTAGATGATTTTACTTTTTTAGATGGTATTTCCCAGTCCTCTATTTAATGAACTGATGAATAAGACACCTATTGAAGATCAACTGTTTACCCCTGAATTGACTTTCAAAGACCATGCATTGTCCAGGTTGGTGTACCAATGCATGCTAGTGAAGACTGTTGAATATTAGTAGCTTACATACATTAGTCATATTTAGTTCTAAATTAGATATTTAGGGATCACAATCAGACACTTAGATGATTTTACTTTTTTAGATAGTATTTCCCAGTCCTCTATTTAATGAACTGATGAATAAGACACCTATTGAAGATCAACTGTTTACACCTGAATTGACTTTCAAAGACCATGCATTATCCAGGTTGGTGCATGCTAGTTAAGAATCACATGAAGAATGTTGATTATTGTTAGCTTACATACATTAGTCATACTTATTTCATCATTAGATATTTAGGGATCACAATCCGAAAAAGGAATACATATTATAGTTGATATAGAGGTATTTGAATGGACATGAAATATTACATTTATGTTCAGCATACATATATTGTTGAAATGTGATATACATTATTATGTATAATTAGAAATTTGGATATTTAAATAGAATTTTGATTCAACAATATAATGGTGTATGTTTTGTATTTTTTTTAAAATCAATTTAATAAATATCTTTCAAAAATGTTGAACAAAGTTAGAGCATAGACACAAGATGATTGTAAATGTATTTTATGAATATTTGACAACGTGTGTATTAACTTTGTTCCATTTTTTTATTTGTCATTTCAGATTGGCATCTGATGACTTCCAGGAATATTTTAATTTTTTCTATAAACTTTTATTTTTTAATTTTGACATGTTAATAATAAACATTTTATTATTAAATACATTCTTTTGAACAGATTATACTAAATATCAATATAATCTGTCAATAAATAAAAGTTGGACTCCCATGACTGGTAGTTGGCTATTTGACAAGCACATGCATAAGATCAAATAATGCATTAATATTAGAAAATCAACCGATTCCGAGAATATTACATTAAAATATCTTTTATAACATTAATTGGGGAGTGAGATCCTTCGATGCTTTTCTTTTGAAAATGTAGATATTAAATTAATTTTGGATATGTATTCAAAAGTTTTTTATTTTAACTTTTAAGAAGGGGAAGTGGTTCAATTACATTAAAGTGACAGTGTTGTTGAATGTAAAATTAATTTTATAAGATCTTGTATCTTCCTTAGGTATCTCTAAACATTTTTTTAAAAAATTAATTAAAACTTTACTTGTATAAATGATAGGTCATTTAACTTGATATTTTTCACAAGCTAGTTATTGGATGCCAGGTTAATCTATGTAATTTTCTAGTGGAGTCATTTAACTATACTTAGTAATATGATGTATTTTTAAAAATCTTACCTCTTGGGTTAGACATCAAATATCTATATAGAATTTTAAGTCCCCTTTAGTTTATTTTGTCAATGTTAAATCAACATTCCAAATGTTTGGGTCCTTAAAGGGACATTCACAAAGTATATTGTGTATAGATTTTTAAAAATATCATACAAGAATTTAAACATATTTATAAAGTAATATAGAATTACATTCAGTCTTTAAATATACTTTTCAAAAAATACATCAATGCACATATCTTAGTCAATTACATAAGGCATCTATATGCAAACAACAATCAGCATCAAAATAGCCTATGTAGAGATGTATTTAATCCAAGAATATATATAATTACAATATAATGATTGAATAACAAAACATATTAAGTTGGTCAAATATTAGAATATTATACAAAATGCATACATAACATATAGCTTTATGTCCCTCTAAGCTGAAGGCTCCAAAATACCTCCTTTAATAAATATATTTCAGTCAGTGTGTAAAACAATCTAGAAGTTAATCTAAATTTGCTTTACTCATATGTTAGACTAATTTAGCAAAAGGAAGGTGCCTAGGTTTATGATATTTTAAGCATTATTGTGAAATGTTTCTTTAAAGGGACATGAACTAAAAATATACTTAAAGGTAGACAGTTAAAAAATTAATGATTTATACATTCTGAATGAGTATTCTATTTTAAGCAACTTCAAAAATTGTCTTGTATTATGAATGCTCCTTGTGATGTTGCTATCATTACTTTAAAATAAAGGCATTAAAAAGATAATTTATTTGCTTCAGTACTCTGGACAGAACTTGCTTGTTTTGTTTGGAATAATTGATCCAACAATCGTCAAGGACAACCCAGGTTTTTTTTAAACAATTGTCCGTAATATAAAATATCATTATTGATTTGCAAAGAAACATAACAAGATAACTGTTAACATTTGATAATCGGATTAAATAATAAAGTTGATTAACATTTCATGCTCAATCTGAATCACCAATGCTAAATTTGTTTGGACAGTGTCCCTTTAAGAGCTTTAAATAGTGTATTTACTTATCTTCCTATCTTGACATACTTTGCTGGAAAAGCATATCGAGATCGGCTCAGTAGATGAAGATTGGTGGATGCACAGAGATGCCTTATGTGATTGGCTCAACCATGTGCATTGAAATTTCTTCTGTTGAGGATATATAAATACTAAGAGAAATTGATTTACATTTTAAAGTCTAAACAATCTTCTATCTCTACAGATCATTTGATACAATTGTTTGTTTGTAATGTATATTTAAAACTAAAGACGCCATTGCACAATAACATATATGAGCACTTCAGAGAAATACAAGCTCGAGGTTTATTTGCTAATAACAAACAAACATGTAGTTTAACATTTATAAACAGATTATCAAAGTTACTGACATTCTAACCTGAATTTGAACATTAAGAAATATTGCGTGGGAAACGCATCTTGAAACACCAGATTAGCATCTTTAAACATTAGTCTAATGTCACGCAATAGCACACAATCAATGTGCATTATAAAGACATTTAATAGAGCAATGTCAATAATTCTCAATAAGTCAACAAATTTATTTAAAGAACAATAAAGACATACTATATTAAATGTGTATTTGTATTAAAGAAACAGACCGTTATTAAACCGAGAAATGTCTACAACATTTAATAATGTGACACTATTAGATTTTAAAGAGTATTTAATCATTAATATTTAACGGATCACGGATATTAAATCTGCGTCACACATATCCGCATGACAGGCCCATGAGTTACAAATAAGTCTACATGAAAAATGAAGTAACAGCACCACCAAGCGGTATGTGTAAGGAAGTTACTAAGATATGAAACATTAAGGAACGGCCAATCAGAGTTCATCACACAAACACAACTTGAGTCAGGATGGTCTCACAGACATTCTAACAATATTTCAAACTTTTATCCAATCAGATGTACAGATAACTTGTCCCATGGTGCATCTCACCATATAAAAGTCCATTACACGTTGCCATCTTTGTCAGTTCTCTAATGCCTGCAGGCAGTATATATTATATCCCTACATATATTCTACAACCCAGCAGGCATGTCAGTTCCCAGGTTCACCAAGGAGGAGAGCGCTGCACTGGTCCACGCCGTCAAGGACTTTTATCCCCAGCTGTTTGGGAACAAGAGGAGGTTGACAGATGCGCCTGTTAAGAAGGCCCTCTGGGAGTCTATCACCAATGCGGTTAGATTGGTGTGTGACGTCCAGAGGACCCAGGATCAGATCATGAGGAGATTCGGAGATATGAGGTTGCGTTTATCCAAAAAAGTCAACCTCATAAGGGACTGGGTACAAGCCCGTAAAAGAGGTGGCAAAAGAGAGGCCCCGCGGAAACTGTACCTACTCCCTTATGAGGTGACTTTATGCGAGCTCCTCAATCTCCGGGTCCCCAAAAGATTTCGATCCTCGCCATCCTCGGCCTCCTCTTCTTCCCTCCCAGCTGCGGGATCTGAAAGTCCTGACGCGGGGGACAGGGCAGATGCTTCTCCGTCCGGTGGCCTGGGAGGAGCTGATAGAGAATCTGAACCAGGTAACTATCCAACTTCATATAATATCTTAATATTTGTTATTTTTATCCAAATATGTGTATATAGTCAGATACTAAACCTATACAGATCTCACAACATACACTACATATGATGTTTAGATATCTGATTTTAGATTAGTGACACATGAAATAGGAATGATGTTTCTTGCGCTCTACAGAATATGCGTCACAGAGCGGAAATGTAATTTCTCATCCACGTTAACATGGCTTTGCTGTAAGTGGCATTGCTTTATACATGTTGTTCAAATGACAGATGCGTAATTCCGCTTGGAATCATTGCGCAATGATCGCGAAAATGGAATTTCTCATCCACGTTAACATGGCTTTGCTGTAAGTGGCATTGCTTTATACATGTTGTTCAAATGACGGATGCGTAATTCCGCTTGGAATCATTGCGCAATGATCGCGAAAATGGAATTTCTCATCCACGTTAACATGGCTTTGCTGTAAGTGGCATTGCTTTATACATGTTGTTCAAATGACGGATGCGTAATTCCGCTTGGAATCATTGCGCAATGATCGCCAAAATGGAATTTCTCATCCACGTTAACATGGCTTTGCTGTAAGTGGCATTGCTTTACACATGTTGGTCAAAATTAAATGTGAATTATTATATTAGTGAAGAATACAGTATTCTTATTTTCAATATTATAGCTAATAAAAAACGAAGAATACAAATAAATTATAACATATGGCCATCAATTGATGATTATGAAATAACAACAAAAAATTATTAAAGATACAGTAAACAACACAACTGATTGAAAATAAGAGTCCAGGATATATTTATCATTAATTTAATTGAGGAAACAATTAACTCATGGGACTACCAAAGGATTAATATTTTTAAATTGATTTGTTAATAATGTAAAGTTTTTAAACATGGCATGATTAGTATTAATGATATGCAATCCTCATTTAATATATTACAGATATGGATGTGGCTGCTGGATCCTCAAGCCAGGGCTTGTCACAGTATGGTATGTCTCTTTTTAATTGACATTTGTCTTAGAAACATGGACAGAACATTACATACTAAATCCACATCGTTCAATATTTATATGTAATGTCCCTTTAATAGATGGAAATTTAAATAATTCTTCGGATATACTTAAATAACATATTAGATTTGAATTGCATGCTCAATACCATTCATTACATCAACATATGGAGTAGAGAATTCATTAACAACAACATTGTCGAATCAATTTAATTTTAGATTAAAGGGATACTGAGCTACAATTATTAATGTTGTCATTCAGATACAGTATGCAATATTAATAAACATAAAAATATAATACTATCATCATATGTGACATATTCTATTGCTAAATGTATTTTAAAATCAAGAATGTACGTTTATCTGCATCTCAATTTTGGTTGACCAACCTGGGTTTTTATTGATGATTGGTGGATACCTTCAACAAACAATATTTATTGAATCCAATATTGCTTATCTGCCTTTAAGATTAAAATTTAGCAACATTCTAATTATAATAGGAGTCAATGTTAAATCATTTTGAACAGTTTGAACATAGAAATCACTGATTTAAATTAATCATGTCAGTGTCCCTTTAAGACAAAATAGATTCATTCATCTTTACATTCTTTGGATTAAACAATATTGATATATAATTCACATATTCACTGTTGGAGTTACTTTATAGATATCTGCATACTCTAACAGCACCATGATTACATATTTGTAATAATCAATTTTGTTTTGTATTGTGATAAATATGTGTGGTGTCCTAAACAAGATTACTGTACATTGCACAAATGGCTCGATGTGACACATGTGTTTGTTTAGATTTGTCAACAGATGCTCTTCAAAATGTGGTTTGTGTGTATTCTTTTAACCTCTTAAGGACATATGACGGAATTATTCCGTCATAAAACAATTGAGCAAACTGAAAGCTGTGTCCTTAAAGGGTTAAGAACATTGATCAATGGGTATATTTAGATATGCAATAGCATCGTATGAGATGATTTTGATGTCTAATATAGTCTGACATTAAACATATGTTCAATACAGAATTTTTAACAGAATCGCCTTGATTCAATCAAGCATTTTCTGGTGTAATGACTGCTCTATTCTTCACATTTTCAAGTTGATTAATGGTACAATTCGAGACAGATGTGATTTAGTGATATCCCAAATGTGTTTCATAATATATATCTATATCATTCATAGAGAGAGTTGGTGTGGTGAGCCCACAGGAATCCAGCAGTGACATAGAGCCGCCTTTGCGGTCTCCTGGTAAGTCCATTGACTCATTTATATGTAATTGAAGGTGTATTGGTAATCAATATTATGAGCATGATTCTGATGAAGCATAACATTTGAAACAAACATATCATTTTCTCTTCTGATTATATATTAATTTTCTTTTAATATTGAACGATTAATAATTTAAACTTTATTAGTCTACACATTTGTTATTCAGAAGATGTATAACATATGTTTGTTTCCATGTTCTTTTTTGACAACAGTCATCAAGTGATACACACATGAGAAATATTAAATGTTCTATGTACTATGCTTTTATGATTTTTACATTAATCCAAACAATACATCGAAAATATGAATCATTGAGAATAACAAATCTAATGTAATTTGTATGCTCCATCAAAATGATGTAAATCATAACTTTGGGTGTGTATATCTTTAATGCAACATTGATGTGTGTCTTTGAACAACAGTAACATATGTTATAATATCTGTTGTTAACGTGTACACAACATGTTATGTTTTACAGAGATTGATTTAACATATGTGACGGAGGAGGAAGAGGCTGCCTTGGAGTCTAATGGTATGTGAAATATATCTATCATGTTTCCAACATGTTTGTTTATTTGAAATAATTTAATTGAAGACATTCAAAGTCTACAGCTTTTGCACTTTAAAAAGGAATATTATTTTTCTGTTCAAATACACTACTGCCCCCTTTCTATATCAGGCAGCATGAAAAATTTTGAATCGAAAATATTTTAAATTCATGACATCATTATGTCACATGCATATTCCAGGCCAAAACACAATAATAATGTTATAATTGTACAGACAGTCATTGATATTCATCTGAGTGCCTATATACATACCATATCCTCATTTCAGAATTGTTTACAAATTCAAACACACTTCGAAGTATATTGAAAACATAATCAATTTGAAATGCGTTGATTTGATGTCAGGATGTATGAGATGTTAATATATTTTTTTTAAATTTTCAGATGGATCCACCACTTCTGGTCATCTGGTTTCCGCCCCTGCCCAGTCCCCTGCACAGTCACAGACCCCTCCCCATGCACAGACCCCTGACCATGCCCAGACCCCTGCACAGACCCAAACCCCTGCCCATGACCAGACTCCTGCCCATGCCCAGACCCCTGCCGGCCCTTCCCATTTCTCATTTCCTGTCCCTCCCAAAAAACGCCCCTACACCCCCCTTCGCCGCTCTCCCCGTATTATGGCTCGTACAGCTGCCCAGACCCAAACTCCCCACTCCCCAGCTGTACGGCCTACCCTGGAGCGGCAGCTCACCCCTCCCCAAGCCAATACCATCCCTCCCCAAGCCACTCCCATCCCTCCCCAAGCCAATCCCTCCCCCTGTCTCAACCTTCATTGTCCTGGGTGTCGGATTGTCCTTCCCAGGCACAGCTGTAAGTATCATTCAAAATACACGTTATAAGATACTTAAAGGTACAGTGAAGTTAAATATTTTCAATTGTGATTCCAATCCAGCATGCAATGTTAATCAAATTTATAATTTACTACTCTTATGAATTATTCTTCATTCTCTTGATATCTTTATTGAAACAAAGAAATGCCTATAATTATTTTAAACAATAAAAAAATCTGGCCATCATTTCTTTATTGTTGGATGAATGTATCCATCAACCAGCAGGGACAAACAAAGTTGATAAACAAATATTGGCTTCCCTAAAAAGCAACATTCTTGCATTCTAAATCTAGCTATAGAATTCAAACATTTAATGAATATGTGTAAGTTTTAAAGATTTGTAATGTCATGCTCTATCTGAATCAGTCCATTAAATATTTAGGTTCAGTGTCCCTTTAATTGGATATCACTACATATACCAATCACCACTACTTGGATCCAACAATTAATGTACAAATGTTGATACATTATCTCTTGTCTAACCCAGTGGGAATGTAATTTCTTCAGGTTACTATGTTTACACAGCTTGTCCTCAATGCCAAAATGTTTAAGGATAGGTGTGCCTACCACAGTATAATTGAAATATTTAAATTGCTAATGTAAGTACAATGTAAATCCTTTAACAAGATTTGATACACTCAAGCTGTATAAGTGGATCATCTAAAACCAATTAAAGGGGACAACATGTTTGAGTAAAATGTCCCTTTAATGATTTCTGTCTGTCTGAATAACCTAATTCATGTGTAAAGAATAAATGTAAACTAATTGATGTAAAGAATTATTTGTCTTTATGATGACAATGTATGTTGTAAAAATTTTTCGTCTGTTGTGTAATTATCCTTAATATTTAATGTATTCTTTATTTTAGGCTGTGACTCAGCATGGCTCATGCTAGAAGGTATAGCAAGAGTAGAGCAGGCCGTGTTGAGGAACGCAGCTGTCCTGAGAGGGATGAACGACACCATGCAGGCCCAGCTCCGGGTTCAGGACTTGACTCTGCGTGCAATTATGAGATTAAGTTCAAGGCCTGAATCTGGAGCTGGATATGCACAGGACGATGAAGAGGATGACCAGTAAGTGGAGGATCTGGAGATGCTCCATGGTGGCAGATAAGAATCCTCCGTCCACATGTTGATTTTGTTGTTTTATTGTTGCCATTTGGCCTTTTTAAAAGTTTATTGTTGTGTCTGTTGCACTCTTTTACCTTGTCATATGTCTCCAATGGGGCTATGGTGGCCCTTGGCAACTCTCTTCATGGACTGTGATGCACTGTGTTACCTTGTCATATGTCTCCAATGGGGCTATGCTGGCCCTTGGCAACTCTCTTCATGGACTGTGATGCACTGTGTTACCTTGTCATATGTCTCCAATGGGGCTATGCTGGCCCTTGGCAACTCTCTTCATGGACTGTGATGCACTGTGTTACCTTGTCATATGTCTCCAATGGGGCTATGCTGGCCCTTGGCAACTCTCTTCATGGACTGTGATGCACTGTGTTACCTTGTCATATGTCTCCAATGGGGCTATGCTGGCCCTTGGCAACTCTCTTCATGGACTGTGATGCACTGTGTTACCTTGTCATATGGCTCATATATTCCTTATTTTTACAAGATTATTTATAAACGTTGTGTATGTTTTCTTACATACTAATAAAAGACATTTTATTGCACGAATCTTTGTCCTGATTCTTCATGTTATTTTATTAAAGCTCTAGTTTATGTTGTTGATCCTTAAAGGGACCTACCAAAAATATTTTTAATAATAAAATCATATATGTAAGACAATTGTAAATGACTTTAAGATTAACATCTCCAATGTAATCTTATTATTTGTCTTTATATATTTTTCTCTTAGCTTTATCATTGCATGATTATGATTAGCATAGTAATTGTTTTATATATGTATATATAGATTGTTATTTGTGTATATATGTATATTTCAATGTTCAGATCCATGTGTGTATTTAGAAACTCTGCATGAATTGATGCACCTTTACCAAATGATCTGAGTATTGATACAATGATATAATCCCTGTAAAGTGTTCATTTTATTGAAATAGTATTGTCTATGTGTATGCTCTTTTTAAAAACAAAATCATGTCCCTTTAAGTGATGGTGAGCACAATTGTTAATGAATGTATTTCCATTTCTAAAGCGTTTTTGTCCTTTTTACATGAACAAGGACATATAATCTTATTAATAAACAATCTTATTGTAATGTTGACAGCACATGTATTTCATTTTCAATTCTATATTATTGTAAAAGTGTAACCAAATAAATCTCTGTGTGTAATGCAAATAATTTAGATGATGAATATTTGTTAACAAATATGTTAACAAAATACTTCTCCTCCCATATATGGTTATAGGTAGGCTGACAATAATTAAACTTGAATAAATTACACGTTTAATCAATCCATGTATAACTATTGTTATTCCACAACAATCCAAACATATCTTAAAACATCAATGGCATATGTATTTCTCATGTGTATCTTTTAAATGTTAAAGATATACACCATAGCTATAGTTCAAGGGACAGTCAAGTCCGAAAAGATGATTCATGATTTGGTGACATTCCTAGATAGCAATCTAGACACATACTAGTTCCTAAAATATAAATACGTTTCTTAGTGATATGCCAAGATGTCACTGAGTCCTTGTATTGGCTGCGGTTTTTCAGCGATGTCGGATGGGCCATGTTGCTTAAGACGTCACCTGCCAGGCTGTCCAATGATTCCTTGTATTGACTGACGTTCTTACGTGATCAAGAATGTGCCTTTTATTGGATTGCGTTTTGACGCGATCAAGGATGCGCCTTTTTTTTGGGGCGTTCTTACGTGATCAATAATGTGCCTTTCATTGGATGGCGTTCTTACGTGATCAAGGAAGCGCCATGTTAAGACGTCACATGCAAAGGTAAAAAAACGTCTGATTGTATTACGTAGTCCCGCAATATTTGTGCACGTTAAAAACGTTTGTGACTGCAGCCAATTTTAAAAACCTTGCAAATATGTATTATTTGCATCATGTTACATTGTTGACCCGTAGCTGATAAAGACCAACACATTCTCTTTTGCTGGATGTCTGGTTGAATAAACGAACGAAAGCAAAATGTTTTCATGCATATGATATTTCGAGGCAAGTGCAAATCTCTATAGTCCATGTTTAATATGTTTGTCAACAATGTTCCTTTTTCTGAAAAATTACTGTTGTGTTTAATGTTGAACATATCTAATTAATAAATATGCGCTATTGTGTTTGAATAAAGTAATCAATATGCATTTATATTTATCATATGCTAAATATATGATGCCGACTTCTTCTAAATGTAATTTTGTTGTATATTTTATTAAAGGTTCATTAGACACTCACATTATAAATCAAAAGCTTTGATTTTGTCTCTAGTTAGATAGTCCATTGTTTAACCAATACGTTTATTTTTGCTTCTGTTCTACGAAAATGTAAGTAATTTTCAGACTCCTCGCAAAGCCTCTGAGTTTCATGTGAGTACCATCTCCAGCTTTCTCCTGTTTGTGTAAAGGGTCTTTTCATATGTTAATGATGGGGTACTGTGTTGTTTTACGTTTGTAATGGGGGTTCATCTATATTTTCAATATAGCTAACCCTATTTTAATTGAAAGTGTTTGAAGCTTTGTAATATTGATATCAGTATATGTTAATCTTGTTGTTTGTAGTAGTGTCTATTACATACAGTTCTGTTAAAAATATAGTATACTGTCCCTTGAATGCAAATGTTGTTTTTTGTATCATGTATGAGTTCCACATTGTTTAATCTTCAAATATATTATTGTTAGCATATTTTCACCCCCCCCCCCCCCACTCCTAAAAGGACTTTAAACCATATTCATTGTTCAAACAAATGTCTTTACAATAAAATATTAACACAATAATGTCTCTTTAAGAAAATAGACTTTATTTAACACGTCAATATAAATGTGATTTCAATATTTATTTTTTCACAAAGTACATGTAGATATACCAACAAGCTTCAAATATGTGTTAGCATATGTAATTTTGTTTTTCATTATTCTAAAAGTCAATTATGTAATATCAATGATATCAAATGTTTCTCAACAATTGATCATTTGTCTGGGTTTATTTAAATTTGCTAGCTAAACCTATGAGGTTCGTGTGCTCATTTCTTCGAGCTTGAAGAGTGCTTGTAATCATTATACAATTTGACCACTAGAGGGCATTTGGATAGCATTTGTATATGTAAAACCTTGTGCTCATACAGCATATTATTGACCATGTATTGATCATTGATATCTAAAATGTTGTTATGTCTGAACAACAAATAAGTGGTCATTTTTCATAGTCATAGATACAAGGGTAAGCACATAAGTCACACGTATTTCTCCATGTTTTGTTGTTTCCAACTTGATAATGCGTAATACAGTGTTTTCTTTGTAATCAATA
Organism: Bombina bombina; assembly: GCF_027579735.1. NCBI lineage: Eukaryota > Metazoa > Chordata > Amphibia > Anura > Bombinatoridae > Bombina > Bombina bombina. Next base: position 1,007,093,618 of record NC_069504.1, on the reverse strand, counting down.
ATTTTCTGACTGTCCCTTTAAGCTGTGTTATTGGCATTCAAACAGTAATATGCCATCATGGATAATTGTAATGGTAATTTTGTTTGCGATTCGGGAAACAGTTTGGACATCACATCACAGAAACAAATCAATATCATGAACAAGGATAGGTATGTGATGATGTGGTTTTCACACACTTATAACCCACACTCTGCAAACAATCTGCCTCCATGGACCCGGTCCCATAGAAGTCGATTATATACAGAGTGTGGTCCACAAGTGTATGAAAACCACATCATCACATACCTATCCATTACACATTAAATTAAAAAAACCAGTAAAGATGAAAACAAATACTTACTTCCTCTTCCTTCCCCTCTTCCCACAGGGCTGAGGCTCTGGGAGAGGCAACTGCCGACTCCGAAGAGTTCTCCTTGGAGATGTTGTGGGAAGAGTGGAAGGAAGAGTACTGGGACGACCAAGGTGAGGAGGAGAAGATGGCTGAGGAGGAGAAGATGGCTGAGGAGGAGAAGATGGCTGAGGAGGAGAAGATGGCTGAGGAGGAGAAGATGGCTGAAGAGGAGTAGATGGCCCGGCAGGAGTAGATGGCCCGGCAGGAGGAGATGGGCCGGCAGGAGGAGATGGACCGGCAGGAGGAGATGGGCCGGCAGGAGGAGATGGCCCAGCAGCAAGAGGCCCAGCAGCAAGAGGCCCAGCAGCAAGAGGCGGACCAGGAGGTAGACCAGCATGCGCCTCCCGGAAAAAATTGAACATTTCTTGGTGAAGCTGAAATATTCTGTTTTGTCCTTCTTCGATTCGATTGAGTATGGTGATTATTTCGTTTTGTCCTTGAATAATTTGATTTTGGCCATCAAGTATTCTATTGCGTCCTTCGATATTTTCTATCCGGGAGGTACGCATCTGGTCTATGTAGTCCAGTAGAACCCGCACCTCCGCTATTTCCTCTTGTTGTGCTTGTTGTTGTACCCGTGCATGGCGGGGTGCGGGTCCTTGAGGGGCCTCGGGTTCCGCGGGATCCTCCTCTGCTTCCGGGGCCTCTTCATCATCTCCCGTGCGCTCTTCGTCACGGGGGGCCTCTTCCCTCCGAAGTGGAAATTCCTCCCCACCACTCTCATCCCGGGGAGATGCATGAGGCTGTGTTTCCTGTGCTGCCTCCTCCCCAGACTCTGTATATTAAAAAAAAAAAAAAAATGTATATATTAGCATATTTGCAAATCAAGCTTTAAATGACTTAGCTTACGATACAATTACAAATGCAGAATCATTAATCCACTTAGAAATCTAACAAACAATCAATACGATTTCAGCTTTTTCATAAACCGTGTTTGTGATATCTGTGGTCAATGTGAATGTTTTAGCGTTTGTTTTCAGTCTGTTTAAATGCACACCTAACCTATAGCCTAGATACTGATGTAACCGCAAAGTAATTGAATGCGTGTAAACAACGTTATAGCATTAATCGGATCCTTAACACATGAAACCCAATGTTTTATCTTTCATGATTTAGAAGCATACATTTTGTATCAACTTTCGAATGTACTTTTCTTATCTAATTAGCTTAATTCTCTGGATATTCTTTGCTGAAAAGCATATCTAAATATGCTTAGAAGATGCTGATTGTTAGCTGAATATAGCTGCCTCCTGTGATTGTTTCACCGTGTGCATGGCTATTTCTTCCTTAAAATATATCTCAAGAAGGATTCAAATTAGGTAATTTAAGTACATTTGAATGTTTTGTCAAATTGTATTCGCTACCTCAATCATGAAAGTAAATGTTTGCGTATAGTGTCCCTTGAAATACATTCGTATGTGAAATTATTGTTCAATGAGCTTACCGTCAGATGAGAGTGGCAGGTTCCCGGTATCAATTCCTCCGATACCGACTACTTCCACCTCGGAGATGCTGGGCCGCAACATTTCCTCCCATCGGCAGTACTCGATTTCAAGGGCAGGTCCTCCACCGGTTCCTGCGGCATGTCGTGCCTCCAGACCTAACTTTTTTTTGAGTTCCAGTTTACAGTCCCGGTAGCGATGTTTGATCGAATCCATATCTCGGTTCCGGCCACCCACTGCATTGACTGCATTCCTGATCTCATTCCAGAGCCTCCTCTTGTCAGTCGGGGTTGTCTTTTGGTGCTGCAGCCTCCTATGCCTGGCCATATAGGCCTCTACGAGGGCCTCCTTCTCCTCCATCGAAAACCTCGCCTCCCTAGTGGCCTTGGCCTTCCCCTGTGATGATGCCCTCTGTTTCCCGGACTGTGAAGCCCTACTCTGACCGCCACTGGGCCCAGCCACTTGGTCATCTTGAACCAAGTGGCTGGGTCCACCCACCGCTTCCACCCCCGCTTCCTGCCCCCCTTCCTGCTCCCCTTCCTGCCCTGTTCCTCTCCCCCTCCCTCTCCTCCCCCCTCTACCTGTCCCCTGCCTGGCCTCCATCTGTTCCCTAAACTAAACCCCAAATAATCAAACAAAAAGTGAGTGTGATGAAATCAAAGGGGGTCAAAATAAAGAAGCAAAAAGACAAAAAAGGTGCTTAAAGTGTGAGAGGGATGTAAAAAAAAAAAGAGGGTAAGGAGTATTTAAATAAACCAAAAGAAGAATAAGACTAAAAGGAGGATATGTAAACTAAATGTAACTAGGGGATGGGTATAGGATGGGTATGGAGTATGGGATAAGAGTAAATGGGATGAAAGGGAATGGGACTACAAGGAATGGGGTATGGAGTGTAGTATGAGGGGGTAGGGGGTATGGAGTGTATGTAGTGTTATTGATAAGTGTATGTATGTATTGAATGTGTTTGCGTGTAAATGTGTTAAGTGTACAGAAAAATCACTCGCTCGCTAACTCACACTACTACTAATTCTCACTAACAAACACTCCCACTAACTCTCACTAACTACCAGTAACTTACGCTCCCACTAACAACTCTCACTAATAACTCCCACTAACTCACGCTCCCACTAACAGACTCTCTCCCACTCCCACTAACTCCCACTAACTCACTCACGATAACACTAACAACTGACTCTCTCACGCTAACACTAACTCACTCTCAAAAATTCTCAAACTCTCTAATATTAAACCTCCAATCTCCAAAGACCCAACAGCAACACAGTCAAAGAAGCCCTGCTTGTGTGGTGCTTATATACCCTGTGTAAATGTTTAATGATGTACCAATTTCCGTTGTAAATAGTGTTCAGGTGTGCTTTATTAGCAATTAATATTATTGCAATGTGTATTAAGTGTGTGAATTTGCGCATGCTCATTTTGAGTTGGTATTTGTGGAATGTGTAGAATGCGATGATGTCATAGTGGTCGTTTTCTCTAACATTGTCCAATAGTATTCTTTTTAAATGTGAATTTGCGATGGTGTGTTCTTAGTGAAGTGTTGTATATGTACGTTTGTCCTAATATATAGTGATATTGAATGCGATTTTTTTTCTAGTGTATGTATATCTTTTTTAATCCTTGTTGTTATTTTGCGATTTTACGCATCTTAAAGTATATGCGTATTCCCCGTATTAAATTTTTGTTAAAATCCCCCCGCTTGTGAATGTGTAATGCTTGTGTGCTTTGTTGATTGATTGTTGTTGTGACATTTGGGGCGTGTTATTGTTGTGCATGATGTGGTATGCGTCATATGACCGAGCTGTGCGTATTCTCGCGAGATCGAGTGTTAGGTGAAAAAAGCAATTTTTTTCCTTTCCCATTGATCTCTATGGGAGACTGTCTAACGCGGGCAGGATTACGCGTGTGACATACACGCGTTAAGAGCATCGTTAGATGGTCTTCTTTGAACTCTAAATACCGGAGTTAAACAATGCCGTGCGTTAGACATAAAACATGCGTGGCGTTAGCAGGCCATCTACCGCCAAACTCTAAATCTAGCCGTATATTTGCTGCGCAAACTATATAAGATGAGGCTGGAAAAAGGCCAGGAAATGTGTGAACATGTGAATGCTATGCTAGAGATTGTGGAACAGCTATGTGCAATTGGAGAAGAAATTAAAGACAATCATATAGTAGCATTGTTACTATGCAGCCTTCCAGAGTCATATAGTGCCCTTATCAATGCTCTAGAAACCAGACCTGAACAAGAACTAACACTAGAATATGCTAAGGGAAAACTAATTGATGAATATAATAGAAGAAAGGAAAACATGCATAGTGAAGAAAATGAGAGATCAGAGGTAGCTCTGAAGGCGCAAGAAGGCACAAAACAAAACAGAAAAACCAGAGTGTGTTTTCGCTACAAAAACGTTGGTCACTTGAAAAAGAACTGCTCAATCTGGAAAGCTGAGCAGAGAAGGTTAGAACCACCTACAAGAGAGAGAGCTAAGGCAGCCACCTGGATTTGAGAGGGAACCGAACCTTGTATGCAAACTTCAAAAGAGCATCTATGGACTAAAGCAAGCTGCGAGAATGTGGAATGAAAAAGTGAATGAAGTACTCATGAAACAAGGATTCTCAAGAAGCAAAGCAGATCCATGTCTATATTCAAGGCATCAAGAAAACAAATGGATATACATCCTAATTTATGTTGATGACATCATAACTTGTTTTGAACAAGAAGGGGACTGTGACCAAATAGTTCATATATTAAAACAGAACTTTGAGATTAAAGAACTAGGGAACATCACTTATTATTTAGGAATCCAAATAGAAAGGGAAGAGGATGGAAGCTATCTTCTTAACCAAAGTCAGAAAATTACAGAAATATTAGAGCAATTTCACATGCAAGATGCAAAAGAGGTGAAAACACCTATGGAACCAGATTACCTGAAAAACAACGGAAAAGAAAACTTGTTACCCAATAACGACAATTACCGCAGGGCAATTGGAAAATTGCTATACATTGCCACCGTGACAAGACCAGACATTGCCGCAGCAATAGGTATACTCTGTAGAAAAGTTGCGACACCATGTCAACGCGACTGGAATGCAGTAAAGAGGGTGATACAGTACCTAAAAGGAACAATTTGGATGAAGCTGCGACTGCCAGCAACATCAAACCCAAAACTAATTGGATATGTTGATGCTGATTGGGCCGGAGATACCACTGACCGCAAATCTACAAGTGGTTACATCTTCCAGTATGGAGAAGGAACAATAAGTTGGTCCAGTCGAAAACAAGCGACTGTTGCACTCTCTTCAACGGAAGCAGAATATATAGCAGCAGCACATGCATGTCAAGAAGCAATTTGGATTTGTCAACTTTTTCAAGACATGGGACTGGATGTGTCTAAACCCATACCAATTCTTGAAGACAACCAAGGGTGTATAAAGTTGACACAATCAGAAAGAGTGAATCCTCGAACCAAGCACATTGATGTAAAATATCATTTACTCAGGGACATGCAAGAACAAGGTATTATTGACATTCAATACTGCCCATCGGAAGAGATGACTGCAGACGCACTCACAAAGCCGTTGCCAAAGGAACGGCATTGTTTTCTTCAAAAGAAACTGAATGTTGTGTAATTATGTACATGCCGTTGAGAAGGGGTGTTGGGAAATACAACAGCATGTACTATACCACATGTATGAACAACATTGATGCTGTAGATGGCGCTGTTCAGTTTAGATTGCTGATTGTTTATATCTGTGATCTTGTTCATTCTTTTATACAGGAAGGAAGTTGTTTTTTAATCTCTATTGTGTTTTTCCTCCTCTGTGTGTGCTGACTATAGCTTTACAAGTCCTTTGGTATGTTCCAAATATTGCTGATGCATCTGTACAAGTAAAGCCTAATGCAGTTTTCTTTAAAAGCTTCCAGTGTCTTTTTGATACATACACCAACAGCATAAACGTTATTAATAGATAACGATGAAACCGGAAGTGACGTCGGAAGACACTTCTGGTTCACTGGAACGCATTGATGTGTTCCACTGCAACATGTGGTGCTTTTTTGAAAGGGAAGGGAGGTATGTTTGTGTTCAATACACTTATTTGTTACATTATATATTGGGCTGTGGTTGTATATTTTGCACTCTTTGATCTGATGAAAGATCTAATTTTGATATGAAACGTCATCCAATAAATTTGACACCTTTTTGTGTATCATATTTTTGCTTCAACTACTGATACCAATGCTTCACCCAGGTGGCTGACCCAGGAGGAAAGATTAGGTTTTTCATAGCATATATATATATGGATATAGAAAGCGATAATCAAAACTAATAAATGGGCGCACAGCAATGCGATGAATTAACAGCAATGATAACTATGATCTGATTAATCTGAACAAATGAATGTGTATACAAAGATCAAACACAGTTTTGTTAGCTGACAGTCTTTTCTTTTAAATGGATCTTTATATGAGGTAAGTATAATTTGCTTACCAGAAGATACCTCAATCCTATGAGGTAAGTGATCGGCAGCTGTATAAGTAAAGAAGGTCCCTTGGCTCTTTCTGGGGTGATATCCTAATGATTTCCTGTAGTTAATCTTTGTGGCAATGGAAAATCCTGGACTCTCTTGCTATCTTTCTTGTCTTTCCTCTTGTGGTGAGATCTCCAGTGTCCTCAAATGCTCATGGGAGTGTGAGATGGGAAAGAAAAAGACATGCACAATTTTTTTTTCATATAAAATGTGCTTACATTTATCAACCTCAATCCAATATGAGGTAAGTTGACAGCATATATAATGATAAAACCAAACTGCACTGCTTGTGGACTGGGCACTCAGAAATGCTGGTGATATCACAGGAAGGAGTTGGTTGGTATATTGTAAACGGAGCCTTCCTATTTGTTATATATTGTATAGGTTCTCATTTTGATAGTCTTTGGCTAGACAAGTCAGTGTTCCTCTTAGGAGTCTTTAGTGTATAAAAAATTAGTATATATAAAAGAATGAAAAGGTAACAGCCCTAGTTCTGGTACCGGCTAGCTAGGGGTCTGTTATGATAGAATAAAAACAGAACACAAATATTATCCTGTATGGAAGTCTTTTAAAAGTTCAGAAACTCAGAATATAAAATTCAATGAGCCTAGATGTCGATTTAAACAGGGCCTGTCAGCCCACTTAACATAAGTCCTTACGCGTTTCAAAGTTTCTCGTAACTTCTTCTTCAGAGGCAAAAGTGATGTGACAGGCATCGGCAGGTTTCGGATTTTAAAGCTGGAAAGTGGGCGTGTTTTTTCGGCCTGTTTGGTTTGCGGCATCTAGCGTATGACGTATCTATTGTTGCGTGCGTGCTTCCGTGTGCCCTACGTGACTGTTACCATGGAATTCATAGATGCTACAGTTTCTATTCAAAAGAGTCGGTCTTCCTTGTATATAATAGAATATGTACGGTGTTCGGTTCGCTATTTTTTTAAAACCAATATTCAATATGCTTTCTGATAGATAGACAGTGGTCTTTATGTAATTGTAAAGTGAGGCCTGATGTTATTCGCTACGTGATTTTGTATATATATAGAGCATAGTGTATAGCATTTTTTTTAAGGTAAGGAAGGCTTGTCATAAAAACTCATTTCATATATCAATGTAAAAATCTACAATTGCTAAATGTCCTTTATACTCTATGTGTGTCCTATTCTGTATTGAAGTCTATTGCACCTAATGGTGAAAACATATTTGTAAATACTTCAGTAGTAAATAATTCTGTAATTTATAAGAAGCTGATATTGCGATGTGAAAAGGGGGAACTATATTTCTATGAAGCATCTGTGACATTTAAATTTAGTTTATAAACTATATATCTAATCAGCTATAGGTGACTGGATATATGTATATATGAAGTCTATTAGACCTAAAAACTAAACATTGTGGTAACTATTTCAGTTCTCTGTAACTGCTAATATTTTGGTACGATAATGAATTTATGTTTCTATTGTGTATACTTGACCTATGGATTTAGTATATGTACTGTATATCTTATAGTCACTGAGTGGTTTAAATGTACTTGGGGGAATTAATTATGTGGTTCCAGATACCCAAATTTGTATTATGAAAAATGCTATGTTTTAAAGTTTTAATTCAACTAGTAGGTAAAGACTTTTTATCTTTAGATATAAGTATTCATACTTTTGATGGTTATAACACTTATTGATTAAGCATATTTGCTGCCTGGGAATATGAGGAATATTGAAATATTTATTTTCAGATATTATGAGAGATCAGTTTAGTATTTTCGTGTATGCCTCAGCTCTAATTGTTGTATGTATTAGAACCACTGATTTAATGGTCAATACTCATATCAATGACTCTATCTTAGGATTCCCTAAGTAAGTTTACAAAAAGGCTGCTAGGTCAATATCCTCGTTTAGCCCCATAGGTGTCATAGTTCCCATGTGGTGTATCCAGTATGTTCCTTGTTGGTGTAATTTCAGGAACCTGTCACCCCCTCTTTTGGGAACAGCTACTTGTTCTAGTATCGTACCTCTGAGTAATTTTGGATCTTGATTATGTGCCTTTTTGAAGTGTCTTGAGACACTGTGGCCTTTGTAGCCTACTTCTATGTTTTTCAGATGTTCAAGTAATCTTATTTTATAAGGACGTTTGGTACGTCCAATATATTGTAGCTTACATGTGCACTCTAGAAGGTATACTACAAAGGTACTTTTGTAATTAGTTAAGGTGTTAATTTCACAGTTCTTTTGCGGAAAAGCTTTCGAATAAACTAATTTGGTTGGTTTCTTCGCATCATAGGCATGTTTGCAGCCTTTACAATTAGCCCTATTGCATTTGAAGAATCCTTTGGTGTTGGAAGTTAGCCAATTAGTCTTAAGTAATGCTTCTTTTAATTTGCTGGGTGCTAATATTTGTTTTAGACACTTGTTTTTTCTGAACGTAAATTTTGGTACTGTACCTATACTATTTTTTAGGAATTTATCTTGTTCTAGTATTGACCAATATTTTTTGAGGATTTTTTTAATTTCGGAGGCCGCTTCATTATATGTAGTGACCATTCCTATTCTTTTACCATTATTTTTAAAATGTCCTTTTTCTTTGTTAGTGGTAAGTAGTTGTTTCCTATCCAGATTTTGGACCTTTTTAAATGAATTATTTATTAACTTTTTTGGATATTTCTTCTGCAGTAATTTATCTTTGAGTAATAGGGCTTCTTTATTGAAGTCACTGTCTTTCGTGCAGTTCCTTTTTAGGCGTTGGAATTGCCGTAACGGTATATTGTGGATCCATGGCTTGTAATGGCCACTGTCTGCTCTTAGGTATCCATTACAGTCTGTACTTTTACGATATAATTTAGTGCAGATATCTGTGTTTTCATTGAAAAAGATTAGGTTAGAAATTCAATTGATTCATTTTCAATTTTTGATGTAAATTGAAGGTTGAATGTGTTATTGTTGATGTGTTGAATGAATTGGTAGTGGTGGGTTCATTTCCTTCCCAGATTAGTATGATATCATCAATGTATCTACCCCACCAGATGATATTTTCATGAAAAGGGTTGTTGGAATAGATACATATACCCTCCCAAAGGCCCATGTATAAATTGGCGTAGCTGGGTGCCATGGTTGTACCCATTGCTGTTCCACTAATTTGTAAATAAAATGAATTATTGAACTCAAAATAATGTTTTTCAAGAACAAATCTAATGCAATGTGTTATAAAAGTTTGATGTTCCATGGCTAATTCGGTTTCTTTTAGAATTGTTTCATGGCTCCAATACCACTCTCGTGAGGTATGCTAGTGTATAGAGAAGAGACATCTAACGTCATCCATTTATATGTTTCTTTCCATTTGATATTAGTAATTTTACCTATGGTATCAGATGAATCTCTAAGGTATGATTTTAAGTTGGGTACTCATGGTTTGAGAAAGAAATCAACATATTCAGAAATTCTTGCTGTAAGAGAATCAATTCCTGAAACGATTGGACGTTCAGGGGGATTTTCTTGACTCTTATGAATTTTGGGTAGGTGATAAAAAAATTGCTTTTTTTGGATATTGATGTATAAGGTATTTATGTTCATTTTGATTGAGTAAATTTAGGTGTTTAGCGGTATCAATTAGTGAATTGTATTGTTTTTGAAAGGACTTGGTCGGATCTCCTTGTAGTATTCTATATGTATTGGAATCATTTAATAATCTGTTGGCCTCATTGAGATAGTCTATCTTATTTTGTATGACTAGACAGACCCCCTCCTTTGTCGGCCTCTCTGAGAATTATATTGTCCATTCCTTTAATGGATTGTAATGCTGTTTTCTCATGTGTTTTTAAATTATCTTTTTTAATTGAATAATTTTCATAGATATGTTGTAAATCTCTTTGTACAAGTTCACTGAAATTTGGAATGGCATTTCCTTTTGATTGTGTTGGGAAAAAAATGGAAGATGGTTTTAAATTGGAATGTTTATTGGATCCCATATGTTTTAGTATTTCACTTTCATTATATAATGCTTCTAGTGTGTTTAGTAATTCTAAATCAGTGTCTGAAATATTTTTTAAGAACTCAATGTTGTCTTTTGCATTGAGTTTTTCTAAGTGCCTGCATAATGTTAATTTTCTAATTAATTTATTGAAGTCAATGAACAAATTGAAGGGATTAGGTCCTTTTGTTGGTGCAAAATTTAGACCTTTAGAAAGTACGCTTAATTCTGTGTCGGTAAAAGTGTGGGAGGATAGATTAAATATTTTCAAAAGTGGTTCTCTTGTTTGCCCCTCTTTGGTGTTCTTGATTCTTCTATCTCTTCCTCTATTTCCCACCAGTCTTCCTCCCCTTCTACCTCTTCTACATCTTTTCTTTTCTTTGGATTTTCCATTGACCATTGAGGTCTTAGATTTACATTTGAGTCTTCTCTTTGTGAGATAATGTGCGATTCTATCCCTATAGTATTTGGAGTATTTTGTGGAAGGTGATTTCCTACCCATTCCTTTTCTAAAAAATGGTGTTCATGTTGTTTGACTGGTCCTTTTTTGACCTGGGGTCTTCTATTGGTGCTATATTGGTTGTGCTCATAATCTTGATTTCTATAATGCTTTTGGTTATAGTTATAGGGTCTCTGTTGAAAGGAATCCGTTTTCCTTTCCCTATAATTAAAAGGATGAGAGTAGTACAAATAGGGATATCTCGTCAAACTTAATGTGACAGGTACCACGCCCCTTTATATGCAAACCACGCCCCTTTATAGGCAAATCCCCGCCCCTTTATAGGCAAATTCACGCCCCTTTATAGACAGATTCACGCCCCTTTATAGGCAGATCCCCGCCCCTTTATATGCAGATCCCCGCCCACTCTCCTCCCAATATTTTCCACCCTACCCATAGCTTGTTTTACTACAGCATATGCCAGACTTGAATTGTACAGAGTACTGGACAGTCTGCAAGAGAGGTGCCTCTATCATGACACAGATTCTGTAATATTTGTGAGCAAGGACGGTGACTGGAATCCACCTCTGGGTGATTATCTAGGGGAGTTAACTAGTGAACTACCGACCAGAGAACACATCACAGAATTTGTTTCTGCAGGCCCCAAGATGTATGGGTATAAACTGAGCAATGGAAAAACAAATCTTAAAGTAAAGGGGATAACCTTGAACAGTGCTAACACAGATATAATCAATTTTGAAAGCTTAAAAGACTTGGTGTTGGACTACCCTTTAAATTGTAACATAGACAATCAAAAAAGACTTGTGGTAGAGCAACAGTGTATTACCAGAAACAAACGCTACTGGCAGATTGAGACACGTCCATTAAGGAAAACACAAAAGTGTGTTTATACAAAAAGAAAGTTAGCACACGATTTTACGACACTACCATTTGGTTACTAATATAACACTAACAATGGACACGCGTTTGCAACACCCTTTTTCTTGTATTTTAGCAGGTCCTTCAAATTCAGGCAAAAGCTATTTTGTAAAACAAATTTTACAACATTCTGACACACTTCTGTCCCACAAACCTGATAATATTGTGTGGTTTTATGCATGCTGGCAAAAATTGTATGATGAATTATTATATACTTTTCCATATATTAAATTTATAGAAGGTCTTCCAAACACATTTGTCGATGATGATTTATTTCCACCTGATAAAATTAATTTAACAATTGTTGATGATTTGATGGAAGCTGCCAGTGACAGTTCTGAAATTGAGAAGGTATTTACAAAATATGTACACCACAGGAATCTGAGTATCATGTATCTTGTACAAAATGTTTTTCGTCAGGGTAAAAAAAACAGAACTATCACTTTAAACACAAAATATATGGTACTTTTCAAAAACCCAAGAGATAAGTTACAAATCACTACTTTAGCACGACAGATGTACCCTGGGAAATCTAATTACTTTTTAGAAGCTTTTGAAGATGCCACACATATCCCTTATGGTTATTTGTTAGTAGATTTAAGAGCCACCACACCTGATGAGTTCAGGTTAAGAACATGTCTCTTCCCACCAGATACACCTGTTGCATATATTTTTAAAAAGTCGCCCTCTAAAAAGTAAAGTTTTTTTGGTTTATCCATCATTCAACTTAAAACATTAGGAGTGTGTAAACATGTCTAGCAGGCTATTCCGCAATTGGGAAGCTTTAAAAATGTTAAGTCATGCCTCACCAACACAGAGAAAGACTATTTTACGTGGTGCTTCTACAGACTTAATATCTGCTATATGTGAAATAGCACTGAACATTTTAAAAGGTAGATTGCCCTTGACAACAAAGCAGAAAGGACGTCTTAAAAAGTGGAGCAAAATTATAAAAAGTCTTAGTAATAGGACAATATCGATTAGCAAAAAGAAGAAGCTGGTAAATCAATCTGGTGGATTTTTAGCACCACTTTTAGGCTTTGCTATACCTCTACTGACAAGTCTGTTAACTAACCGTTAATGGAGCATACTCAAAAAATGTACCTGGTACCAAAACAGGATGTGGACCGCTTGAAACGTACACAACAGGGTGATACAGATATTCGTCATGCAGTTACAACACGATTGGATGATGAAATTGCTGATATCTTAAATAATTCTAATTTACCTGAAGATGTAAAAATTAAAAAGTACAATGCTGCATTGCAAAAATATCTGGTGTTTGCTAAACAAAATTCTAGAGACAATACTACTTTAAGACTTTTAATGCCCCCAGGAGAAACTATTCACAATGATAATAACACAAGTAGTGTATCTATTGAAAAGGGTGATAGAGTATTTCATGAAGTTGTTAACAATGTGCATGACAGGTTTAAGAAAAATGCTGAATTACTTCTTTCTAAAATGGCACAATCCAAACATATAACTAATTGGAATGATAATGGGGAGTTTGTTTACAAAAACCAAACAATTATTGGTTCAAACATACTAGACTTAGTACGTTGCGCTACACAAAGTCACAATGTGACCATGCGCAAAACACCGCAAGGTTGGGAGTCTTTTATGAAAGCTATGGCTGAACTGAATATTCCATCGTCAGTTATTGGTAATGCTAGAAAAAGGGATAATTTTGAACATCTAAAAATGGAAATTAGGGATATTACCCATTTACCAGAGACATTGCAGCAACATGATATTTTACCAGTACCTTCAACACCCACCATGGGACTAACCACACCTCAAGGTTACCTGACATCAAAGAAAAGACCTAGATCACTTTTTAATCCTTCAACGTGGTTGACTTTGTAAATTTTATCAAATGTTGTTTTCTGTATAAAACTTTTTTTTTCTGCTTTATGACTCAAATAAAAGTTTTAAAAAAGAAAATAAATTCTGCGCTTTATTTAATCGCATTGAAATGTTACAAAATATCAGTTAAATTATACATAAAACATTAACACAACACTATTTAAAATAAAATTATATTGTTTATTATTTTAACATTAAAATAAATGTTAAAATGCTCTTAAAAGAAGCCATTAAAGGGAATTATTTTAACATTAAAATAAATGTTAAAATGCTCTTAGAAGAAGCCATAAAAGGGGCGTAAAATATGGAAAATAGTGGGCGGGTAGGGTGGAAATATTGGGAGGAGAGTGGGCGGGGATCTGCATATAAAGGGGCGGGGATCTGCCTATAAAGGGGCGTGAATCTGTCTATAAAGGGGCGTGAATTTGCCTATAAAGGGGCGGGGATTTGCCTATAAAGGGGCGTGGTTTGCATATAAAGGGGCGTGGTACCTGTCACATTAAGTTTGACGAGATATCCCTATTTGTACTACTGATGAGGATCTCGTTCAAGGTTTTCGTTTCTGTTATAATTAGGGCCCGATTGAAAGTTTTCATTTCTATTGTAATAGGGGGAAAACTGATTATTCCCTCTATGGTAATTCCCTGTGTGTGTTGTAGGGTTATATCTCATATTTTTATTGACCATATTATGTTGATTGGTACAGTGTCTGTTAGTTTCCCAAGAGACTTTTTAAAAGTATTTTTGTTTATTTTCGTGTGGATATTTATTATTATGCCAATGAGTATTTTTATTGTATGTATGATTTCTGTCCGAATATCTTCTTTGAGAGGTTACTGAACTATGTGATAGTGTTCGTTTCTGATGTTCAATGGTATTCTTTTTTTTGTTGTTGTATGTGTGTCTGAGGTTTTTTATTTGTATAAATGATTTGGAATGAAAATTACTGGCAATGTTTTCCCCTTCTCTAGTATTCTTAGGAAAGGTGAAGTTACTATTGGAAGTCGTTTGTTCTGGAGTATTTATTTCTTCCCAAACTTCCATATCTTTATCTGTAGTTACGTCATTTTTATTTTCATTTGTAATTTCCTGCATCTCTAGATAATCACGTAGAAATGTTTTCTTTTTTTTGTTTTCTATAGTATGTTCGAATTTTTGAATTCTTTCTTTGTTTTTTTTTCATCTAATTCTTTGAAAGTAGTATTGCCTTTGTGGGTTTCTAGAATTTTTCTCATGTCTTTAATTTCTGATGAAAGTTTTCCAACTTTATCATTTCTATATCTGATAGCTATATTTATTAAAGTGTATGAGGATTTATTTAACTTGAGATCTTTTCAGTACTACTTTATATTTAATGTATCTTTCTAAGTTCACACTGTCATGCCAGTGTATTAGTTGTTTTTTACTAAGTTTTTCTAGTTTGTCAAAAACTTCTCTGGGATTCGTGTTTTGTTCTATCACAATTTTATCATCATTTCATCTAAATTAATAGAGAGTTTTTTTTACTTTAGTTTGTGGGTCAAAATAGTTCCCAAATTCGAAGTTATTTGAATCCATATTGGTTTTTAATTAACCTTTTTGATGGTGATGTTTAGACAATAAGTATGGAATCCTAAGATAGAGTCATTGATATGAGTATTGACCATTAAATCAGTAGTGCTAATACATACAACAATTACAGCTGAGGCATATACGAAAATACTAAACTGATCTCTCATAATATCTGAAAATAAATATTTCAATATTCCTCATATTCCCAGGCAGCAAATATGCTTAATCAATAAGTGTTATAACCATCAAAAGTATGAATACTTATATCTAAAGATAAATAGTCTTTACCTACTAGTTGAATTAAAACATTAAAACATAGCATTTTTCATAATACAAATTTGGGTATCTGGAACCACATAATTAATTCCCCCAAGTACATTTAAACCACTCAGTGACTATAAGATATATATATCTAGTCAGTCAATGTGCATAAGATATACAGTACATATACTAAATCCATAGGTCAAGTATACACAATAGAAACATAAATTCATTATCGTACCAAAATATTAGCAGTTACAGAGAACTGAAATAGTTACCACAATGTTTAGTTTTTAGGTCTAATAGACTTCATATATACATATATCCAGTCACCTATAGCTGATTAGATATATAGTTTATAAACTAAATTTTAATGTCACAGATGCTTCATAGAAATATAGTTCCCCCTTTTCACATCGCAATATCAGCTTCTTATAAATTACAGAATTATTTACTACTGAAGTATTTACAAATATGTTTTCACCATTAGGTGCAATAGACTTCAATACAGAATAGGACACACATAGAGTATAAAGGACATTTAGCAATTGTAGACTTTTACATTGATATATGAAATGAGTTTTTATGACAAGCTTTCCTTACCTTACAAAAAAATGCTATACACTATGCTCTATATATATACAAAATCACGTAGCGAATAACATCAGGCCGCACTTTGCAATTACATAAAGACCACTGTCTATCGCTCAGAAAGCACATTGAATATTGGTTTTAAAATAAATAGCGAACCGAACACTATATATATTCTATTAAATACTCTTATGAATAGAAACTGTAGCGTCTATGATTTCCATGGTAACAGTCACGTAGGGCACACAGAAGCACGCACGCAACAATAGATACGTCATACGCTAGATGCCGCAAACCAAACAGGCCGAAAAAACATGCCCACTTTCCAGCTTTAAAATCCGAAACCTGCCGATGCCTGTCACATCACTTTTGCCTCTGAAGAAGAAGTTACAAGAAACTTCGAAATGCTTAAGGACTTATGTTAAGTGGGCTTACAGGCCCTGTTAAAACCGGCATCTAGGCTCACTGAATTTTATATTCTGAGTTTCTGAACTTTTAAAAGACTTCCATACAGGATAATATTTGTGTTCTGTTTTTATTCTATCATAACAGACCGTTAGCTAGCAGGTACCAGCACTAGGGCTGTTACCTTTTCATTCTTTTATATATACTAATTTTTTATACACTAAAGACTCCTAAGAAGAACACTGACTTGTCTAGCCAAAGACTATCGAAAGGAGAACCGATACAGTAGATAGCAAATAGGAAGGCTCAGTTTGCAATATACCAACCAACTCCTACCTGTGATATCACCAGCATTTCTGAGTGCCTAGTCCACAAGCAGTGCAGTTTGGTTTTATCATTATATATGCTGTCAACTTACCTCATATTGGATTGAGGTTGATAAATGTAAGCACATTTTATATGAAAATAAAAATAGTTTTTTATATAAACAGTATCACACTATGTGCATGTCTTTTTCTTTCCCATCTCACACTCCCATGGAGATCTCACCACCAGAGGAAAGACAAGAAAGATAACAAGAGAGTCCAGGATTTTCCATTGCCACAAAGATTAACTACAGGAAATCATTAGGATATCACCCCAGAAAGAGCCAAGGGATTATCTTTACTTATACAGCTGCCGATCACTTACCTCATAGGATTGAGGTATCTTCTGGTAAGCACATTATACAGGCTCAGGGCCTGATGAAACGACCGGAAGGTCGAGAAACGCATTGCTGTTTCCATTCTATTTTTAACTTATGTTTTAACAGTGATTTTCAATAAATCTGTTTCCATGATATCCCCGCTCTTGGTTTATTGCTTTACGGTTGGTCTGGCCACTTGCCTCTCTAACTAGGAGCTCACAGTGATTGGTTGTATCACAGACTATCTGTCTCCCTGACGCTCCTACTATCTGTCGCTGTGGATTGGTCTCTGGAGTTCCGGTTACTTACTCCTATTGGTTTGTCTGGCGGGCGACTAAGGTTCTGTACTGCTCAGTGAGGCATACGTTTATGCCACAACTCTTGTGAGTACCCTGTCATTCAGTGTGTGCTATCCTCTGTATCTCTGCTGCTGCACAATGATACTGTCCCATAAGGCGCCTCTCTTTTCTCTGCTTCTACAGATGTTTGCATCACAGATAAACAAATTAGCTACCCTCAAGGCCCTAATTCTTTCCAGGATTTCCTTGAGGGGAGTTTCCACCTCGATCATCTCCGACACAGTGTCACACCAATAGGTAGCGGCTCCAGTCACCGCAGCAACCGCCGCAGCAATCTGAAATAAATACCCCGTGTGCTGAAACATCTTTTTTAACAGAGTTTCAAGCTTCTTATCCATGGGCTCCTTAAACGACGAACTATCCTCAAGCAGGATAGTGGTGCGCTTAGCAAGCGTGGAGATAGCTCCATCCACCTTAGGGACCAACCCCCACAACTCCAATTGAGAGTCAGAGACCGGAAACAATTTCTTAAAGGAAGAAGGGGAAAAAGAGGATCTAAGCTGTTCCCATTCGTTCTTAATAATATTTGCCATCTTTACAGGAACCGGGAAAGTCTGTGGCACCACCCTGTCCTCATAAACCTTATCAAGCTTAGCAATAGAGGGTTCCTCAGGTAATTTAGGTTCCGGAACCTCTAAAGTAGCTAACACTTCCTTAAACAGAAAGCGTATGTGCTCTATCCTAAACCTTTAAGAGGAAGCTTAGTCCATGTTGGGGGGACGTCTTCTGCTGGACTCAGATATATGCACCAAATGTGCACCTACTTTGTGACCTATTAGCAGGCCAGAAATAGTTTATTTACTGCTTATTACATGTTATATGGTCAATGTTTTTGTTTTTGCACAATGCCCTGTTTCTTACTTTTGGGCCACTGTTCCATTGTTTATTATCAGAGTTATTTTAATTAAAGATTTAGGTATATGTATTAAATATGCACTTATCTTGTGGCCCGCTGGTAGGTCAGGGACTGTTTATGCCTTGTGGACTATTGGCGGGCCAAAAACTGTTTGTTGATTGCTTATTACCTGTTTTACCGTTAATGTTTTTGTTTCTGCACAAGGCCTTGTTTCTTACTCTGAGGCCACTGTTTCACTGTTTACTATTGGAGCTAGGTTTTAATAAGGCAATGTAAGGTCCTCTTACAGAAACACATAGGGGGTATATTTTTTTAATGTGCAAGTGGACATGATACAATGTAGCGTATCATGTCTGCCGCACATCGATAAATGCTGACAGCATATGCTGTCTGCATTTATCATTGCACCAGCAGTTCTTGTGAACTGCTGGTGCAATGCCGCTCTCTGCAGATTCGCAGAAAATCGGCTGCTAGCAGGAGGTGTCAATCAACCCGATCGTTTGATTTCTGTCTTTTGCCTCAGAGCAGCGGACAAGTTATGGAGCAGCAGTCTTTAGACTGCTTCTTCATAACTTCTGTTTCCAAGGGGCATCAAGCTCCATATGCAGCTTGATAAATCGACCTCATAGGCCCAACTGCACTAGAACTGCACTTTTTTTTTTTTTACCTTCTCTCTTCTACCAGTGGAAGTGATAAGGTTTGAAGGGAACCCGGGATTCCCCCCTTTTTTCCCTGCCTATAAGATTAATAGTAACATATATAGTAGTAGTTGAGAGCCCTGTAGGTTGTGCACACCTGCTATTACATTCTGGTTATTTAGTTTTCTTAGACCAACATTCTCACACTACATTTAGTGTACATTGCTACACCGATGGGGGGAGGTCCCATGCTGTTGTGGTACACCCCCATAACTTTAACCTATTGCGGTCAGGGGTGACTTGTAACCCTCCGCAAACTTAGGCAGAGTTAGGTAGTCTCTTCCCATCCCAGGACGCTAGACGTCTTGGTATTATCCTCTGTCTTCTATCTCTCCTCTTATTTGTCTTTCTCACACTCTTTAGTTACTTCCATCTCTTTCCCTCTCTCCACCTTTCTCTTTACTTAGTTCATCCCGTCCCCCGTCCCACACTTTTTATTTATTTTCTTATTGTTTTTGTTTTTTTTTACCATGAAACTGTGTACACTGAATGTGAAGGGCTTGAATTCCCCTACTAAAAGGAGTTTACTCCTCAATTATACAGGAAATAACAAAATTGGCATTGCTTATCTACAAGAAACCCATTGGACAGCGGACAGGGCTACTAAATTTCAAACTCGATCATACCCTATTTCCATTTCATCCACATACCATAAGAAAGCTAGAGGGGTCACCATTCTTATTGGCAACCGGTGGCCTATGAACACATTTATACAGAGAGAGACTCAACTGTTAGATATGTTATTTGTATATGCAGTTTGGATAGCATTCTATACACACTGGTGGTGGTATATCTGCCAAATACAAATCAGGTTAGTTTTCTCCGAAGACATGGTTAAGGTGGAAAGGGTAAAACAAGGACATATTCTGATGGGTGGGGACTACAATAAAGATAAGCACCCTGCGAGGACTGGAAAAGCGATTGGTAGCAAGGACGGTGCGTCCCTTCACTTTAGGAACCTAATGTCTCAGTTTGGCCTTTACGATATATGGAGGGTCTTTCACCTGGATGCTTGTGAACACACTTTTTACTAGGCCCCACATATAACATTTTCTAAAATTGATAAACTTTTCTGCAACTCCCAGACGTTAGAGGCAATGCAACAGTCTGTTATCATGCCTTGTATGTGGTCAGATCACGATGCTGTCATTATACCTTTGGACCAGTCTAATGTCCAGAGCCCAAAGGGGAGCTGGCACTTACTAGATTACCTATTGCAGAACATCCATATCCCAGAGTGGAACAGAGACTTGACTGAATATTTGGGGCTCAATGATACTAGAGAGGTGTCTGTTCTAACGGTTTGGTCTACCCTAAAAGCCTATATGAGAGGCCTGTTTATTAAAAGTCTAGCACATATTAGAAAAAATAAAGTACAAACTTTAGCACAACTCTATTGTGAATATGCATCCTTTAGAGAGAAACACTTGCAGCCTGCAAAGCTCAAAAATCTTAGGAATCAAATAGAGCAATTAGAGACTGAAAAAGTTCAGCGTAGTCTGAGATGTCTTAAGCTAAAATATTATCACAAAGGAAATAAAGCTGACCATTTGCTCAGAAGGCTCTGATAAACAGAATTGCATATATAAGGCGAGGTAACGTTAGCTGCTACTCTCCAAAAGACATTGGTGCAGCGTTCATAGACTATTACAGCCATCTTTATCAGCTTGGGCAGCATGATTGTGGAACTGTTTCCCAAAGCTGTTGTGGAGTTCTTGTCATCTCTTAATTTGCCGAAGGTCCCAGATGAACTTAAGGAAACGCTGTCTCTTCCGATCTCCTTAGAGGAGGTCAAAGACTCAATAAAAATTTTGAAATCCCATAAAGCTCTGGGGCCGGACGGGTTCTCTTCGGTTTATAGAAATTGGTGGGGACTTTGAACCCTATACTGTTAAGAGTTTTTAACCAAGCTTTTGAGTCTGGATCTTTCCCTAGAGAATAGTTGGAGGCTGAGATCATTGCTATTCCTAAATAGGGGAAAGACCCAAGCCCCTGTGAGAGCTACAGGCCAATCTCACTGATCAACCTTGATGTGAAAATATACTCTAAGATTCTGGCCAATAGATTAAATAAAGTTTTGCCTTTCCTAGTCCATCTGGACCAAGTTGGGTTCACGGTCGGCCTCCAGGGTTCCGATAACACCCCCAGAGTGTTGGATATTCTAACAGAGTTGGAGTCTTTGGAGTAACCATTGGTCACCCTGTCACTTGGTGCTGAAAAAGCGTTTGACAGGGTGTGATGGCACTATAAGGTGGAAGTATTAGACTCATTTGGACTTCTGACTCCTTTTATTGGAGCTATTATGGCTCTCTATTTGGCCCCTTTTGCTACAGTAAATGGGATGGGTTTCCATTCTAAACCCTTTGACATTTTAAATGGGACAAGGCAGGGTTGTCCCCTTTCCCCTTATTATATGTCCTAGTGGAAGAGCCACTGGCAGCTAAGATCTGTCAATGTGAAAATGTTATAAGCTTAATTATAACAAAACGGAAGCCTTGGAACTGAATGTACCCCCCCCCCCCCACCCAATTACAGTCTCTAAAAACTTATCCCTTCAAATGGTCTACTTCCCAGCTAAAGCATCTCAGGCTTATTATTTCTCAAGATCCTAAGCAGATCATACAGGCAAATTATGAACCCTTATTAAAGGAGTTTCGTACCTTGACAAGTATATGGTCATCTTTGGAGGTGTCCTGGATGGCAGGGTCCAGGCCTTCAAATAGATGTTGGTGTATACATCTCCCGGTCCCTGTTTACCTGTTAAATCACCTCCAGTCAATACTCAACACCTTCATCTGGCAGGGGAAACCCCCAAGAGTATCTATGAAGCAGTTACAGAAACCGATTCTCTCTGGATGCCTAGCTGCCCCAAATATTAGCCTGTACTATAGGGTGGCAATGCTGTCTCATGTGGCAGCTTGGGGGTAACCAAGGAAGACGCCAGATGGCAACAACTTGAACAGGTTACGCTACCAGCAAATATAAACCTGGAATACCTAATATGGATACCCCAGCATGCTGAGGTCTTGAAGGGAATTAGCAACCCCATTGTTAGAGCAGGTCTGAGGCTATGGAGAGTACTTAGACATGTGGAGCAGATCGCCCCACATCCATCACTGATACATTCCCTAAAAGCTTTATTATTCTGCCTCCCTTACTCGTACCCTCTTCACTGGCACTCTCTTGGGATACATAGAATCTGCGATCTGTATGGTAGGGACAGCCTGGCGCTCTAGGCATCGGACCTCTCTGAATGTGATGTTCCCAAAAATCTCTATTTTGAACATTCCAGATTAGTTTCTATGATAAGAGCTTGGGGGTTCCTGAGATTGGGATTGAGGGGCTTGACGCAGTGGGAGAGAAAATGGCTTACGGGAAAACCCCTCTATAAAGCAATAACCATCAATTACAGGATGCTCCTGAACTCCCCCTCTTTTACCAAATCATATCACACTTTCGCATGGGAGAGAGAAATGGGATCTGATCATATAGCTATAGTGGATGCAAAATCTGCTGTTCATTGCGTCACTGTATACAAAGTCTTTATTAAATTGCTCCTAAAATGGCACAGAGTTCCGGTAACACTGCACAAGATGTTCCCTCAGAGGTCGGCATTCTGTTGGAGGGGGTGCAGACAGGTGGGTACACAATTTCACATTTGGTGTAGCTGTTCAAGTATGAGAAGACTCTGGCTTAAAATAGGGGAACTCCTGTGACAGTTACAACTGGTGCCGAGACTCACGGTTGATACGGCTCTCTTCCACTTGGGATTGGATGGTCTACAGAAGCCTGCAAAAACTCTATGTATTCTAATTTTGCTAGCCACAAAACTGGTCATAGCTAGGTACTGGTTGACTAACACACATATTTCACTGAAAATGGTGACAGAGACTGTGATTTATCTACGTAGTATTAAGGAATACTCTTTAAAAACTGAGGGTAGACTTGGGCAACATGGTTTAGTGTGGTTGGCGTGGGAAAGACGGCAGAAACTCAGCATTTTCCCCACATAGCTCCTCATATGCTTACTAATCAAATTACTTGTTTTCCCTACTGAGGGTTTGCCTTCCCCCCTCCCTTGTTTCTGTTTCTTCTTTTTCTATTTCTTTCTGCTAACGTCTTGGACGTGAGTACTCAGAATTTTTGCAGAAATAACAAGATGTATTTTTGTGTTTTATATGTTCTAACACTTATAGTGTTTTTGTGGTTTTATGTTGATCATTATATTGCTAACTCTTCTATTTTGTTATATAACTGTGTTATACATAAGACTTTTTGAATTTTTAATATTGTATGCTTTGAACATATCCAAGAGGTGTGGTCCTTACTTTAAAACTCAAGCTGCACAAGACTTTGGAAAGGTCTCAGTGTACCATATGCTTATACATGGACGCCTTGCTACTCTAACCTGTGGAAACGTAAGATTAGGAGATTCAGAATCCAGAGAAGGAAGAAAAAAAAAAGAGCATTCACAGCCCTCCCAGGAAGGCTTTCTTTGTTTCTCTTTGTTTTTCTCTTTTGGAAAAATAGACTCTTTATTTGCCATCTTCGTGGCACGAGTTCTAATCATATAGTGCTATCTGTACTTTGCATCTGGCTTATGTGCTGATTGTATACATTTGTTTTGACTGTAATGATGATTGGAACTTCCTCAATAAAAAATCTATTATAAATAAAAAAATACTTGTGCACGGAGCATACTTAGATACACTTTTGTAACAGCTATAACTTTTATCAGAAGCATTTTTGCTAATATATGTATATTATAGAAATGCTTCTATTCAAAAAAAGAAAGCAGACTGTTCTGATGGATTGAGTATCCCACTGCTAAATGTGCACAGAGCCATGATATGTTGGAGAAGTGTATCACCTAGTTTAAAACCTTTGCAGAATTGTTTCTGATTGTCATGATGCCACTTGATCACATAATCATATGACTGTATTATTTCTGTATATATTTCAGGATAATCCCTGTGACAGTTGTCAGCGATAAGGTGGGTGCCACAGCAAAACCTCCACCTCACTTTTGGTTTTGATACCCAACTCTGGGAAACTGACAGCAGCGAGGCCGTAGCTTCTGTGCACATCACTTGAGTGTTTTATATGGGTTTTGGGGTTATTTATACACTGGCTGGGATAAGTGCGCTTTGTTGTGGTATAGTGTCTAAAAATGGGGGCAGAACACTGAAACGTCATGCTGTTGAATTTGCATTTATACACAGATTGTTGCAGTGAGTGACTTTAAGGGTGAAGCTGTTTTGGAGATACATAAATGATCTGATCATCTTGTGGTAAGGTACTGAGATAGGTTTGCAAGTATAGGTTGAGCAGTTAATTCGAGCTCACCCTAATCTGTGATTTAAGATGAATTTTAGTAAGGAAAAGACAGAGTTCTTGGATCTAAGAATGATCTAAGAAGGACTGGGGACTTATTTTTTAAAGGAAATTTACTGTTAAGAATTCACTGCTTAAAGCCTCAAATTGTCACCCTCACAATTTGCGCATGTTTGAAGAACTATCACAGATAAACGAAGAATACTTGCACAATTTGAAGATTAATTAAAACAGGGTGACGTGCACTACATTACATACTGTTAACAGGCTACACTGTCTGTGTAGTTTTTCTATATTGGGAAGACGTGGCAGTTTACGTATCATGTGCAGTAGTATCTATCTATCTATCTATCTATCTATCTATCTGTCTATAAATCTATCTATCTGTCTGTCTGTCTGTCTGTCTATATCTATTTCATGATATATTTAAATGTACACTTGCACATTATTATTTGTAAAGTAATATCTCTGTTTATGTGTGTCATAATGCCATAAGTAATTATGAATCAATGTGTAATTGCATACCTTCATATAATCACGTCATTGTGTACTTGATTGCATGTCTGTGTATAATAACTTTTATAATTATACACTGATGTGGGATTGTAAAGTGAAGCATACTTTTTAAAATTATATATCTGTGTGTGTTAAGTGACTTCATATTTCTGTGTAATAGCTGTTAAGTCTAATTTAGAGCTGGGAAAATCTTCAATCTTAGTGCATTTGTTCCGTCACAAAGTGTAATTTACTCTATACTTTTACTAAAAGTGCATATGTGTTTGAAATAACAGAAGTATCTTCATCAAAGATTCATTTCCTTATCTGTAAAGATTTCTATTTCTCAAAATTAAAAAAATATAAATCTCTCTCTCTATATATATATTTATATATATATATAATATATATATATAGATACACACATGTATATATATATATATATATATATATATATATATATATATATATATATATATATATATATATATATACAGTATATATATATATAGATACACACATGTGTGTATATATATATATATATTTAATAAAAATACAAAAGTACAGACACCGTCCCTTTAAGAACAAATCAGCGTATACATCACACTCGTATTGAGATAAATCAAATTAATATTTATTAGGGCAATAAAAAACAAACAACTTCAATTGAGCCTATATCAGGGATCCCTGAATATTAAATGTTACCGGTATAAATGTTGCAACTTAAAATATCATAGCCATGTAATGTGGCACAACGTAATCAGCAATCTGTTAAAGTCCCACCTGGAATAGTGAACAATGTATCCACAACATGTTGCAGTTCATATAACAAAACAGGGCTAAGTAAGCCTCTCTTGTCACGATCCAAGCCTCCAGACTAAAAAGAAAAAGAAAAGGTCTGGGAGGCATTCCGCTTGATGGGGCTGTGTGGGGATTTGAACCTGTGGCTCTGTGCTTATTATACTGTTTGTTTGTGAGTTGACTCACAGTCAGTTCTAGCAGTTGTGAATTTCAAATGCAATAGCATGCAACTTAAAAGATATGTCAAATGTATATGTCTCTATTTGTATTTTCATCTGTGCAAACAGGTGCACTTAGTTTTTAATATAGTCAGAGCCAATCCTGTGCAAAACCTCTCTATTTAAGGTAGGCTGTTAGGCTGCATATTGTCTTCACATTGTTTCTGTTTTGTCACAAGCCTAAACCTGTTTCCTGTACTTCAGTACATATTTGGAGGAAGACTTCACTTTTGCACCTGTTTACAAGTTTGTTCCATTTTTTCTTATTTTTTTCTTTTATTTATTTTTTTCTGTCTGTGTGGGTAATTAGGGGTGGGATTATTTTCACCTGTGTGGGCCTTGCAAGCCTATAAATTTAGCACATTTACTCTGTGAGCTTGCTCTTTCAGGGTTGCTGTATTGATTCTCTGTTAAAGTAACATTGTCTGTTTAAGTATAATAGTTAGCAAACCAAGCTAATTTATAAATTATTTGCTTTGCAAGGGTTGCATTTAAAAAAAAAAAAAAAAGAAATAACTTTATTTCTAGCATTCCAATTTTTTTTTTTTCTGTCTGTGTGGGTAATTAGGGGTGGGATTATTTTCACCTGTGTGGGCCTTGCAAGTCTATAAATTTAGCACATTTACTCTGTGAGCTTGCTCTTTCAGGGTTGCTGTATTGATTCTCTGTTAAAGTTACATTGTCTGTTTAAGTATAATAGTTAGCTAACCAAGCTAATTTATAAATTATTTGCTTTGCAAGGGTTGCATTTAAAAAAAAAAAAAAAAAGAAATAACTTTATTTCTAGCATTCCAATTTTTTTTTCTGTCTGTGTGGGTAATTAGGGGTGGGATTATTTTCACCTGTGTGGGCCTTGCAAGCCTATAAATTTAGCACATTTACTCTGTGAGCTTGCTCTTTCAGGGTTGCTGTATTGATTCTCTGTTAAAGTAACATTGTCTGTTTAAGTATAATAGTTAGCTAACCAAGCTAATTTATAAATTATTTGCTTTGCAAGGGTTGCATTTAAAAAAAAAAGAAAGAAATAACTTTATTTCTAGCATTCCAATTTTTTTTTTCTGTCTGTGTGGGTAATTAGGGGTGGGATTATTTTCACCTCTGTGGGCCTTGCAAGTCTATAAATTTAGCACATTTACTCTGTGAGCTTGCTCTTTCAGGGTTGCTGTATTGATTCTCTGTTAAAGTAACATTGTCTGTTTAAGAAAAATAGTTAGCTAACCAAGCTAATTTATAAATTATTTGCTTTTCAAGGGTTGCATTTAAAAAAAAAAAAAAAAAAAAAAAAGAAATAACTTTATTTCTAGCATTCCAATTTTTTTTTTTTTCTGTCTGTATGGGTAATTAGGGATGGGATTATTTTCACCTGTGTAGGCCTTGCAAGCCTATAAATTTAGCACATTTACTCTGTGAGCTTGCTCTTTCAGGGTTGCTGTATTGATTCTCTGTTAAAGTAACATTGTCTATTTAAGTATAATAGTTAGCTAACCAAGCTAATTTATAAATTATTTGCTTTGCAAGGGTTGCATTTTTAAAAAAAAAAAAAGAAATAACTTTATTTCTAACATTCCAATTTTTTTTTTCTGTCTGTGTGGGTAATTAGGGGTGGGATTATTTTCACCTGTGTGGGCCTTGCAAGCCTATAAATTTAGCACATTTACTCTGTGAGCTTGCACTTTCAGGGTTGCTGTATTGATTATCTGTTAAAGTAACATTGTCTGTTTAAGTAAAATAGTTAGCTAACCAAGCTAATTTATAAATTATTTGCTTTGCAAGGGTTGCATTTCTTTTTTTAAAAAAAGAAATAACTTTATTTCTAGCATTCCAATTTTTTTTTCTGTCTGTGTGGGTAATTCGGGGTGGGATTATTTTCACCTGTGTGGGCCTTGCAAGCCTATAAATTTAGCACATTTACTCTGTGAGCTTGCTCTTTCAGGGTTACTGTATTGATTATCTGTTAAAGTAACATTTTCTGTTTAAGTATAATAGTTAGCTAACCAAGGTAGTTAGG
This sequence comes from Bombina bombina, assembly GCF_027579735.1. Lineage (NCBI taxonomy): Eukaryota > Metazoa > Chordata > Amphibia > Anura > Bombinatoridae > Bombina > Bombina bombina. Next base: position 1,007,065,774 of record NC_069504.1, on the reverse strand, counting down.
CAAACAAGGGTTTGGGGTAACCAAGGGGAAATATAATTATTTTATACTTTTAAGTTAAACCTTTTATTAAGAATGTGTGAGAATCTCATTCAGTGTACAGCTTGCCACATGTTTGCATCACTGGAGCAGCCGCTTCTGGGATTATATGTTTGTGGCAAGTGTGAGCATATTGTCTCTTTAGAAACTTGTATTGGGGATCTGGAGGAACGAATTGCAACACTACATGAAATTCAGACACTTGAAAGGGAAATGGATAGGACTGAGCTGGTTGTTAATGGTTCCAGCAGTGGGAATGGGGAGACTCCAGGATGTAGCTGGGTCACGGTTAGAGGGTGAAGTAATGGTAAGTGGAAGAGACAGGCCTGTTCTGAGCTGGTACACCCCAATAGATTTGCCAGATTAAGGCCTAGATTTAGAGTTCGGCGGTAAAAGGGCTGTTAACGCTCCGCAGGCTTTTTTCTGGCCGCACCATAAATTTAACTCTGGTATCGAGAGTTAAAACAAATGCTGCGTTAGGCTCCAAAAAAGGAGCGTAGGGCATTTTTACCGCAAATGCAACTCTCGATACCAGAGTTGCTTACGGACGCGGCCGGCATCAAAAACGTGCTCGTGCACGATTCCCCCATAGGAAACAATGGGACTGTTTGAGCTGAAAAAAAACCTAACACCTGCAAAAAAGCAGCGTTCAGCTCCTAACGCAGCCCCATTGTTTCCTATGGGAAAACACTTCCTACGTCTGCACCTAACACTCTAACATGTACCCCGAGTCTAAACACCCCTAACCTTACACTTATTAACCCCTAATCTGCCGCCCCCCGCTATCGCTGACCCCTGCATTACACTTTTAACCCCTAATCTGCCGCTCCGTAAACCGCCGCAACCTACGTTATCCCTATGTACCCCTAATCTGCTGCCCTAACATCGCCGACCCCTATGTTATATTTATTAACCCCTAATCTGCCCCCACAACGTCGCCGACACCTACCTACACTTATTAACCCCTAATCTGCCGAGCAGACCTGAGCGCTACTATAATAAAGTTATTAACCCCTAATCCGCCTCACTAACCCTATCATAAATGGTATTAACCCCTAATCTGCCCTCCCTAACATCGCCGACACCTACCTTCAATTATTAACCCCTAATCTTCCGATCGGAGCTCACCGCTATTCTAATAAATGTATTAACCCCTAAAGCTAAGTCTAACCCTAACACTAACACCCCCCTAACTTAAATATAATTTACATATAACGAAATAAATTAACTCTTATTAAATAAATTAATCCTATTTAAAGCTAAATACTTACCTGTAAAATAAATCCTAATATAGCTACAATATAAATTATAATTATATTATAGCTATTTTAGGATTAATATTTATTTTACAGGCAACTTGGTATTTATTTTAACTAGGTACAATAGCTATTAAATAGTTAAGAACTATTTAATAGTTACCTAGTTAAAATAATTACAAATTTACCTGTAAAATAAATCCTAACCTAAGATATAATTAAACCTAACACTACCCTATCAATAAAATAATTAAATAAACTACCTACAATTACCTACAATTAACCTAACACTACACTATCAATAAATTCAATAAACACAATTTCTACAAATAAATACAATTAAATAAACTAGCTAAAGTACAAAAAATAAAAAAGAACTAAGTTACAGAAAATAAAAAAATATTTACAAACATAAGAAAAATATTACAACAATTTTAAACTAATTACACCTACTCTAAGCCCCCTAATAAAATAACAAAGCCCCTCAAAATAAAAAATTCCCTACCCTATTCTAAATTAAAAAAGTTACAAGCTCTTTTACCTTACCAGCCCTGAACAGGGCCCTTTGCGGGGCATGCCCCAAGAAGTTCAGCTCTTTTGCCTGTAAAAAAAAACATACAATACCCCCCCCCCAACATTACAACCCACCACCCACATACCCCTAATCTAACCCAAACCCCCCTTAAATAAACCTAACACTAAGCCCCTGAAGATCTTCCTACCTTGTCTTCACCATCCAGGTATCACCGATCGGTCCTGGCTCCGATATCTTCATCCAACCCAAGCGGGGGCTAGACATCCACTGAAGAAGTCCAGAAGAGGGTCCAAAGTCTTCCTCCTATCCGGCAAGAAGAGGACATCCGGACCGGCAAACATCTTCTCCAAGCGGCATCTTCGATCTTCTTCCATCCGGTGCGGAGCGGGTCCATCTTGAAGCAGGCGACGCGGATCCATCCTCTTCTTCCGATGTCTCCCGACGAATGACGGTTCCTTTAAGGGACGTCATCCAAGATGGCGTCCCTCGAATTCCGATTGGCTGATAGGATTCTATCAGCCAATCGGAATTAAGGTAGGAATTTTCTGATTGGCTGATGGAATCAGCCAATCAGAATCTAGTTCAATCCGATTGGCCGATCCAATCAGCCAATCAGATTGAGCTTGCATTCTATTGGCTGATCGGAACAGCCAATAGAATGCGAGCTCAATCTGATTGGCTGATTGGATCGGCCAATCGGATTGAACTAGATTCTGATTGGCTGATTCCATCAGCCAATCAGAAAATTCCTACCTTAATTCCGATTGGCTAATAGAATCCTATCAGCCAATCGGAATTCGAGGGACGCCATCTTGGATGACGTCCCTTAAAGGAACCGTCATTCGTCGGGAGACATCGGAAGAAGAGGATGGATCCGCGTCGCCTGCTTCAAGATGGACCCGCTCCGCACCGGATGGAAGAAGATCGAAGATGCCGCTTGGAGAAGATGTTTGCCGGTCCGGATGTCCTCTTCTTGCCGGATAGGAGGAAGACTTTGGACCCTCTTCTGGACTTCTTCAGTGGATGTCTAGCCCCCGCTTGGGTTGGATGAAGATATCGGAGCCAGGACCGATCGGTGATACCTGGATGGTGAAGACAAGGTAGGAAGATCTTCAGGGGCTTAGTGTTAGGTTTATTTAAGGGGGGTTTGGGTTAGATTAGGGGTATGTGGGTGGTGGGTTGTAATGTTGGGGGGGGGGTATTGTATGTTTTTTTTTACAGGCAAAAGAGCTGAACTTCTTGGGGCATGCCCCGCAAAGGGCCCTGTTCAGGGCTGGTAAGGTAAAAGAGCTTGTAACTTTTTTAATTTAGAATAGGGTAGGGAATTTTTTATTTTGGGGGGCTTTGTTATTTTATTAGGGGGCTTAGAGTAGGTGTAATTAGTTTAAAATTGTTGTAATATTTTTCTTATGTTTGTAAATATTTTTTTATTTTCTGTAACTTAGTTCTTTTTTATTTTTTGTACTTTAGCTAGTTTATTTAATTGTATTTATTTGTAGCAATTGTGTTTATTGAATTTATTGATAGTGTAGTGTTAGGTTAATTGTAGGTAATTGTAGGTAGTTTATTTAATTATTTTATTGATAGGGTAGTGTTAGGTTTAATTATATCTTAGGTTAGGATTTATTTTACAGGTAAATTTGTAATCATTTTAACTAGGTAACTATTAAATAGTTCTTAACTATTTAATAGCTATTGTACCTAGTTAAAATAAATACCAAGTTGCCTGTAAAATAAATATTAATCCTAAAATAGCTATAATATAATTATAATTTATATTGTAGCTATATTAGGATTTATTTTACAGGTAAGTATTTAGCTTTAAATAGGATTAATTTATTTAATAAGAGTTAATTTATTTCGTTATATGTAAATTATATTTAAGTTAGGGGGGTGTTAGTGTTAGGGTTAGACTTAGCTTTAGGGGTTAATACATTTATTAGAATAGCGGTGAGCTCCGATCGGAAGATTAGGGGTTAATAATTGAAGGTAGGTGTCGGCGATGTTAGGGAGGGCAGATTAGGGGTTAATACCATTTATGATAGGGTTAGTGAGGCGGATTAGGGGTTAATAACTTTATTATAGTAGCGCTCAGGTCCGCTCGGCAGATTAGGGGTTAATAAGTGTAGGTAGGTGTCGGCGACGTTGTGGGGGGCAGATTAGGGGTTAATAAATATAACATAGGGGTCGGCGATGTTAGGGCAGCAGATTAGGGGTACATAGGGATAACGTAGGTTGCGGCGGTTTACGGAGCGGAAGATTAGGGGTTAAAAGTGTAATCCAGGGGTCAGCGATAGCGGGGGTGGCAGATTAGGGGTTAATAAATGTAATACAGGGGTCGGCGGTGTTAGGGGCAGCAGATTAGGGGTACATAAGTATAACGTAGGTGGCGGTCGGCAGATTAGGGGTTAAAATTTTTAATCGAGTGGCGGCGATGTGGGGGGAGCTCGGGTTAGGGGTACATAGGTAGTTTATGGGTGTTAGTGTACTTTAGGGTACAGTAGTTAAGAGCTTTATAAACCGGCGTTAGCCAGAAAGCTCTTAACTCCTGCTATTTTCAGGCGGCTGGAATCTTGTCGTTAGAGCTCTAACGCTCACTGCAGAAACGACTCTAAATACCGGCGTTAGAAAGATCCCATTGAAAAGATAGGCTACGCAAATGGCGTAGGGGGATCTGCGGTATGGAAAAGTCGCGGCTGCAAAGTGAGCGTTAGACCCTTTAATCACTGACTCCAAATACCAGCGGGCGGCCAAAACCAGCGTTAGGAGCCTCTAACGCTGGTTTTGACGGCTACCGCCGAACTCTAAATCTAGGCCTAAGTGAAGATGTTGGGGATATCAGTTCAGGGGTGGCAGTGTCAGAGAGGGCTGTGTTGCCTAGTATAGTGAACAGTCATTTAGCTGTGGAAGAGGAGCATACTATGGTGGGCAGTCCTTCAGTCATGGAAGAGGGGCATACAAGTCAGGGCCTGAGGCAGATGTTGGTGGTAGGAGACTCTATTATTAGAAAGGTTGATAGGGTAATTTGTCATCCAGACCCTTTACATAGAACAGTTTGCTGTCTTCCAGGGGCTCGTGTTAGGCATATTGTGGAGCGTATTGATAGATTGTTAGAGGGATGTGGGTCTGATCCTGCAGTCATGGTGCATATTGGTACTAATGAAGGAATCGGAGGGAGATGGAGAGTCCTAAAAATGAGTTCAGGGAGTTAGGTAGCAAGCTTAAAGCAAGGACCTACAAAGTAATATTTTCTGAGATATTACCAGTGCCGTGTGTTAACTCAGTAAGGCAGAAAGAGCTAAGGTCTGTTAATTCATGGCTAAAACATGGTGTAAAAATGAGGGGTTTGACTTTTTAGAACACTGGGCTGATTTTTCACTAGGGTACAAAATTGAAAATGAAAAATTAATTGCTAAGGATTCTAAGACTAACCCTAAAAGGTTCTTTAAGTACATAAACAGCAAAAAATCTAAGAAGGATAATATAGGTACATTAAAATGTGTGGAGGGTAGCATGATAAATGACAGGGAGAAGGCTGAGGTACTAAACCAGTTTTTTTTTTCTTCAGTATACACAAGAGAGGAACCATTGGATGACACTTTGGAACAAAATAGAACATGCCAGTCCATACCACTAACTGGGTTATGTTTAGAGGATATCAGGAAAAAAACTGGAAAATATTAAGGTAAATAAAACTCCAGGCCCAGATGGAATACACCCAAGGGTGTTAAGGGAACTTAGTACTGTTATAGACAAACCTATACTCTTAATTTTTCAAGACTCATTATCCTCAGGCATGGTACCCCAGGATTGGCGTAAAGCTGATGTGGTGCCACTCTTCAAAAAGGGAAGCAGGGATGATCCAGGAAGCTATAGACCAGTTAATCTGACATCAATAGTGGGGAAGATATTTGAAGGGATTATAAGGGATTATATTGATGAGCATATTCGTGTAAACAAGATTATGAGTTCTAATCAGCATGGCTTTAGGAGAAATAGATCATGTCAAACTAATCTAATTAGATTCTACAAGGATGTAAGTAAAAATATAGATAAAGGGGAATCAGTTGATGTGATATACTTAGATTTTGCAAAGGCATTTGATACAGTGCCACATGAGCGATTAATGCACACAATTAAGGGACTGGGAATAGCTGAAAATGTTAGCTCATGGATAAATAACTGGATAAAAGATAGGGAGCAACGAGTAGTAGTAAATGGATCATACTCAGATTGGACAAAGGTAATCAGTGGCGTCCCCCAGGGATCAGTACTGGGCCCTGTTCTTTTTAATATTTTTATAAATGACTTGGAGCAAGGATTAAATAGCGACATCTCTATTTTTGCAGATGATATTAAGTTAAGTAAGGTCATTAGGTCAGAGCAGGACAAACTCTCATTACAAAGGGATTTGCTAAAATTAGAACTATGGGCAAGTAAATGGAAAATGAGATTTAATACGGAAAAATGCAAGGTTCTACATTTTGGAAGTAAAAATAAGCAGGCTACGTATTTTTTAAATGGGACAAGACTTAGCCAAACACAGGAGGAAAGGGATTTGGGAGTAGTAATAGAGATAACAAGCTAAAGATGAGTGCACAATGCAGGGCAGCGGCTTCAAAGGCTAATAAGATACTAGCATGTATTAAAAGAGGCATTGATTCAAGGGAGGAAAGCATAATTCTGTCATTATATAAAGACCTGGTAAGATCTCACCTTGAGTTTGGAGTGCAGTTCTGGGGACCGATCGCTAAAAAAGATATTGCCGAACTAGAAAAAGTTCAGAGAAGGGCCACAAAGCTAATAAGGGGATTGGAGAAATTAACCTATGAGGAGAGGCTAGCCAAACTGGGTCTGTTTTCTTTAGAAAAAAGGCGCTTGAGAGGTGACATGATTACTTTATATAAATATATTCAAGGCCCATATACAGAGATGGCAGAAGCTCTGTTTATTCAAAGAAAATTGTTTCTGACAAGAGGTCATAATTTAAGGTTGGAGGAAAGGAGATTTAATCTCCTGCAACGGAAACGTTTTTTCACTGTAAGAGCAATAAAATTGTGGAACTCATTACCAAAGGAGGTAGTGAATGCCAATACCATAGATACATTTAAAAATAGTCTGGATACATTTCTGTATATAAACAAAATTCATGGATATGATTGCTAGTATTAAATGGGTCACCTTTTTAATGGGGTTATTTAAGCTTAACTGGAGCTTTTTGTAAGTATTTTAGATTTGTATAGGTTGAACTCGATGGACTTCAGTCTTTTTTCAACCTTATCTACTATGTTACTATGTTTCCTGCCTTGTGCAATCCTGCACTTTACGTCAGTTATTACCAGGACAAAGACTTTACCTTTAAACCTGCTACCTCTTTACAAGTTGTTTCCTGCTTTGTGCAATACCTGCACTTCAGTTATTACCAGGAGAAATACTTTCCTTTTGAATCTGCATCTCTGCTTACTTGTTTGTTCCTTTCCACTCCTGGCGTATATATGTGGACATAACATACCTGAATAGTATATATTTAAAATACCCTGCAAGTATTTGCTCAATCAAAGTATTTTGTTATTTAAATAAATCTGATATATTTTCAATCTATATGGCTTCTACTAATCTGTATTTAGAGCAACTGTTCCAGACAATGAGGCTCTCACAAAATATCCTGAGACAGCAGTATAAATCCCTGCAGCGTGTAAGCAGACCAGCGGTGGTCCTAGAGACCAAGCTCACGGACCACCAGATCTTCCACAGGGATGCCAGGATCGGCTTTTTCCAAAACACACTGACTCTGTGTGTCCGCCTCCAATTCATGATGTTACTGGCTGGGTGTTGCTGCTGCTTTTTTCCAAGACGGATGTCCCATAATCAGAAAAAACATGATGCAAATCCGTGCTGTATGAATATTGGTACAAATACAGTTCAAGTAGTTCAATCAAAGGAGAGAAATGGGCTCAGTGAACAGAAAATGTACACACTATTTAGTTGCTCATAGTGTGTCTATCCAGCTTCCAGCTACATGTGTTTCACCCCACAGCTGATCGCTCTCATGGCTGCATCAGGCATGACATGTTGATGTCTGTATCATTTACATGCCTTTATTTATACATGCCACGGATGTATTAACTCTTGATTGCCCGAAGTGTAGTACCATAGTATTAACTGTTTAAATACAATCACAGTGGTCGAGAATAGCAACCCCCAATTCAAAATTTTAACAGTAGGATTCTGCATATATACAACACCAAAATAGGCAAGTAACACACTTTTTTAAAAAAGAGAGTTCTCATTATTTCTATGGGAGACATCTAAATTCCATGAGGGCTGCCCCTGCGAGTCTTAACGTGGAAAACCATGTCTAGAATGGCAAACTTTATAGAATTGGCCCCTATGTAAGTTCTGCACTATACTCTTCCACCTGTATTTTTTTTTTTTTAAATTGGGCCCAAAAACCCTCCACAGAAATAGGCTCCACCTGCTAACAGACTGCACTGCAGCTAGAATTATAATGTGCTGAGAAGAAGAACTCTACTGAGCATGTCAAGTGACAAAATAACTGTGGAATCTGCACTGCTACAAAACAAAAGCTAAGTAGAGTGAAAGAACTTAAAGGACCAGTCAACACAGTAGATTTGCATAATCAACAAATGTAAGATAATAAGACAATGCAATAGCACTTAGTCTGAACTTCAAATGAGTAGTAGATTTTTTTTCTGACAATTTTAAAAGTTATGTCTTTTTCCACTCCCCCTGTACCATGTGACAGCCATCAGCCAATCACAAATGCATACATGTACCATGTGACAGCCATCAGGGCCGCCATCAGGGGGTGACAGGGGTGACTCCTGTCAGGGGCCCAATGAGCAAGGGGGGCCCCATGAGGCAAGAACTAAAAAAAAAAAAAAAATTTTTTTTTTTAAATTTTGGCAGCCACCAGTGGGTACTACAGCAGCATGCTAATTGAGCATGGGAAATGTTATTACAAGGAGTAAAGTATTAGCATTTGAGAGGATTTCTTAGTGTGCACTAAACCACTATGCTCAGTGTGAGACAGACTTGGCACTTTGTACAATGTGTTTCTGAGTCAGATGGCAGATCACTTTCATTTGCAGAGGAGGTAGGACTTACTTAGCAAATGTTTTTTATTTCTTTGTGCAATTTTGGATTGTAACTTCAGTGTGGTAGTAGTTGTATGGTGGGGCTAGGGGTCCATAAAAAAACTTAAAACATTTTTTTAGCAGCAGTGTATTTATGATTATTTGACAATGCTGTAGAAATTCTATATTTAAAACCAATCAGAAATGTTTCCTTATCAGTACACAAATGGTAGATGCCCTTTTGGCAGATATGCATTTTATATATATATACATATATATTACATTCCAGTTTACTGCCCCTTTATGCAAGGACTTTCCAGATGCAAGGAGGCATTTTATCTAAGATTTTTACATCTGCATAAAATTTTATACTCTCAGACTAAGATTGCTCAGTGTTTGAAATGAGACAGGTTAACTTAAAACTGTTCAGTTTACACTACAGCTGACTTAGTTTTGAAATACATACCAACAAGCCTAAATCCTGCATTTAACCAGATCTAATGGTATGAGTACCACAGCTTATGGTCCCACCAAGACCATATAGAGTACAGCATTTTCAAAATCCATAAGTACAGCTGACAGATGGGAACATTTGTACACTATATTTGAAGTGGTGCTCTTGGTTGGGGAAAATGGGAAAACAAACAAACAAACATATGTCAACCATTTAAAGGTACTTTTCTTCATCTAGCCATCTACCCAGCTCATTAATGTACAATTTTGAATTCACAGAATTATTTTTGTTTGCACATTTACAAATATGATTCTTTAAAAAGTGATCTCTTAATTTCTGCATTTTTTTTATCATGCATGTCACACACTGTTGATTTAGGGGATGCAAGGTGCATAAATGTTTCCTCCTGTGAGTGTTTCTGTGGGTGTATGTGTTTATGTCTTTGTGCTTTGGTTTGTGTCTCTATGTGTATGTATTTTTTATCTGTGGGTGTCTCTGTGAAGGTGGGTGTGTATGTCTTTGTGCATTTTCTGTGGATGTCTGTGAGGGTGTGTGCATATGTCTTTGAGCTTTTTCTATGGGTGTTTCTGTGAGGGTGTTTGTGTGTATGTATGTATGTCTGTGTTTTCTGTGGGTGTCTCTGTGAGTGTGTGTGTATGTCTTTGTGTGTTTTCTGTGGATGTCTCAGTGAGGGTGTGTGTATGTATGTCTTTCTGTGTTTTTCATGTGGTTGTCTCTGTGTGTGTGTGTGTGTGTATGTCTTTGTGTGTTTTCTGTGGGTGTCTCTGTGTGTGTGTATGTGTGTATATGTCTTTGTGTGTTTTATGAGGCTGTCCCTGTCTGTGTTTCCTTGGGTGTATGTGCAAGTTTGAGTTTGTGTGTGTGTGTCCATTGTCTGTTCCTTTTTAGGACATTTTGACCTTACTACTAATTATTCACATCTTTCTACAGACTTTGAGACTAACAAGACCTTTCCGGAAGTAACCACTCCACCATTTAACCTTTAAATTATTGTTTAGGCAGTTCAGGGCCCATCCTTTCAGCCACTGCATGCTGTTATCATAATTTAGTTGTCATCTTCCTTTACAAAAAGATAATAAGAACTCCATATTTTGTTTTCTAAATCTCCTTTTTTTTTTACAAAACTGTAGTTTACCTCATTACTTGTCAGGTCAATGTAAACAAGTGCTAAGTGTTTGTTTGGGTGTCTGTGTCTGAGTGTGTTTCTTTGTGAGTCTGCTAGTGTCTATATGTGAATCCTTATGTGTGAGTGTGTTTGTGTGTTTCAGTGTATGAGTGTGTCTATGTGTGTGTGTGTGTATGTTACAACCTTTACAACATTTCCAAGTTTAAATAGACAATTAAGAATAAAGTGCATATACGTTTTAGTCACTTGGTCAAAAATTGCACATGTCAAAGGGGGGGGGGGGGGGCTGATCAATGGTTGAGTCAGGGGCCCCAAAATTTCTAGTGGCGGCCCTGACAGCCATCAGCCATTCACAAATGCATACACACTTATTCTTGCACATGCTCAGTAGGAGCTGGTGACTCAAAATGTTTAAATATAAAAAGACTGTGCACATTTAGTTAATGGAAGTAAATTGTAAAGTTGTTTAAAATGGCATGCTCTATCTGAATAATGAAAGTTTAATTTTGATTGAGTGTCCATTTAAACATACTACCAAAGGGCATTAGATCAAGTCAAAAGCTAAGTTTCATGAAAATGCATCCGGCCATGTCAGTTATAGTAATGATCAAAAATCCCAATTATACATTAATGCTAATTTTCTGAAAAAAGGACTTTTTTCAACATTAAATAACTTAAAAATGGCTTGAATAATGTAATTCAAATTCAATTAGTCACTAAGAATAGCTACACAACTGCTAAACTGCAGCACAATTACAGTTGTTTCAGTTATGCAACTGGGAAAACTGAAATGTAAGCAGAAAATGTATTGAAACTTAAAGGGACAGTAAAGTGAAAATGAAACATTCATGATTCAGACAGCATGCAATTAAAACAACTTTCCAATTTACTTCTATTATCAAATTTACTTTGTTTTCTTAGTACCCTGTGTTGAAGAATATACCTAAGTAGGCTCAAAAACATCAATGCACTGATGGAAGCTAGCTGGTGATTCGGGGCTGCACATATATGCTTCTTGTGTCACAAGATGTTTCAGCTAGCTCCCTGTAGTGCCTACCTGCTCCTAAAACAACTCTTCCACAAAAGGATACCAACAGAATGAAGTAAATATATTAATAAAGACTGTTTATTTAAACTTTAGGTGCTACTATATAGATTTGTGTATATATATATATATATATATATATATATATATATATATATATATATATATATGTATATATAGTAAATGCAGCTCTTTTGAATAATAGAAAGTGACTTGTTACTTGGACATGATGAGAGGGGCATTTACAAATCATTATGAATTTCACAGTTTTTTTCCCCTCAAGATATTAGTTTCACAGTTGGGTTTTATTGAACCAGTGATGCATGTTATTATGCCTGGCCAGATAGCACAGTATAGCATCATACATACAGTCTCCCACAAAAGTGAGTACACCCCTCACATTTTTGTAAATATTTTATTATATCTTTTCATGTGACAACACTGAGGAAATTACACTTTGCTACAATGTAAAGTAGTGAGTGTACAGCCTGTATAACAGTGTAAATTTGCGATCCAATCAAAATAACTCAACACACAACCATTAATGTCTAAACCGTTGGCAACAAAAGTGAGTACACCCCTAAGTGGAAATGTCCAAATTGGGCCTAAGTGTCAATATTTTGTGTGGCCACCATTATTTTCTAGCACTGCCTTAACCCTCTTGGGCAGGGAGTTCACCAGAGCTTCACAGGTTGCCACTGGAGTCCTCTTCCACTCCTCCATGACGACATCACTGAGCTGGTGGATGTTAGAGACCTTGCGCTCCCCCACCTTCTGTTTGAGGATGCCCCACAGATGCTCAGTAGGGTTTAGATCTGGAGACATACTTGGCCAGTCCATCACCTTTACCCTCAGCTTCTTTAGCAAGGCAGTGGTCGTCTTGGAGGTGTGTTTGGGGTTGTTATCATGTTGGAATACTGCCCTGTGGCCCACTTTCTGAAGGGAGGGGATCATGCTCTGCTTCAGTATGTCACAGTACATGTTGGCATTCATGGTTCCCTCAATGAACTGTAGCTCCCCAGTGCTGGCAGCACTCATGCAGGCCCAGACCATGACACTCCCACCACCATGCTTGACTGTAGGCAAGACACACTTGTCTTTGTACTCCTCACCTGGTTGCTGCCACACACGCTTGACACCATCTTATCTGAACCAAATAAGTTTATCTTGGTCTCATCAGACCACAGGACATGGTTCCAGTAATCCATGTCCTTAGTCTGTTTATCTTCAGGAAACTGTTTGCAGGCTTTCTTGTGCATCATCTTTAGAAGAGGCTTCCTTCTGGGATGACAGCCATGCAGACCAATTTGATGCAGTATGGGGCGTATGGTCTGAGCACTAACAGGCTGACCCCCCACCCCTTCCACCTCTGCAGCAATGCTGGCAGCACTCATACAACTATTTCCCAAAGACAGCCTCTGGATATGATGCTGAGAACGTGCACTCAACTTCTTTGGTCAACCATGGCGAGGCCTGTTCTGAGTGGAACCTGTCCTGTGAAACCGTTGTATGGTCTTCCCCACCATGCTGCAGCTCAGTTTCAGGGTCTTGGCAATCTTCTTATAGCCTAGGCCATCTTTATGTAGAGCAACAATTCCCTTTTGTCAGATCCTTAGAGAGTTCTTTCCCATGAGGTGCCATGTTGAACTTCCAGTGACCAGTATGAGAGAGTGTGAAAGCGATAACACCAAATTTAACACACCTGCTCCCCATTCACACCTGAGACCTTGTAACACTAACGAGTCACATGACACCGGGGAGGGAAAATGGCTAACTGGACCCAATATTGAGATTTCCACTTAGGGGTGTACTCACTTTTGTTGCCAACGGTTTAGACATTACTGGCTGTGTGTTGAGTTATTTTGAGGGGACAGCAAATTTACACTGTTATACAGGCTGTACACTCACTACTTTACATTGTAGCAAAGTGTCATTTCTTCAGTGTTGTCACATGAAAAGATATAATAAAATATTTACAAAAATGTGAGGGGTGTACTCACTTTTGTGGGATACTCTAGCATGTTAATGTTTGTATCTGCTTGTATGGTAAAGTGTATATTTTATATTCAGAGTGCTTTTATCCTGCTAATGCAACAACATAAGCAAGAACATTGTTTTAATTTAAGAGTTTAAAACGGTAGGACTCCTATTATCAATATTAAAAAAATATTATATAAACTTGTATATATTATATAAAGTTATCTTTGAAATAATATGAAAATCACAACCTTTTTATTTTTTTATTTTTTAAGTATTATTAAAGGGTCAGTCTAGGCCAAAATAAACTTTCATAATTCAGATAGGGCATGCAATTTTTTTTTTTTAAATTCTTTTTATTGAAGAGAAAAGAAGGCGAAAAAACAAAACAAAACAGTTACAATTTGCCTATAGATATACAAATAACATATCAAGTGCATCACATAGACAATGGTGTCCTTAGTTAGATAGCTTTACATGTGAGTTTCTTGTAGCTTATTTCTGTGTAGAGGTTAGAGGTTGATAGTTACCAGAGTTTTGTCGTTCTCTTCTCCCTCAACTCTCTTATTTTTAAACATTTATAACTTAACAAATTACCTTAACATGTAACCTCACCTGTGGGTGGTGCGAAGTGTACCTTGGGATTTGGCAGGACTCCCCAGGGATGGGGGGGGGAAAAAAGAAGAAAAAAAAATAAAAAAAAAATTCTGAGGGTCTCCCTCTCCCCACCCGTCCCATAGCTTAGGTCTTGGTTTCCGGTCTATAATATTTGTGAAATTAGGATCTCACCTTGTCTGTCATCCATTGCTGCCGCGTCTTTATCATATAGTGTTGTCCATTCCCCTCTTAGGGACGCCTCTAGGAGAGTTTCCGTCTGGGAGAATGGGCCGAGTATCTGTCTTTGTATTGTGGGAGTCTGACTTTTCAAAAAAGGTCTCCATTTTGTTAAAAAAGGTCTTAGTCTATGGTCTGTGTCCAATCTGACGTCAAACTGCTCTATGAATAAATGTTTAAATAGTTTGCGTTTGAATTGCCCCATAGTTGGTGTCTTTCTAACTGTCCATAAGCATAGTATGCAGTGTCTGGCAAGCAGCGTCATCAATGTCAGCAGTGGGTGGTATTTGTGAGGAGCATCATGCCACCTAAAGAAGCATATCTGATCTAGTTGTAGATCCACTGAGATACCTAATAGACGTTCAAGCCAGTATTGCAATCTGGCCCAGAACTGTCTCACCAGAGGGCAGAAATAAAAATAGTGTGGGATATCTGGGGCCGGGGCTCCACACTTGCCACATCTGTTTGGCAGGTGTGGGTTCCATTTGGAGATCCTATTAGGAGTGATGTAATCGAAATGTAACATTCTGATTTGCGATTCCCGTAAGGGCATGCTGAGTGTTGCCCTCTTAGTTAGTTCCAGGCTTTTCTGGATGTCTATGCTGGCAACATCATTCACTCCCCTTGCCTTCCACTTATCCAAAATGATGCTCTGGCAGGCAATCATTGACTTATGCATCAATATCTTATATATACTGGACATTGAGAAATTCCCCAATTTAAATAAAGTTTGTGTAATAGCAAAGACTGGGGTGTTCCAGAAGTGTGGGTCTTTTTGTTTAAGATCGTCAATATAATGGCGTATTTGGAGATAAGCATAGAATTGCGTGTTGGGGATATCATAACTTGTTCTCAAGTCCGCAAAGGTCTTAACCGAGTGCGTCAGGGGGTTCAGTAGATCTCCAATCGTCTTTATTCCCCTATCCCTCCACTGACGGAAGGGCAGGGTATCTGTGCCCGCTGGGAAGTCAAGATTGCCCACTATGGGCAATAGCTTGGCGGAGGGGGATCGGGACCCCAAGTATCTATGAGCCATACGCCAGGCTGCCAGTGGTCCTTTATAGAGGATAGAGGATTTAATGTGTGGAGGTGTGTCAACTGCCTTTAGATGAGGCAGGTATGTTAGGTCGATAGGTTTCAGTGCAGCATTTTCTAATTCACTATCACAGAAGTGAGAAGTACCCAGCTGCCAGTCAAGGACCACTCTGATCAGAGCCGCCCAGTTATACATTCTGAAATTTGGCAGGCCTAAGCCCCCAGAGTTGTATGTTTGCTGCAGATGTGTAGCAGCTATGCGAGGTTTCCCCTCTTTCCACACAAATTTTTTGACTGCCACATTCAAAGAATTCAAATCTCTCTTGTTCAGTAGGAAAGGCATCATCAGCATGGGGTAGAGCAGCCTCGGGAGCGTGACCATTTTGACGAGACTGATTCGTCCCATGAGTGATAATGGCAGTGAGCTCCACTGCTGTAATTGTTTACATAGGTTGGCACAATGACTTGAAAAATTCAGATCATATAGGTGGTATGGGTTTCTATGTAGTTGGATTCCAAGATAGGTTAGTCCGCTCCCAACTTCCGTAAAGGGGTAGGTCCCTCTGCTGGCTGAGTGTCTGTTAAGCCACAGTATTTCCAACTTTCCTGTGTTGATCTTATAGCCGGAAAAGCTACCGAAATTTTGAATAATTCGAAGGATTTTAGGGACATGTTCGGCCGGGTCCTCGACAAATAGCAGCATGTCGTCAGCGTACAGGGCCAACTGCTGTGGTCTGCCGTGCACTTTGATGCCCGGGAAGCTCTGCCGTAATTTAATAGCAAGAGGTTCCAATGCCAAGTCGAAAAGCAGAGGAGATAAGGGGCACCCCTGTCTCGTGCCTCGCTGCAGGACAATGTCTGGGGAAAACAGACCATTAGTCAGAATTCTGGCCACTGGCCTCGAGTATATGTTCCGAATCGTCTGTGCAAAGTTTCCCACTACATTGTAGCGCGTTAAGGTGTTGTTCAGATGTTCCCACTCAACTCTATCGAAGGCCTTCTCTGCGTCTAAGGACAGCAGGAAGGCCTCCGAGACATCATCCCGATACCGACCTTCATTTCTCCTCCAGCAAAAATCAATGACCTGCAAGACCCTTCGCAAGTTAACCACTGATGTTCGTTGGTATACAAAACCGGTTTGGTCTGGGTGCAGAAGGGATGGTAATAAGATCTTTAATCGGGCCGCCAACACTGCCATAAATATTTTATAGTCAGCGTTCAGTAGCAAGATGGGTCGATACGATTCAGGCAGAGAGTGGTCCTTTCCCGGCTTAGGGATGAGCGTGATATGTGCCGCCGAAAAAGTCGGCGAGGGTAGAAATTCATTCTGGAAGTATCCATTAAACATTCCCAGCAGGGTTGCTGCTATATTGGGTTGTAATAACCGGTAGAATTCCACCGGTAGACCATCCGGTCCTGGTGTCTTACCCAGAGCCATGCCTTGTATTGCTCTATCGACTTCCTCCGCCGTAATGGGGGAGTTTAGCTGATCTGCCTGGTCCTGGCTAAGCCGCGGAAGGTTCACAGTAGACCAAAAGGAGTTCTGCACCTCGGGTATGCACCCCGGTTGCTTTGTATACAGCTCTGTATAATACTCTGCAAACCCCCTGGCAATATCAATAGGTGTGGTGTGCACCTTTCCTCTATACCGCAAGGAGGCTACATCCCTTTTTGCTGTGCGAGCTTTAGTTAGAGCGGCCAATAGCTTCCCAGATCTATTTCCAAATCTATAAAATTTGGTTGCGGTTTTGATCAACCCTGCCGCTGCCTGTTGAGACACAAATGTGTCCAAACTTTCTTTAGCTGCTACGTACTCGTCGTACAGCTCTCTAGTTTTGGTGTTACAGTAGTTACTATAGGCCAAAACCAGCTTTTTTCCAGGGTAATATATCGGAGTTGGGTTTTACGCCGAAGATCAGCCAAATATGAGATGATATTACCCGCCAACACCACCTTAGCTGTTTCCCACATAAGTTGGGGATTGTCAACATGAGCCAGGTTGTCAGTGTAAAAATCATTCCAGGAGTGCACCAAGAACTGTTTGAAAGGCACCGAGTTTATTAAATAGTTTGGGAATCTTAATGTGTTTCTATTGGCAGGACCCCTGTGGGAGCGGAGCGCAAGCTCAACCGGTGCATGGTCAGATACTAGGATATCATGTATCTTGGCCTGTTGGACCAGCGATATAACCGACTCTGATATCATAAAAAGGTCTATCCTTGACAAGGACGCCTTGGCTTTAGAGATACAGGAGTAGTCTCTGCCCTCTGGGTGTCTCAGTCGCCAAATATCACACAACCCCAGCTCTTTTTCTAGGTTAGAGAAAATCTTCTTCTCAAATCGCCCCAAGTATTTAGGCCGAGCATTTTCTGGAGGGAAACCCGGGGCTCGCATCCTATCACATATTTGATCAGGTGCAAGATTAAAGTCCCCCCCCAATATAATCTTAGTGTCTAAGTATGGCGTTAGCACCCTATTTAATTGGGCCCAAAATCCTGCGCTTTTTTGGTTGGGGGCATACAAATTACACAAGGTATAGCGGTGTACGCCCAGCTTAATTTGGACTATTAGGTACCGACCCTCTGGGTCTTTATGGGTTTTGAGGATGTCCACGCTAGACTTTTTTCCAAAAAGGATGATCAGTCCTCTACTAGAGCTAGTGTGTGAAACATAGGCAATGTTACCTACCCAGTCCGTTTTTAGTTTCTCATGTTCCGTATCGGTCAGGTGCGTCTCCTGCAGCAGAGCCACATCAGTGTGTATCCTACGTAGGTGCGTGAGTATAGTTTTTCTCTTAATGGGCGAGTGTATCCCACCCATATTCCAGGATATAAACTTAACTACCATCTATAGCTCCTTTCTGAGTCCTGTGTTTTCGGAGTTGTGTCTGCAAAACAGGGGGGGGGGGGAGAGGTCCCAAAGAGGAAAAAAAAAAAAAAATTACCTCTAGGAAACCAGCATTTGCCCCATCAGTGGGGAAGATCTTCTGCACTGTTCCAGCCATTGGCGAATTAAATCCATCCATAGGTTGAAAAAAAAGAAAAAAGAGTTTTAAAGGATGTTGATGCAGCGCATCACTGGTCCAATGGTCTATAGTACAGGTTTGAGATCTCGCGGATTTCCACCGAATCCGTGGTAAAATTTTTTGAGAGGTAAAAATAAAAAATCCAAATTGAAAAAAAAGCACAGTCTCCCAGGACCGTGGCCTGCCATTCCCTACGGTAAGAAAGAGTATTAGAAACCACAGCATACAAATATAACAATAATAACAACAAGTAAAAATTCGAACAGATTGGCAGTCCTGACAAATAACATCTGGTAGAGGTGTCAGCGAGGTACCCGGGCCGCCCCATCGCCCACACAGCGGGAACACCCACTGGTTCTGCAGAAATGGGAGCAAGTTTAAAGGACGGTATATCCTATCATGGAGTATGTGGCGGCCCGGGGCTCGGTCAGCGCGTCTGCAGTATACCACATGCCAGGTTTGCATGAGAACAAATGTCAGGAGTAAGCATGACAGTTGCACCAAAGCATACATAACTCTTAACAATGAATCGTCCCATATTACCTTACAGCAAGTGCCATGCGCCTTCCATATATTCAATCCTGTTCTCATATTAACAGGCACCAGAAACAGTAAGTTACTTAAAAGCAGTTGCTCAAGTGACACAGGCACCCGAATCGCCTGACACCCTACAACCCACAGATCTCCCAACTCAGGGCATTGCTGTGAAAGCGACCCCAGCACATCGCCAGAGGGTAAGACTCTCAAGGAGCTCACCACCCCAGCGCGCACCCGAGTATCACCCAGAGCAATACACCCAGTAACAGTGATAAAACATAATACAATTGTGAAATAACCCATGACAACTGTGACTGTGATCGTTACCATTTGACCGCTTAGCTCATTTCTCAGTCAGGGTCTACCTGCATTACTTCTCTACGGGAATTGCCAGGTCGCCTATGATTCTCCCCCAGAAACGCCTGTGCCTCCGCGGGCGAATCAAAGAACCTGGGGCCGGTGTCTGTTATCAGCTTAAGTCTCGCTGGGTATAGGAGATAAACTTTCCTGCCCTCTTTGTTCAGTGACGAACATATCGCAGAGAATTCCCTCCTTTTCCGCATCAACTCTGCGGAGTAGTCCTGAAAGAGCAGGAGTTTGGAATTTTCATACATCAAGGAGGGGAGTCTGCGGTCTGCTCGTAGCACTTGTACCTTTACCTGAAAGTGTAGAAATTTTATCATTATTTGTCTGGGGGGCTGGCCCTCTCTAGGATTCTGCCTTTCAGGACCTATCCTATGTGCTCTTTCAACGCTACCCCTCATGGTGCCCGTAGCAATACCTAATAGGGATGCTAGTTCATGTTCAATGAAATGTATTATGTCAGATGGTTTTATATTTTCTGGGAGGCCCAGAAGGCGAATATTATTCCGCCTGGACCTATTTTCTAGGTCCTCCAGGCGTTGATACAAGATTTGGTTCTGGTGTGTCAGATCTTCAACTTTCTTTGTGTGTGAAACGTTGAAGTCTTCTAATTCTGAGACCCTCTCTTCAACCTCGTTGAAACGGGCTGTTATCTGCTTAACTTCCCCTGCCAGAGTATCCACACCTTTTTGAATACTGTCCATTTTAGGCATAAAGAGTGACGTTAGTTGCTGTACTATGGTCTGGGATTCCATGGGCTCAGGCGGGGTGTCACCCTTTTTAGGCGTATGGGCAGAGGTGTTTTCTACAGAGCTTTTCTGCTTTCTGTCGCCCGTTTTGGCTCTACTAGACATTTTTGGGGTCTCTAAGAATTTATCCATATAAAAAAAAAGGGGTGTAACTATTACATACACATCTGAGAAAGAGCGCCAGATATGAGGAGGGGTAGCACCTCTAACGTTGATTTGTTGTCTGTGAGCCTTCTCCAATATAAAGGCCAGAGGGGTCTATTGTTCTGACTAGTAGTTTAATGTCTACAATTTCTTAGCCTAGCAGCTAGATGTTACAGCAGTTCCCAGTAGCTAGTATCGTCACTGTGTCTACACTGTAATGGCTGTGTGTTGTGTTATGTCAGTTTTCACAGAATGTACACAGCAAATCTCACTGGATTGTAAACTCAAGAATTACAACACTGCATATATAGAAACAAAAAGAAAATGCTGCACACACACACAGGTAGCAGTAAATGAAGAACACAGTTAATACATGTATTGAGCTTCACAGAGCATATGTAACAGTTCTCACATGTTTTTCACAGCCATACAGAAGATAAAAAAAAAGGAGTGGTGACCAAGCTCCACATGTGTTCACTTGGTTGCAGATTATTTAGTCCCTGTACACCGGATGGGGGCAAATAGATCAAGCAGTCAAAGTGCCTTATGCGACCCCCAGTATTTCTGTGCTGCTTAATTCGGCTGTATTGTGTTTTTTCCCTCCTCACCTCTATAATGGAGAAGCAGTGTCTCTCAGCCCAGGTTCGTTATCGTCTCTGTTCCAGCAGGTCTATGTATATAGTTACGTATTGGGGGCTTTAATGTAGGCAGTGTTCCTAGGAGCCACAGGCACAGAGTACTCTAAGGCAGGGCCACAAGTAATGAGTGTGTGTGATGCGTAGTGCAGCAGGGCTGCTTTGAATCTTACCGGCCCTTTTTCAGTCTGTGTGAGGCAGTGTGGGCGCTGCGAGCAAAGATGGCGCCACCGTGTACACAGCTTCTCTCCTCAAGCTGTGCTCCAAGCCTCTGATGGATCTTCGTCCCCTCACCCTGCCCAGAGTTCATTCAAACCAGAGTGATGCCTGCACGCCACTGTTGTTGTGCTGCCAGGTAGTGTCGCTTACTCTGTGTATACCACGTGGGTTGTTCCCGGTGAGACTCACCGCCTCGTCTCTCAGACAAATGACAGTACGGGCAGGTTGGGGCGCGGGAGCGGGGTCTGCAGTACTTCCTCAGCCGCAGTTTCCTTCAATCTTCCTGCCGCTCAGGGTGAGTAGTTTGTCCGCCGTTGTCTGGATGCCTTGTTCCACTTACGCTCCAATATGGCCGCCAGCGGCTCTCTTCATGCGTCTCCGCACTTGGTCCAGTGCTTTGCTTGTCTTCCGTGGGGGAGAAAGATGTAACTCTCCAGTCTCAAAGGGTCCCAACACGAAACTGTCACTGACCCATAGACTCGGGGCTTGATTTTATAGGCAAAACTCACAGGTTATTGGAAAAATCTCTAGACTAGAGACGGAGCTCCGAGATGAGCTGCTTGCTCCCTGCCCGCCCACCGGAAGGGGGCATGCAATTTTAAACAATTTTCCAATTTACTTTTATCACCAATTTTGCTTTGTTCTCTTGGTATTCTTAGTTGAAATCTTAACCTAGGAGGTTCATATGCTAATTTTTTTTTTTTCAGAATACATTTGAACAGTTTTTCACCACTAGAGGGTGTTAGTTCATGTGTTTCATACAGATAACACTGTGCTCGTGCATGTGAAGTTATCTGGGAGCAGGCACTGATTGGCTAAACTGCAAGTCTGTCAAAAGAACTGAAATAAAGGGGCAGTTTGCAGAGGCTTAGATACAAGATAATCACAGAGGTTAAAAGTATATTAATATAACTGTGTTGGTTATGCAAAACTGGGGAATGGGTAATAAAGGGATAATCTATTTTTTTAAAACAATAAAAATTCTGGTGTAGACTGTCCCTTTAAGTGAATAAAATACCAAGATGTGTATGGGTTAATAAAAAATAAATACTACAAACAATTCATTAAATGAATGTTTGATTAAAATTGTAGAAACAATTTTCTTTAGACCGTGAGACTGCTAGATACAGAAAAACTGCATTGATTAAATTCAATAAAAATATTCTTATACTTGAACAAACATGGTAAAAATACAACAAAGACAAATAAATATTTTTTTTCACATAAACTTTAAAATGACGTTTTGACAACAAAAGTTCATAAATCCCAGAGACCTGGGTATAGTGAACAAGGGGCAGCGTTTATTGGCTCAGATGAAACGAAGGAAACAGAAATTGAAAATACTGTTGATGCACAAAAGACGTTCGACCAAAGATGAAACCAAGGAACTAGGCTTTACAATAAAAAACTGAAATAAATTCCTCTGTAGAGGAATCAATAACCTGTATCAAGAGCACATATCTTATCACCAGGGCAATGAAAACACCAACTCAAAATTTAGTACTTACATGAGTCCACAGATAAAGGAGCAACAGAAATGTTCAAATTTCTCATTTTAAATAGGTTTCAACAGAAGAAGAGGCTCCCTCTGTGTATGGTGATAAGATACATAAAACAAATTACAGAAAGAACATATGCAGACTCACAGTACTATTTTATAAATGCAAATGACACACTACCATAAAACAATAACTACTGTATTTTAAAAAGCACACTTGCACATAAAGGGAAGATTCAGGGGCCGATTCTCTCAAACTTTCTGGGCTCACAAGATTCTGTAAGAAATGTCACCAGTACTATGAAGCTCCTACAAAGGCACAGTGTTTCTCACAAAGAGGTGTTCCCTGCATCAAGTATGTGAAGGAGATGCATACATTATTATAGAGCTCACAAAAATCCTAATTTTAAAAAAACGTATAAAATGAATAAATATAGTAATGAAATAAAAAACAGAGTAAAAAAATTGTATTGTTTAATCGCATTAAAAATGTAAAGAAATTACTCTTTACACATCATCACATTTTGTTTGCTTGATGGCAAACTGTTTCAAGAGGTAGAGGGTTGTTTTGCCTTCCACACCAGAAGAGTTTATAAATTGGTAACTCCGCCTCCAGCGTGGAACTGAAACAAAAGATCATCCTTATCTGCTTGCTAGTCAAACCACCGCTATTGCAGCTTTGTTCATTCCGTATTTCCCATGCTTCTATGAATACAACAAAATGTTAGATTATAATTGCAACCAGACGGCATTTTACCATGGTAACACCCTTAAACATAAACTCCCTAAAAAATAATTATTCTATTAAATTGGGATAAATATATTTTAAAAAATTACATCTTGCTCTATATTGTGAAACATTAATAGGTATTTTAGAGTGATTTTACATATCTGTAAAACTTTAGTACAATGCATACAAGCATAGAAAAATAAAATTACAATCTTATAGCTAAATATTATGGGCTAGATTATAATTGGCGGCGGCACGCTAACACTTGATAGAAACATTGAGCCCGCACTAACTTGCTCACATTACAAGTTTAAAGTAAACGTAAAAAATATATATATGGGTTCAAAGGTATATGGTATATGACAAGGTACATACATATACATGTCTAAATATGACTGTCTCAAAGTTACTGAGCACAATATATCAATTAATAATCAATGAGTACTGGCACCTCTTTTGTACAAAAAAGCACTGTGTATATATATATATATATATATATATATATATATATATATATATATATAAACAAATTGACAGGGATGGTGGCACTCAAAATTAGGCTATGTTGAAATACACCTGGTGTAAATGTGCAAGCAGTCACAAAATAATATAAATATACATCATATAAAGATAGGGCTGATGGGAGTATTAACAAAAACCAAAGCGTGACACAGGCTGTACCAAAAACAACATAAGTTTATTACAGCTTCAAGAAAGCTCAGTGAAATTCCTTTTACAGACTGATACTGTGTAGCTGATATATAAACGAAAAATGCACTTGCTAATGCAATAATTGCCTAAACAGATGTATGTTGCATTATATACTATACATAATATAAACATTTTACGGCATGCCAAAACAATGGACTTTACACTTAGATAGACAGTCAGTGTGTGATAATAAGAATAGTTTAGGAGCACTTAAGGGACACAAAACCCAATTTTTTTCTTTTGTGATTCAGATAGAGCATGCAATTTTAAGCAACGTTCTAATTTACTCCTATTATCAATTTTTCTTCATTCTCTTGCTATATTTATTTGAAAAAGAAGGCAGCTAAGCTTTTTTTTGGTTTAGACTCTGGACAGCACTTTTTTATTGATGAATGAATTTATCCACCAATCAGCAAGAACAACCCAGGTTGTTCACCAAAAATGGGCCAGCATCTAAACTTACATTCTTGCATTTCAAATAAAGATACAAAGAGAATAAATAAAATTTGATAATAGGAGTAAATTAGAAAGTTGCTTAAAATTTCATGCTGTATCTGAATCACGAAAGAAAAAATTTGGGTTCAGTGTCCCTTTAAGTGCCGTAGCATGCTCCCTTTTAAATGTCCCAAATGTAGACAAATTCATAAAATGACTTGAAGTAAGTATATGGAGCACATAGTGCAGCTGCACGCTCCAGGATACAACACAGGAAATAAATACAGACAGTTTCTGTGCAGCACAGAGTAAGCTTATCAACTCACAACTCTTCTGTAATGGGGCAAATTACCCTGATACCTCCTTCCTTGAGGTTTTTTCCAGGGTCCCATGTCCGGGCTGTGTAGTTACCACTGGCACTGTGCTTTTACATTGAGCAAGTGTTACTCCTCACGACTGTGATTAGGCTCATCTCCTGCGTCCGCTCACAAGCACTTTGTTCCACTCACCAAACAAACAAATGGAAACACAGCATGGAGGGCTTGGTTCACATCCAAACAGTCAGCTCACAGACAGGTGAGTATTGATGGCGGGAATGATGATGCGTTTCGCCCCTCCCCTCAATGGGCCGTCTTTGAGGCTTCATGAGATAGCAATCTGTTTCCATCTCTTGGCTTAAATAGCCCTCGATTCTAACTTGCTTAGGAAGGTGGAGTTACTAATTTCACTCACTCCGTTATGCGACATGACATCCAGTGAGTAGAAAAATATTACACAAGTACATACTTATTTATATACTCTTTGTTACTTTGACCTGTGATTAAAACAATATACACTCAATGGCCCCTATTTATCAAAGGTCTTGCAGACCTGATCCGACAGTGCGGATCAGGTCCGCAAGACCTCGCTAAGTGCGGAGAGCAATACGCTCTCCGCATTTAACATTGCAACAGCAGCTCGCCAGAAACACGGGGCATCAAGCTTGATAAATAGGCCCCAATATATATACACAATAGGATATCAGACAACCTTCTAAAACGCAAATTTACAACATTGTAATGTATTGTTTGCCTAAGTTTATGTATAATATAATATATATATATATTGGCCTCTAGTTATCAAGCTCCGTAAGGAGCTTAATGGCCCCTGTTTCTGGCGAGCCTTCAGACTCACCAGAAACAGCAGTTATGAAGCAGCGGTCACAAAGACCGAGGTACGCTCGGCACTTTTACGGCCCAGCGTACCTGGTTTTCAAACCGCCAGCCTGGAGGCGGCGGATCCCATAGGAATCAATGGGAGTCTGACCATAGCGAAAGTACAAGTTCGCTGCTGACAGACATCCCATTCATTCCTATGGGAGCTGTCTGCACCTAACACCCTAACATGTACCCCGAGTCTAAACACCACTAATCTGTCCCCCCTACACCGCCGCAACTAAATAAAGTTATTACCCCCTAAACCGCCGCTCCCGGAGCCCACCGCAAGCTACTCTATACATATTAACCCCTAAACCGCCGCTCCCAGAGCCCACCGCCAACTACATTATACCTAGTAACCACTATCCTGCCCCCCCTACACCGTCGCCACCTATAATAAATGTATTAACCCCTATCCTGCCCCCTTCTACACCGTCGCCACCTATAATAAATTTATTAACCCCTAATCTGCCCCCCCTACACCGTCGCCACCTATAATAAATTTATTAACCCCTAATCTGCCCCCCCTACACCGTCGCCACCTATAATAAATTTATTAACCCCTATCCTGCCCCCTTCTACACCGTCGCCACCTATAATAAATTTATTAACCCCTATCCTGCCCCCTTCTACACCGTCGCCACCTATAATAAATTTATTAACCCCTAATATGCCCCCCTTACACCGTTGCCACCTATAATAAATGTATTAACCCCTATCCTGCCCCCCACTACACCGCCACCACTGTAATAAAATTATTAACCCCTAAACCTAAGTCTAACACTAACCCTAACACCCCCTAACTTAAATATTAATTAAATAAATCTAAATCATATTTCTATTATGAACTAAATGAATCCTATTTAAAACTAAATACTTACCTTTAAAATAAACCCTAATATAGCTACAATATAAATAATAATGATATTGTAGCTATCTTAGGATTTATTTTTATTTTACAGGTACCTTTCAATTTATTTTAACTAGGTACAATAGCTATTAAATAGTTATTAACTATTTAATAGCTTACCTAGCTAAAATAAAGAGAAATGTACCTGTAAAATAAAAACTAACCTAAGTTACAATTACACCTAACACTACACTATACTTTAATAAATTATTCCTATTTAAAATTAAATACTTACCTGTAAAATAAACCCTAATATAGCTACAATATAATTAATAATTACATTGTAGCTATCTTAGGATTTATATTTATTTTACAGGTAACTTTGTATTTATTTTAGCTAGTTAGAATAGTTATTAAATAGTTATTAACTATTTAATAACTACCTAGCTAAAAGAAATACAAAATTACCTGTAAAATAAATCCTAACCTAAGTTACAATTAAACCTAACACTACACTATCATTAAATAAATTAAATAAACTACCTACAAATAACTACAATTAAATACAATTACATAAACTAACTAAAGTACAAAAAATAAAAAAAAGCTAAGTTACAAAAAATAAAAAAAATAAGTTACAAACATTTAAAAACATATTACAACAATTTTAAGCTACTTACACCTAATCTAAGCCCCCTAATAAAATAACAAACCCCCCAAAATAAAAAAATGCCCTACCCTATTCTACATTAAAAAAGTTCAAAGCTCTTTTACCTTACCAGCCCTTAAAAGGGCCTTTTGTGGGGGCATGCCCCAAAGAGTTCAGCTCTTTTGCCTGTAAAAGAAAAATACAACCCCCCCAACATTAAAACCCACCACCCACATACCCCTAATCTAACCCAAACCCCCCTTAAAATAACCTAACACTAATGCCCTAAAGATCATCCTACCTTTAGTTGTCTTCACTCAGCCGAGCCACCGATGGAACTGAAGAGGACATCCGGACCGGCAGTAGTTATCCTCCAAGGGGCGCTGAAGAAATCTTCCATCCGATGAAGTGATCCTCCAAGCGGCGCTGAAGAAATCTTCCATCCGGGCGAGGTCATCTTCCAAGAGGCGCTGAAGAAGTCTTCTATCCGGGCGAGGTCATCTTCGAAGCCGGGTCTTGAATCTTCATCCCGCCGACGCGGAACATCCTCCTTTCCCGACGAACTACCGACGAATGAAGGCTCCTTTAAGGGACGTCATCCAAGATGGCGTCCCTTCAATTCCGATTGGCTGATAGGATTCTATCAGCCAATCGGAATTAAGGTAGGAAAAATCTGATTGGCTGATGGAATCAGCCAATCAGATTCAAGTTCAATCCGATTGGCTGATCCAATCAGCCAATCAGATTGAGCTCGCATTCTATTGGCTGATTGGAATCAGCCAATCAGATTGAGCTTGCATTCTATTGGCTGATCGGAACAGCCAATAGAATGCGAGCTCAATCTGATTGGCTGATCGGATCAGCCAATCGGATTGAACTTGATTCTGATTGGCTGATTCCATCAGCCAATCAGAATATTCCTACCTTAATTCCGATTGGCTGATAGAATCCTATCAGCCAATCGGAATTCGAGGGACGCCATCTTGGATGACGTCATTTAAAGGAACCGTCATTCGTCGTTCAGTCGTCGGCCAGGATGGATGTTCCGCGGTGGAGGTCTTCAGGATGCTGCCGCTTCGCTCCGGATGGATGCCGCTTGGATGAAGACTTCAATCGGATGGAAGACCTCTTCTGCCCCGCTTGGATGAAGACTTCAGCCGGATCATGGACCTCTTCAGCCCCCCCCCCGCTTGGGCTTGGATCAGGACATCGGAGGAGCTCTTCTGGACGGATCGGTGTGATACCCGGTGAGGTGAAGACAAGGTAGGATGATCTTCAGGGGCTTAGTGTTAGGTTTATTTAAGGGGGGTTTGGGTTAGATTAGGGGTATGTGGGTGGCGGGTTGTAATGTTGGGGGGCTTGGGTATTGTATGTTTTTTTTTACAGGCAAAAGAGCTGTATTTCTTGGGGCATGCCCCGCAAAGGGCCCTGTTCAGGGCTGGTAAGGTAAAAGAGCTTTGAACTTTAGTAATTTAGAATAGGGTAGGGCATTTTTTTTATTTTGGGGGGCTTTGTTATTTTATTAGGGGGCTTAGAGTAGGTGTAATTAGTTTAAAACTGTTGTAATATTTTTCTTATGTTTGTAAATATTTTTTTATTTTTTGTAACTTAGTTCTTTTTTATTTTTTGTACTTTAGCTAGTTTATTTAATTGTATTTATTTGTAGCAATTGTATTTAATTAATTTATTGATAGTGTAGTGTTAGGTTAATTGTAGATAATTGTAGGTAGTTTATTTAATTAATTTATTGATAGTCTAGTGTTAGGTTTGTATAGCTATTGTACATGGTTAAAATAAATACAAAGTTACCTGTAAAATAAATATTAATCCTAAAATAGCTATAATATAATTATAATTTATATTGTAGCTATATTAGGATTTATTTTACAGGTAAGTATTTAGCTTTAAATTGGAATAAATTATTTAATAAGAGTTAATTAATTTCGTTAGATTTAAATTATATTTAACTTAGGGGGGTGTTAGTATTAGGGTTAGACTTAGCTTTAGGGGTTAATCCATTTATTAGAATAGCGGCGAGATTCGGTCGGCAGATTAGGGGTTAATGTTTGAAGTTAGGTGTCGGCGATGTTAGGGAGGGCAGATTAGGGGTTAATACTATTTATTATAGGGTTAGTGAGGCAGATTAGGGGTTAATAACTTTATTATAGTAGCGCTCAGGTCCGGTCGGCAGATTAGGGGTTAATAAGTGTAGGCAGGTGGAGGCGACGTTGAGGGGGGCAGGTTAGGGGTTAATAAATATAATATAGGGGTCGGCGGTGTTAGGGGCAGCAGATTAGGGGTACATAAGTTTAACGTAGGTGGCGGTCGGCAGATTAGGGGTTAAACATTTTTTTCCGAGTGTCGGCGATGTGGGGGGACCTCAGTTTAGGGGTACATAGGTAGTTTATGGGTGTTAGTGTACTTTAGAGTACAGTAGTTAAGAGCTTTATAAACCGGCGTTAGCCCAGAAAGCTCTTAACTACTGACTTTTTTCCTGCGGCTGGAGTTTTGTCGTTAGATTTCTAACGCTCACTTCAGAAACGACTCTAAATACCGGAGTTATAAAAATCCCATTGAAAAGATAGGATACGCAATTTACGTAAGGGGATCTGCGGTATGGAAAAGTCGCGGCTGGAAAGTGAGCGTTAGACCCTATTTTGAGTGACTCCAAATACCGGCGGTAGCCTAAAACCAGCGTTAGGAGCCTCTAACGCTGGTTTTCACGGCTACCGCCAAACTCCAAATCTAGGCCTTAGTTAATAATAGAAATATGATTTAGATTTATTTAATTAATATTTAAGTTAGGGGGGTGTTAGGGTTAGTGTTAGACTTAGGTTTAGGGGTTAATAATTTTATTACAGTGGTGGCGGTGTAGTGGGGGGCAGGATAGGGGTTAATAAATTTATTATAGGTGGCGACGGTGTAGGGGGGGGCAGGATAGGGGTTAATAAGTTTATTATAGGTGGCAACGGTGTAGGGGGGGCAGGATAGGGGTTAATAAATTTATTATAGGTGGCAACGGTGTAGGGGGGGCAGGATAGGGGTTTATAAATTTATTATAGGTTGCGGCGGGTTCAGGGAGCTGCGGTTTAGGGGTTAAACTATTTTTTTATTTGCGGCGAGGTGCGGGATCAGCAGGATAGGGGTTAATAACTTTATTATAGAGGGCGATGGTATAGGGGGGGCAGGATAGGGGTTACTAGGTATAATGTAGGTGGCAGCGGTGTCCGGGAGCGGCGGTTTAGGGGTTAATACATTTATAAGACTTGCGGCGGGGTCTAGGAGCGGCGGTTTAGGGGTTAATACATTTATAAGACTTGCGGCAGGGTCTAGGAGCGGCGGTTTAGGGGTTAATACATTTATAAGACTTGCGGCAGGGTCTAGGAGCGGCGGTTTAGGGGTTAATACATTTATAAGACCTGCGGCAGGGTCTAGGAGCGGCGGTTTAGGGGTTAATACATTTATCAGAGTTGGGGCAGGGTCTAGGAGCGGCGGTTTAGGGGTTAGTAACTTTATTTAGTTGCGGGGGGCTCCGGGGGCGCCGGTATAGGGGGTAGAACAGTGTAGTTTAGTGTGGTTGCTTAGTGACAGGCTAGCAAGAAAGTTGTCAAACAGCCGAAGAGCAGCGAGATCGGATGTGTGATAACTCTCACAGTCATAGAAAACTGCCGCTCCAGTCCGTTGCTGGCTGTAGACGCCACCGGAAGTCACAGGGGGAAGGCAATAGGTGTGGAGCCACAGGGGGTGCAAGCCGAAAATGCGGCCGGTTCCGCCGCAAAAGTACAAAGGAAAAAAGGTAATCAGCTGCACTGGCGGTTATAATAAAAATCCAAACTTCCTAGTTCTGTCTGCCTAGCCTGCTTGTACCTTGTTTTTAAACTGAACTAATAAATTTTGGATTTTTATTATAACCGCCAGTGCAGCTGATTACCTTTTTTCCTTATAACTCTCACAGTCCGCTGCTCATCGCCCCGCGGCTTTTTGACAGCTTTTTTTGATAACTTAGGCGTATTTTTTCAGGTCCGCGGCGGCGAAGGTAGGCGAGCTTAGGCGGGCGTATTGGGCCGGCGAAGGCAGGAAAGTTGACACGTTGATAACTACCCCCCATTAACTCTTCACACTTCTCCTACCAATGTTACTTTTACTATACATAAAATTAGAATTCTACTAAAGTGCATATAAATGCCAACTGAATTGCCCATGTATGCGGACTTCAAAATGAAGCAAGGTTAATTTCTTTTACATATCAATTTATCTTTGAAAAAAATGCATATTTTATAAAAAAAATACTTTTTCACTCATAAAGTTGTGTTTTCTTATGACTATTAATGTAATTTGTTCACTCAAATAAAAGTTTTGGAATGAATTATCCCAAGCTTGCCTTAGTTGGACACTAAAAACAGCTTTGCCAAAGATGGAGACAGTGTTCATCAGATTGTGAACTCCATATTATATTAGATCTTCCACCTGTGACCTTCACCCGTTGCATGTGAGATTGGAGCAAACTAGTCCATAGGGGCCCTCTAGAGGCTGTATTAAAAAGGACAGACTTACTTTGTTCTGTTTAGCAGTTTAATAGATAGTGCCTAGTGAGACCACAACCTATTTAGTAGCAATGTATACGTTAATGAAGATAAAAAAGACAGAGTCCAGTCAATTATTTCTAGCTGCAGTGTTTGTGTTGTTTACAAACACTGCCATATAGTGCACACGTTGGGAGCACCCTTATGAGCCTACCTCTGTATACTATCAAGAACACCAAGAGAAAGAGGTACATTTTATAATAAAAGTCATTTTGAAAGTTCTTTACAATTGCATACTCTGTCTAAATTTTTAAAGTTCAATATTTTAAGCCTAAATGTTACATTCAAATTAGATTCAGATTTAAATTTTACAGAACTTGGACATCAGAGTCTATCTTACAATACAAAAGCACACACACTTTGTTATAATATAATGCAGCCCTCAATGGCAGTGACAAGGTTAACAAAGCTTATTAAATTTGCATTATTACTATTATTAATAGGAATCATCATTATATATGATGCAGAACTCCCAACTGTCCCTATTTGAGAGGGACAGTCTCTTATTCTGTCCCGTTGGCCCCCTGAGACAGCCATATGTCCTGAGTTGCAGAATTTCCCAGAAACTGCCCAGAAACGCCCACAAACCACCCAGACACACCTACCAATGCATCCTCCCATGAGCCATGACCTGCCGCTCCTTACAACAGCTACGCCCCTCTCAAACTCCTGAGTCCTTTTTAGGTGGCGGACTGAAATCATCCCGATTCGATTCGACGCGAGTGAGCAGGGGGCGGCATTGCACAAGCATTTCAACAGAAATGCTTGTGCAATTTTAAATGCCAACAGCATATTTTATCTCAGAATTTCTTGATCTCACAAGAGAAAGTGCTTTGTGAGAAGTTATCTGTAAGCTACTCTTTTTTTACTGTCATCTGCAGGGTGAAAAAAGCAACAGCCAATCAGTATCATCAGTGCTGAGGTCATACTTTGCTTTACAGTGATCTCATGGGATTTCACCATAATATTGTAAGATTTCGTAGCAAACTTCCTTAAATTCAGGAGAGTAATAAAGTAATATAGATAATAAATTAAAATTGAGGACGCCTCATAGGGTAGACAAACCGCAACAGATGTGTAAATAATGTGAAGGTAGTAGCTCTACTCACATGCGAAAAAGAATTATAGCTAAAGAGCTATTGATGTTATTATACCAAGAAATTGTTTAAATTTTACCTCTGCTACGTTGTACTTGCCTTCCACTCGCTAGTGGAGATTTTCCACCTGCTTTCCCTTGCCAGTAGGAGCCTTACTTGAAGAGTCTCACTGCTGAATGAGGGCTGTGTTCCAAGTACTGGAGGTGAGTCTGCCAGATGACTCAGAGGTTGCCTGTTATGCACGCTATAGTTATTTTTTGTATGTGACTACTACCTTCCCATTGTTTAAACATCTAGTGTGGTTTGTCTACCCTATGAGGCGCCTTCTATTTTTTATGTTTTAGAGTTCCCAAGTCTCTGGCCGGACATTAAAGAAGAGCTGTCCTTTGGGTATCTCCACTCTTCGCTTCAGAAGATTACTACCTCTTTGTTATTATAGGATTGTGAGCATTTAAGAGACACAGAGGCCTATTTATCAAGCCGTCAACTGTGCTGCATTCGACGGCACCAATACGCTCGCCTAACATAGCCTAACATCGCTGCCGCGGACCTGAATACGCTCTCCATATTTAACAAAAAATCTGTCAAAAAGCCGCGCACCAAGTACGGGGCAATGAGCAGCGGACTGTTGTTAACTAACAGTCATCGATCTTGCTGCTATTCGTTTTTTTCACAGCTTTATTTGTATACTGTCACTAAGCACAGCCACTATACTAAACTGTTTAAACCCTATCCCGCCACTCCCCAACCCCGCCGCAACTAAATAAAGTTATTAACCCCTATCCCGCTGCTCCCAGAAGCCCACCGTCACTCTAATAAAATTATTAATCCCTATTCCGCCGCTCCCGGAGCCCACCGCCACCTACATTATGTTATTAACCCCTAATCTGCTGCCCCCTACACCGCCGCCACCTACATTATGTTATTAACCCCTATCCCGCCACTCCCGGAGCCCACCGCAACTAAATAAAGTTATTAACCCCTAAACCGCCAGCCCCCACATCACCATAAACTAAATTAACCTATTAACCTATTAACCCCTAACTCTAACAACCCGCTAACTTTATATTAAATATTAACTCATCCATATCGTATAATAAATTAAAACTTACCTTTAAAATTACATTAAACTATATTAAACTAATAATTAACCTACCCTAACTATTATACTAAAATTACATTAAACTATATTAAATTAATAATTAACCTACCCTAACTTTTATACTAAAATTACATTAAACTACAAATTAAATTAACTATATTATATATTTAAACATCTAACCCTACTCAAATAATTAAAATCTACACTAAAAAATTACTAAGTTACAAAAAACTAACAACTAAGTTACAAAAAATAAAAAAGAAATGACCAAAGATTTAAACTAATTACACCTAATCTAAGATCCCTATGAAAATAACCCCCCCAAAAAATTTAAAAAAAACCTAACCAATAGCCCTTAAAAGGGCCTTTTGCGGGGCATTGCCCCAAATAAATCAGCTCTTTTACCTGTAAATAAAAAATACAAATACCCCCCCAACAGTAAAACCTACCACCCACACAACCAACCCCCCAAATAAAAACCTAATCTAAAAAAACATATTCTCCCCATTGCCCTGAAAAGGGCATTTGGATGGGCATTGCCCTTAAAAGGGCATTTAGCTCTATTGCAGCCCAAACCCTAATCTAAAGCTAAAACCCACCCAATAAACCCTTATAAAATCCTAACACTAACCCCAGAAGATTCACTTACAGTTTTGAAGATATACATCCTCCAAGAAGCCGGCAGAAGTCTTCATCCAAGCGGCCAAAGTCTTCTTCCAAGCCCGCAGAAGTCTTCACCAAGACGGCATCTTCTATCTTCATCCATCCAGCGTGAAGCGGCTCCATCTTCAAGACATCCGACGCGGAGCATCCTCTTCAATCGACGGCTTCTTCGGAATGAAGGTTCTTTTAAATTATATCATCCAAGATGGCGTCCCTTAGATTCCGATTGGCTGATAGAATTCTATCAGCCAATCGGAATTAAGGTTGAAAAAATCCTATTGGCTGTTGCAATCAGCCAATAGGATTTAGCTTGCATTCTATTGGCTGTTCCAATCAGCCAATAGAATGCAAGCTCAGTCCTATTGGCTGATTGCAACAGCCAATAGGATTTTTTCAACCTTAATTCCGATTGGCTGATAGAATTCTAACAGCCAATTGGAATCTAAGGGACGCCATCTTGGATTACGCCATTTAAAGGAACCTTCATTCCGAAGAAGCCGTCGATTGAAGAGGATGCCTTGAAGATGGAGCCGCTCCGTGCCGGATGGATGAAGATAGAAGATGCCGTTTGGATGAAGACTTCTGCGGGCTTGGATGAAGACTTCTGCCAGCTTCTTGGAAGATGGATGTCGGATCTTCAAAACTGTAAGTGAATCTTCTGGTGTTAGTGCTAGGATTTTTTATGGGTTTATTGGGTGGGCTTTAGTTTTAGATTAGGGTTTGGGCTGCAATAGAGCTAAATGCCCTTTTAAGGGCAATGCCCATCCAAATGCCCTTTTCAGGGCAATGGGGAGCTTAGGTTTTTTTAGATTAAGTTTTTATTTGGGGGGTTGGTTGTGTGGGTGGTGGGTTTTACTGTTGGGGGGTTGTTTGTATTTTTTATTTACAGGTAAAAAAGCAGATTTCTTTGGGGCAATGCCCCGCAAAAGGCCCTTTTAAGGGCTATTTGTAGTTTATTGTAGGTTAGGGTTTTTTTTATTTTGGGTGGGCTTTTTTATTTTCATAGGGCCCTTAGATTAGGTGTAATTAGTTTAAATCTTTGATCATTTCTTTTTTATTTTTTGTAATTTAGTGTTTATTTTTTTGTGTAACTTAGTAATTTTTTAGTGTAGATTTTAATTATTTGAGTAGGGTTACTAATATAGTTAATTTAATTTGTAGTTTAATGTAATTTTAGTATAAAAGTTAGGGTAGATTAATTATTAATTTAATATAGTTTAATGTAATTTTAGTATAATAGTTAGGGTAGGTTAATTAATAGTTTAATTTAAATCTAAAAGTAAGTTTAAATTTATTATAAGATAGGTATGAGTTAATATTTGATATAAAGTTAGCGGGTTGTTAAGTTTAGGGGTTAATAGTTTAATTTAGTTTATGGCGATGTGGGGGGCTGGCGATTTAGGGGTTAATAGGTTTAGTAAGTGATAGTGATGTGGTAGGCCAGGTGTTTAGGGATTAATACATTTATTTAGTTGCGGTGGGGTCCGGGAGTGTCGGGATAGGGGATAATAACTTTTACTTAGGTGGTGGCGGTGTCGGGAGCGGCGGGATAGGGGTTAATAACTTTATGTAGGTGGCGGCGGTGTCGGGAGTGGCAGATTAGGGGTTAATAAATATAATGTAGGTGGTGGCGATGTCGGGGCGGCAGATTATGGGTGTTTAGACTACATGTTAGGGTGTTAGGTGTAAACATAACTTTTATTCTACCATAGAAATCAATGGGATATCTGACAGCAGAGAACATGAGCTTTCGCTGCTTTCAGACTCCCATTGATTCCTATGGCAACCACCGCCTCCAGGGTGGCGGATTGAAAACCAGGTACGCTGGGCCAGAATAGTGGCGAGCGTACCTGGTAGTTATTTGATAACTAGCAAAAGTAGTCAGATAGTGCCAAATTTGCATTCGGAACATCTGTAGTGACGTAAGCATCGATCTGTGTCGGACTGAAGCCGGCGGATCGTATGTTACGTCACAGATTTCTACTTTTGCCGGTCTGTAGGCTTTGATAAATAAGTCGAATCAAGCTCTCCACAATTACGCTGCGGAATTCCAGCGTATTTGCGGTTGACGGCTTGATAAATAGGCCTCATAATGTATTTTTGTTATCATGGACTTACTATGATTATCATATTGTTGGATTGCTGATACCATCTTATCTGGCGCAACTATATATATATATATATGTGTATATATATATATATATATATATATATATATGTATATATATATATATATAATTAATGTATATATTTTTTCAATTAAGTGACTGTGCTGCACATGCCAGATGCATGCTCTCTCACAAATCACGAGACTAGCATTCTGATTGGTTGCTTGAAGTACCTTTAAAATAGGATGTGGCTACTGAGGTAAAATATCTACACTTTTTACATAGAAATGTTATAAATTATAAAATGATGTGAAAAGAATGAAGGCGCCTAACACTAACCCCAGAAGATTCACTTACAGTTTTGAAGATATACATCCTCCAAGAAGCCGGCAGAAGTCTTCATCCAAGCGGCCAAAGTCTTCTTCCAAGCCCGCAGAAGTCTTCACCAAGACGGCATCTTCTATCTTCATCCATCCAGCGTGAAGCGGCTCCATCTTCAAGACATCCGACGCGGAGCATCCTCTTCAATCGACGGCTTCTTCGGAATGAAGGTTCTTTAAATTATATCATCCAAGATGGCGTCCCTTAGATTCTGATTGGCTGATAGAATTCTATCAGCCAATCGGAATTAAGGTTGAAAAAATCCTATTGGCTGTTGCAATCAGCCAATAGGATTTAGCTTGCATTCTATTGGCTGTTCCAATCAGTCAATAGAATGCGAGCTCAATCCTATTGGCTGATTGCAACAGCCAATAGGATTTTTTCAACCTTAATTCCGATTGGCTGATAGAATTCTAACAGCCAATTGGAATCTAAGGGACGCCATCTTGGATTACGCCATTTAAAGGAACCTTCATTCCGAAGAAGCCGTCGATTGAAGAGGATGCCTTGAAGATGGAGCCGCTCCGCGCCGGATGGATGAAGATAGAAGATGCCGTTTGGATGAAGACTTCTGCGGGCTTGGATGAAGACTTCTGCCAGCTTCTTGGAAGATGGATGTCGGATCTTCAAAACTGTAAGTGAATCTTCTGGTGTTAGTGCTAGGATTTTTTATGGGTTTATTGGGTGGGCTTTAGTTTTAGATTAGGGTTTGGGCTGCAATAGAGCTAAATGCCCTTTTAAGGGCAATGCCCATCCAAATGCCCTTTTCAGGGCAATGGGGAGCTTAGGTTTTTTTAGATTAAGTTTTTATTTGGGGGATTGGTTGTGTGGGTGGTGGGTTTTACTGTTGGGGGGTTGTTTGTATTTTTTATTTACAGGTAAAAAAGCAGATTTCTTTGGGGCAATGCCCCGCAAAAGGCCCTTTTAAGGGCTATTTGTAGTTTATTGTAGGTTAGGGTTTTTTTTATTTTGGGTGGGCTTTTTTATTTTCATAGGGCCCTTAGATTAGGTGTAATTAGTTTAAATCTTTGATCATTTCTTTTTTATTTTTTGTAATTTAGTGTTTATTTTTTTGTGTAACTTAGTAATTTTTTAGTGTAGATTTTAATTATTTGAGTAGGGTTACTAATATAGTTAATTTAATTTGTAGTTTAATGTAATTTTAGTATAAAAGTTAGGGTAGATTAATTATTAATTTAATATAGTTTAATGTAATTTTAGTATAATAGTTAGGGTAGGTTAATTAATAGTTTAATTTAAATCTAAAAGTAAGTTTAAATTTATTATAAGATAGGTATGAGTTAATATTTGATATAAAGTTAGCGGGTTGTTAAGTTTAGGGGTTAATAGTTTAATTTAGTTTATGGCGATGTGGGGGGCTGGCAATTTAGGGGTTAATAGGTTTAGTAAGTGATAGTGATGTGGTAGGCCAGGTGTTTAGGGATTAATACATTTATTTAGTTGCGGTGGGGTCCGGGAGTGTCGGGATAGGGGATAATAACTTTTACTTAGGTGGTGGCGGTGTCGGGAGCGGCGGGATAGGGGTTAATAACTTTATGTAGGTGGCGGCGGTGTCGGGAGTGGCAGATTAGGGGTTAATAAATATAATGTAGGTGGTGGCGATGTCGGGGCGGCAGATTATGGGTGTTTAGACTACATGTTAGGGTGTTAGGTGTAAACATAACTTTTATTCTACCATAGAAATCAATGGGATATCTGACAGCAGAGAACATGAGCTTTCGCTGCTTTCAGACTCCCATTGATTCCTATGGCAACCACCGCCTCCAGGGTGGCGGATTGAAAACCAGGTACGCTGGGCCAGAATAGTGGCGAGCGTACCTGGTAGTTATTTGATAACTAGCAAAAGTAGTCAGATAGTGCCAAATTTGCATTCGGAACATCTGTAGTGACGTAAGCATCGATCTGTGTCGGACTGAAGCCAGCGGATCGTATGTTACGTCACAGATTTCTACTTTTGCCGGTCTGTAGGCTTTGATAAATAAGTCGAATCAAGCTCTCCACAATTACGCTGCGGAATTCCAGCGTATTTGCGGTTGACGGCTTGATAAATAGGCCTCATAATGTATTTTTGTTATCATGGACTTACTATGATTATCATATTGTTGGATTGCTGATACCATCTTATCTGGCGCAACTATATATATATATCTGTATATATATATATATATATATATATATATATATATATATATATATATATATATATATATATATATATATATATATATATATATATATATATATGTATATATATAATTAATGTATATATTTTTTCAATTAAGTGACTGTGCTGCACATGCCAGATGCATGCTCTCTCACAAATCACGAGACTAGCATTCTGATTGGTTGCTTGAAGTACCTTTAAAATAGGATGTGGCTACTGAGGTAAAATATCTACACTTTTTACATAGAAATGTTATAAATTATAAAATGATGTGAAAAGAATGAAGGCGCCTAATTGCAATACGTGATAAACAAAAAAATCAAGTGAAAAATGCTCTAAATATCTTTCAACAAAGGAAAAGGTGTATATCTCAAATCTTAAATATGAGAATACAAGTATATATACAATATAATGGTGTGAGAGTATCCAGAAAAAAATATATGGCTGAAATATGTGACTATAAAATCACAGTGAGTGAAAACATAAAAATAAAAATATAACAGTGCTGAATTAAATGGCGTGATACATACAATAATGCTTCAGGGGACTACAGTAGTAGTCCTCATACACTATCCATGAAATGGAGATATCTCCAAAAGTCCAGTTAGTTGCTGGATGTGCGGCAGCAACACTCCTTCCAAAGCTGATAGGCACCAGCGTCCATCTGCAGATATAAGGAAGAAAAAAAGGAGGCGCCACAATAGTGTGTGATCATAGGTGACAATGACCCCCACACACAATACAGAATCACTTACTAGAATAAAAGCACTTGAGAAGTGCCACAGGTGCAGGCTGAACCATTAAAAGTTGTCCAGCCAGCTTATCCTCACGAATGTAGAGCCAGAAGACTTGCTTCAGAATCCCAATCCGGTAAAGGAATCAGCGAGTAGAGCCTCACAGATATGAGCCGACACACTGGTTTAGAAATCCCAATATTAAAAGTGCAATCAAATGGCTTTTGTAGTCAGCTCACAGCCACTTTGGGAATGTTTGTGAAAAATCGGCTTATAGGTAATAGCAATAAAGTGGAAAATACGTGATGACAAAAAGGTTAAAATAAAACAATCAAGTTTATTAAAACCCAATACACTACGCGTTTCCCGGACACAACAACCGTTTCATCAGGTGTAAATTGCTAACAAAGTCATCACAATATTTAAAACAAATTTCGGCGCTAAAACTATGAGCCAATGAAGTATTCATCTGAGCCGGCTTATTGCTGATAGGCTAAAATGAGGGGCGTGTGGTACCAACCCATAAAGGGAGTGTTCCCTGTCACTCTTAGATAGCTGTAAAAGATCACCGCTACGTCAAGAGCGG
This sequence comes from Bombina bombina, assembly GCF_027579735.1. Lineage (NCBI taxonomy): Eukaryota > Metazoa > Chordata > Amphibia > Anura > Bombinatoridae > Bombina > Bombina bombina. The sequence continues at coordinate 1,007,025,178 of NC_069504.1, read as the reverse complement.
AGTGATTGCCGCAGACAACAAAAGGCACTCCACACATGGCGAAATCACTAAGCAACAGGCCATACACAATAAATGAATGACACCATATTAAAATCGAAATAAGTAACATCTCACCAACTGGCACTACATAACATGATGAGGCTTATGTTGATAGAAAAGCTCTAACTATTACCTTTGGCTCTATATTAGATGAGATAAACTAGGGGTATAAAAATAAATATATTATATATAAAATATATATATATATATATATATATATATAAAGACACATATATATATTACAGATTGTCAGATTTTTACACATATGCTGCATAAGTTTCAACTGAATCAGTATTTATATAACAGAAACAGTTTTGCAAAACGATTGATATTTGCAAAAATACTTCTAATTGTACATTTCACACTATAATAATGTGTTATGTAAAAAAAGTTGTGAATCTCATTTGCATGTCTTTGGGGCTGATTTATCAATGTCTGTCCGACATAATAACGTATCATGTCCGACAGACATCGCTGAATGCCGACAGCATACGCTGTCGGCATTTAACATTGCACAAACAGTTCACCAGAACTGCTTGTGCAATGCCGCTCCCTGCAGATTTGTGGCCGCTAGCAGGGGGTATCAATCAGTCGATCGTATGGGATCGGGCGGATTGCAGACCGCAGCCTCAGAGGCAGCGGACCAGTTATGGAGCAGCGGTCTTTAGACCGCTGCTTCATAACTGTTGTTTCTGGAGAGCCTGAAGCCTGATAATTCTGCCCCTTTAACTTCAGTGGAGATACTGTGGCTCAGATCTCAGTTGAGGTGTGCAAATAAACACAGAGATTACAAGTTTTGTTAATTACTGATGCTCTGTTAGTCGCAGTCAGACACACTGTGATTGCTTTGCACTTGAATACAAAGTATCCTGTAACTATAGTTCAGATTTAAGTAATGCTCCAAACAATGTAACGATGTAAGTGCAAACTTTCATGTATATAAAAAACTCTAATCCACCTATAGGTAGAGAACATAAAAACACTGACTTGAAATGTATATGGTGTGGATGGTTAAAGGGACATAATACTCATATGCTAAATCACTTGAAACTGATGCAGTATAACTGTAAAAAGCTGACAGGAAAATATCACCTGAGCATCTCTATGTAAAAAAGGAAGATATTTTACCTCACAATTTCCTCAGCTCAGCAGAGTAAGTTCTGTGTAAAAAGTTATACTCAGCTGCTCCCAGCTGCAGGTAAAAAAATTAAAAAAAATGAAGAAATGAACAGCAGCCAATCAGCATCAGCAGTGCTGAGGTCATGAACTCTTACTGTGATCTCATGAGATTTGACTTAACTCTCATGAGATTTCATAGTAAGCTTCCTTTACCTGATTGGTGAAATAATATGAGAGTGCACGATGCTAGTCCCTTCAGATGTCCCAGGACAAACACACTAAAATGCTGCTTAGAAATCCTTTACAATGGGAGGTGGCTACTGAGGAACTTTTGAGGTAAAATATCTTTCTTTTTTTTTACATAGAGATGTTCAAGTGATATTTTCTAATCAGCTTTTTACAGCTATGCTGCATCACTTTCAAGTGTTTAAACATTTGGGTATTATGGCCCTTTAAATGCTTCATCAATCTGTATCTTTATGTATTAAAACAGGCATGTCCAAAGTCCGGCCCGCGGGCCAATTGCGGCACGAGTACCGGACTGATATGGCCCCACAGATAATTTTACAAATATACATTATACGGCCCCCCAGTGAGTCTCCGACCGCCGCTCAGTTAAGTCCCAAACTGCCTTGAGTAGTGTTATTTCTGTCTCAGTGCACAGCAATCGGCCGTTATCCGTCCTCTGACATCACACGCCACAGGAAGCTCAGCCGTACTGAGCCACAAGAGTACTCCTCCACCATCTTGCTGATCTCTACAGAGTTTTTTTTTTGTTAAATCCTGTCGAACAGTGATTCCTACAAGGTAACCTCTTAAATAACTTTTGCTGCACTATAATTACTGCCATTATCGTAACCTTGTGAAGTGATTATGAATAACTTTTATTGCACTACAATTACTGCCATTATCATAACCTTGTGAAGTGAATAAGAACTGTCTTTAACGTAACCCTGTGAAGAGAACTTTCATATGCTTTAAGACAGTATTACGATATCAACATCTGACAAGCATTTAATTCCATTGTACAGCATATAACTGTAATGTACTTTACAATGTTCCTGACATATTTCAGCTTCCTGTTTTTTTATATTAAAGGCAGAGTGATTTAACACCTGTTTAGATTTGTCATCCAAGTCACAAAATGTAAAAGTATGCCGTTTTCAATAAACTTTGCATAAAATAGCTAATTTGCATTTATTTTAAAATGGTTCAAAGAATGTCAGGCAAAATGGTCGGCCCTCGCACATGTTCACTTCATGAAATCTGGCACTCTTCCAAAAAAGTTTGGACACCCCTGTATTAAAAAGATTACCTTATGTCCGTTATATGTCTCTACGTGGGTGGTAACGAGGCTCCTTGTAGTCAGAAACAGAGACACTCCTCAGTCTCTTGAAAAGGAATCTTGAATAATGACGAAAAGGTCCGCTACGTGAAAAACACATACACCCGCAATGGTTGCAAATAAAAGCCGACTTTATTGAAAGTCTAAGTAAAGCCCAGGTACATACAAGCTCAGGAGGGAGCACAAAGAATGAAACGTCCGACGCGTTTCCTGCCCGGAGGCACTTCGTCAGGGACTTATGCAGAGTAAAAAACTTGGTTCTTTTAAACATATATCAATTCCTGTTACGTATGCTTACCTGTATTGCAGCACACCTGTTGCCATTAATTAAGTCGGGCAGTCTGCATTCTTGGTCTGATCGCATTCAGCTTGTCCGCGCATGCGCCACGGATAACCCACAGCTGTACACTAAATCTTTGTATATAAATCTTGTATCACCAAGTGCCGCTGTCTGTCCAATAGCTGCCTATGAGAAGACCAAGAAGCATCCGCCTATTGCTGCATATCAAATAGTAGGACAAATAGAACAGATAAAGCAAATACGTAACAGTTCATTAGAAGTTACGGACAAGTATATACGTTTATAGAACATCAAACAAAGTGTTAAAAAATTTAATTTAAATCAAAATGCTATTCTTTAGCGCAATCTAAATCTAATCTCATATTACTTATTAAAATTTGTTAAATTTGTTAGATCATATACTGAGAGAAGAAAACTAAAAAATATCCAAATATCCAAATATCTCCATGTATAAAACATAACCAAAAACAATTGTACCAAGTTATGTGTATATTATATTATATTTCATCTCATGACTATCCGTTCTGTATTATAAGTGTTTCATCAATAATGAAGTTGCTCAGTATCCTCCTTGATTGGTTTAACTTAGTATCACTGTGTATATACATTAGTTTAAACTGTATCACATATGTTGTTATTCCAATCATCGTTCCACCTGATCTTAACTCCAAACTATATATATATAGCCTTTAATTTCATTTCTCATGTTTTTTCTTTGTTTTTCTTATTATTTATGTTTTTATATTTTATTTGTTTGTTGTTATGTGTTATGTCCTTCTTATCTGCAAAGAAACCCCAAATGTCAAAATATTATAAACTACGTGTCAGTATATACAAATACATAGTGTTGTGACCTGTATCTCTTATTCAGAATCTATTCGTTCTGAAACCCTTTAATAATGTGAGTGAAAAGTAATACTGAGTGACCAAAATACCTAAAGTGCTACTAGTGATAATTAAAATAAATAAATAATGTTATATTATTATTATTATTATGTGTAGTAAACTCCTGTGATTCATAAACATTTGCTTCACCTACTATCTCAAGCAATGTGTATCTAAAAACTTTTAACTAACAGTTTTAAACCAACCAACAACTTAATATAAATCTATATTAACGTGAACGTGACTGATCAAATTGTTAAATAAAGATGAAATGGAATTTTCATTTAAGAGACAATATTATTGTTGGTAGATGTTTTATCTTACTAAAGAGGAGACTTCCTAAACAATTGTATAGTGTATACCTCTAATATATTAATATCTTCCTACAATTATGTATTCGCTCTTCTTATGAGGCTCTAAATTAATTGTTATTGATCTTCTTCGATTAAATATACTGACTTCCATTCTAATTAAAATATCTACGGTTTGTCACATATATGGGGATATTAAAGACTTGGAGACTTAAGATTATCAGCTTACTATACCAAAAACTGCTTAAATTCATAATCGTAAATAATGTACAGGGTGGGTTAGTTAATCTTTTACTCGATCTAAACTATATACTTTTCTACACTGGATTGCTTACCTTAATCTATAAAGTATCTAAGATCTGTGATTTTGTTTATCCCTAGTGGGACCCCTGTAGATAAATTGAAAATCCAAAAAGCCTCTTTCCTATTTAATGCGGCTAATCTATCTCCCCCTTTGACACTTTTAATGGCTGTATCGATACCTTGAAACCCTAACACTGTGCCTATATTAGTATCATTTATAGGTATTCCCATGGTATTGAAGTGTGCAGCAAAATGTTTCGCTATAGGTGTTTTAGGGGGGTTTTGTTTAATAGATAGCAGATGCTCATGAATTCGGTCCTTAAGTAATCTTGTGGTTCTGCCTACATATTGTTTGTGGCACAGGTTGCATGTAATTAAATAAACCACAAAATTGGAATGACAAGTCATCCTATGTCTAATTTCAAAGGTTTTACCTGTGACAGTAGACTTAAAAGAATCACCTGAAATGACAAAGTCACAACTTTTACACAGTATTCTCTTACACTTAAAGAATCCAGTTTGACCTTGTAACCATGTTGCTGTCTGTTTTTTAGAGAAATCCCTTGTTAATTGATTTCCAATCATCTTAGCTCTCTTGCTGACACATCTAATTCCCTGTTTCCTTACCACCTCTTGAAGGAGAGTATCCTTCTCCAGAACTGGTATATATTTCCTTATAATTCGATTTATATGTTCAAACTGTTTACTGTAATTGGTAGTGAATGTAATTGGGCCCTCTAAATGTTTGAAATTTTGAGCATTTCTTTTATTGCGATTCTTATTACTATCTTTCAGTAGTTCTTCCCTACTCATATTTTCTACTGCTTTGCTAGTCTGTAAAAGGGTAGTTCTATCATATACCCTAATGATAAGACGTTCAGACAGAGAAGCAGCTTGTTCCCTGTACATATCTAAATGGGTACAATTTCATCTAAGACGCATGTATTGCCCCTTAGGGATTGACCTTTTTAAATGAGTAGGATGATGGGAATCAGCCCAAAGTATAGTATTCCCTGAGGTAGATTTTCTGAAAGTTGATGTGGTAATCTTATGTAGCTCAAAGTCTAATTTTAATTAAATGTCTAAAAAGGATATATTGGTGCCTGACACTGTATAGGTGAATTTCAAATTTTGATCATTGTAGTTCAAACATCCCATAAACTCTTCTATTAGATCTACTCCCCCCTTCCAAATAATTATCAGGTCATCAATGAACCTGCGGTATAATTTAATGTGTGATTTAAAAGGGTTATCATCACAAAAGATTTTTCTAAGTTCGAAATCCGTTAAATACAGATTCGCATATGAGGGGGCGAACTTTGCTCCCATGGCTGTACCTTGGTTTTGAACATGATATTCTCCTTCAAACGAGAAACAATTATGGGTTAGCAAAAATCTCACCCCCTTACATACGAATTCAATGAATCTGCCATCAAAGTCAGTATACAGTTCTAACATTTGCTCCAAAGACTTCAAATCCTGATGATGCGGGATACAAGAATATAGCGAGGCGACATCTATCGTTAATAAGATGTCGCCCTCGCTTATTAGTATGGTATCCAGTAATCGTAAGACATGTTTCGTATCCCTCACATATGCAGGAGTGATCTGGACTATTGGCTGGAGTATAGTGTCAATGTAAGACCCTAACCTCTCCCCCAGTGACCCAATGCCCGAAATGATGGGGCGTCCTGGGGGAGCAGTTAAGGACTTATGTATTTTCGGCAGGTGTTTAAAGACCGGTGTCACTGGGAAATCTACTTTTAAACTTTCTGCCGTTTGTGTTGTGATGATGCCTCTCCCTACATAGGATTTGAGAAACCTTTCTAGTTCTTGGGAGAACTTCTTCATTGGATTAAATGTAATTTTACGGTACGTCTCTGCATCACTCAACTGTCTTAGTGCTTCCTGAGTATATTGGGACCTATTTTGCACAACTATACTCCCTCCCTTATCCAAATTTAATATTACCAACTTGTTGTTTCTTTTTAGTTTCTTTAAAACTCTCTGTTCTTTTATTGTGAGGTTGCTGGTTGATGACCCCCTTTTCTTACTAGATTTAGTATCTACATCTTTAGCCAATAGATATAGATCCTGTTCTACTAGACCTTGAAATACATCCACTAAATCACCTCTCATTTGTATCGGGTAGAAATTTTTACTGGTACTTTTATAGTTAATTTTAGGGATTCTGAGATCGTTTGCATTGAATCGTGTACTCTCACTTTCTAATTTTAATAGGTCAACAGATTGACATTGATCAGGAAAATCAAAAATATCCATATTAATGTCCCCAATACATGCTCCTACTGGTTCACCAGTCACGCCAGTTCCATTGAAATCTTCTGCTGTATCATTACCAATCTCATCTCCTCCATCATGGGTATTGGTTAGGGGAAAATGTCTTTTTAGAGTAAGCTTGCGGGTGAACCTGTTAAAATCAATTAAAGTCTGAAAAAGGTCAAAGTTCCTGCTTGGTGCAAATCCCAATCCTTTGGAAAGCACTGCTTCTTCTGCCTCGCTCAGTATTGAAGATGACAGATTCACCACATTTAGATCTTCAGTTTCTTCCTTCTTATTGGTAATCTCATCCAGATGGAGTGGAGTAATCAGACTTCTAGCTTCCCCGGTTTCACTAGTTGTTACTTTTTGGTGCTGCTGTAACTTATGTTCTTGTTTTTTACTTGATTTCTGCTGGGATATCTGGCAGGGGTAGTTACTGCCTCTTCCGCTGGTACCCCGTTTTTTGGGGTATGTGGCTTCTCCCCCTTAGTGTTCCTACTTCCTGTTGATAACAACCCAGTTATAGATTTGTGACTTGAGCCTTTCTTGGGTTTTACAGATTGTTCCTCTGATCCTGAGTCCTCTTTATCTTGTGTAGGAGTAGAGGCTCTTGGGCTCTCATCACCCGTATCATCCTCAAAGCTGGAAAAGGTAACTTTTTTATCCTCATTCTTCCGTTTGTTTTTACTTCTGGAATTACAAGTAAATAACGCATAAAAAATTTGCGGTATCGCACTCTCCATATCGCTGCCATTACAAGTTTCCAAAAAACCTTCTTTTATTGTGCGATATAGTGCGATAAGCTCCATACCGCACAAAAGCCAAGGCCTGACTTGACGTGCTCATGCACATTTTCCCCCATTATTGGAGAGAAAGTGTTAGAAAAAAAACGGAATGGCGATCGCTATAATGCAATCCCCATTGATGTCTATGGGGAAAAGAAAGTTATGTAAAAACCTAACACCCTAACATAAACCCCTAGTCTAAATACTAATACTAAATAATACCCTAAACCGCCGCCCCCTGACATCGCTGACACTAAATAAAACTATTAACCCCTAAATCACTGCCCCCACCGCATTGCTAACACCAAAATAAACCTATTAACCCCTAAACCACTGGCCCCCCACATCAATAATACTAAACTAAAACTAAACCGCCAAACACCCACATCGTGACACACTAAATTAAACTATTAACCCCTAAACCTAACACCCCCTAACTTTAAATTAAATTTACAATATCCCTATCTTTAAAGGGGCAGTAAACCTACAAAATATTGTTATATAATTCTGCACATAGTGCAGAATTATATAACATTATCTTAGTGGAAACTTTATGCAACATAATATTGCAGCTAAAATTTGATTATAAAAGAGGATTTTTCAGACCGCTGCTCTTGCTCTACTGAGCGGGTCTGATTTTCTTCCTGAGTGCATCTGCGCAGCTGTCTACTCACAGCCCGGCCCGATCGCGCCATTATACTCAATGTAGCTGGATAGGAAGTGGAAGCTTAAAAATGCTTGACGATAAAATGTGTCTTTATCTAAAATTCCACCAAATATTCGGAAACTGTGTTCATCCCATCAACCTCATACATCCCATTAAAATAATAAGTAGCTATTGGTGTTATTAAAAGTTAGTTTAACCTCCTGTTTGGTAGTACAACTGAATTACTGTGTCGCAAAATTATGTAGGTGTAAAAAGTGTGCCACCAACATGAAAAGTTTGGAAAGCTCTGCTGTAGGGAGATGAGTATCTGCTGGGGTGTCCTGCAACGTGCGTGTATGTGTTTGTGCGTGTATGTGTTTGTATGAGTGTGTGTGTGTATGTGAGTGTATGTGTGTGTTTGTGTGTGTGAGTGTGTGAATGTGTGTGTATGTGAATGTGTGTGTATGTATGTGTGTGTTTGTGCGTGTGTATGTGTGTGTGTGTGTTTGTGTGTGTGTGTATGTGAATGTGTGTGTATGTATGTGTGTGTTTGTGCGTGTGTATGTGTGTATGTGTGTGTGTGTGTGTTTGTGTGTGTGTATATGTGTGTGTATGTGTGTATGTGTGTGTGTGTGTGTTTGTGTGTGTGTATATGTGTGTGTATGTGTGTGTGTGTATATGTGTGTGTATGTGTGTGTGTGTGTGTGTGTGTGTGTTTGTGTGTGTGTGTGTACATATGTAACTTATGATGCAAAAAAAGAAAATGATTTTAATGAACCTTTACATAAGCAGCAATATATAAAACATTATTTATCAATATATTAACTCCTTCAGTGTAAAATATGACTTAGACATGTCCTCTGCTTTAGCTCTCTGGTACAGAGGACACCTCAGAGCTGTAATTCACATTTGACTAGGCTGCATATCTTTACCTGGAGACTTGGGCTGCAACAATATTGTCTGATTTGTTACAATGCTTATCAAAATTCACTATTGCACGCTCAATATAATTTAAACTCAATATCACCACATAGCTGTCAATGTGTTTTGTGTCTCCTAATTGCAGTCTTATGCTATACACACACATTCTTCCACTGTATATATATATTTAATTGTGTAAAGCTTTTCATCCTATATACATTATGTCTTATGTTTTCTGCATTTATAGTAATGTTCCATAGATCATTATTACAAAGAACACTGTAGGCGGCTTTTAACATTACTTCTCATCAAGCTACTTTACACTGTACACATGGGGACTGAGAATATTCTTATCTATAATGTAAAGAGCTTATTATGTGAATGGAGGAATAATATATTTTTTATAACTTTCCTTGAAGTAGCATTTATAATATATTAATCCTTATATGTTCAGAGCTTTGCACAGTGATCATGTGATTTATGGCTTTTTGAATGTTTCAAAAGGCATATCAATTATATAACATATTAAAACTGGAAAGGCCAGTGACTATTTGTAATGAGTTTGAGGGGAATATCTGGCCAATGCCCCTTCCATTTACTCTTCCCTCTTCCCTCAGGGAAAATCATTATGTCCCAAACATCTAATAAATCCATATTTCCAATATATCTATGCATAATCCTCTGTTGCCCTGTTTGAGGGTGTGCTTTGCATTACCAAACATCTCAAGAAGGTGTCTGTCTTTGCACTAATCTATGAGACAGTGGGGACAGTTATATAAGAGACCTTGTCATAGTATATGGAATATGATTATTTCATTTTTTTAAATCCTTTTTTATTCATTTGATTTGCAACATAGAATTCTGTCTTCCCATGAGTTATGACATCATTTATAACTTATTTAAAATATACTTAAGACTAGAGTACAAGTTGAGCGCAACTGATAACGCAAGGCATGTTGAATCTTGCAAATACAGGGAGTGCAGAATTATTAGGCAAATGAGTATTTTGACCACATCATCCTCTTTATGCATGTTGTCTTACTCCAAGCTGTATAGGCTTGAAAGCCTACTACCAATTAAGCATATTAGGTGATGTGCATCTCTGTAATGAGAAGGGGTGTGGTCTAATGACATCAACACCCTATATCAGGTGTGCATAATTATTAGGCAACTTCCTTTCCTTTGGCAAAATGGGTCAAAAGAAGGACTTGACAGGCTCAGAAAAGTCAAAAATAGTGAGATATCTTGCAGAGGGATGCATCACTCTTTAAATGGCAAAGCTTCTGAAGCATGATCATCGAACAATCAAGCGTTTCATTCAAAATAGTCAACAGGGTCACAAGAAGCGTGTGGAAAAACCAAGGCGCAAAATAACTGCCCATGAACTGAGAAAAGTCAAGCGTGCAGCTGCCAAGATGCCACTTGCCACCAGTTTGGCCATATTTCAGAGCTGCAACATCACTGGAGTGCCCAAAAGCACAAGGTGTGCAATACTCAGAGACATGGCCAAGGTAAGAAAGGCTGAAAGACGACCACCTTTGAACAAGACACACAAGCTGAAACGTCAAGACTGGGCCAAGAAATATCTCAAGACTGATTTTTCTAAGGTTTTATGGACTGATGAAATGAGAGTGAGTCTTGATGGGCCAGATGGATGGGCCCATGGCTGGATTGGTAAAGGGCAGAGAGCTCCAGTCCGACTCAGACGCCAGCAAGTTGGAGGTGGAGTACTGGTTTGGGCTGGTATCATCAAAGATGAGCTTGTGGGGCCTTTTCGGGTTGAGGATGGAGTCAAGCTCAACTTCCAGTCCTACTGCCAGTTTCTGGAAGACACCTTCTTCAAGCAGTGGTACAGGAAGAAGTCTGCATCCTTCAAGAAAAACATGATTTTCATGCAGGACAATGCTCCATCACACGTGTCCAAGTACTCAACAGCGTGGCTGGCAAGAAAGGGTATAAAAGAAGAAAATCTAATGACATGGCCTCCTTGTTCACCTGATCTGAACCCCATTGAGAACCTGTGGTCCATCATCAAATGTGAGATTTACAAGGAGGGAAAACAGTACACCTCTCTGAACAGTGTCTGGGAGGCTGTGGTTGCTGCTGCACGCAATGTTTATGGTGAACAGATCAAAACACTGACAGAATCCATGGATGGCAGGCTTTTGAGTGTCCTTGCAAAGAAAGGTGGCTATATTGGTCACTGATTTGTTTTTGTTTTGTTTTTGAATGTTAGAAATGTATATTTGTGAATGTTGAGATGTTATATTGGTTTCACTGGTAAAAATAAATAATTGAAATGGGTATATATTTGTTTTTTGTTAAGTTGCCTAATAATTATGCACAGTAATAGTCACCTGCACACACAGATATCCCCCTAAAATAGCTATAACTAAAAACAAACTAAAAACTACTTCCAAAACTATTCAGCTTTGATATTAATGAGTTTTTTGGGTTCATTGAGAACATGGTTGTTGTTCAATAATAAAATTAATCCTCAAAAATACAACTTGCCTAATAATTCTGCACTCCCTGTACAATAATGCACGGTGAGGTATTAAAAGTGAATTGATAAACCAGGCATTTCTAATGCATGTGACATAAAAATAGCTCACGCTATACTTTCAATGGAAAGCGGTATTAGCACATTCTTTGTACTCGTATTACAAGCTGTCTTGCATTTAGTCCTTTTGCAAATCTGGTATTAAAGGACAGTCAAGTCAAAATGAAACATGCAGGAATCAAAAAGGGCAGGCAAATGTAAAAAAAAAAACTTTCAAATTGACTTTTATCTTCAAATTTGCTTTGTTTTTTGGTATTCTTTGTTGAAAGCTAAACCTAGACAGGCTCATATGCTAATTTCTAAGCCCTTGAAGGCTGTCTCTTATGTCAGGGGATTTTGACAGTTGTTCATAGCTAGACAGCGCCAGTTCATGTGTGCCACATAGATAACATCGAACTCACTCCTGTGGAGTAATTTATGAGTCAACATTAATTTGCTAAAATGCAAGTCTGTCAAAAGAACTGAAAAAAGGGGACAGTCTGCAGAGGCTTAGATAGAAGGTAATCACAGAGGTAAAAACTATATTCTCTTGGTATATTTTCTAAAAAGCAGGGAGGTAAGTTCAGGAGCTGACCTATTTCTGGAGCTCTATATGGCAGCAGTTTTGCAAGAATGTTATCCATTTGCAAGAGCACTCTGTATCCTTTGTTGAAGGTACTGCAATGCACTACTGGAAACTAGCTGAACACATTTGGTGAGACAATGACAAGGGGCATTTATGTGCATCCACCATTTAGCATTTCTGCTCCTGAGCCTACTTAGGTATGCTTTTCAACAATGGATTCTAAGAGAACAAAGCAACTTGGATAATAGACGTTAATTGGAAAGTTGCTTAAAAATAAAATGACATGCTCTATCTGAATCATGTAAGTTTAATTTTGACATCATTGTCCCTTTAAAGAGACAAAAATATATGAGATGGGGTGGTAGTGGGAAGGGGAAAATGGTGTATGTATGTATGTGTATGTATGTGTATGTAATGTATGTATGTGTGTATGTATGTATGTATGTATGTGTGTATGTATATGTATGTCTGTGTATGTATGTATGTGTGTATGTATATGTATGTCTGTGTATGTATGTGTATGTGAATGTATGTGTGTATATATGTATATGCATGTCTGTGTATGTATGTATATGTATGTCTGTGTATGTATGTGTATGTATGTATGTGTATATGTATGTCTGTGTATGTATGTGTATGTATGTATGTATGTGTATGTATGTGTATGTATGTATGTATGTATGTATGTGTGTATGTATATGTATGTCTGTGTATGTATGTGTATGTGTGTGTATGTATGTATGTGTGTGTATGTGTAAGTATGTATGTATGTATGTGTATGTATATGTATGTCTGTGTATATGTATGTATGTCTGTGTATGTATGTATGTGTGTATGTGTATGTATGTATGTGTATGTGTGTATGCATGTATGTATGTATGTGTATTAATGTATGTATGTGTGTATGTATATGTATGTATGTATGTATGTGTGTATGTGTATGTATGTGTATGTATGTATGTATGTGTATTTATGTATGTATGTATGTGTGTATGTATATGTGTGTATGTATGTGTGTGTGTATATGTATGTATGTATGTATGTATGTATGTGTATATATGTATGTATGTATATATGTATGTGTATGTATGTATGTGTATGAATGTATGTGTATGTATGTATATATGTGTATGTATGTGTATTTATGTATGTATGTATGTGTGTATGTATATGTATGTATGTGTATGTATGAATGTATGTATGTGTATATATGTATGTATGTATATATGTATGTGTATGTATGTATGTGTGTGTATATATGTATGTGTATGTGTATGTATATATATGTATGTATGTGTATGCATATATGTATGTGTATGTATGTATGTGTATGTATGTATGTGTATGTATGTATATATGTATGTGTATGTATGTATGTGTATGTATGTATGTGAATGTATGTGTATGTATGTGTATGTATGCATGTGTATATGTATGTATGTGTATGTGTGTATGTACAGGGAGTGCAGAATTATTAGGCAAGTTGTATTTTTGAGGATTAATTTTATTATTGAACAACAACCATGTTCTCAATGAACCCAAAAAACTCATTAATATCAAAGCTGAATAGTTTTGGAAGTAGTTTTT